>NC_142011.1:191323927-192523927 GCF_049901735.1 Notechis scutatus
TCTCCACCAACTCACACTAGCTTATGCAATTTTTTATTGTTATTAAAACATAAAGAACTCCAAAGCAATCTTAGTGCTTAACAAGATTAACATTCCTCTCAATTATATGCTCTCCTATAAAAACAATATTGCTGAGTGCACATTGTTCTCTTCTTAATGCCTAGGGTGCCCTATGTCCTAATTCAAAAAGGATAGTCTTCTGTTTAAAAGGCTGCCCTCACTTTCTAACACCATCCAGTCTAAATTTCTAACTAAAAAAAAAAATTAAAAGTACTGGAGGGAGATTTAGAAGTTCTGGAATCATCCTTCAAAACTGAGCACATAACCATGGGCTTCAACATTATAACAAAATGCAATGACAAACCACTTCTGAAAATCTTTGCCAAGACAACTGCAGGGATTTGTCCAGGCAGACTCTGAAAATCTGACATGAAAAAGCAAAAAAATTACCCATCGAACTGTTGTATTTTTTTAATTCCCCTTTTTAAAAACTAGTTTTATACCACCTTTACTGTCTAAATGTGCCACAAATATGTTGACAACATGGAAGTAAGATTTTATACCACCTTTACTGTCTAAATGTGCCACGAATATGTTGACAACATGGAAGTAAGATTCTCTTGCCTCACAATCTTGATTGCACCGAATAAATAGCTACTTAATATGTCCTATTATCAATATTTGCTTAAAATCCAAACAGAATTCTGAATTAAAGAATCTTGATTTATCCTAAGAGCCCAGCATCTTCCCAGCATTGATTAGTTAGATTTTTGTTTTCTAAAACAAAATGATTTTCTGCAGCCTTAAAGCTGGTATGAACATGTGATCCTCAATTTAAGTATCTCCAAATATGGGAATGAAGGGATGTATGTCATACATGGATAGCCAGGTTTTTCATCCAAAAATAGAAATTTTACATAGTCCCTTTGCTATAGTTCATGTATTGTGTACTGCCAAGCATTCGATAATCCTGTTTTTGCATTCAGCTAGGTAGGAAAATAAAGTAAGAGATGGGGTGGGGGGGGAGAAGGATATTCAAGCCCTGTTGTACAATCATGCACTGCCAGTAATTTTCAATAAACCGCAGATTACACATATTCAATAGATATACATTTTCACAGTCCTTACTATTTCTTTAGCATAGATGGCAAGTACAAATTTTGACACATTTCTACTTCATACAGTAGTTGAACTAGTAGGTAATGCAGAAGGACTTGAACATTTCAAGCACTTGACTGCAATATGTAACATTAATTTAGCCATGGCTGCCCAAATAGAAAATCAACTTGATTTTTGGATTGTACAGAACAAAGGTCATGATAACCATTTTTTCTTTTGTTATCCTTTGGTGGTTTTGCCTGATTTCCTATGTGTACTAATTTGAGATTCAGCAAATGATTGATTATTCCATTTGAGACAGATATTCTCAGCTGCATTTCAGACAAAATTCATTTAACCTTGGACAAAGCAGTCACGCTCTTTCTATGGTTCTCAGCAGCTCTGTGATTTTTTTTCTCTGGTGCCCTGTTTACAATGAACAAGGGCATAATCTGAAGGCACAATATATAATCAATGCTTTGAGGTTGTATTTACCAACATCTACAGTAGTTAGGCAGGAAACTATTTGGTAAATCTATTTCCTTGAAGTCCACAGAAATAAATATCTGAATGAGTGAGTCCACTCAGGGCAAGCTGAGTAGACTAAAACGGAATGTAAAAATATAAACTAATAGAGATTTCTAAGACGGTGGAAAATTTATTTAGCATCTAAGCATTATATAATTAAATTTAGATTAAGACTTCATCAGAGGATCTTAAAGACATTAGTAATCCCTGGAAAAAAGATATATTTGCTTTATAGAGTTTCAGGCAATTTCTTGCCTACATCCCTATGTTCTAACACTCCTATTAAATCTAATATTTATGTTTATCCAATTTGCAGTCGTTCTCTTATATTTTGTAACTGTTTTCCTTATTCAACAGAGAGATGCTTTATTTCTTCCTGATCCCCAACCTAGAATTATTTGCAATATCATTTTCATATCATGATATGACTGAGTAGCAAAGCAAGTGCATAAATGTACTTGTCAGAGATACAAATGCACAACCATCCAGTGCTGACAACTAGGCCAGTTAGAAATAACACAGATTCCCTTAAATGAAATGATCTAAGCCATGGAAGTGGTCCAGTTCAATTTGTTGAAACATAGAGGTCACCCACTTTGCCTCCATGAAACATATTATGTGATCTGAAATTGCTTTGACCACTGATCCAGAAGAAGGATTCTCCCACAGCATTCTCCAATGTTGGGTAATGTCAGGACTGTTCCTAGTCTTTGTAGAAGCCTGGGATAATTTCAGTGCATGCTGGAGGGACTCAAGGCTGGCATATCAAGAGACCTGGGCAGTCTCCAAATCACCAGCCTGTTATATTACCACAATTTCAGATTATCACATAATCTGAGTCAACTCAGATAGAAACTATCAGGGCCAATTGAATCCAATAGCACATTTTGGATTCTCTCGTAATATAGTAACAGAGGAAGATGTTGTGGAAAATAAGCAATTTGAAAATGAACCATTGCTTTGAGGGGAACAAATATGCCAGTTCTGCTCTCCTCATTTTCTGAGAATGCAGCCAGAGAAAATTATTTTGAAAGGAGTAAATAGGTAGCTTACACAAATCATGAAAGCAAGTGGCTGAAACAAAGACAGGAGAGAGGAAGCCTCCACTCTAACTTCAAGGAGTCCTGAGATGAGTACACCAGCCTCGCCCTTCTTTCATTGTCTTTTGTGTGCTAGCAATCACAATCTGTCTATCAACCTGTCCGCTCATCGCAAATAGGATGAAAGAAGCAGGTTGGTGGATCAAGGATTTTGTTTTTTCCAGTTTCCACTCTAATTTACACAGAATAAGCTGGGCTAAAAAATCCAAGTAACAGCAGTAGCCCATAGATACTTAACTGAGAATAAAAGCCATTGAAGTCAATTGGATCTATTCCAGTAAACAGTAAGCTTCTACTTGCTGAGCTGAGATTTCTAGGCTCTTCTTCCCAGCACGTGGCCACCACAGAATATGAGGAAATGACTTAATTTCATAAAGGTAATGTTTAGTTTTACTGGCAATGAATTTTTAACTGTTTGTTCATTCAATGGTATTTTGGTGGGTTTACTTTCTAAAATGTAACCTCTCATCAATGTATGTTTATGTTTCTATGTGTGTGAGAGACTATACACATTTGCATATATTTATATCTATAAATATATCTATATCTCTATATCTCTGTACCTACCTACCTTTCAGCCAGTCCTTGAGTATTGAAGAGTATTGAAGATAGGTACCTATCTATCTATCTATCTATCTATCTATCTATCGATCGATAGATAGATACCTAGGAAGATAGGTTCGTAACAAATGATAGCCATCCATTTACTTGGAGTCAAGCTGCACTAAAAGCCTCCAATACAGGAACATAATGTTGCCAGCCAATCAAGACACAAAAAAAGCCACAAAACAGACAGAAGATATTAGAAACACCAATCAAGCAGAACACAGCAAACTCCAAGACCAATAAACACAGATCAAGACTCCCAACCAATCAGGATGAAGAAAAAACCATTCTGGCACAGCAGGAGGCTAGCCCCAAATTTAAAACTGAAACAACTGTAAAAGTCTGACTCACAGACAAACACAATACAGAAGCCTGAGGATGGCAGATAAGATTCTGCCGAAACGTTGCTACAACTTTAAAAGCACAACTACAATGACGTGGGAAAATACCCGAACAAAGCTGAATAACATACATGTAAGTACCCTGAAAACTTAAGAATATATATATATATATATATATATATATATATATATATATATATATATATATATATGTGTGTGTGTGTGTGTGTGTGTGTGTGTGTGTGTGTGTGTGTGTGTGTGTGTGTGTGTATATATATATATATATATATATATATATATATATATATATATATTTGTTTTCTTAAGTTTTTGGTACTTACATGTATGGCCTTCAGCTTTGTTCGGGTATTTTCCCACGTCATTATAGTTGTGCTTTTAAAGTTGTAGCAACGTTTCAGCAGAATCTCATCTGCCATCATCAGGCTTCTGTATTGTGTCCGTCTGTGATTTCAGTGGTTTCAGATTTAAATTTGGGGCAGCCTATTGCTGTGCCAGAATGGTTTTTTCTTCATCCTGATTGGTTGGGAGTCTTGGTCTGTGTTTATTGGTCTCGGAGTTTGCTGTGTTCTGCTTGATTGGTGTCTCTAATATCTTCTGTCTGTTTTTTGGCTCTTTTTGTATCTTGATTGGCTTAGTGCAGCTTGGCTTCGGGTAAATGGACGGCTATCATTAGTTAGGAAGCTGGGTTTCATCTGGGTGCCTGGTTGGGATGTGTTTGAGCTGGAGGTATCAGGGGGGATCTGTTTGTGTCCAGGTGTTTGTCTGGCTTGTGGTGTGGAGATTTTTTTGTTTGTGAGTGCAGGCTTCCAAATGATTGACAGCCTGGTGGAATCATCTCTTCTATTCATGCTTTCAGGTCTTTTTTCAATCTCTATGGCTTCTCTGATGATTCTGTGGCTAGGGTTTTCTATAGTGGCTAGGGTTTTGGTGCCATTGAAGTTGATGCTATGACCTGTGGCTTCCATGTGTTGGACTAGTGAGGAAGTGTGTTCCAGCTTTTTGACTGCATTTTTGTGTTCATCCAGGCGGGTGCTTATTCTTCTATTGGTCTGTCCAATGTATGTGGCCGGGCATGATGCACAGGGGCTTCGTATATGCCTTGGTTTTCCAGGTCAATTTTGTCTTTGGGGTTTCTGAGGATGGCTGCTATTTTTCTGTCTGTTTTGAAGGCAGTCTTGATGTGGTGTCTCTATAGTATCTCACTAATTTTGTCTGTTCATCTTCTGGGTCTCTATTATGTCTCAGTGTGTTTTTGTGGATCAAGTTGGTGATTTTGCTTTTGTGGAAGCCGTTGGCTGTCAATATTTTAGTCAGGGTGCATAGTTCAGTCTTAATGTGTGTCTTGTCTGCCAGGCGTTTGGTTCTAGTAATTAGTGTTTTAGCCACGGAGTTTATCTGTGCTGGGTGGTGGTGGGATTGGGCGTTGAGGTAGCGGTTGGTGTGTGTTTTCTTCTGGTATATGGTGTGTCCTAGTGTGCCATCTGTTTTTTTGTAGATTAGTACATCTAGGAATGGTAGTTGTTTGTTTGTTTGTTTCTGTTTCCATGGTGAACTTGATTTTGGGGTGTGCGCTGTTTAGGTGTGTTAGGAAATTGTTTAGGTTTTCTTGTCCATGGGGCCAAATCACGAATGTGTCATCGATGTATCTTAACCATAGTTTGGGTTTGAGGATGGCATTGGCCAGGGATCACCACTGTCACCTGTCATTGCAAACCTGTTCATGGAAGAATTCGAATCCAGAGCCCTAGCCACTATAGAAAACCCTAGCCACAGAATCATCAGAGAAGCCATAGAGATTGAAAAAAGACCAGAAAGCATGAATAGAAGAGATGATTCCACCAGGCTGTCAATCATTTGGAAGCCTGCACTCACAAACAAAAAAATCTCCACACCACAAGCCAAACAAACACCTGGACACAAACAGATCCCCCCTGATACCTCCAACTCAAACACATCCCAACCAGGCACCCAGATGAAACCCAGCTTCCTAACTAATGATAGCTGTCCATTTACCCGAAGCCAAGCTGCACTAAAGGCCTCCAATAAAGTAACACAATGCTGCCAGCCAATCAAGATACAAAAAGAGCCAAAAAACAGACAGAAGATATTAGAGACACCAATCAAGCAGAACACAGCAAACTCCGAGACCAATAAACACAGACCAAGACTCCCAACCAATCAGGATGAAGAAAAAACCATTCTGGCACAGCAATAGGCTGCCCCAAATTTAAATCTGAAACCACTGTAAAAGTCTGACTCACAGACGGACATAATACAGAAGCCTGATGATGGCAGATGAGATTCTGCTGAAACGTTGCTACAACTTTAAAAGCACCACTACTATGACGTGGGAAAATACCCGAACAAAGGATGAAGTCTCATTCATCATCTTCAGGCTTCTGTCTTCAGCTCTGTGCTTCTCAGAGTGATGTGAGCTTGCAGCTGCTTCTTCCTTTTAACTGCTAGTGGGGGTGTGACTTGATTGGGTGGGGGCTTGGCTGTGTTCTGATTGGGTGGGGGTGTGTTCTCATTGGTTGGGGGTTTGGCTGTGTTCTGATTGGTTGGGGGGTTGGCCATGTTCTGATTGGCTGGGGGTGTGTTCTGTTCAGGTGGGGGCTTGGTTGTGCTCAGGTTGGTCTTAGTTACTGGGGGATTTGAGCTGGTGAGCTGTGATCTTGCTGTTTGGCTTTGAGTTCGTGGTCGTGCTGCATCTTCATGGTGGGGGTCAGTTCGCTTCATTTATGGCTCAGAGGGGTTTGAAGTGGGTAATGATGCAGCTGCAGTGCGGCTTCTGGTCTGTGGTCGTGTCTCATCTTTTGTGTGGGTGTGAGTCTGCTTTTTACGTGGAAGTTTGGTGGTGGCATCTTGTGTGGCCCTCGTGGGTGTGGGTCTGGTGTCATTCATCATATATATATATTCATAGATTTTCATGGGTACAGGTATGTAGGTCTAGGTGTGTTCCAGTCTTTTCCCGTGTAAGATTAAGAGTATCTTGGCGATGTTTCAGTGAGGTCCCACTCACCATCCTCAGCCTGGTGCTCTCGGCTTCGTTCCAGTGCAAGCAGTGTGCAATTGGAGCTGCCATCTCTCTATAAATACTGGTGGTGGGGGCTGGTGTGCTGGGCTGGTTGGCTGCACTGCTGCCTCTTGATTGGTTGATGGAGTTGATGTTGGTATAATGGGCTGTGTGATGGCCTTGTGAGTTTTGTAGTGGAGATATCCTGGATCTTGTGCTGTAATCTCCTGGGTCGTTTGTTTTGTAGTGATCTTTGTTCCATTAGCCTCTCATGTTTTAATGGCTTGGGTAATGGGTTGTGTGATGGGCTTGCGAGTTCTTTTGTTGTGGTATCCTGGGTCCTGCGTTTTAATCTCCTGGGTCATTTGTGTTTTGATCTCTTTTCCATTAGCCTCCTGTGTAGGGTAGCCATAACACTGGCTTCAAGTTTGGGGTCTGGGTCTGTGTTCCGCCAATCCCCCTTATCAGACCCAGGCCAGTCAAATTCTGCTTGGTACATTCTTAAAATACACACTAAGTTCTTAAATAGAAAGTATATATATAACAATAATAAATAAAATACTTATTCTATTCCAAATCAGCTCTATCATTAATGCAAGTTATAATCTTTAACATTTCTTTTCAATGGGATATCATACTTCCTTAGGAACACTTATAATATTTCCATATTTTTTTCATATTTCTTTCATATTCCTCTTCATTTAAATTTTTATCTCATTAATAATAATTAAAATGATCCCCTCCTTTCCTTATTTCATTCTCTCATTCTCTTTATTTCATTTATTTATTAACAAACATTCCATTACATGACAATGAGTATTTTATCTATCATTTTAATCACACTTGTTTCATATTTTTGAAGTTCATTTCTATTACTAATATAACAATACTATCTTATGTACCCTTGCAGAATCCCCCTTTCAATTAAGTTTTCACCCATTATCTCTGTGTCTTCTAAATAGGCTTATACCTTTAATCCTTGTACGTTTTCCCTGTTTCTCTATATCCTGTTTCTGTCCTTTATAATTTCTTTTCCTTTCCCTCTTCCCCCTCTTCTTCTCCTTCCCCTTTTTGACCCCTTGTCTCTCTAATTCTGATTCTCTCTTCTGTAATCCTCTCTTCTGTTTCTTCCTAATGTTGTAATTACTTTTCAAACTATTCTCTCTCTCTCTTTTCTTTTTTTTTTGGTTGTTTTTTCAGATCTTAAATTTTTCACTCTCTTTCCCCCCTTTCTTTTCTTTTCTCCACATAGAATTACTTGGTCATTGAAGTTGGCTTCTTCTTTGTCCCACCCTCCTTGTTCTACAGGCATTTCTTGTTGATTCTCATAGTTCAGGATCTCCATTTATAAAATTGAAATATGAAGCCAAAAAAACCTCTTCCTTCTTATGCATCTTCTTTCTGTTTTTTTAAGTTCCATTTTCAGTTATTCCAAGAGTGATACCATTTAAAAAACTTTTAAACAACCACCCGATTGATTTTAGCCCTTTAGATCCAATAACCAAAAATCACCAAGTAATCCAAATAATCCAAAGCTGTTTCTTCTTGCTTCCTTTTTCCACTTTCTCTTCCTGGGGTTCTATTATCTTGTTACAAAGTTACAGTTAGAATGTATCTTTTAGGAATCTTGTTGAAGTTTCACTGTTAATTCCTTTCACTTCCAGGTGGTCTTCTCCATTTTTCCAGATCCCACCCTTTTGTTTTTTCCTTTTCTCTCCTTTCCTTCTTTTAAAATTTTTTGAAAATCCAGAAATCTTTATTATCCCTTTGACATTTTATTTTTCAGCTTAAATGCCTGTTAATGTCAAAGTGGATTTTTGTCAGTTTCTTACTTAAATCTTTTAGTTGTCAATATGAGAAAGGAAAGAAAAAAAACCATATCCTTCCCCTCCCCTCTCTCATTCGCCGTTTCAAAATCTTCTTTGGGAGCAATGTTATTCTTTATAGTTCAAATTCCAGGGTACCTTATGTTGTTGCTTTTTCAGTTCAACCCGGTCAGCCAAAACTTTCTCTTCTTATCTTCCTCCTGTACATTCTTTTCTGGTTGAGTTCTTCTTTGAGGTGGCCATTTCTGACCACCACTGCAACCGGGAAAGAGAGTAATGGCCAGCTGGGGAGGAGAGATGCAGCTCTCCTCGACCCTTCTGGCAGTCTCCCCCCTCTTCACCATCTCTACGGGATGGATTAGCCCCGAAACCAGCCGGCTCGGGGAGCTCCAGCGGCAAGCATGGATTGAAACCACGCATGATCGCGGATTTCGGTCTATCGCCAAAGAAGCTCAAACCGGAAGTCCAATTATGTGAAAATTATTATGGGAACTGTTAGAGTTGGTTTTCACCAGCTCTGGTGATATGATATGTCCAATAAACCTGTTCTTTCAGGAATCTACATGCCTTGGAGTTCTGCTTTCAATGGGTGCATTACTTGGAATGCTGACACAAGGGTGTTATATATTTTTTATGAAGAAAGGACTTCCTGGATAAGTTATATTAAGAGTTGGAAACCCTAGTTAGGTTGAAAAGCTGGGCAGTATACATTTTTCTATCTTGCAATTTTTTCTTTGGTCTATTATTTTATGGTGGTGGAGAAGTATGGGAATGTGTTCACCTTAAATTCAGAAACACCTCCCTAACTAGTTACTGTGACTTGGCCTTGTTTAACTATTTTGTAATTCAGAAGATTCTCTTAAAGTCTATGGAGGAGGTCTTAATAATGATAGGAAAGACCCTAAGTTTTACTCATGATCGATCCACAATTATCAGTATTTTTTAGCAAACCTTTGTGAATGCCCTTAATAACCTACAGTAGTCTGACATATAATTTTGGACACTGAGAGTTGCTTGAGGCATTTGGTCTCATTATAAACTAAAAATATCTTGAAAGTATGGGATGGCAGAAGTTAACAGGCAGACAGGATTGGGGTAAATGTGAAATGGTTGCCTCCTTTGAATAAGGAGAGAAGAATAAGATAAAAGAGAGGGAGAGAGAATCCCACTTGAAAAAAAGGATATTAAAAAGATACTGAAGAACCAGTATTTGTAGTTCAGAGTTGAAATGAGGGTCCTTGGTGCTCTCTGAGTTTGGTTGTTTTCTTGCAGACATTTCATTACCCACCAATGATGTCACCTGAAATGTCTACTAAAAACAAGCCCAAAGAGCACCAAAGATAGGAATGAAGTTTATCTCCAGGGGTGGGCTTCACAAATTTTAGCAAAGGGTTCTCTTCCTGGTTGCTGGGTGGCGTGGCCATGGTGAGCATGGCCTCATTGGCCTCCTGTACATGGTGGTGGGGTTCTCTCTCCGGGCTCAGGAGGCTTTCCTCGAGCCTCCAGGAGGGTGAAAACTCCAGAGGCTCTCTATGAGCCAGAAATGCATCCAAAACGGGCCATGGAGACTCCTGGGAGGGGTAGGTTGGGGTGGGCGGGGCAGGGCCAGCCAGGAGTGGGATTTGGGGATTCTCCAAACTGTACAGAATCTTAGCTAGGGGCTCTTTTGAACCCCTGTGAACCTCCAGCAGCCCACCCCTGAATATCTCTTTCATTAATGTCTCACCCAGTTTCCTCCCCTAATGCCTGTCTTCCATGCTATGGTGCCCTCAACTAAAAGTGACATGATATATTAATCATGGCCTAATAAGATGCAACTTTTTAGTTCATTGTATAAATCATACTCATTTCCTAGACTATTCTGGTATTGCCCAATACTGTAAATGACATACATGTTTCTAAACTTGGGAGCACAAGTGGTCTGTGACAACCCTTCAAATGGACCTTGCTGCAGTATCCAAGATCACATTCCCTTTTTTTATGCCCCAAATTTAAAGAGATTAACAAATCTCAAGATTTTCCCATTTTTAGGAATCGAAAAGTCTGATGAGATTTGAGGTTGACACATGATTTTGGTCATTTTATCTTTTTAATTTTACTTTGTGATTCTCTGCAGAACTCATTTGGGAGAGGATAACACATAGGATGAAATAAGGTGAGTTTTTAGTATGCTGTCTGATAGAACTATTTTCAATTTGTTAGTCTTTGAACAACAGAACTTGGACCTTTTTCCCCCCTGGTTTCCAATAATGCCTCTAATGTATCATTATTTTAGGAGAAGGCTGGGCATCCCACAGATGATGGATGAGACTCAGCTCTGATCCAATTCAAGTTGTTCATTGAGGTAATATTCAGATTCTAGTTAATATAGATTCAAACTGGGTTTTGTGTACAACACTGTATAGAATCCAGATGTAGAATAAAATCAATATAGACATCCTGAATAATTTGCATACAAATCTGATAATATGCTTCCATCAGTTACTTATTATGGATTTTGCAACGAAACTATGTGATCGGGTTATGCAGAAGAAATTCAGTTCACATTCCTTTGGCTCAGTGGTGGTCAGTGATTGAAACACATAATGGTTTCCTTTCCTTTCCTTTCCTTTCCTTTCCCCTTTCCATTCCTTTCCTGTCCTTCTTTCCTCTGTTCCTTTCCTTCTTTCTTCCCTTCCTTTCCCTTCCTTTCCTTTCCTTCTTTCCTCTTTTCCTTTCCTTTCCTTTCCTTTCCTTTCCTTTCCTTTCCATTCCTTTCCATTCCTTTCCATTCCTTTCCATCCAACTATCCAACTAACCATCTATCCATCTATCCATCTATCCATCTATCCATCTATCCATCTATCTACCAAAGGTGCTTTTTTTCAGGAGGCAACTGGATTTTCTTTAAAGACGTTTTGCTTCTCATCCAAGGAGCTTCTGCAGCTCTGACTGGATGGTGGGTAATAAAAATATTATACCTGACCCATACCTGACCCATCACAAGACCTACTGACCACACAAAGCCCTTATAAACAGAAGAACACTGACATTAATAGCCTCTAAACTCTGCTGAAGAATTACCTAGCCTGGTACCAAAATATTCAGAAACTGACCCACAATGTCCCTTTCTCTTTGGTTTCTTACTCCCTACTTACTTTATTTATTTATTTTATTTTATTTATTTATTTATTTATTTATTTATTTATTTATTTATTTATTTATTTATTTATTTTATCAATTGCTTACAAGATAATAGGTATAAGTAAAAACAGTTATGAATACATGGATACATATAAGAAAAATAAAAAATAAAAGAAACAATAGGACAAAAACGGTAGGCACGCTGGTGCACTTATGCACGCCCCCTACAGACCTCTTGGGAAAGGGGTGAGGTCAATAGTAGACAGTCTAAGGTTACTATGTTATCTTTCAGAGTTTTGTTTTTAATGGAAACTTATTTGTTCTTCCTAGGCTTTTTTGATTTATTTTTTATGTCTCTGGTGTATATGCTTTTTTTATTTTTGCTTCTCACTTTTTAATAAGATAGGATTTTGTCTCTGTTGCTTTACATTTACATCCAGAAGCTGAAATGAAATTCCTTCCTACAAAGGAGACAAAGAAGCATTCGGCCAGAGCACGAAGGAATGAGTTGTAGCCATTATCCTAGTCTTTAGATAATTCTTATACTACAAAAGAAAGCAAAATGTAAGATTCAACAATAGTACGAAAGCTAAGAAAGAGGTGAAAAGTTCATTTGGGAAGTGACTGTGTTATATTTGTGGATGTTATAGTCCTATTGAAAATATTTCTGCTTTGGATTTTTTTGAATTTATAGTTTCTCATTTAATTTATAAATGTTAGCATAAGGAAAGCATGATTTATGATTTCACATTTTTCATTTTTTCCTTTACTATTATAGATAATTCAGCAGTTTTGACTTTAGCCTGCAACTTTTCCTATAGAGAAATACTTGTTCATTAAAAACATAAGACTAATCTTTCATCTTTTCCAACCACTTAGCAACACAGAGACAGTATACAATGGAATATGCTATTGTCAAAGCCACAAGGTGATCCATTATGTTGCCAAGAACATCAGAATTTGGCGGTCCATAAAAATCAGCATGTCTTATTTTGCATAATTTTATTCTGCTCAAGTTATAGAATTCAAAGCACTCAAGCTCCCACCCACTCATCTCCCTTTTATCCACTAGATAATTTATTCATCCACCTTCTCTCAGTGGCCCTTTGCCACTTTGGGGTTATGCAAAATGTCTTCACTGTCTCCAGGAGTACAAAAGTGCATGTAGGTATAAATAATTTTAACAAAATGCACCTAAAACTAAATTCTGTATCACATGACAGTGTAGCATACACTGTCATAGTTCCATCTTAGAGAAATAAATGTAATTCCACTCTGAAGTTTTGCAGTTAAAGACCATCTACTTGCTTTGTTTCTTGTTCCGCAGCTCTGGCTTCATATTTAACCTCTAAATCTATCCTTAATTCTCATCAATCTCAATTCTGACCTTATCATCAACCAAAGCAATATAACTGTTTCAGGCATCTGGTTTTGGGATATAGAAATAAAGTGATAGAGGATAAAGCTTCATGTATGCAGCTTGCTAAACTTCCTGCCTTCAGAAATGTCTTTGTAGTGGAAACATTGCCCCAAAATTAACAATGATGAATGTTTGAACTGCCGGTTAAGTGCCTAGTGTATAAAATGTTTTGGATTGACCCGGAAGCATTTTATAGTTTTCCTTTACTTATAGCTTGTGGTTAGCCTTCACAAGTGGAGTTCAGAAAATCACAGTATCAATGAAATCAGTTAGTCAGAAAAAGGATGGGTTCTTCTTAACTGGAACTAGACCTATCTAGAAAGCCATCTGATGGTTAAATTTGGATCCTTCCAATGAGGAAAAGGTTGGACTCAATGGACAACTTGAAGATTTACATGATCAAGAGACAATTTTCTTTAACACATTCTTTGGTTCAGTATTTGTAAATAGCAACGGATCAAGCCCTGTACTTTCTGGTTGAACCACAGACAACTACAATGATCTAATACATATCGATTTTACAGAAGTCATTGTTGAAAAAGCACTGCGCAATCTAAAACCATCCCTAACTATTGGACTGGATGGAATATGTGCCTACTTCTTAAAAAAGCTACCCACTGCCATAGACAAACCTCTAAGCATAATCTTCAAAAAAATCTTTCAGGACCAACTCCTTGCCAAAACTATGGTCACAAGCTATGGTCATCCCCATCTTCAAAAAGGGAGACCCCAGCCCAGTTGAGAATTACAGACCAATCTCCTTATGCTATGTCACCTGTAAAGTCATGGAATCAATTATTAACCAATCCATTATCCTCCACTTAGAGACAAACAACCTACTGTCTAATAAACAATTTGGTTTCAGAAAAAAACTATCCTGTAATCTGCAATTCTTACACTGCAAAAACATATGGACTACACAATTCGATCAGGGCAAAGCAATAGACGCAATCTACATAGACTTCTTTAAAGCCTTTGATTCAGTGGTACATGACAAACTACTCCTAAAACTAAAATCTTATGGTATCTCTGGACACCTACATAAATGGATAGAAGCATTCCTGTCAAACAGACAACAAATGGTCAAAATTGGGAGCATCCTATCAAATTCTGTATCTGTCAACAGTGGTCTCCCCCAAGGCAATGTTTTAGGACCAACTCTCTTCATACTCTACATAAATGACCTCTGTGATCATATTAAGAGCAACTGCGTTCTCTTCACTGATGATGTAAAACTATTCAACACCACAGACAATACTACTACCCTCCAAAAAGACCATTCCAAAAAGAATGGTCAATCAAATGGCAACTTCAAATCTCAACAAATAAATGCTCTGTCTTACATATTGACAGAAAAAATCAGAAAATAAAATACAGGCTAAATAGTTAAGACCTTGTTGAGGATCCAAACTTTGTCAAGGACCTTGGAGTACTCATCCTAAATGATCTAAGTGCTAGAGCCCACTGTAACTACATAGCCAAAAAGGCATTAAGAGTTGTTAATCTAATCCTACGTAGCTTCTTCTCTGGTAATATTACACTACTAACTAGAACATACAAAACATTTGCTAGATCAATACTTGAATACAGCTCATCAGTCTGGAACCCATATCATGTATTTGATATTAACACAATTGAAAAAGTCCAGAAATATTTCGCAAGAAGAGTTCTCCACTCCTCTACTCATTGCAGAATACCTTATGCCACCAGACTTGAAACTCTAGACCTAGAAAATTAGAAGTATGCCGCCTCCGGTCCGATCTAAATATAAAATCATACATTGCAATGTCCTACCTGCAAATGAATACTTCAGCTTTAATCATAACAATACAAGAGCACACAATAAATACAAAGTCAAGGTTAACCACACCAAACTTGACTGCAGAAAATACAACTTCAGCAACAGAGTGGTCAATGTCTGGAATACTCTACCTGACTCTGTGGTTTCTTCCCCAAACCCCAAAACTTTAGACTGTCTACTATTGACCTCACCCCTTTCCTAAGAGGCCTGTAGGGGGCATGCATAAGCACACCAATTGTGCCTACCGTCCCTGTCCTATTGTTTTTTTTATTTTTCTGATAAGTATCTATCTCATGTATTCAAAACTATATTTATTCTTATACCTGTATCTTGTAAGCAATTGACAAATCAAATAAATACTAAATAAATACTAAAATTAACAAACAGATCTGGAATCATGATATATAAGTGAAGCAACCAGAGGTGGTATTCAGCCAGTTCTGACAAGTTCTGGAGAACCAGTAGTGGAAATTTTGAATAGTTCGGAGAATCAGCAAATACCACCTCTGACTGGCCCCACTCCCATCTACTCGCTGCCTCCTGAGTCCCAGCTGATTGGCTGGGTCTTCTTTTGTTCTCCTGCACAGGAGAATGGAGCTGGAAAGCAGGTTAGTAGGGTGGGGAGGGAATGGGAATTTTATAGTATCCTTCCCCTGGAGTGGGGTGGAAATGGGGATTTTACAGTATCCTTCCCCTGCCAGGCCCATCAAGCTACGCCCACAGAACCGGTAGTAAAACAAATTGAATACCACCACTGAAGCAACTCTTCACTGTCAGTTAACTCTAGATGATACTAAATGGAATAAATCTTCATGCAGTCCCAGCTAACTGCCAGTACCGTATATACTCGAGTATAAGTCGACCCGAATATAAGCCGAGGCACCTAATTTTACCACAAAAAACTGGGAAAACGTATTGACTCGAGTATAAGCCGAGGGTGGGAAATGCAGCAGCTACTGGTAAATTTCAAAAATAAAAATAGATACCAATAAAAACTTTCACCAGGACAGTTGAGAATAATTTTGATGTTCACAATTTCCTCTTTGAAAAAGACCAGTAAATAGGGAACAAGAAGATGAAGAAAAAGAAGTGTGTTTTTTCACACTTTTCACACTGCAGTGAACAAAAATAGCATCATAGGAACAGGCTTATTCTCAGTCCAAAGGTTTGTTTCTGATTTCTTCCCTGATTTAAGGGAAATTTGGGAAACGACCTCACTATCATTAAAGGTTTAATTGATTCACTAACCCAAAAGAAGATGATGATGATGACAGTGGTAGGCAGGAGTCACTCTCTCCCTTGCAAGAAAAAAGCAAGAGCCGTTCTTATGATATCTCTCTCTCTCTCTCTCTCTCTCTCCCCGGAATAAAGTCAAGCCCTTTCCAGCACGCACGCGCAATCCGCCACCGCCCCTTTGCACCTTGCAAATGCAAAATCCCGGGGTTTTTGCATTTGCAAGGTGCAACAGCGGGGCGGATCGCGCGCGCATGCTGGAAAGGGCTTGACTGTATTCCGGGAGAGAGAGAGAGAGAAGAGAGAGAGAAGAGAGAGAGAGAGAGAGAGAGAGAGATCATAAGAACGGCTCTTGCTTTTTTCGCCAGCCCCGGGCACTGGGGGCTTGCAAGGGAGAGAGTGACTCCTGCCTCCCACTGTCATCATCTTCTTCTTCTTTTGGGTTAGTGAATCAATTAATTTGGGAAACGATCTCACTATCATGAAAGGTTTAATTGATTCACTAACCCAAAAGAAGAAGACGATGATGACAGTGGGAGGCAGGAGTCACTCTCTCCCTTGCAAGAAAAAAGCAAGAGCCGTTCTTATGATCTCTCTCTCTCTCTCTCCCCCAGAATAGTCAAGCCCTTTCCAGCATGCGCGATCCGCCGCCGCTCCTTTGCACCTTGCAAATGCAAAACCCCCGGGATTTTGCATTTGCAAGGTGCAAAGGGGCGGCGGCGGATTGCGCGTGCTGGAAAGGGCTTGACTATTCCGGAGAGAGAGAGATCATAAGTGAATCAATTAATTTGGAAAACGATCTCACTATGAAAGTCAGTGTTCTCTGCCAGTGGGGCATTTGGAAGAAAACGCCCCGCGGCATATCCACACGTGTGTAAGGGGAATCAGAAATCCCCGCGTTAAGCCACGAAGTCCCCCAATCGCACAGCCCAGAATCGCCCTCCCCTCAGGGGGCAGCAATGACGCCCGGCGTTTCCTGAGAAGCTCCACCGTGTCAGATTCCCCTCTGAAAAAAAAATGGCGTGGAGCTCTGGAGCTGGGCAGCCGCTTCCCTGCTTCCGTGTTTCCTTTGCAACTTGTAAGCATGGGGGTAATCGGAAGCAGAAAAGTTCTTGCATGAGGATATATTGTTTTTTCTTTTTTTAACTGTTTTTAGGGGGGGGGAAGACCCACCATCATGTGAGAATGCTCAACACGAAATCTATTCTCCCGAAAATAAGTGTGTGTGTGTGTGGGGGGGATTTTATCAGAGGGAAGACGTAGGGAGAAGGCAAAAGCAACGGAAGATCCTTCTGGGGAAACTGAGGGGGAGACTCACCCTTGGTCCAGATGAGCCCCCTTGGTCCAGATGAGTCCGCTCGGGAGGAGGAGGAGGAGGAGGTGGTGGTGGTGGTGGCGGCTCGCGTTTTTCTGAGCTCTAGGCTCGCAGGCTCATAAAACAACGCGAGCCGAGGTGCCTTCGGCTCCGCTTGGCTTTGTTTCCTCAGCCCCAGCTGCTTTCAGTCCACTCGGGAGAAGGAGGAGGAGGAGGTGGTGGTGGCGGTGGAGGCAGCGGCGGCAGCTCGCGATGTTTTCTAAGCCTGCGAGCCTAGAGCCTAGAGCTCAGAAAACAACGCGAGCCACCACCACACCACCACCTCCTCCTCCTCCTCCTCCCGAGTGGACTGAAAGCAGCTGGGGCTGAGGAAACGAAGCCAAGCGGAGCCGAAGCCACCTCGGCTCGCATTTTTTTCTGAGCCCGCGAGCCTAGAGCCAGGGCGCTTTCATTGCACGGCGGATCTTCTTGTCTCGGGAAACACCGGGTGTCGTTGCTGCCCCCTGAGGGGAGGGCGAATCTGGGCTGCGCGATTGGGGGACTTCGTGGCTTTGGGTGGGAGCGAGGACGGATGAAGTCCGCGAAGTGGGGCTTGCCTGCCCTTGCTGGCTGCCTCTGCTTCCTTAGGGGCAGGGAAGGGGGCTCATCTGGACCAAGGGTGAGTCTCCCCCTCAGTTTCCCCAGAAGGATCTTCCGTTGCTTTTGCCTTCTCCCTACGTCTTCCCTCTGTTAAAATCCCCACACACACATACACACTTATTTTCGGGAGGATAGATTTTGTGTCTGAGCATTCTCACATGATGGTGGGTCTTCCCCCCACTAAAAACAGTTAAAAAAAGAAAAAACAATATATCCTCATGCAAGAACTTTTCTGCTTCCGATTACCCCCATGCTTACAAGTTGCAAAGGAAACACGGAAGCAGGGAAGCGGCTGCCCAGCTCCAGAGCTCCACGCCATTTTTTTTTCAGAGGGGAATCTGACTAGAGTATAAGCCGAGGGGGGGTTTTTCAGCACAAAAAATGGGCTTAAAAACTCGGCTTATACTCGAGTATATACGGTACTTCTAAAATGACTCAACAACAATATATTTTTTCAGCTATTAAAGTATTAGTCATTTTTATCGGATATATGTTAATGCCCTTAATGTTGAAAAATGTCCTCCCACAGCCTTCATATCTTTTTTGGGGGGTGGTGGTGTATGGCATATCAACCTCCCACTCATTCCCAATGAGACAATTTTGGTTTATAAATGATTTTCTTTCAATTCTCTAATAGGAGGGAAAGTTCAAATTAGAACTTGAAACATTAATAATTCATGCACTGATTTCCATCTACTATTTAAGGCATCAGTGGCATAAACAAGTATAAGTGAAGAGAAATATCTATGTAGGATCTAAATTGTCTTATGCTGGAAATAACTTTTTCTTCTAAACCAGAGAGAAAACCTGTGGCTACTATACTTCACAGAAACGGGGAGTATTTGAATGTCCTGTGTTTCATTGGAGCATTACTTCTGCAACAATGTGCAGCCTTTCCAATTTCTAGGTTTCCAGTAAAACCAAAGGAATTTCACAATTTCTTCCCTTTGACTTTTTCTATGTGTGAAGAATGACAGAACAGGGAGACTTTAGCATGAAAAACAAAAATGTATATTAAAAAAAAAACCACATTATCAGCAACCACTCTTCTAGAATGAAATAAGTTTAGAAAAATGACTAGGAGAAATTCAGAAAATAAAAGTCCCCCATTACACTGAGAAGGATATCAAACACAGAAAACTTTTTCATAGAATGGAAAAGAAGACAGATTTCTGCATGACTTTATGTGGAAAACCATTTCTCCTTTTTCTTAAGAATAACAGGAATATGCTTCAGGACTATACCATTTGCTCTGATGCTTCACTCAGTCTTTCTTTGAATTAAAGACCCTTCAAAGCTTTACATCTTTTAATATGTTTCTCCAGCATTAACACAAGTGGATCCATAATTCAGGTTACTAGGGCATAAAGTAAGATTTCACGCCCTGTAGTCTGAGGCAAAAATCTACGTCTGATTGCATTCCATATATTGAACTTTGGATATGTTGGATCAAACAATCTGAGAAATGATCATGCTTACTAGAATAGCATATTTACAAAGCAAAATAATTAATCCAGGAAAGCTTAATCAGTTTGGAACTGATTTTGTTTCCTAACAAATCTCAGCTAACTCCTTCACTTCCCCAACAAGTGACACAGAACTAGACTTGTCAAATACCTATTTCAAGGTAACTGGTCCTATCTGGAGTTCATTACAAGATTTGTATTTTATACAACTTTAAGATTCCAATTCATGTTTATATTATTGACCACTTATCTCTAGAGGTCTCCTTTTAGGAATCGCATGTGTAAGCATTAGCAAAAGAAATAGACAGATGACCAGACAGATATATGAGAATTATAGGTTATAAATGATGTATTTTCACATTGGCCTTCATACAAACGTTAAGTTACATACAGCTCCTCTGTTCCACTTTCCTAAGCAACATTATATTCAATGAAATGTGTGTGTGTGTGGGGGGGGGCAATGAAAGGGAGGGAACAACCCCAATAATATAGCCTTTTGATATGGTATGATATACAAAATCTGATATTTTGTAATCATCAGGCATTTTGTGAAAAAGAATCCTCAGACGGCAGTCATTTTGTGTTTCCAACTTTCTCTCAAAATTCCAGATTTGAAGTTTGCAAAGATTGTTTCTGGTGGGGTTCACAAACGTCAAATGACCTAAGATCCCTCATGCAATCTAATTGATTAAGAACAGAATGGTATTCAGATTATGCCATCTAATCTGTTAGATTGCATGAGGAATCTAATGTCATAAAAAACATTATATTGTGGTTACTTCAACAGAACCAGTCTGTTTTTCAAAATGCAGGAAGCCAAGTTTAACTAAGGTGTAGCCTTAATGGTAGTTACTTAATTTATGTAGGAAAAACACCTGAATCTAAATTAATCCTATGCCTTCACCAGCTGTGAATAACAGTTCTGGGTCTAGTATTTCCTTGTGTTCAGCAAGGGTTGCATTTTAACAGTTTAGAGTCAATTACAGGGTATTATGTTATTGTGCAGATATTTAAATAAAGGTATGGCTTCAAAGTGACAGTAAGATGATATAGAAAACCAAATACTCTAGAAATAGTTGGATATGTTTTTTTTTTTCCATTTGCTATATTCATTTTTGTCAGTCTACTTTTTTCTAATTAGTTGGTTGCTGTATTCATTTATGTTTATGTATTATTTGCATTAAATGCATTTGAACCATGTGATTTGGGGCATGCAGAAAAAGGAATACTATACCCACAGGAAAAGGAATATGATATCCACCTGAAATTCGTTTGCAGCTTTTTCTAGAATCATGTGACTACTAAGGCTTTGTATCTGTTGTGCGATCTCTGATTAAGACACAGTTATTTTTAAGAGTTGGAGGCAGGCATTGCCATATGCTACATAGGCCTTTCTTTGAAATTGGATCTGAAGCACTGCATAGCCCTAATATTTATGCATTTCTGAGAATACTTTTACATTTATTGCTATGCAGTATTTCTAACATCTAATTAACACAAATAAATTTAATAATCTTATCTAATGCATATATTAAAAAGCCTCGCTGCACTAAAAGGGATTGCAAAGACTGTTTCACATTTCCACATTTAGTTCATGAAAAGACAAGACTTATTCAAAGTGAGAAGATGAACTTCTGGTTCTTTATACTAGCAACTATGTAATTTTCTGAGCAATGGTAGCCATTACTGACATCTTGATTTAGTTGGTAGAACCTTGATATTTGTTGGAAAGAAAGAAAAAATATTTTAGGCTTAAAATACTGGGTTTTTTTTTGTTTCCCTACCTTATGCAATATATACCAAAATAGGGGGGGAAAAACCTTCAGTACTAGAGACACATTTTGCAGTATTTTGTGGTTTGATTAACGGGGAGGGATACTTGAAGTTAGATAAACTTGAAGTTAGATAAATTTGAAGAGTTTATCTCAATGAGTATACAACACGGTGTGGCACACTGAATATTTCGGCTCTAAGTGCTGCAATCTTTGATCTCTTTTCTTGCTACCTGGAGCTGATTGGATTCTAACTCAAATGACAGGTATTCCTCAACTTACCACCACAACCGAGCCCCAAATTTATGTTGCTAAGTGAGAATTTTGTTAAGTGAGTTCTGCCCCCATTTTACAACTTTTCTTGCCACATCTCTTAAGCCAACCGCTGCAGTTGTTAAGTTAGTAACCCGATTGTTAAATAAAGCTGACTTCCCCATTGACTTTGCTTGTCAGAAGGCTACAAGAGGGGATCATGTGACCCCAGGACACTGCCACCATCATAAATGTGAGTCAGCTGTCAAGCATGCAAATGTAAATCATGTGGCCATAGAGATGCTGCAACAGTCATAAGCATGAAAAATGGTTATAAGTCACTATTTTCAGTACCATTGTAACTTCAAATAATCACTAAACAAACTGTTGTAAGTTGAGGACTACTTGTATTATGGGGGTAGGCACAAAGTTCTCTACTATTGTGTAGATGATGGTCATTTCCATTTTATCATTCCAGTGGTGGGATTCAAATATTTTTAACACCAGTTCGGTGGGTGTGGCTTGGTGGGCGCGCTTTGCACGCATGCACATACTTTGCATGCACGTGCATGCCAAATGCGTATTTTACGCAGGCGCAGAGGTGTTTGCGCAGGCGCATTCTAACTTGCCTCCTGCAAGCCTGCACGATCCCGGTCACTTCAGGTGCTGCTGCGCAGCACTCTTCTGTGCCATGCAAAGCAGCTGCGCTTCAAATTCAGAGGATAAAGGTGAATATGGGAGTCTGGGCGGGCGGGTGGGCCCAACGGCAGAGCGGCGGAGAGAACCGGTTCAGTCTCTACTGCTCATCGCTGCTACTGGCTTGACAGAACCGGGCCAAATCAATAGAATACCATCACTGTATCATTCCAAGTAAGATAAACGATTAATGAACTCTTCCTAAAGTCTAGAGGCATAGTTGGCTGAATAAAATAAAATAAATGATGCATTCTTGAATATATTTATCAAAGAAAGTTGTATATTAAAAGGAGAATTTATCAACTTTTATCTTTTTACAATGCCCTAAATAAAATGTTTTTAACCAATGGGAAGATGTTATGGAAAGCAGAGCCTGTGTGCAAAATATTATTTGATTTTATCTGTGTTTTTTTTTAAGCCTAATCTTAACTGCACACACATCCAAATAACATCTGAGGGAAAGAAAGCTAACCAGCACTGAATCGTTGTTGCAAATCAAATCTCTCTTCATTTTGGAGTATATAATAAAGCAATGTTTGCTTCAATCAGGCAAGATAAAATAACCTCTCTCCTTGCAGTAATATAATGAAGCAATGTCCATTTCTATTAAAATAAAGTATATGAAACACAACAGTCCTCTTAAAGTAACAGTGCCTATCCAAACCCCGGACTACAATCTCCAGTACCTCATAACGCATAATGTTTGTTTGCATTGGTTCTATAACTCTCCAATATGTACTAGTATTGGAGGGGGATTTCCAATGATAATGATTCTTCAGTAGGTCTCATGACCTACTGACCACAAGGAAGTGGAAATAGGAGAATTACAGATGTACTCTATGTTTGTTCTTTGCCTGTCGCCTTGCCTGTTTTTTATCTAAGATATTCCTCATTGTAGCCTAAGTCAGGGGTCTCCAACTCCTGGGCTGTGGCCCAATACCAAGGGGAAACATTTCTTTTTTTGTTCTGCTTTTAGATTATTTTGCTAGCCCTCTACCAGCACAAATGGAGCCTAGGGGGGCAAAGCGTGTTCCCCATGCACCCCATTTTAAGCCACGGCGGTGATCTGAAGCCCTCTGCCAGCAAAAATCGAGCTTGGGAGACTGATCCATTTTTGCTGGCAGAAGCCCCGCAGACCGGTCCTTGGCGGTTTCCAGACTGGCCCCGTGGGAAATCTAAGCACCCCATGGGCTAGATCTGGCCACAGACCTTGAGTATGACACACACACACACACACCCTTGGCTTCATGTTTCTGAAGATTATGTGCACACACAGAAGAGAAAATCCTTCTAATGTCATGAGGATTTTATTCACCAACATGCTTAGAGTGATGAAAACAGCATACAAACATACAATCCTAAATCATGAAGAAAAAAAGAAAAGATATATAAAGAAATGACTTCCCCTTCATTACAAGTACAATTTCAATAATTTATCACCTCTGATTCTATCATAAAAGATTTCTTCTTCCCATGTTTCATCTCTCATCTATAAACAGATTCTTCAAAGCTCATAATTCAGTCCTAATCATCAAAAGTCCATTAAGCGTTACCAGAAATAGCTACATACATCCATATTTTAACCTCAATCAAATAAACCATCTTTATATTTAATTTTCTTTCCTTTTAGCACAGTAACTTCTCACTTTCTTTGAAAATAAAACAAAACATTTTTTTCTATATTTCATCTCTGTAATGGAATGTAGTGGGCTGGATTCCCAGGAGAGAAGGATGACTTCCAGACAAGTAGGAGACAACTGAGTTCAGATAATTTGCATGAGAGAAAGAGAGTGAAGTGCTTAATGGTTCTTATAGAGTACTTGCTTTCTGAAATTTCATGGATGGGTGTCATCAGACCACAATAGTCTGAGATCCCCTTGTTTTGAGTACTGTAGCATCTTCTATATGGTTCTGACATTGAAGAAAACTTAGCAAGTGCACCCTGCAGGTCTGAGGCTGTTATCAGACACCTAATCCTAAAAAAAAATCACAGCTTGCCAAGTTATTATTTGCAGACTTTGCTTTTTTTTAAAAAAAAATGATATAGTTACCATCATGAATGATTTACAACCCTGATCATTGAGAAATCTCTTCCCTGAAAAGTCAAATTTTCTCCCTTTTGATATTAATGATTTTTTTTTAAAAAAAAATGCATTTAGAATTTAACATCGACAGCTTGACCAAGTTTGTAGTTTCTTAAGCTGTACTATTTGAGATGACTTCTTCTTCTTAATAATAATAATAATAATAATTTATTAATAAATTATTTTTGTTGCTGTTATTATTATTATATTTAAAAGTAAGTTATCAAATTAAATTTATTGGCTTTATTATTTTATCTCGGAACAAGTTTCTATTAAGTACAGTATAAGTACAGTATGAATAAGTACAGTAGGTAGAGTGACATCATTATGATGTCACCATCAATATTCCACTGTTAGTATAGGAGAAGAGCAGAGAGAACGTGGGGGATAGAGTCAAGAGAGGACTCAGACTAGAATTGTTATGTGTCCACAAAGGCTCCAAATCTGTCCCCTTAAATTCCACTAACTTTAATCTAGGGTCAATATAGTGGTGACCAGTAGTTGACCAGAGTCTTATGTATCAGTTTGAACAATTCAGCTTTTGCTCTTTATTTCTTTATGTATTTGGTTACTTAGTTATGGAATTTATGTGTAATCCCGAGTCTTCATATCTAGTACTTATATTGAGAAGAGTCTTCGCAGCTGTGGCTTCATATCCTGTCTACAGAAAGTCTTTGGTACACTTTGTTCCTAATAACTGAGGCAACTGTAAGAAAAGTTTCCATTCTCTATTAATGTAATTGAAAATAGCTAACCCTTCAAAGCATGAGGCATTATAGTTGTATTTATGCTAGAGATGGACCATCAGTCAGAAATATTGCATTCACTCCTGTTGGCATGCACCACCTCCAGCAGTAATAATTTAGGTCCCAGAGGTCAAAAACAGAGAGCCTGTAAGTGGTAAGCTAAAAAATAATAATAATCAAGGAGAAGGATTTGTGGTTTTTTTTTTTTTTTTTTTTTGTAGATTAATGGATTTTTCTTTTCCCAGATTTGCTTTCAAGTACCATTTGTGTACTGAATTAAATACACCAGAATATACAAATAGCTTCTGGGTGATATATTCTTCATTGGGAACATAGGAAAGAGGAGAATCGATCATGGTAAGTTATCTTTTAATTTTAAATTCTTGCAGAAAAGATTTTGGGTAATATTTTAAAGAAGCAAAACAAAACACAAAGGAAGAACTTTGTTGTCATTTTTAATCTGCTGTAAGAAATGAAACTTAAAAGAAAATCTATTTGGCAATTCAAAATTTCTTCCACATTCACTTAATTTTTAATTGATATTTAGAAGTTGATTCTGTTTATGTTCTCTCTTTCTCACAATAATCTCTTGCCTTGCATTTCCCTTTTTCCTAACATATGAAATAATCCAGAGGTGGGTTTCTACTGGTTCTGTCCACTTCTGTAGAACTGGTAGCTCTGAAGAGCAGCAGACATAGAACTGGTTCTATGTCTGCTGATGTTTTTGCACACCCGGGCTCTTATCTGATCTTTATTTCCTGTTTTTTCAACTTCAGCTGCCGAATGAGGCACAGCTGCAGTTAAAAAAAACAAGAAATGAGGGCTGTTTCAAAGGCTACTTCTCGGCACTGGCACACAGCGTGCTAATGACGATTAACAGGTGCGCAGGAAGCTCATAAATCCCAAACTGGTAGTTAACCCTGTTGTATCACACCCCTGAAAAAATCATATATTAATTCAACCAAATAGCCTAAATTAGGAGCATACAACTGCTCTTTGTCTAGAACTGGAGCTTTCTGCAGAATATTGAATG
This sequence comes from Notechis scutatus, assembly GCF_049901735.1. Classification (NCBI taxonomy): domain Eukaryota; kingdom Metazoa; phylum Chordata; class Lepidosauria; order Squamata; family Elapidae; genus Notechis; species Notechis scutatus. The sequence goes on from NC_142011.1 coordinate 191,350,044, forward strand.
TCATACATCAATGGATGGGACCAACACCTTAAATGGATCCAGTTTGGGAGTATTTAAGACATGAAATGAATGTGTTGAGCCCAAGGGTCTTCAAACTTGGCAAGTTTAAGACTTGTGGACTAGAATTCCTGAGCTAACATGACTGGAGGAGGAATTCTGGGAGTTGAAGTCCACAAGTCTTAAAGCTGTCAAGTTTGAAGACCCCTGGTTAAGCCCATGCATAACTCCACTTGCCTATTTGGTTTCTTAAAATCATGACAAATACAAAACACCCATGGGTTTTTAAAGGGTTTTTCAACATATTCACCCCCAAATGCCATCCCTCTGTCCAAATGCCATTCACTCTCAACAACTAATTCCCACAACACTGTCAAATTATTTATTAAGACTGTATTGCTATTATCCTTCCTGGTACCTATCTCTTCCGCTTATGCTTACAACCATGTTGCTTGTATCTTTACCACTTATATTGTTTTATTTGTTTCCTAGCATGATTTAATTGCTTATTAGTAACCTATGACTATCACTAAGTGTTATATCTTATGATTCTTGATGAATGTATTTTATTTTTTCTTTATGTACACTGAGAGCATATGCACCAAAGACAAATTCCTTGTGTGTCCAATTACACTTGACCAATAAAGAAGTCTATTCTATTCTATTCTATTCTATTCTATTCTATTCTATTCTATTCTATTCTATTCTATTCTATTCTATTCTATTCTGTTCTGTTCTGTTCTGTTCTGTTCTGTTCTGTTCTATGCTGTTCTATGCTGTTCTATGCTGTTCTGTTCTGTTCTGTTCTATTCTATTCTAAAGGTATCAAAGGAATTCTGATGGACAATCTGTGGCCCAAGGACCATATTTTTGCACCTTGTCCTATTTTGTGCATTACTTGGCAGTGTAGAGGAAGCATTAAATGTTTCAGTATGTCTCTACCCAATAGAATATCCAAAAATAGTAACAAAACCTTTTGTCAGGAACCTTTAATCCCTCCTTTATTTTTTAATAATGAGCCAAGAGATTTAAAAATGAAGTTGAGCATTCAGCATAAATCATTAAAATTAAATAATTAAAAATAATTTGACACAGCAACAAGTGATTCTCGAAATGCTACTAAGAACCTCTTTCATTTCTCATCAACTTTCAAAATTGTCTTCCTATTTTAATGCAAAATATAATTTCAAATAGTCTTTCAAGTCTTCGTTTTCCATCTCCTAACTTTGACAAACATCCTTGCAGTAAAATTTGATGAAATATGTTGCTCTTTCCCCCTTGCTTTCTGGTTAAGTAATTTTAATAACATTCAAAAGAAAAATGTATTATGATATACCAATATATATTCCTCTTTTTTTGTAAACTAGTTAACGTAAGTGATATGTTCCTTTTTGATAATGATTGACAAACAGTAAAGTTTGTCTTCCATCCTCCTTTTAAAAAAATTTAGAAGCGACATATTTTAGATTTATGGGTCATTAATTTTTGAAGAACAATATTCTTGCAAAAATGAAATACAATTTCTGGTGCTTCATAATCTTTGTTAAGTCTACATGCTTTTCTGTCATGCATGGATGTTAATCGAAGGAGAATATTTCTTGGAACTCTTAGAAAAACCATCATTATTTCTGACTCTATTTCCCACCAGGTGCCTGCTAAGCGTATTGGGAAAAAACCTTCCAGAATTTGCAGTCAAGCATCATTTCTATGAGTTGTTGTCATCATAAAACACTGGAGAAAGTTATTCTCTTATTCTCTTTCAGATGTATGCTTGTATTATTTTTCTTTGGTTTTAGCTCTGAGGCACTTCAAATTAGTATTCCAGCTTGTAAAGAATGGGTAAAACTGGATGGATGGATGATGGATACCATAGGTAGGTAGGTAGGTAGGTAGGTAGGTAGGTAGGTAGGTAGGTAGATAGACAGACAGACAGACAGACAGACAGACAGACAGACAGACAGACAGACAGACAGACAGACAGACAGATAGATAGATAGATAGATAGATAGATAGATAGATAGATAGATAGATAGAGCAGGTAGACAGCTAGATAGCTAGATAGCTACACAGGCAGGCAGGCAGATTATAGAGATTATAGCAGGCACAAGAGAGAGAGACAGAAAGAGAAATAGGAGATGAGAGATGGTAGGTAGGTGGGTAGGTACTGTAGGTAGTAGATAAAGGACACCGATGATTTTTCCAGTCTTTGCAAGGGACTTGTAGACAGTATATCTTTGGGTTTAATATAACAATAATTTCTATTTATGGTTAGTATTTCAACTCCATAGAAATAAGAATATAGATCACGAGGAGGGGATATTTAAATATGTCGACTGTATGCTGGAAGACAATTCTAATCACAAATCTTGTATAGTCTTGTTTTGTATCAAAGCACCTCTCTTGGCCAGTTGGGTCTCTTAAAAATACTAGAATCCAGTGAAATGTGGGGCAACTATTCAGCCCTTCCTACTTAGTCTCTCAAGAAAAAGATTTAGGATTACAGAATTGTTGGAAAATCTAGGTTGTCTAGTCCTTTTCAGATTCCAGCAAGCACTGAACATTACAATGATTGGCTGAAGAGAACAACCAATCAGCTGCTGCTCCTGCTTAGTGACAGGCTTCCTGCTACTAGCAAAGCAAAAAGCAAAGCAAAAGCTTTGGCACCTCAGCTTTATAGCTTTTGGAAACATTCCCACATGTGTACAATAAGGCTTTACACAAAGCAACTTGAAAGATTTTTTTTAATAAGGTGAAAGAATATGGTAGTTGAACTGGTCATCCAGGATGTTTCTTTGGCTACTTGTATGTCTCACTGTCTTTTTCCAGTCTGTGGTTGTTTTGTATCCTCTTCAGTCTTGTAGCTGAGGAAAAGGATTGAGGTTCTTGTTGATTGTCTTCCTCTTTAATGGTTTGGTGTTCCTTGCAAGGAGCCAGTCTTGGTCCTTTCATTTTGAGAGGATCAGACTGACATTCAGTGATGGCAGAGAGGAAGAAGGTCTTTTTAAACAATGTTTCTGAGCAGCTTATGTTTTACCACATCTTGAGAAATCATGGTGAGGAGAGGATTTGGAGGCAAAAATTGCCATAGTAGATGAGTCAGAAGACCTTGGGAGAGTTTAGATTTCCTTGAATAGAAAGACATCTATGGAGATTCTTAGTCATCCAGTTCATGGTTGTCCTGAAGGTGCTTTTTCAAAAGGAACTGGACTTTGCTTTTCCTTGAAGAAAAACAAGGTCCAGTTAGCTTTTGGGGGGGGGGGAAGCATCTTTCTTGAAAATGTGGAGTGAAACATCTTCATGGAAAAACAAAGTTAAATTGTTTTTTGAAAGTGCACATTTGCAATTTGAACAGACGACTACAGCAAAAGCCCAAATGACTAGGACTTACAGTTTTTATGAATGAATGATGAATTTTGTTAGGCAGTGGAAGTTTTCATTTTTCTTTCTTTCATATCTTTCCATTCCTGGTTAAGAGAAAAAAGATCTGATGATATTAGGCCACGATATGTTTCTATACAAAATCTCAAGCCCTTCCTTTTTAAAATCTTAATTGTGGTTTATCTCATTGTGTTGGAAGGTAGCCTGGGTTCCCAGAAGAAAGGGGTTGCATTCCAGGAGCAAGGAGCAGTGGTGGGATTCAAAAAATTTTACTACCAGTTCTGTGGGTGTGGCAGGGGAAGGATACTGTAAAATCTCCAGTCAGAGGTGGTATTTGCCAGTTCTCCAAAGTACTTAAAATTTCTGCTACCGGTTCTCCAGAACTGGTCAAAACTTGAATACCACCTCTGTCAAGGAGACAAAAGTTTAGAAAGTTTGGTCAGGAGAAAAAGTGTTAAGATGGTTCCTCCCTAGCAATTCTCAGAATATATATTAATGAAGCAAATAGTTCTTTTATTTTGGAAAGTTCTCCGTCTATAGACGAGGAACCATAAAGGAATGTATTTAGAAGTAAATGTATGAATTTTTTCTTCGTTCTTAGAACCTGACATCCATCTGTTCTATTTAAATTTTACTTTAAACACCTGTATCTATTTATTCTAAACTATAAGTATATTCTAATATACTTAATTTTGAAGACATGGTTTGGGAATTACATTTGAAGGCTGAATCTTTTGAAGGGTATGTGACACGGCAGGGTTGGACGTGTGTGTTTAAGAAAGTTGAGATTCACTAAAAGCAAATTAAACAAGCAAATTCCACTGACCTCAGTTTTCATTACTTTTGAATAAAGAAGGAAAGCTTGACCCATTAATTTATTTGCAAATTCTAATTTAATCTATTGTAGTATTGAAAATAAATACTTAAGACTTGCTAAACTGATGATGCAGCACACCTCAAATAAGGTTCCAAGAATCTTTTTTTAAAAAAAAAAAAATACTTTAAAAATATTAACATTTATAATAATATAAAATACAAAAAAGTATTAAAAAATAGAAAAATAGAAGAAAGAATGGAGAAGCAGAAAGAATGGAAAGAAAAAAGAACCAATAAAGGAGAATATTTGTAGTTTGGGATTGAAATGAGGGGTCCTTGGTGTTCTCTGACTTGATTGTTCTCTTGGAGACATTTCATTACCCAAACTCTATATCTAAAAAAAAAAAAAAGAGGTTCTGTCATTTTTATCCATGCAGTAGAACACTCTCCTGTGAATCTGGATGAATCTTAATGGGGGAAAAATTCTCCTTCTAAAAAAATAGAGAGATTTCAGCCATATATATATCTACCCAGACCAATGTAAATGAATAGGACAAATACTAGAATGATACTTACCTCAAAATTAACCTTTGGATTAACCACAACTGATTGGAACACATACATTTACTCTACTCCTTCAACTGTAGTTGGTCATCAACTCTTTTGTCAATGGAGGAAATAACTGCTATTTTGCAGACTAAACTGGGAGTGACACCTCTTTCTCAAAGAGTTAACTGGACAACTTGGAATAGAAGAATCAGCTCTATGGAGAAAATTGGATTCTCTTAGGCTATCAGGGGAAGTTCACTGCAGAAGTTTGAGGCCAGAAGAGATTCTATTTATAAACATACATTTCTTTAGTTGTTATACTGAAGGTGTGAGATGAAAAAAGAACCCATACAAGTAGAGTAGAGCCTTTGCACTTACAGACAGAGATGTATTAACAAGCCAAATAACTACCAACAGTCTGATCCAAAGTATTGAAAATATACATGAAAACAAATTAAAAATAAAAGGCTTGACAGCATTGCTTATTAGCCCATGAAAAAGCAGACACAAAATCAAATATCACGCGAAAGGAACATATTTCTCCTCAGCAGAAGAAGGTGAGTAAAATGAACTGAGTTTTAAAGTGGGAGTTACTTGGTTTATAGTTTCCTCACTGGCTTTTTCTTTTTTTTCCCAACAAAACCTATACTATTCTATATATTTTTTAAATCTGTATTAGTCTATAATGCAGATTCTGTGTTGTATAATATAGTGTTTTTCAATCTTGGCAACTTGAAGAGGTGTGGACTTCAATTCCTTGTATTTCCCCTTGCTGGCTGGGGAATTCTGGGAGTAGAAATCCATACTTCGTCAAGATGCCAAGGTTGAGAAACACTGCAATATAATGGCAGTTATGCAGAATTTGTGTCTTAATATCTTCAAGCATGATCTAGAGATTAGGGAAGCCTCTTTTTTATGATTTCTTTATATATGTTTTTCAATGAAAAGTTGCAAAACATTCCTTCTTATAAATTTAAAACTTCAACCCTTAGAATGAAGTCTTTGTGACAAGATATAATGAAGTGATGGCCCCATGCTTGACAAAATGGTTTCAAAATTAAAAAGGGTTATTTTTCTTTCTTTCTTTTTTTCTCTTTGTGTTGGCATCAGGTGAACTGTAATATAGATGCTTAAAAACTATCTTCCTAATTTATTTGATTTGTCAATCACTTACAAGATAATAGTTATAAGTATAAACATAGTTATGAATACATGAAATGGATACATATAAGAAAAATAAAAAGAATCAATAGGACAGAGAGGTCTGCTTTTTGATGAAAATAAAAGAGCAGGAGAGTTAGGCAAAGGAGATAGGTGGAGATTGCCAATATGGTGTGTGTGTTGTGCTAATTGCACTTGCTGCATAAATCCACGCACAGTTGGAGAAGGAATCTTCTCCAAAGAATCAAAGGAGAATCACAGCTGGAGGAGGAATCTGCAGCTGAAGGCCCAGCAGGATTTTACTGAGCCATCAGGCCAGTGGAAACAGACTGAAGCATGTTGAAAGGACAGACCAGACGTCAATGAGGACAGTCTGAGAAAGCAGTTGGAACTCCAAAAAGCTCAGAAAATAGTTATTTTTATTTTATCCATTCTATTCTCTGTGCTTAAAGAACCATGGTAATACAGAAGTTAGAATGCAGTATTGCAGGCTAACTACTGCTCACTCCAGAAGTTTGATTCTTACCAGCTCAACGTTTGACTCAGCCTTCCATCCTTCTGAGGTCAGTAAAGTGAGGACCCAGATTGTTGAGGGGCAGTATGTTGACTCTGTAAACTGCTTAGAGAGGGCTATAAAGCACTGTGAAGCAGTATATAAGTCTAAGTTAAACTTGTGGACCAGATATGTCATGCGCTGGCCACGCCCACCCCTGGTTTAGCAAAGGGAGGGGGAGTTGTGATACATCACATGATGGCATGTTGTTGCAGGTTTGACATCCCTGGTTTAAGTGCTAGTGCTATAGAAGCAAGCTTGAATAGTGAAAGTGCTGACACAGATAGGAGATTCAGGCAGTTCAAATGCATATAAATATTTATTACAATATTGAGCTAATTGCAAAATCTGGACTATAGACAGCCAAGGGAAATGAGTGGGAATTAAAGGTGGGCTGGCCTTAGATATCTTTGGTATGCAATGACTCTTGGCATTTTTGACCCCTCCTTCAGGCTCAGTCTCGCCTACATGAATGAGCATATCAAACTTGTGATAAGGAACACCTGTGTGAATTAAGGCATTTTTTTTTTTACCATTCAGCCTACAGTAGTGCCTGACAGAGCTATGGGGGAGGGGTCAAAAAAGATAATATGACAGCCACAACTGAATGGTTGGCTTCTCAAACTCAGATAAAATGGAACAGGGCTTTGATCATGTGATCAAATGTGCCATCTTTTAATTCTTCCTCCTCATCCCCCACAAATGCTCCAGAGTCTGAATGGGACTTCCCACTTTGGAATGGCCACCAAAATATAGTCATAATGAATTACCAACTCATAAGCTGAGATGATAGTGTTAAAAATAGTGTCAGTCCAGATATTTGGAATTTCCTACCCATTTAAAAATAGCTTTTGTTTCATACCTGAAAGGATGCAAAATTCCTAGGAATGATGTAAATATACCATTTATATCTTATCATCATAACTGTGCAGTCCACAAAGTATGAAATATATGCTAGAATATTTCAAGAAAATGTCTTTTAAAATAAAATTCATGTAGATGAAGAATGGATGTAGGGCAAAAATAGCTGAACATAGCAAACCCAACCAAAAAATAAAATCATGCTTACACTTTCAGACAAAATGAAAAAATAGCGTTAATTTAAATAATTATTTTCTTAACTGTTTGAGGTGACAAGAGTTTCCGAGCATGTGGAAAGAAGGAAAGATTTCCTTAAAAAAAAAAAAAAAAGTTAGTTTTCTGCAGAATTAGGGAGTGATAATATGGGTTGTATTCAACAAATAGATCTACCTCCCTCTTTTTCATATATAAACTGTCCTATATATGTTCCTGTTGCTGTGATGAGTAAAGTTTCTTCTTGAGAAACAGCTGCTTTGGGTTTTTCCAGTTACAGTGAAGCAACTTACAACCACTTTCCTAAATGAGATCAAAAGAACTTTAAATGTTGCAGATAGTTAGGTCCAGCTCATTATTCATAAACACAAATAATTTTACCTTTGCTGTTATTGTTGCAATTAAAAGGAAGCTGGTTCATGAGAAACAAAGTGCTTCAAGGTGCTCCAAGCTCATTGAAGCAATCAACCACTTTCTTTTTAAACTAGATGGAAAGAACTTGAGATATTGAAAACTCAATAAAATAAAATAAAATAAAACTGACATATTCTTTTCACCCTTAACTACAAGCAAGATGCTGTTTTCCAACTGTTTCCTATGGGAAATGCACATGGATAAATTTGAAGTGGCAGCTGCCAGTGAAGCCAACGTATTTATTTTCTGAAAGACAGAAACTTCAGCAGCAAACTTCCTGAGTGGTGAACAGATTGCGTAGAAGGAGTCTTTAAAATTAGTCTTTAAAGTTTTTGAACTTCCATTGGGGGAAAGAAAGAATTCTCAAATCAGATGTTTGTTATAAAAAAAATTCAATAAAAATGAAATGGAAACAAAATCACGGCTATTCTTCAAAACAGGATTCTTAACAAGGTTTTAGGATCCCTTTGTAAGAAGTCCTTGGTGCTCTTGAGTTAGGTTGTTTTCTTGAAGATGCTTCATTATCCAAACTAGGTAACATCTAGATGCTAGAAAGTAGTGAGGTTTATATTCTAGTGCAGGGCTGTGAAACTCCTGGGCCCCAGGCTGGATGCATCACATGGTGGCCATGCCTACACCTGGTTTAGCAAAGGGAAAAAAGTCCCAATACATCATGTGATGCCACCATGACAATGTGAGTTTAATACCCCTTTTCTAGTGGCTTACCTTGTCGATGTTGGTGGGAGTAGTCTTGGAGGTTCTTTGGTTGGACTGTTTACTTTTAGCTTGTTTGGCAGTTCCTTGATTGGGGTATATTTTGCTCTATTTACTTCTTGATTGTTGGTCTGATCTTGAAAGTGACTCATGCTTATCTGGGTGCTGATTTTTGGTGGGGAGATGTTTTGATCTTTTTATTCCTTTTTGGCTCGTTAATTGTCTCTTCCACACAGTATGTAGCTATTGTTTATGTTCTGTCCTCGCTACACATTACTCTGTGTGCAACTTGACTTGCAGCAAAACCCATCTATCATCTATCTGTCTGTCTGTCTGTCTGTCTGTCTGTCTGTCTGTCTGTCTGTCTGTCTGTCTGTCTGTGTTCCAGCATAATTCTGGAATGCCTCGAGCAAATCAACCAAACTTGGTACACAGATGACTTACTTTCTGGAAACAAATACTGTGGGAGTAAGACACCCCTTGGGGGGGGGGGTTAAAATGGCTTCTACTGTACAGCACAGTGGACTTGCCATGGTAACAGCTTCATAGTACTCCAGTATTCCACAAAGGGGCTCTCTCTCAGCCCTCCAAGGAAACTTCAGGCTATTGGCCAAGTGCAATCAAAAAAATGAAACACCAGCATAGACAAGAAACTCCCAAGGAGAGGAATAGAAGATTTGCGATGCTCTGTGAGATACAGTACAACAGTGTGAGTCCTGACTATAAGATTTTCCTTTCTAATACAGGATTAGGATAAATAAATATCTAGGCAACAGCTGGGTTATCAGCTAGTCCTCCAATAAAAACAGATTATGTGTGTAGATCTGGATGCTTTATTAAAGGAACAGGATGGGCAAAACTGGGAAAAAATAGAAATACATACAAAAAGAACCCAAATAAAAATACAGTGTTGAGTTGCTGGTGAGCATAACAAATACAGAGAAATCTAAATATCACCAGCAAAGGTATATGTAGGGATGTGGATTTTTGTCCCCTTGATAAGCATGTGCCACAAATTACGCTGGATTCTTTCTGGTGCTTCTGTTTCCTTCCAAATGCTAAAGGAAGTGGTGTCTGGCTTCATAGGTTGCACTTGTTTTGGGAGTGAGGGTTGCTGTGAAGATGCCTCTTAAGTAGTGGGTCAGCTTCCAAACAGTACAGATTGGTATTTGACCAGGCCACTAGATGGGGCCAGAGAACAACAGTATATACACAAATTATATGTTGGGGCATGACAGTTCATGTCTATGTATCTATTGAATGATAGTTTTCTAGATATTCCCTAGTGTTTTTGGACTTGGCTTGGTCTGGTATGGTCCCCCGTTCCATCAGAATCCCACTGGGCCTGATGCTCCATGCCATTCAACCCAGCACTTTTTCCATTCTTGTCCTACTTCAAACCTATCCTACTTCAAACCTTGTCCTACTTCAAACATGCCAACAGGTCTGTGAAAGTCTTTTTCCCTGGAAATGTCCATTTCTCTCCTTCTCCCACACACTCAAGAAAAAGCTCATGTCCAAGTAAAATAACACCTGTTCTTTACAATTATTGAATCCAAGAAGAATGAATACCCTTATATGAATAAAATGGCAGACTGAAGAACAATTACAATAAGGATAAAAGCAGAGAAACAAACCATGTATTGTGGGACTAATTTGAACTAACGAAGCCAAAGAAAATGGGAAACGAGGACAGCCAGGAATGATCCCATCAAAGTAGTCCTTCAGATTTTAGACAAGACATGTCCCAGTTACTAGGACCAAAATATGCTTCCAAGTTATCTCCTATATAGGATCCCTGGAAAGAAGCAAGCTGTCTTAGACAGAAAAGCAAACCAGTTTAGTGACAGGAAACAGAAAACATCTTTTGTTTTCAGAAGTAAATGAAAATGTATCAGTGTCTTTCCCAGGGCTATTTAACTTGCAAATGAACTCTGTCATTTGTTTATGCATGCAGATTTGATATGCTTCTCACCAACTGCAAGGAAAGATGTTAACACTGATCAAAAGCATTGCCTGGGAAACCAACTGTGGTGTGATGGAGCTTTCTATCTGCAAGCACTATTCTACAGATTAGATTACAGACACACACACACACGCACACACACACACACACACAAAAAATGAGAGTGTATGCATGTATATGTGTATGTATATACACGTATATGCATAAATGCATATATGTATATTTTGGGTTTGTGGAATTGAGTTTTATTACTTTGCTTCTTTATGTATCAAAACCATTTAGACTGTTCCTATTTGCTGTTCCTTCTCTACAATTTAGCAGCTCTTTTAAGTGAAGAGTAAAAGCAGCTCTTTTAAGTGAAGAGTAAAAGAAATGTAAACCTGGGTTTAAGGAAGTGGGTGGTAATAAATCTAGAAGGGGAAAAAAACTTATGCAGCATGCATAGTTTCTTTTCTTTTCCTTTTAAGCAGTACACCTCTGCAGAAGTTTTATAAAATTCTATTAGAAGGCTATCAAATTTAATCAGCCAGTTGATTTTCAGCCAGAAAGACCTGTGTTCCTGACATCTTAAACTTGTCATAGTAACATGAAATAGATTCAGGCTGTTTCCATATCAGAAATTTTATTTTGATCACATAAATAAGTAAAACCAAATACAGGCTCAAGCCAGCTTTTCTTTCTTCCAATTTGGCCCTTTTTCATTTGTTTTTATTTAAATTACATAAGGGGATTCCAATCGGATAATGTATTTTGAGTATTGTTAATTTATATGCAATCACCTTCATCTTCCCTTTTACTTCCATACATTGTCTGTCTGTCTGTCTCTCTCTCTCCCTCTCTCTCTCTCCTTTTTTGCTAGTACAGCTACATTATACATCCACATTAGAAGGATCACATATTTTTGTACAAGATTGGGACAGAGTTCTTTTAGAGTATGATTTAGACAGGTATAGAAAACAGATATATGTCTCTCACTAGCAATTCCTTAAAGATAGGGAAATGATATGTTATATTGTACTGACATTAGGCTTACATTATATCAAGTTACATTACATGGCTAGGAACCAAGTTATTTGAATGGCCATCTTTTCCCAGCTACATCTATCCAACCTACCACAGACTAGGAATATTATTGGTCCCTTTCCCAATTAAGGATCACTATGAGTGAGTTGTGTGGTCATATAAATTTTCTAAATAAATATTGGATTCTTAAAAAAGGTTAAGGATTCAAGTCTTCAGTGGAATAACTCCAAAATTATCCCTATCAACTTCAACAGCCTATGGACTTTTCAAGGTGTCTGTAATATTAAATCTACACACAAGGGTTAAAAGCATGATTAATATGAAGGTGTACATGGTTTCTGTATTCAAAGTGTCTAAGTATTATTGCTTAGATGTGTCAGAAGGAGAGCTGAAATATACTTGTTTGGAATGATTTGCACATATCAGTAAAACTGAAAACCTGCCTATTTCAGGAACGTTTGTATGCATGTTCAGTTGACTAAGCAGACATTTTGGCTCAATGTCCACATCCTGAGTTACAACAGGATGAACCATTCCCAGATAACCAGGCTACATTCTTCTTTGCGCATCTACTCCAGACCTCCATAAGGTTGACATCCAACTAGAAATGAATCCTAGCAATGACAGATATTGAGCATGCATGGCCCTGTAAGATGTTTTTGAATCCCCTTTAGCCCAGAGTGAGCTTGTATCACCCAAAACAGGGTTGTGTGGTGACAACTTGCAGATACAATAAGGGTAGAAAAGTACTAGCACTTCACCATCCTTACTGTGATAAGATCGGCCTTAACTTTCCTTGATAATTAATGTTATGTCTACACTATGCAAGCATCTTCAGACTGAGGGCAGTTACCAGAGAGCCATACTGCCCAGGTCTGAAGCCAGGCTTATAGGTAAGTACTTATCTAAACTCTATTTACACCTTGAAATAAAAATATGGAAAACCTTTCAGAGCTGTGGTAGTATTTTATAGAAAAAGAAAACAAAACAAGTATTGTAACACCTTTACATCAAACAGAATTATTATATACTGTAAGCTTTAGTAAACCACAGCTTATATATAGTATAATAATATTGCAGGCTGGAAGAAGATGGCCAATGGTGGAAGTTTTGCTTTCTGTTGCACATCTTATTAGTACTCTGATATTCCCTGGCTTCCTGCATTTCATAGACCCAGATCATGCTGTCTTTCATTGTGGTTTAAATTAAAGCCAAAGCACGTGGTTCAAGAAAGTCAAGATGGTGAGGACAGCTCACAATCTTAGAAACCCCATTCATTTTACCTGACTATGATGCAGGCTTTCACTACATTGTTGCATTTCAACAGCATAAGCTTTGATTACTGATAGGACACAGGTAGCTTGCAGGTTGTCCCCAACCAGTTCTTCCACGTTGCTTCTATATAGCAATAGCACTTAGATTTATATACTACTTCATAGTGCTTTACAACACTCTCTAAGTGGTTTACAGAATCAGCATATTGCCCTTAACAATGTGGGTCCTTATTTTACCAACTTCAGAAGGATGGAAGGCTGAGTCAACTTTGAGCCAATGAGCATCGAACTCCTGGCAGTCGGCAAAGCTAGCCTGCAATACTGCATTCTAAGCACTGCACCACCATGGGTCAATATATATCTTTATACAGGGAACTCCAGGAAAAAAAGACTGGATAGAAAAAACCCTCTTCCTTTTCAGAAAGTGGGAACTAAGTCAAGTTTTACTGTCTATAAATTCTGTTGCAGTAGATGTGGACTGTGCTCTACCAAGTTAGAACTTTGAACCACATTTCTGGAACTAGATGGTAGCCATGAAAGAATGCCATAATCATTACAGCGGATTCCTGGACAAGTTCAATGCTGATATCTACATATATAAATTGTCCAGTTTTGTTTTCCCATTTTTCCATTGTTGAGGTGGAATTGTCCTGTTTCAATATTAATTTACATTTTTAAAAAAATCACATTTGAATGTAATTCTTTTTTTTTTTTTTGTACATTTCTTTTAATATATAGCATGCTTCTTTGCACATCTCTTTACAAAAAATGTGCAAGCAACTTTTTAAAATGAGCAAGCAATTGTCTTGATGCTTTTAAGTCTTTTTGGATTACGTATGCGTGACTGCACACTTTCTCTTATGTTCAGATGTGCAATCTTTTTTTTTTTTTAATGTAGAATTGCAACACAGAATTAGGACATCTGAAGTTTAAAGAATAGCTTCATAATATGTAAATTCATGTACTGGTTCCACATTTTTAAACTAGAACTGAAAATTCAAGAATTCATACTTTTATCTTAATATTGCATCTTTAGGATATTTGAATCTATATAAACCATAATCTCTGTAATAGTTCCTTACATAAAACTAAATAGAATAATTTGGGATGAAAATTTAGCCTTGATTTTAATATATGTGACTTTATTCTCCTATTGTAAAAATTGGGAGAATGTTGCAGTAGGACAGTAGGAAGTACAAAGAGAGAGAAGGTTGCAATCTGGTTAGCTTTAATTGCTCTCTTCTGGAACTAGTGGATTTAATTTAAAATGAGACATTTTTGAATTAAAGTTTTTTATTAAAAATATCAAGTGTGCTTCTGCACAAAAAAGGATACAAAACAAAATTAAACATATATCAAACAGATTTCAAACATTATTGCTAATTTAAGAGAGGAACATAGTTACTTGACAACAGAAAATTGCTACTTTCTGTGGATAACCATTACTTAGAAATATCTAATTACCTGTTGCAATGTTTTGAAGAGATGGTTAGGGAAATTTCCGTGGCTAGCTATTACATTTTCTCATTATCTGATTGTCATTCACTGTTTTGTAAGACTCATTTTCTTTTATGTTCGTTCACTTATGTATAAATCTTGACAATGAATTATACATAATGAAACAGTAGACCTAGTTTATTAAAGTTCAACTTGGGGACAGGAGATAGTATAGAAATTAGGATCCACTCCTTTCTTCAGCATGTAGTCTGAAGTATCAAGTGATCTTTTGGGGTTAATTATTTTTTATTATTTTTCTTAAATTGTTGTTTGTTAAATTACCAGTGTGTGTTTTAAAAAGATATTATCTTTTGTCTATTATCCATCAGAACAAATTCATTTTATTAGCTACTCATATAAAGAATTTCTGTCTCTCTTTGTGTACATGTACCTTTCAGTCCTGGATTGGTCTCTGCTGTTTTCTTGGCAAAATTTCAGAACTGGTTTGCCATTGCCTACTTCTTAGGCCTGGACTGGCTAGCTGAATTTGTGCTTAAACTTTGTCAGGATTTATCATGGTGCCTTAACCATTATATTAAAATGAATCTCAGATAAACACTATTTCAAAGCAAAAGCAAAAACCAAGGTCTCAAAGATCCTTCTCACTATCTTTTAAAATCCAATTTGTGGCACCTTGAGACTATTTCCAATTTATTATTAAATTGTAATCTCAAAGGAAGGGAAGGGAAGGGAAGGGAAGGGAAGGGAAAGGAAAGGAAAGGAAAGGAAAGGGAAAAAAAGGAAAGGAAAGGAAAGGAAAGGAAAGTTTGGCCAGTCCAGATATATCTTAGTGATTCCCAAAATCTTAATATAAAGCAGAAGAATCCCAAACTTGATCATTTTCTGTAAAATATGAACTAAGTAGAAGGCCATCATGGCTTTACAGAAATATAAGATTATAGCTTATTTTCACAGAGTTGATAAAATAGAGTTTATCAGAGTTGTAAAACTCCGGTCCACAGGTCTCATATTCAGGGGTGGCATTCTACTGGTTCTAACAGGTTCTATAGAACCCCTTGTTAACTTTCTAAGCGGTTCAGAGAACCGGTAGTTAGAAGAAATCTCCTTTTCTTTTTTTCCACCCTTATTACATTCTTGGCAGTATGTCTAGACTAAGGAGATTTTTTTTTTGTTTCTTGATTCTTTCTTAAAGGGGAAGAGTTGTTTTAAGCTTTTTACACTGCTGTTGGGAGGAAATACTCCCCTGGGCATGCAGTGATCAGCACTTTGAAGAAATAATTGAACAACAAAGCAGAGCTGGGGCTTTTTAATGACAAGGAACCAAGATGAGTGACATTCAGCAAGGCTTCTTGGCTAGTTAGAAAGATTGACATTCAAATGTAAGTTTACAAACCCTGAGTTTTGGTCTAAAACTGGTTTTTGGTGAAGTTTAATTCTGTGCTTTGTGACGGTTAATCCTGCATTTATTGATGTGATAATTTTCTCTATTCAGCTTTGTTTGGAAGGAAAAAGATTAATCTCTGTTCCTGAAAAGAAACTGGGTTGAGAAATCTGGCTAATTCCTGTGTCTGTTCTGGTAATTGGTTTAACAAGCAACAGCTACTGTTGTGATTCAATTATTTGTATTGTGTTTGAATTTTTTTCTGCCTCATGGTTCCTTTTTCTATCTGGGGAGGGAGTCTTCCTTCACTGCTTTAGTGGTATCTGGCACTGTCCTTTTGAGGTGTACTTCCAAGATGCAGGATGCAAGCTCAGCACTGATTTTTTTTACTGTCTTTCTGGGGGGCATGTGACCTTTGCTTAAATCTGGATGATTCACTTAGGATATCTTGTGAGGTGAATGAAACCAGCTGGTATCTTTAAGTGGTGCAAATGGATCTAAGGATTGCTTTTCCTGGGTGTGCTCTTTCTGGAGAGCTTAAATGACCTCTCTGGTAAAGGGTTTCACTTTATGAGCAAGAGTTGGCTGCTGATAGTTATCATTGCATTTTAACTATTTTAATTCCTTAAGGTACTCTGGCACCCTGCCTGATTTGTAACTCCAGCTTTCAAGTATTTTTAATCTAATGATTGGTATTTAGGGCAGCTTTTTGCAAGCAAAGAACCTTGGAAGAAGTTGGATTTTTTAAATAAAATAACTTTAGTGAAACCTTCTAATATATGTCATATTTCAGCTAAAGTTATATTGCATTATAATTTAAATCTATTTTAAAAATCTTTTATGTTTCTATAAATATAAAGCTACCCAAAGCCATTCAGCAACTTGGGTAGCTTATACATAATTTTACTCATGATAATTTATAAACAAAACACTGCAGATCCAAGCTGCTTGTTCATTTGCTTATTGATTTTTATATTTCATCTAATGTTACAATATTAAGATATTGGGATAAAACATTCTTGGAACTGGAGAGGCAGAGATTTAAAAAGAAGTCTATGTCCATTTTGGCAAATACCATTTTACTTCATTATTCCATTTTTTCCATTCTGTTGAATTTGTTCTTGTCCTATTCCAGCCAATAAGGGATAAAATCCCTGACAACACTTGGAGATCTTTTTTCTTGCAACCTTGAAAAAAGGTTAAGAGGCTCCTTAACAATAAGAACCATTTTAGCATCAAAATCCAATTATAATAATAATAATAAAAAACACCAACATAAGTCTCACTTTTGTGTTTTTTTCTCTCAACTCAAATGATTGCTGACTCAAATAATGATGACTGCATGACCCATCTATGTAGGTTTTTTTTTTTTTTTTGCCAACAATTGTACCTTGACACTAAGCTGAGATGTCTTCCAGCCTAGAATTGATAGCTTTTGGTTAGATATGTCAAACATGTGGCCCGCAGGTCAGATCTGGCCTGAATTAAGCTTTTCTTTTAGAATACAACCAGTTGCTACTTTTGACTCTTCATCTGCATTTAAAAGGAGTTTGTAGGTGGTGACTGGGGGAAGACAGGGGTAGATGGGTAAAACCTGGCTCCTCCCTTTGTTTTACAAATTAGTTCTTTCTGAGTTAGGAGTTGTAATTTGAGACAGAGGCTTCTTTGCTGAAGAGAAGGGGGGAATATGGCCCCTTCCAGCATCCAAACAGGCTTTTTAAAGTTTACGTTGCACAGAGAGAGAGAGATGATGAGAATTCAGGCTTAGATTAGCATTGAATATTCACTCCTGGCTTCAATAGTACTTTGCTTTATCACAAAATCCAAATTAACTGTCTTTATACTGATTGGCTTCAGGACTTCAAGTTTTTAATATCATGCATAGGGCCTGTGGATGATATATGGTTGCTGTTGTACCTTTTGTCAGTGGGAGGACTAACAGCTCTGAGTCCACGGGCCCTGGGGGTGTTGCACACTGTTGCTTGGTGGGCCACGAATTCTTTGGGAATGGTAAAGGGTATAAAGTTGTGGCGACACTTGGCCATGAAGGTGTCAGACAACTGGAGCCACTGTTCAATTAACACCTGCAGGAGTTTTCAAATGATTCTGTTTTGCATGTCGACGTTGTCAAGACAAGCGAATCCCACTAACCTGGGATCCTGTTGTGCTGCTTTCAGTTTTATAAGTATATTAGAGAGTTCTGTGATCAAGTGAGGCTTGTCGATAGGAATTTTAGGAAATCCGTTGATGCTATTCAAGAGTGTTGATTCTACTGCTGTGGCAGCACCGTACAATTCATCAAGTCTTTTCCATGACAACCATAGGGCAGTGTCTGGGTCATCTAAGTGTGAGGCATAAAGTGCCTGCGTTGCTGCGGCAGTCCGCAGCCCTAGCCACGCAATCAAGTGTACGAGTACTTCATTGGATTTCAGGCATGCAGCCTGAATGGGGCTCAGGAAAATTTTCTTCCATCGAAGATATGCGCCACCTGGCTCATCAGAGAATTTGTATACACCGTTAGCAGCTAAATCTAGCTTTCCTCTGCTTACTGTCAACTCTCCAGTTGTCTGCATCATCTGTAGAGTTGGGGAGGGGCATTGACATATAGGGTCGTCCCTTGGATTCTTGTAGGGTAGGCTCGATTTGTATGTCAATGATGGGTTGAAGCCTTCCTCCCAGTGCTTACAGAGGATGTCGTCCTGCCATTCCAGAGATGATGGTGGAGCTTCACTCTGCTGTGTAGGCCAGGCGCAGTTATCTTGTTGTACCTGGGAGCCAGAGTGGTGTTGAGGTTGTGGCAGGAATGCTGCTGCCTGTGGATTGAGTGTGGCAGTTGTCATTGATGGCATGTTGACTTGTCGAGAAATCATTGTAAGCACTAGTGGGCTAAGTTGCTTGCCCAGCAGGTCGCACCAATCATGCCTACAGTCCCTGTCCTATTGTTTCTTTTTATGTTTCTTTTTATTTTTCTTATAAGTATCCATCTCATGTATTCAAAACTATGTTTATTCTTATATCTGTATCTTGTAAGCGATTGAAAAATCAAATCAAATCAAATAAATAAATAAATAAATAGGCCCATAGTTGTCCCGTGGGGCAGTCCCAGAGATGGTGAGGGATCAATCCCTGCTGGCCCAGTCCTGGCCCAGGCCCACCCAGCCATGCCCATTCAATCAGCCTCAATGATCAGGCCACACCCACCCCAGCCCCACAAGGGCAACAAAATCCTGATATGGCCCACAATGGGATCGAGTTTGACACCACTGCACTTAGTATTTCCCAACAATAGGTTATTTGCTGAACTCCTTTAGACCAGCCAAGATCTGTTGGGTCCTTAGATCTAAACATAGTCAACCTCAAGGCCTTTATTTGCTGTTTCATTATTTAATTAATAAATTATTTATTAACTGCATAATTATTTAGGAGGGAAATACCTTCAAAAACAAAGAATGGAAGAGAATATCCAGAAAGCAAAACATCCTAAGAAACAGAAATAACATCATTTTCAGGGACAAATATAATTTACATTATCTGCTTAACACAAAAGAGCAATTATGTTTGCAATTTTAGATAGTAGTGAATTATTTATTTGTTCTTCATGACTTTCTAGATTTAGTTAAAGATGTAAGATCAGTAAACTATATAATACATTCCCACAACAGTTAGTTCAATCATTGATAATCTTACTGTATATATATATATTTAAAAATACTCTGAGGAAAGCTAGTGTTTCTTTTATTTAAGGGGAAAAAACCCCTATTTTTCTTTTTTTAAAAATCTCAGCAGCATAACAATCCATGTACAATTCCTACAGAGAATAGTCATATTGTGACACCCATCTACTATTAAGATATGCTTAAAAACACTTCGAAAAGAAAAGAATTATAAACCTGAATTCCAATGAAGTGGTTTTCTGCAATGGGGAAAAAAACAACTGCATAAAGGTAATTTGTCTCCGTTCATGATTGGTACAAAGATCATGGGTTTTAAGTTCACTGGGAATTGAAAGTCTTGGAACTTGCTCTGAAAAGCAAAATTGAAAGAAAAGGCCTTTCAGTATCTCAGCAGTGCCTATAGACTGCATATTTTTATAAAAAAAACAGTCTAGGGGAAATTATATAAATGACTTAGTAAAAATATTCTCCAAAAAGTATCAAAATTAAAAGAAAAGAGAGTTATCAGAAATAAATAATTTAACTAACTGTCATACATACAATGAAAAATAAAGGGCTATTAATAGCAGGGATTTTGTCTCATGCCTAAAAGCAATATAATACCAATTCTATATCTAAAGCTGCTTTAGTTGTACCTTTAAACAAAAATCCTAAAAGGTAATGTAATTACCACCAAAGGTCAAAGGTCTTCATTTTCCTTTATCTATATCTAACTGTTTTAAATATCACTGGCTATTATAAAGTGGTGAACTGTTGCAGAAAAAGAAAATGCTTCCAGAGACTAACATGCAAATGTCAGAGATGGGGTGGTACCTATCCCAGTTCTTGAGTGTGTCTCATATCTTTAAGCAGGGATGTCAACCTCATGGAGTCACATGGTGTATCGGGACTTTCCCCCTCTTCTCTTAACCAGTGCGGATGTGGCCAATGTGTGAGGCATCCAGCCAGTAGGTGGGCAAGTTTGACAGCTCTGTCTTTAAGTTACAGGTAGTTCTCAAATTACAATCTCAGTTGAAACCAGTCCAGAACTACCTGTAGTTTGTAATGTTCTCATTCCATTTCAGAAAATGTCATTAAGATGTTGCAGAAAAGTGGTCCATTCAGCCTCTTCTTTTTCTACTACTGAGACTTCTCAGAAAACAACAACTGAATGAAAAAATGCTGGTGACCTTCTACCGCTGCACCATAGAGAGCATTTTAACATACTGCATCTCTATACGGTTTGCCAATTGCACAGTGGCAGATGGGAAAGCACTCCAGAGGGTTAACATCATTGCCCAAAAGATCATTGGTTGCCCTCTCCCCTCTTTGGAAGAACTTAATAGCTCCTGCTGCCTTAAGAAAGTTCAAAATATTCTCAAAGATCCATCTCATGCTGGGCACCTTTTTTTTTTAACTATTACCATCTGGCAGATGGTACAGAATATTAAAAACAAGCACAAATAGGCTGAAAAACAGCTTCTATCCCAGGGCAGTAGCTCTTTTGAATTCTTCTGTATAGTACAGTGTTGGTGCGGTGTTGTGGGTTTTTGGTTCAATGTGTAGAATGCGAAGGATGTGTGTTTGTGTTTATTTTCATGATCATGATGTGCACTGAAGATGATGTTTGATTTCGTTATACGAGGTGCAATGACAATAAAGTAAAGTAAACTTTCCTTCTCCTCCTCCTTTCCCCTCTTTTTTCCCTTCTCTTTTCTTTCTTTTTCTATCCATGTGTGCGAAGGACAAAACGAAAGGAATAAATTGAAATCCCCTCAGAAAAGTATTGCCTACAGGAATATCTATTTTCCTAGGGTATCTCTTGAATTTTATTTCAATCATGAACATTGAAAGTGACAATTAACCCGCTTGAAAACAATTCACATGGTAGGGAAATTAGCTGATATTCACTTCTGGAGTTCAATCAAAACATGCTGCTTTCCCAACACATATATAGGATTGAGTTAGGCATATCATATAAACAGTAACAAAGACTGAAGCTTTCCCCCCCTCCACCCAAAAAAATCCCACCAGTTGATTGAATTCAAAGTTTGAAGGCAAAGCCTATTGAAAAACTAATTATAGGATCAAATTACAGTTGTTGCTGCCCCAGCATTTTAACCAAGATTCTTAAGGCAATGAAGAAATGACATAGCAAAAAGGAAAGGAAAAAAAAGTTTCATCCCTGCCACAGATGTTGACCACATGGATTAGAAAGGAAACTGAAAGAGTAAGTACACAAAAATTGCCTCAATTTTTCAATGCTTTTGAAACTCTTTTAACAGCATTTCTTTTCCTTAAATGATTTTTTTTTTAAGAAGAAGGCTCTTTTCACATCCTAAATAGAATCTGGATTTGGAGGCAGCCTTGTTTTTGAAGAATTTTCTCCTATTAATGCATCAGTGAAAACTTCTTTGAAAATTTTATAGACATCTCCATCTGCTTTTTTGTTTCTCTCCCCCCTCCCCATTCCTTGATGATATATTTGTGGTTGCTATTTTGGCAAGTTCTGCATACAAAAATATGATGAGAAACCCAACCACAGGGCTGGAAACAGATGGGCAGGGCAATCCTACCACATGTTGTAAAGAGCTCCAACATCGGAGCTTCCAACAATTTCAAAACCCTGCTGGCAATGGATTAGCAAAGCAGAAGGGTGTGAGGAGTGCCATCACCACTTTTCCTTCCCTTGCTGGGTTTATTTTTTTTGTTAGCTGATTTTCTCCAGTGGCAACCAAGGGGAGGGAATTTATTCATGCAATGTACAGATTGGAACAGCCACGAGTTGCTGCGTTGACATTGATAAGCTGCTGATATAAAGCAAAGTTAGGGCACAATGATATCATTGGACTCCAAAACTTTTTCTATTGTTCTGTGCTTCCATCATCAACTTCCATTTTGTTGGGTCTTTTCAATATCTGATTGCTAATGTCAATTGAATTCACAGTATCTGAGAGGGTAACAATTTCTTTCTTCAAATTTGAGTGGGATTTTTCCCCCCATCTTTGGGTAAATTGGTTTCAAAGTATCATAATATTTTTTTGAGATGCTTTTCCATAGAATTGAAGTTAATCATGGTTAGATGCTACTGTTGTGTTTGCTTCAGTGCAAATCCAAATCCACAACCTAGACTTACTGTGATTTGGTCGTCTCTAAATTTGACATATAAATAAATAAAATAGCATAAAAATGCACATCTATCTTTTCCTGTAATAAATGAATTTCAAAAGGGAAGGGGAGCAAAGGAAAGAAGAAAGGAGGAGGGAAAAAGGAAGGTAGTTGAATTGCTGCTATAATAAATGCAGAAATTAAAATTTATAAGGCCTTTTTCCTAGGCAATTTCACTTATTTTTGAATAAGTATTCCTTTTATCCTAAGCCATTAATTATTAATCCTAAACCATTAGCTGAACAATGATAGGAACTGTCAGTAATAAGAAATTTATTTTGGAGCATTTACTGAGAAGAAGTAACATGATCCCTATAGATAGTGCTGTGTTCCCAGTCATAGGAAGATTGAGGATAATTTTTATAGCAATATCATGAAGCAGGTGTGGCAAGGGATTCAACAAATTACCAACCATCAACCAATCAATGTCATCCCTGCTGAAGGGAATGCTTCATTGGCAGAGGAACTGAATCATTTCTTTGTTCACTTTGAAGTGGAGACATCAGAGACAGATTAAAATACAACCACCAGCCAATTGTAGACCCCATCTCATTGTGGAAGAACAGGAGGTAAGGAGCATTCTGAGGGCTGTGGACCCTAAAAAGGCTACCAGTCCTGACGGTATCTCTGGCTGAGTGCTTAAAGACTGTGCTGATAAGTTGGCTGGAGTCTTTACCAGGATCTTCAATTGGTCTTTATCCCAGTCCACTATTCCATCTTGTTTGAAGGCTTCCACCATTGTTCCACTGCCAAAGAAGTTCCCTATCAATAACCTCAATGATTACAGACCAGTGGCACTCACTCCTATCATCATGAAGTGCTTTGAAAAATTGGTCTGCCGGCACATCCTTTCTGGTCTTCTGCATACATTTGATAAACACCTGTTTGCCTACAGAAGAAATAGATCTACAGAGGACGCTATAGCTATCACATTTCACACTACTCTGACTCATCTAGAACAGCAGGGGAGGAGCTATGTGAGGATGTTTTTTGTAGATTTTAGTTCTGCATTTAACACCATTCTTCCACATGTACTAGTGTCTAAACTTCTGGACCTTGGACTTTCTTTTCAATCTGCCTTTGGATTATGGATTTCCTGTCTGGCCGCTCACAGAGGGTCAGATTAGGTAATCATACCTCTTCAGCCCTTATTATTAATAGTGGTACACCACAGGGTTGCGTGTTGAGTCCCTTGCTCTATACTCTTTATGTGCATGACTGCATTCCCACTCATACTAGTAATAATATTACTAAATTTGCAGATGAAACAACAGTGGTGGGACTCATCTCCAGCGGGGATGAGTTTGCCTACTGAAATGAGGTGGAACGGTTGCTTTCATGGTGTGGAGACAATAACTTGGTCCTCAACACCAATAAGACCAAGGAGCTTACAGTGGACTATAGAAGGAACAGATCAGGCATCCAGCCCTTGCTTATCAATGGAGACCGAGTGGAGCAAGTGGCCAGTTTTAAGTTTCTGGGTGTTACCATAAAAGAGGACCTGATCTGGGGCTCACATTGCAGCACTGGTCAAAAGGGCCCAGCAAAGATTATACTACCTGAGACTTCTCAGAAAACAACAACTGAATGAAAAACTGCTGGTGACCTTCTACCGCTGCACCATAGAAATTATCTTAACTCACTGCACCTCTGTACGGTTTGCCAATTGCACAGTGGCAGAGGTTTAACATCATTACCCAGAATATCATGGGTTGCCCTCTCCCCCTTTTTGGAAGAGCTTTATAGCTCCCACTGGCTTAAGAAAGTTCAAAACATTCTCAAAGATCCATCTCATCCTGGGAACCCTTTTTTGAACTATTACCATCTGGCAGACGGTACAGAACAAAAAAGCAAGCACAAATAGGCTAAAAAACAGCTTTTATCCCAGGGCAGTAGCTCTTTTGAATTCTACTGTATAGTGTAGTGTTGGTGCAGTGTTGTGGGTTTTAGGTTCAATGTGTGGAGTGTGAAGGATGTGTGTTTGTGTTTATTTTCATGGTCATGATGTGCACTGAAGATGGTGTTTGATTTCATTGTATGAGGTGCAATGACAATAAAGTAAACTAAAGTAAACTAAATTAAATTCTTGGTTCTATACCCCTCCTCACTCTATAAAATGCATAAAGTCATTTTATTTCTTTGTAATAAGAAATACAGTATGTCAACCTTAGAATGCCTTTGTACTCCACAGAATTCCCTCTAGAATGATAAAGAGACAGGAGGTTAGTTCACCTACTTGATGAGTAGTTATTTGGTGACTGGCTATATTCCGCATGGCAGCCATTTTGTAACTAAGCAAACCTCTAATCCCCATGACAGACGTTTGATGAAAGTTCCTACCATTGGTCTAAAAATTTCAGATCTGCCTCAGGCCTAAAACATTTACCTAGGATTGCTTTACATCTATGATAAATACTCTGTGCCACATATCTGACTATGAAACTTACTAATGCAAAAAAAAATTGTTTAGTGTCACAATGAAGTGACATGATCACTGATGCAATCACTGTCCCTTTGCAAACGTTAAGGATTTTAGAAAAATCAGAAAGTCTGACATTTTATGCCAAACGAGTGCAACCGGTAAAGAGATTGCCCTGTGGAATTGCACTAAATCATGTTTAAATTCATTATTTGATATACTTGAAACAAATTTGTTCATTGACTTGTAACTTCTATATGTGAAAAGAGAAAAGGCATGAACATGTCAGATTTCCTATCCATTTTCATCATTCTTTATGTTGAGATCAGACTGTTCTTGCACTAGGAGTTAGCCAAAGAGTCTTTGAATGCCATGCACTTCCCTGTACATTCTTCTTGCCAATGTTTTGTACCATGGGCATCTGGATAGGTAGAAGAGGGCAAGTAACAAAAAGAGTGCCATGAAGTTATGATGCAGACTCCATGCCTTGCACACTTGAATGCAGTAGTTGCAACACAAATATAAAAGTGTGGATCTTCAGTTGTGACATCACAATGTACAATTATTGTAGCTAGTTTTCATTCTTCTATTAACTTTCCAAGGAAATACAGGATTTTCTCACAGTGATTTTTGGAACTGAACTTAAAGATCACTGGAAATTTGAATTGGTCCATAATACAACAGCATGCACAGTAATGGGGGTCCCTAGTTTGCCTATGCAACACCTCCGATGTGTAAGTTGCACTGGCTTCCAGTCTCTTTCTAGAATTAATTCAAGATCCTGATTATCAACTTTAAACCTTATATGGCACAGGACCAGGTTATCTGCAGGACCATATTTCCTGAGGGTATCTACCCATCCACCAGCTCATCTAGAGTGGCTGCACTCCTAGTTCCTTCCCTTAAATATTGTCATCTGAATTAGAAGAGGTGTCTTTACCAAGGACACCCTATTTTATGAAACACTCAGCCTTCTGAGGTTTGCCAGGCCTCCGCCCTCTTAGTCTTCCATAAAGACCTGGCCATTCCTCCAATCTTTGGGAGAAAATTAGATGATCATTAGAACCAATTGGTGCCAATTTTGTTGAGTTTTATGGTTTCAAATGATTATATGTATATATGTGTGTATATTTGTGCATCCTACTTTTGAGATTTGGGATTTGTTTTTTCTTCTTCTGAGAAATTATTCCTCCAATATAATTTTCACAAGTGTAATGGATAATTTCCAAAGCCATTCAAACCTCACTGGAATATGCATATTTAGAGAAGCAGGTAAAATGTGTCCTAGAAAAAACATACAATTTCAGTTATATTTAAATGTGAACATATGTCTTAGAGATAGATTTAGGGTGTATGTATCCCTGAGATGGCCAGGTTGACTCATTAACAACTATTCAGCTGTTCAATTTTGGCCCAGTATACCTCCTTCAACATGGTATGTGGAACATACCAGATATCTAGCGTGTTTCTCCAACAATACGGCCTCCCCCAATAGGAAGTCCCAGCATGTTTTATTGGCATAAAATCAAATTAAGCCCCTCCTCCCAAATTAAGGCCTATATTAAACATGAGAAATGGGGGGGAATGGCGGAGGGGCTTGCCGTTAGGAGTACTTTTGTTGCCTACCCGGATATGGTGCTGCCTGCGTTGACTTTGGTGTTGGTGGGGCACTTCGTATCAGGAGACCTTCCACCACCGTTGCTTTCCCTTCTCCCTGTGCTGCCGTGGCATTTAGAGCAATGCCATGGCATTTGTCGCAGCCACGCACAGCCAGCCAGGGCTCCTCCCTGAAACTGGAGCCCGGTGGAGACACTCGGCTTCAGACACTCCTGTCGCCGCCTTCCCTTCGCCTTCAAAGGCAAAGCCAATTCTTTTAAAAACGACGCCCTACTACCGGTATGACAAAGCCTCTCCTGCCCAAGAGGGCAGCCCAACCCCATGTTGGGAGGCAAATCTCCCGGGGCTGCAGTGCAGGATTGGCCCACCCCGGGAAAAGCGCCCAGCTGCCATCCCTGCCTGGTGCCGGCCAGAGCATGAAGAGCTTCACCTGGGGTGCCCAGCGCAGCTGACAGGCGGGCCCTCTGCCCAGCAGCGGAGCTCTCACCAAGGCAGCGAGCGCCTCCCTGCCAGGCCCTCTGCTCATCCTGCCAGGGCCGCGCCAGAGCTGTGCGGGCTGGGCAGAGCCAGGAAAGCGAGCCACGGGTGTGCGCCTGCCTGCCAAGCAAAAGAGCCGGGCTGACCCGAGCTTGGCTTCCTTCCCAAGTCCCTCCAGCCCGAACCCAAAGGGGCCACTGGGAGAGGCTGCCCGAGGCAGTGAGAGAGCCCACCCATCTTTGGACAGGGAGGCAAGGCGATGGCCTGCACTGCATCCTCCTCTGAGCTGAGCCCCGCCGAGTCAGCGCCTCTGCCCGATGCCTGTGCCGCTGCAGCGTTTGGAGCTGCCGGCACATTTGGAGATGCATGTGGATGGGGACAGGCTGGGTGAGGACAGGCAGCTTCGAGCTCTCTCCACCAGACCTGCCGGCCAGGGAAGCAGTGCTGCCATTGCCTTGCCTCCCTGTCTGCAGATGGGTGGGTGCTATCACTGCCTCGGGCAGCCTCTCCTGGTTGCCCCTTCAGGTTCGGGCTGGAGGGGCTTGGGAAGGAAGCCAAGCTCAGGTCAGCCTGGCTCTTTTGCTTGGCAGGCAGGCGCGCACCCGCGGCTCGCTTTCCTGGCTCTGCCCAGCCCGCATGGCTCTGGTGCGGCCCTGGTGGGATGAGGGGAGGGTCCGACAGGGAGGCGCTCACTGCCTTGGCAAGAGCTCCACCACCGGGCAGGAGGGCCCACCTGTCAGCTGCGCTGAGCACTCCAGGCGAAGCTCTTTGTGCTCTGCGTGGCGCCAGGCAGGGATAGTGGCTGGGTGCTTCTCCCGGGGTGGGCCAATCCTGCGCTGCG
Source organism: Notechis scutatus (assembly GCF_049901735.1). Lineage (NCBI taxonomy): Eukaryota > Metazoa > Chordata > Lepidosauria > Squamata > Elapidae > Notechis > Notechis scutatus. Next base: position 191,377,977 of record NC_142011.1, read on the forward strand.
GCCCCGGGAGATTCACCTCCCCATGTGGGGTTGGGCTGCCCTCTCAGGCAGGGGAGGCTTTGTTGTACCAGTAGTAGGGCGTCGTTTTTAAAAGAATTGGCTTTGCCTTCAAAGGTGAAGGGAAGGCGGTGACAGGAGCACCTGAAGCCGAGTGTCTCCATCGGGCTCTGGTTGCAGAGAGGAGCCCTGGCTGGCTGCATGTGGCTGCGCCAAACACCACGGCATTGCTCTAAACGCCGCGGCAGCATGGGAGAAGGGAAAGCAACAGTGGCATAAGGTCTCCCGATATGAAGTGCCCCACCAACGCTGAGGTCAACATCCAAGCCGTCGCTGCCCACCCACCCGAGGATGCAAAGTGGGGAATTAAGCCACCCCTGAAAAGAAGGCCTAGCCATTTTTTCGGGGATCAAAAAAAAAGGCCCGGCCTTATTTTGTGAGAAACACGGTACTACTACAGAAATGTTATTTCTTTTAGATTAGTGCTTTTATTTGTTTGTTTTAATATAGTAACATTTAAGTCTTTTATAAAATTCAAGCTCAAAACTTACTATTTGAATTAATTACTTATTTCAGCAGCCAATTAGTTCAGCTTCTTGCATTTATCTGGCAATGATTTAAATGTGACTATTCCACATTAAATTCTGATAGGGGAGGAAAAATAAATCATTTCTGATTTGGCTTCAATAAACTTCTATCCATTTCCTTTTAAAATCAACACTGATCTCTTAGAAAATGAATGTCTTGAAGCAAGCTTATTTGTTTCTTATGAAGAACATAGATATACTTTTTAAATCCCAAGATGAATGTGAATCTGTATTAGTGGGTGTGGCATTTGTAATATGTTGGGACAATTATGGGTAATGGGACAACTGCAAATTTCTTGAACAAGATGATCTTGTTCAGAATTTTGCAGAATAAATTCAGTGCCAGAAAAATAAACACAGATGGCTGATGCTTCATTTAATGTCTTTATAAACATATTAAGTAAATTCTACAATACCAGTTGTAGATTTCTCCAACATGGAGCAAACTCAAACAGAAGCAGACATGTTACAAGTTCAGAGCAGAGGTCCAGTCTTCAGCAAGCAAGCAAGCCTCACAGCAGAGAAACAGTTTCATTTTCAATAAACATACTCAGAACTTAACATAGGTGCAGAGCTGCAGAGCTTAATATAGAGCCTAGGCTATTTCTAGTTTCAGTTTCCAAACAGTCCTCATTGGCTGATTTAATTGCTATGCCTATTCATTGGCTGACCTTGTTACCATGCTCTATTCCAATTCATGAATATACTCTGACAGATCTTACCAGCATTTATCCATGCTTTGGTTCCATAACATTTTGATTACTGCAATAGATGATAGGTAAGATATCTTGACTGCTCAGTCAAGATATTGCAATTAAGACAAAATACATCTTCTAGGCTGCAGACCAATGTAGCCAGTGAGTATAGTGCTTCTTCTATGGCAGTACAGTGATTATACGCTTCTTCTATGAGTATGTGCCAATATATTCCATATGACAGCAGCTATTTTCCAATCCACGAAAAGTTGGTGATTAAGGAAAACTCTCAGAATATGAACCAACTCCTTCTGGAGAAGGACATCCCCAGAATCCAACTTTTTCTCTATCAAATCAACCTCCATATACTGTATTTTTGGGGGTTTAATTTATTACAGTTCTGTTATTATCATATTTATTTGCCATTCATTTAGAAGATCAAGGTGACTCTGACTTTAGCATTTTATTAGTTCTGTTAGGGATATACCCTAGCAGAATGTGCACAGCAGTCAGGCATTCAGGCGAATATGAGAGAAAGCGTTTTTTTAGTTTACACACTCAGTAAAAATGGATACACTGTCTTAGTTGAATAGTTTATTCCATTAAGAGTTTAGCAGGGTCAAACAGTCCAAATATCATTCACTAGTGTTCAGTCAGTTCAGTCCGGAAATTGTTCAATTGCAAAAATCCAGTGTCGAAGAAAAAGTCAGTTAACTTACAATGTCAATCCATAAATCAGTCCAGTAAATATCTTCTCACAGTAGATTAGATATGCAGCATTCAAAAACTCTTTCCTCCTTCGACGTCAGCAACAGGGAACACGCAGAACAATCAACCATCAATCCAGTAGCAATCCAGGTTCTCTAGCTCCCTCTTATGGCAGTTTCTCAACCGCACCCAAATTATATCATTTAGAGTTTAAAGTGAAAAACACATTTAAACTTTGCTATCATGGTTTATATATTATTTACCCAAACAATGTTAGGTAACTATGGTTATTCCTAACATACTCCCCTTTGGGTAACATAAAAATATATACATCTCTTTACAATCTTAACCCATAATCATCACAACTTTCTTTGTGTTTGATTGAACCTTGGGCCTTCGTAAATTGATCAGCTATATTGTCTTCAGACATACAATATTCCAGTCTTATCAAATTACTTTGTACAGATTGCCTTACATTTAGATATCTAAGATCTGTATGCTTAGTTCTCGTTTTCACAGCAATATTTGTAGCCATTCGTATGGCTGCTTGATTGTCCTCATATACTACAATGGAATCATTTACATTTATTCCCATATCCATTAACAATTGTTTATAAAGAATCAAATCAGTACACAACAAAGATAGACATGAAAATTCTGCTTCCATTGTAGACATACTTATGTGTTGCTATCTAATTGACCTCCAACCAATCAGTGCCTTTCCTAACAGTATAGCCGTACCTGAAGTTGATTTCCTAGTGTTTATGTCTGTTGCAAAACTTGCATCAGCATATGCACTTAAAATCAGATCATCTTTTGGCTCCAAATACAATGCATAGTGCGTTGTTCTTTTAAGATATCTTAAGTTACGTTTTGTCGCTTGCCAGTGTCGTTCAGTAGGTTCAGCGTTGAATCGTGCCAATTGATTAACGCTATACGCAATATCTGGCCTTGACCAATTACTAATGTACGATAGACTACCAATTAGCGATTGATAGATAGTTTTATCAAACTTTGGACTTTGAATATCAGTGTGGCTAAATTCTTGACTCATTGGAGTTTTAGCCAGCTTACAAAGTTTCATCTTGTATGTTTTTAGTAATTGATAAATCTTATCCTCTTGAGATATCTTATAGCCACCTTTGGTTTTATTTATGGTTAATCCTAGATACTGCTTTATCTCTCCTAGTTGCTTTATTTTTATCTTCTTACCTAATAATGATATTATTTCAGTAGCTTCATTATTAGTTTTTGTGATTAAGGCAATATCATCAGTGAATAATAATAACAATGATACTGTTCCATTAGTCTCTCTCTTAAATAAACATGAATCAGCTAAACCTGCTTTAAACCCTATATTGGTTAACTCCTTAACAATATATTGGTTTCATTCGTAACCAGATTGTTTTAATCCATAGAGACTCTTTTTAAGCTTCCAACAGTCATTATTTGTTCTATCGTTCTTAATTCCTACAGGTTTCATTAGGTATATTGTGTGCTGCAATGGTGCATGCAGATAGGCAGTTTCTACATCTAAGTGATTTATGATATAGTTCTTAGCTGCCCACACTAAAGCTGCTCTCAAGGTTGTTGCTTTTAGACTCGGTGCAAATACTTCGTCATAATCACTTGCAGTTTGATTAAATCCTTAAGCTACCAACCTAGCCTTATGGGTAACAGTTCCATATTTACCTGTTTTCAATTTAAATATGCATTTACAGCCAATGGATTTTTTACCTGGAGGTAATTTGATGTTTTCATAAACTTCCATTTGTTTCAGTGAATTTAGTTCCTTCTCCATCGCTCTATGCCAATTTTCTTGATCCTTTGCAGGATACATTCTAAGTTCTTCAACAGTAGTTGGAACTTTACTAACTTGGCAAACTACACTTGCTTGGTACCTGTCAGGTGGTCTGGTTTCACGTGTTGAACGTCTAGGTATTACAGGGCTTACAGGTGGACTTTCATGTACTACTTGTTCCTGTTTATCTACCTCATCATGTTCATCTATTCTTTCCTGTTCTGGTTTTATGAGTTCTTCCTGTACTTCTTCTTTAATTGTACTCTTTTGCTTACTGATATATTGTTTTGATCTTCTATAGGTTTCTATGATTATATATTACTTGAATCTTGCTCCAGTTTTTCCATCCTACATGTTCAAGGAATTGTGCACTAGCACTACAGTAAACGCTAGATGTACCTTTTTCCCAGAATCTGTATGATTTGTGATTAGATTCATAACCTACAAAGAATAACTTTTTAGCCCTATGCTGCCCCTTATGTCTCAGTTGTGTAGGAATGTGCACCCATGCTGGTGCTCCAAATGTGTGCATGTAGCTTAGGTCAGGTTTTCTACCATGCCACCGTGTGAATGGTAATTCACCTGTTGTTGTGTTAACAACATTATTTAATATATGATTACCACACATTATTGCTTCTCCCCACAAAGTTTCAGGTAATCCTGAATCTGACAACATAGTACGAGCCATTGCCTGTATTGTTTGGCCTCGTCTTTCTATAAAGGAATTATGTTGTGGCCTATATGGTGCAGACTTTTTATGTTCAACACCTGCCATCTTCAGTCTATTTTGGAATTTCTTATTTATAAATTCCGTACCATTATCAGTTACAAGAGTTACTAGTTTTCTTTTAGTTTTTCTTTCAGCAAACTTCAACCAATTAAAGAAATTCTGATATGTTTCTGTTTTACTCTTCATTAAATAACAGAAACCATATCTTGAGTAATGATCCATTATGCTTAATATATAACGAGCACCTCCCATACTAGGTTTTTTAGGACCTATAATATCAGCAAATATGACCTCTAGAGGCTCTTTAGTTTTAAATCCATTAATTCTATTTGCTGGTATTACCTTGCTCTTTTCTTGACTGCAAGCATTGCAGTGCAAATACTTACTGCAAGGCTTCAGTTTTGTATCTTCAGACAGTTCAACCGTTTGCTTGAGCATTTTAAAATTTATATGCCCTAAACGTCTGTGTAGCAAATGTATGCATTCGTCATGAGGCTTAACGTTATTATACACTGTATTAGCTACCTCTAATTGATTAATATTCAATACATACAATTCATCTTTTAAAGTTGCAGTCACTTTTTTACCTTCCTTTTCTATTATGCAGTTTTCTCCCCTAAAGGTAACTACATAACCTAGTTTAATCAAAACTCTAACTGAAAGCAAATTAAACTTAAGTTGTGGTACATACAACATTTTAACATTTTCTTTTATACACGAACAATGTGCAATACCTTCAGCTTTTGCTTTCATTTTCCAGCCATTAGCTAACGATATCTGTTGTGAACTCGTTGACATCTTAATAAATCTTTTCTTATCTTTTGTTATGCAGTGCCACGCTCCACTATCTACAACCCATAAATTATTATTTACAATTTTGCTGCTATACATGGCTATTTCAAAAAAAAATTCATCTTTTTGATGCTTTTTGGCATTCTGGCGTTTTCCTTTTTTGCAGAATCTAGCGAAATGTCCTTTTCCTCCACAATTAAAACATTTTTTAATTGTATAGGCTGTTGAAGATAATTTCTCTTCTTGTGGTTGTTCCCTTCTCAGTTGATCCCTTTCAAGCCTTCTCCTGGCTTCTTCAATTAATCTGCCAGTAATGTCAGTTAATGTGAGGTTATCTTTTGGCAGTACTTCCAGTGAAGTTACATAGTCGTCATAGCTCTCATCTAACGAAGACAAAATTATATCAACCTGATGCAGTTCTGTGAAGATAAGTTCTTTTTCATGCAGTTCCTGAAAAATCCTCTTCATAGTGTTTATATGAGTCAACATGTCTCCATTCTTTTGAAGATGTGTTCTGAACAGCCTCCGTGTGAGATTTATATGTGCTCCTACACTGTCTCGAACATAAATCTTCTTTAAATTTTCCCAACACTTAGCAGCTGTTTCTTCTCCACGAATATGGACAAGCTGCTGGTCACAGAGTGTCAGTCCTATTATACATAGAGCTTGCTCATTTTTCAGTTTATATTCATTTATTTTCTGGGCATCATTCTCATCTTCCAGATCCCAATCATCTACCTCTGGTGGGTTTTGAATTATACTCCACAAACCTTCTCTGCGTAGAAGTAGACTGCATTTCATAGACCATGAAACATAGTTTGTTCCATCCAGTTTGGATATTAGAGACAAACTTGGTAAATTGACTTGTGCCATTTTTCTTTGGATATTAAACTATAATAAACTAATAAAACACAGCTGTCGGTTTACTGTATTGTGTAACTACACTAACTCTCAATTTATATAAGCCTGTTGTATCCTGGTTAGTCTGACTGTGCAGCCTGGGCCCATAACCAGTGTTAGGGATATACCCTAGAAGAATGTGCACAGCAGTCAGGCATTCAGGCGAATATGAGAGAAAGCGTTTTTTAGTTTACACACTCAGTAAAAATGGATACACTGTCTTAGTTGAATAGTTTATTCCATTAAGAGTTTAGCAGGGTCAAACAGTCCAAATATCATTCACTAGTGTTCAGTCAGTTCAGTCCGGAAATTGTTCAATTGCAAAAATCCAGTGTCGAAGAAAAAGTCAGTTAACTTACAATGTCAATCCATAAATCAGTCCAGTAAATATCTTCTCACAGTAGATTAGATATGCAGCATTCAAAAACTCTTTCCTCCTTCGACGTCAGCAACAGGGAACACGCAGAACAATCAACCATCAATCCAGTAGCAATCCAGGTTCTCTAGCTCCCTCTTATGGCAGTTTCTCAACCGCACCCAAATTATATCATTTAGAGTTTAAAGTGAAAAACACATTTAAACTTTGCTATCATGGTTTATATATTATTTACCCAAACAACGTTAGGTAACTATGGTTATTCCTAACAAGTTCATTTTCTAATATTATCAATTATTAAAGTTTGTTTGGCACTGTTTTGAACTGTTATAACACTGGAATTGTGGTATTTAAAATTGGAGGAAGAAACATCAGAAATGAATGCTTTCCTTATTACAATATCCTGATAGCTGCAAATGCAAAGGATCTGAAAACCCTATAAATGAAACAAATCTAAAGAGAAGAATTCAACTTATATCACTGAAGTTTCATTCATTCCTGTAACCTGTTCTTGGGTTCTTTGTATCAGTACATGGATTTGAGCCCAACATTTTTCTGAAATTTTTTACAAGTCTGTCAGACATGATAAAAGACCCTTCATGCCTTGATATATCCAGCATAAATTTGAAGTATCTTAATACATTCTAGATAATTCTTCTGGAGTTATTTACCAATGGAATATCATTTTTGTAAACACTTCCTTTTCAGTTATAACATTATGCATATTTCAATCCTTTCAACTACATGTTTAACCACTCTTTCAACAAAATGATATGGCCAAAATTCTTAGCCCATTTTATTGACATTCTTTATCTTTCATTACAAATTTTAGCAAGAGTTTGCACATTTTGGCAATTGCATATTCATTATCTGTACATGACGCAACTTCAGATTCTATCTTTGTTGCTCAATTCTAAATGTGCTGTTGTTATCTATCTTGAATCTTTCTCGTAGATGTGCATATGAAAACCATTAGAAAGTAAATTCCTCTGTAACCAATTGTTCTCTTGCAATTCATCTTATTTTTTCCTGTTCTTGTTCTAATGACTCTCAAAAGTTTAATCATTTCTCCATACCTGCTGTTTCCTTCTTATAAAATGTTCCTTATGCTGAGACTGATTTTTAAAATTTCCATTAACCTTTATTGTACCATAGAACCCCATAGAAATTCTTAAAAAAAAAACACAGATGCTTTACTCTTTCCCAATGAGATAACAGAATGAACAGAATAACAGAGTTGGAGGGGACCTTAGAGGTCTTCTAGTCCAACTCTCTGCTGAGACATGAAATCCTATACTATTTCAGACAAATGGTTGTCCTATCTCTAAAAACTTCCAAACTTCCATTCACAACTTCTGGAGGCAAGCTGTTCCATTGGTTGATTGTTCTAACTATCAAGAACATTCCTTTATCCTAACTCCTTAATTCTAGGTTGCTTTTCTCCTTTATTAGTTTCCATCCATTGCTTCTTGTCCTGTCCTCAAGTGCTTTGGAGAATAGCTTGGACCTCTGTGGCAACCCCTGAAATACTGGAATACTGCTATCATGTCACTCCTAGTCCTTCTTTTCACAAAACTAGACATACCCAATTTCAGCAACCATTCTTTATATGTTTTAGCCACCAGTCCCCTAATCATCTTTGTTGCTCTGATAAATTTGCCTGCAAAGTGCTTTATTTAAGCTAAAAAAATTTAACAGTTTTTACCTTGTTTCTTTAAATTTTCAAGAAATGCTGTAAACTTGATTTGACATAAGGAAAAAAAAACATTTGCCAGTGTCCTAAAAGATCATTTTGGGTAACTGAAACTAAAATAAGTGGGTTCAAACTACTTTTGAGTAGACATGTATGAGATTGAATGCAAGATACATTCAAATCAATTGTGGAATATATATAAAAAGTATGTACTTTTGAGTCATTTTTTTACACTTAAAAATTAATTTATTGTTTTGTTCCCAATAGAAAGTTGGTAACAGCAATTCTATAACAGTCCTATGCCTGAGTAGTTTTCTTTTAATACCATCATCTCTCACTTGTTCAACCTTGCAACCCACACTTTTAAAATATCCCCCCTTTTAGTACTGCTAAATGTCACCAACAAATCAGATGAAGTCAGTGACTGTAAAAGAAAGGACTTTCTGGTCATGACATCTTATTTCCAAAACTCTTTCTCATTTATATAGACCCTTAAAATAACATTTATCCATTTTTGTTATTTCCCTTTCACTCACGACATGATTCTGTGGCACAAAAGATATATCTCTATACACTAATTTAAATTTAATTACATATTTTAAGCAAAGATGTTATTCAGCAGGTTCTGACCAGTTCTGGAGAACTGGTAGCGGAAATTATGAGTAGTTCAGAGAACCAGCAAATACCACCTCGGACTGAAGATTTTATAGTATCCTTTCCTTGTCACACCCACCAAGCCACGTCCAAAGAACTGGTAGTAAAAAATTTTGAATCCCACCACTGATTTTAAGGTATTATCAGTAGTGACTGGACTATTGACTGAGATCAGCTATACAGAGTGTCAGGTTCTAGGTTCTACTCTAATCACAGTTTAGGTATTTATTTAGCAGATATAGAAATGCTCATTATGATACATGAAACTTTAGCTAATTCGAATCAGATTATTTGAAAGGCTATTTTTTTCTTTCACAACTTTGCTCATGACTTTAATGTCTTTGAAGGAAACACTTTCCTGGTCCTGTTATTAATTTTTGTAACAATACTTGTTGGAAACTGAAGACACAATTCTTCCAGAGCATAGAACCTTCTGCCAAGATAAGTAAAATTAGACCACTCTTAGTTACTAATTCATTTGCATTGAAAAACATACTAATTCTTTTAAAGTGCCTGATAGGTTACTTAATTCATTTTTACCTGATTGATCCAGTCTATTATTTGCCTTTCTTTGCATATTTTGAATTTCATTTTAATTGTGTTTTGACTGTCCAGACAGAGCATTTAGTAAGACTAGTCAATAACCAAAGTGGTATTATTGAATAAAAAAATAAGTATTTCCCATAATTTTCTTTTTTAAAAAAATATTATTTCATGTGGACATTCTGGCAGAGAAAAAAAGAAGCTTTAATAAAATATTTTTTATGGGCAGGACAGGATAATAAATCAGAATAATATTATTTTTTATTGATAGAAAGATTACAAATTCAGTAAAGCAAACAAAGATTTAATTTCACAATCAAAAGTCAAAGTCATCCAAATATATGGAAAATAAAAATAGACTTAAAATAAATTGCATATAGTTTATCATCTCTTCTGAAGTCACATAATCACACTAATTTATTTTCTAGTATTATTTGCATTGCATTAAAATAAGCTAATTAGCTTAAATAAATATCCCATTGACTGTAAAGTTTGAATGTACAGATAGCAAGATAGGGTGGAGTTTCTGGTGATTGCTAACATGCCCATTTTTTATTTAGTTGGAGTAAACTATACAAACCAGCAATATTCTGAACTTAATACTTTTATCAACAATATTACAAATGAGGCCTACAGAAATCTACGTGTAAAGTTGGATTACAACGCCCAACCATACAGTATATTTCTCGACAGACACATATAGATTCAACTGAACATCTCATCTGAACTTCCATGGACTTAAGACATATAAAAAGGCAATACATAAACCTATAAATATTTGGAGATTCTCAGTCATCCAGGTCATGGCTGTCCCAAAGGTGCTTTTTCAAGAGGCAACTGGACTTTTTGGTTTTTCTTTGAAGACATTTTGCTTCTCATCCAAGAAACATCTTCAGCTCTGACTGGATGGTGAGGAATAGAAGGATTTACATTCCTTTGCAGACAGCTGGTCATTTGCATTCTTTTAGCAAGTCATTAAGGCCACTTGGAGGTTTATCTGTGTCATCATGGCCATCTTAGTAGTGCAAATGGGTGTGGAGCCTTCTTGGAAGTGTTGAAAGGACTGTGTTACAGATTGGAGATAAATGATGTATCCCTACTGTCTGTTGAGAGAGGGCTGTTCAATTTTGACATAGATAGCCTCTTTGATCCCTCTTTCCTCTCTGTCCAAAATGTGGACTTTCCTGTCTTCAAAAAAGTGACCTTTGTCTTTTAAATACAAATAGACTTCTGAATCTAGTCCTGATGGGTTTGTTCTCCTATGTTGTGCCATACATTTATGAACTAGACTTTCTGGTTTTTAATCCAAGAAGCTTCTTGGATGAGAAGCTAAATGTCTTCAAATAAAAATCAGAAAGTCCAGTTGCCTCTTGAAAAAGCACCTTTGGGATAAACCTCTAAGCACAGGCAAACTACAAACTAGATCTCTACAGCATTAATTTTACAACTAAAGAAGAAACCTTATAAAACCAGTCAACAAGAACTATATGATATCTGTTCTGTGCATCATTCCATGAGCTTCTTTAATCATGTTTTATTCTCTTTATCTGCTGAAAATGGAAATCATTAGAAGCTTAAACCTAAAAGACACATACACACTTCAAGGGTCTTGTATCCACCCCACTCTTCCTGGGTTGATTGTGAATGCAAAGAAAACAAAAATCACTAGATTTTGCTGAGAGCAATAAGAACTCTCACTGTGTTCAAGTAGAAGCTTTTATTTGATAAAATATTGAATTTTTTTTCTCAGATTACATCAGAAAATATCCTAGGGTGTCTTTCTAATTATTTTTCTTAGAAACCATCTCGACTTTCACTACATTTTTCCTGAATTTAGATATTTGTAAACTGATCAGAAAACTTCACCACAACTCTGTAATGTTTGTCATTAATTTATAATTGAAAAAGAAACCATCTTGATCCAATCCATGAGGTACTGATTATACTCAATAAGCAGCTAAAGAATGCCCTGGTTTTCAAGACTTAGGGGAAAAATCAGAGCAAAGCAGAATTATTTCTACATATGAAAAATATTGTTTGCAGTAAAATATTTTAATTTAATTTCCACTCTTACAACCACAATACTGTGGTTATGAATCTGCAACTATGGAAACTAGTCAAGACTAGTCAAAATAGTCACGATGGAATAAGTAAAAGGTGGGGCTTGAATTGCATGCTACTTCTTTCATGTTTTGATCACTCCTATTAGTTATCATTGTGTAGAGAAGTTCATGGACATTTCAACAAATTCAATTTTGTATAGGAACAGATAGTATTATTAGTTTTATTTTGCCATGAAGGAACTTTAAAAAAACTTTTAAAGATATTGATTGATGGTTGATTGTTTGACTGATTGATTAATTATGTGCCATCAAATTATTTTTTAATTCTAGTGATACCATATATTTTCTCCATGATGATCTATCCTTAACTTGTTCTTTCAAGTCTTCCAAAGGTATGCTCATCAGCACTCTAATTGGCAATGCAGCACCATTAGCAAGATTGGAAATACGATCTGAGTCCAAGGTGGCACCTTAGAACTAAGCATATTCATATTCAAAAATACTTTTGTTTACTATGTCAGAAATGTATATTCCTTCCCTTCCCTTCTTTCTCCATTTTATCAATTCACAGTTCTCTACATTAACCAAAATCAATAGAAATATTTTCCTCCTCTAAAGCTGACAATGTGAACCTCTATTATATATCAAAATAAAAATGTTGTTGAATACAATAAGTTCAAAAAAAAAAATGAAAATTATTTACTAGGTAAAATCATTCTGAGATTCAATCCAAAAATTATTTAAAGAAGCTTTGAAATTAAGCAAAAGAGAGCCATGAACTCCATTCAGATAGTCACTATAACAATGAGAAAGAAATTAAACAAACAGCCTTTTTGTCTCACCTTAGTCCAATTACGGTCAACAGATGGAATGTACTGCTATTCATTCAAGCTGTTAATATGATCATGTAAAGAAAAAGAAAAAAGAACATTGCTGTAGAATTCTCTATCTGATGTTTATTTTGAATGCACTATACCAATGTTCTAACTTCCTCTTAATCATTAATGGAGTGAGCTCCCGTTACTTGTCCCAGCTTCTGCCAACCTAGCAGTTTGAAAGCATGTAAAAATGCAAGTAGAAAGTGGGAAGGTAAAGCATTCCATGCGCCTTCGACATTTAGTCATGCCGGCCACATGACCACAGACACGTGTTCGGACAGCGCTGGCTCTTTGGCCTTGTAACAGAGATGAGCACTGCCCCCTAGAGCCGGAAACTAACACGTATGTGCGAGGGGAACCTTTACCTTTATCTTTAAGGACTTTCAGCTGAGAATATACAACATAGAAAATTAGTCCTACAGTTGTGAAATCATTCTCTTTCCCAAGAAAATACATCAGAATAGCCCCGTAGTTCCTTCCACACAATAAAATAGTTCATTATTACTCTTTCCTTCTCACAGACATATATTTGTGACTACATACAAACACACCCAACGCAGAGAGAGTGAGAGAAAAAGAGAAGATACTTGACCTTTATTCAAGTTTCTTCTTGATTCCAATTTTATTTTTGATTGATTTCTAAAAAAATGTTTCTTAAAGCTAAAATAGTATACCCGCATACTTGGAAGGAAATCCTACCAAATTCACTGAGTCTTCTTTTTTTTTTCTTTGCTTGTATAAATAATAGTTTGTCAAGGGAGGGTGTTACTTTTGAATAGATGGCAGCACTTAGATTATTTTATCTGGGATTGAGAGAGAAATACAAATACATTAACTCACTAACAAGTTCACAGAAATCCAGTTCCTGTGAAATTTCTAATAGCAAATATGCAACTTTTATATGCATCACTGTTTATTTGTGTCCATGCTCATTGATGAAAATTGACAAAATACCATGCTGTAGGAGTCTATTTGTAATTGTATACATACAATCCATTATATTTTTGTTCATTCCTTGCAACTTTTTATATCAGTGCCCATATGAGAAATGATAAAACACAATACAAAAATTATTTTAATGCAATTATCCATATAATTATATTACAGTAATCTGTAAGGGCAAGATTGGAGACAGATCATCCCGGAGAAGGTTTACCACTAACTTGATGGCACAAATTCATTCATATAAATAGTGTGTGTGTGTTTGTGTGTGTGTGTAGACATTTAAACTAAAAACCAAGATGTTTGGTAACTGTACAAAAATTCATTCATCATATCTACCAATGCAGCTATAAAAACTCAGAAATTTCTTATATATTGCATCCATTTCAGATACATTTTCATACTAAAACACCCAGAATCTGTATTAGCATCTCCCCTATTTAAACGTAGAATTATTTAATTTTGTAACTGCTTTATCATTTTCTTCTTATACTTGTTCTTTCTTTCTTCTTTCTTTCTTTCTTTTTCTTGAAATCGGTGGTCTAGTAAATTGTACCATGCAGGAAACCCGACTACTGCAGTATTAATGCAATCTTAATTGATAAATTTATTATCCTGAATGTAAAATATTGATCCATTTATCATTTTCAAATAGTCATACTACGACGCTTCCATACGCAAAGACAAATCATTTACCCCTTCTCCCAAAAAGGCCTTAATGTACTATGACTGAATCCCTATAACACACTTAATTTGGTTACTGAATTAATCTATTGTAACTCATTCACAAAGAAGCCAAGCAGAATTTTTACTACATAGTATATTGGAAATGAAAAATCAAGGTTAGAGCTAAAAAAGATTAACGTCTTGTACAGATTGAGTCATTGATTAGAAATAATTCAACACTTCAAAGAGAAAATTCAACTCTGGCTGGAGAGATGGGGAGGAAGAGGAGAAACAGAATTGAACCTGTAAGTTTTTGCATGAAAAGCCTATGATCTACAGTTCAGCTATACCTTTTCCTTGTTTTAACTGCTAACAATTTATTTGACCAAAGGACGTCTTCAATTAGTCAGGACCCCTTACCCTTCAGTATAGTTATCACAAATGGCTGGGAAGTGAAGTGAAGTGTTAAATTGTCTACAAGTGGACAATTTTGTGGGATTGGAAAAAAAGGTCCATGTTGATCTCATGAAGGTGAATGAACAGATGACAACTTATAAGGAAAGAGCAAGTGTTATTAAAACTTGTGAAAGCTAGAATCCTGTAAACTTCACGGAAATTCAGTGTGAAAACATTTTTTGTCCATACTGAGAAAGAAATGTCTGATTCTAACAATGTTTACTGTGATATTGCTTACATCTTGATGTCTTATATTTTGGAACACATCCAAGAACAAAAACATTGTTTTAGGCTGTTCTTAGCTGCTTCTTTTACTTGTATTCCCTGACATTGGACAGTCTATGCTGTCCATTTCTATCTGACACCATCCAAAGAAACTGACTGTCATAGGGTAGTATACTATACTTGCCAAAATTTGCCCATCTTGGTTGAATGTGCTGATAGTAGGTAACATTACTTTAGAGATGGACAAATCTGATAGTTTCTTTTTTTCACCGTTTATCTTATGTTTATCTTATTTCTTTATTAATTAATAGCTACTTTGTGTGATTTTTATATCTTATGACAACTGTGTGAAAGTCAGTTGGGGATTTTGGACCAGTCATTCTCTCTCAGTCCAACTGACCTCTAGCATTGTTGTTGTGGGGAAAATAGAAAGGGAAAGAAGTGTTAGGTATGTACAACCCCCTGAGTTAGTGATAAAGTAATAAAGGCAGTATAAAAATCAAATAAATAAATATCCTTCTTAGTTTAAATTTCTGAAGGCAGTTGCATTTTACTTTGTACAGTGGGCATGAATGAGGCAGACTGGATTCCCCTTGACAAATAACTTTTGTATTATGTACACAGATTTGTTGAATAGATGCATTAAAATGCTGTAATGTATAAGGTTACCTGATTGGTTTATGTCCTGCAGAGGACAGCTACAAAATGGTCAAATGATATGTGTGTGAGGGGGAGGGGGATAGAGGGAGGGAGGGAGCATCCTGGATTACTATACAACCCTCTCTTGACTGGCTTGTTTCCTCCTTAGTTTCTCATGTTTCTGTTCAATATTAAAAGGAAATGCAAGCCAGAACTAAACTTTTCTTCAATTCTGCTGCCACCAGTGATAAGATGACCTGATTTTGATCAACAGTTAATGAGTCTTTCCTTCCCTGCAGAATTTCAGAGAAATTATCCACACAATTTCTCTTGCTCAGAGATTTGAGGAGAATTTTGAAAGAACTGTTATGGCTCGGCTATAATATTTTGATAAAATGTTTGGATTCTGCTGATGCATTTGACTTCTACATAACATATTACTGTATAGACCAGTGGTCCCCAGCATCTTCAGCACCAGGTACTGGTTTTGTGGAGGATAATTTTTCTATGGACTGGGTAGGGGGAGATGGTTTTGGTTTTGCTCATTCATCTACAGCAGGGGTGTCCAACCTTGGCAACTTTAAGACTTGTGGACTTCAACTCCCAGAATTCCCCACCCAGCTATGTTGATTGGGGAGTTGAAGTGCACAGGTCTTAAAGTTGCCAAGGTTGGACACCCCTGATCTACAGCTATGCGACCAAGTTTCTAACAGGCCAGAAGTCCATGGTCCAGGAATTGGAGACCCCAAGCATACATAATATCTCTATTTGAAATCAAGTTCTATCCATTTTCAAAGGCTATTTAAATGGCAGATTTAGAATAGATCCAGGCCTATCCATGCATTCACTATCTGAATGTTTTAGTTAGGCCTCATTTCTACCCAAGTATCTACACATCTGTGTAGTCATTGGTGCATTAGCATCTGTGTGAGTCAGAAATCTGTACTATGAGGGCCTCTCTGATGGAAGAACCAAAGCAGCTTATCTTGTAGTTGTAACCAATGGAACATTGGCAGGTGTGGACTGCAGCCATTTTTATTACACAAATGACAAATTATAAACATCTGGAGTGCTTCAATTTGTTCAAAGACCGAACAGGGCTTATGAAGAGAGATGAGGAGGCCCTCACCTTAATGTTAGGGTGACTAAAAGTAAACCAGCATAAAAAATTAAGAGTCCTTCAAGTGTGCAATCATTATCAGCTATATTTTTCCCTGTAGTTAAACACCAACTAGCACACAGTGAGATTGTTTTAGCAGCAAAGGATTCCCACTGGTTACTCTTCACCCAATGAGAACCGACCATAGAAATCTTTATGTATGAGTAAAGCAATGAAAATCATAAAACAGCAGGGACTGGAGAGAAACATAAACTTTATGCTCCTTTTATTTTTCTAGTTTTGAGGCTTCAGAATAACATGTGGGATGTTTCTTCCCACTCCCTTTCTTTATGAGTTGAGTTATCTTTCATTGTTCCAATATGGTGTCTTAGGAACTAGAGTCTCCTCCTTTATATAGAAAGGAAGTTAAACCTGCTAACAGCTTGGTTTCATTTTAATTGGCATTAATTGCATAAGGTGTCACTGAAGTATGTCTAAGTTTGAAAAATCAGGCCCAAATCATTGCTTTGAGTCAGAAAGGCCAAATTCTGGGCAGTGACTGGGTTATTACTTTAGTGTAGTAGTGTTAGCAATAGCATTTAGACTTGTATACCACTTCATGGTGCTTTACAGCACTCTCCAAGCAGTTTACTAAATCAGCATATTGCCCCCAACAATCTTGGTCCTCATTCTACCAACCTCAGAAGAATGGAAAGCTGAGTCACCTTGACTCGGTTAGGATCAAACTCCTGACAGTGGGCAGACTCAGCTTGTAATACTGCATTCTAACCACCAAGGCTCTTAGTTAATTTACTGTTATAAAGTGAATAGACTGTTCTAGTGGGGTGCTGAACTATGAATGAGATTCAGGTTTTGATTTTCACTCAGTAATGAAGACTGTTGAGCAATCTTGAATAATCATTGCTCCTTAACCTAAGGATTATTCTGTAGATGAATCAGAAGCCATGTAGTTTGCCACTGAATGTGGAAAGTTTTCCTGTAGATGTTATAGAAGAAAATTTGCAGAAGTGAAGTGCACCATTTTTCTTGCACAAATTACATAAATTTGCAGTACTCCAATTTGTATAATGCCTGAGCTCATTGGAGAAAAAGAGGGAAAGGAGAAGGCTCTTGTTTTAATTTGAGAGAGACTAGGAGGAAAGCAGTGTAAAATTAAGAATCTTTCAACTGTGCAGTCATTACCAGTGATATCTTTCCCTGTTGTTAAACACTGACTGGTTTGAGGTACTGAATTAATCTGGCAGATGAAATTGAAAGCAGGGAAGCACTGCTAAAACATTTCTACTTGGCCTCAATGTAACCAACATTGCCTGCTACATTCCCTGACACATTGACCAAATAGTAAGCATATAAAGTAGATTACAGCAATTTTAAATAAACTGCCTGGCCTTCTAGAAGCATTAATGCCAGATATTTGCAAACTTTGTTTTCATGAGGTGGAGATGGAAACCAAGCATACCTCAAGCTGATAACTGGGGAGAGAGTTTTGGAGCAAACAAATATATGTTGAAATTATATTTTAGGTTAGCTTCTATTCTGAACTCTTCATTAATATGCATTTAAATCAATAGAAACTGGGTGCCTTCCTCCTCCTCCTCCTCCTCCATAAATTGACATTTACAGAGAATACTAAGAGTTCTTGCTCCATCCTCCTAAATGCCATTTTCCTTTCAAACAATATTTAGTTATCTTTGAAGAAGGCAGGCTCAGCTCCTTTTGGCTAATCACTTTGAGTGATGATACAACCAGCCAAATGCTGTCAAATCATGCTATTAAAAGGCATGACATTAGAATATTGGCTGTTTGTCTCTCTGGTCTCTGTATGACCTGATTATTGTGTATGTGAAAGACAAAATATGTGTGTGTCATTCCAGAAATATTCTGGGGTTAGTGCCAACATATAAAGCAAAAAAAAAAAAAAAGGATGGTTCTGCATGTGGGTCTTTTTTCATGCTTTTGTATGACCAGCAATATTTCAGGTTAAAAGGCAATTTGTTACCTTGCATGCAGGATGATAAATGACAGCAGTGGTATTCACATTCAATAAATAGCTTTAGGGTTGACATTATGTCACTTTGGCTTACATTCATAGCAAGTTCTGACTTGAATAACATGTGTTAATATGTTTGGTCACTGTCAAGAAAATAAATGAACCAAAGAAATATGAAGTAATTTTTAGGTAGAATTCCACGATTAAGTCTATATTATTATTATTTTCTCCAAATTGAATGGGTTAAGAGAACATAGAAGAAGATGAAACTTTTTCTTCCTCAACTTGTAACAGCAGAACATTGGACTACAATATATCCCTTCTCTTCCCCAACATGGTTCTGTATAGGATACCAATAACCATCACAACTTTGTCCTTACTCATTATTATTATTCTTGTTTATTCACTATTCAAAGAAAGAGAACCAACTACCAAGCTGGGAAAGAATGGTGGATACAGCATGCCCTTCCTTTCTTATACCTCTCATTAATCGAAGTAAAAATGATTCAATATGTTTGGCTATTTATTTTTAAAAAGTGAATGAAACTGTGTGCAATATTTTAGTGATTTTCTGACAAGCCCATGTTTTGTGCACTCTAGGCAATGAAAAATTAAGAGTTGAATCAATAGAAGGTTCAATAAGTGTTAAGCGTTAAGTAAAATATTAGAAGATATGAACAATATTTATCTAAATCCATCCAGGTTTAGAAGAATATTGGCACACAGGATTAGGTATATTAGTATTCTATGTCAGTCATCAGATAGGGAATGATGGGCATTTTTTGCTGATCTATGTCAGGTCAACTGTTCTAGCAAGTCAATATCAATGGCTAAATTACTGCTTGTATGTGCTGTCAGTATTTGTATGAGAGTAAACCAGAGAAATGGGAAGAGAAGTGAAATGATAACCTCTCAGTGCAAAGTGGCACATTTGGGATACTTGTGCCTTCAATAGAACCTTTATTCCTGCTTTAGAACTGTATCTTTCTAAAACAAACAAACATCATATTATTTGATTGAAATCTGACAAATGCTTATTGGCCATTCATTTTTCTTTCTGTGAGGAAGATATTTTTAAACCAGCAAAGAAGACTATAAATTATTGTCTAAAGAAATCAAGAAGGGATGGAGGGATAGAGGAAGGAAGGAAGGAAGGAAGGAAGGAAGGAAGGAAGGAAGGAAGGAAGGAAGGAAGGAAGGAAGGAAGGAAGGAAGGAAGGAAGGAAGGAGCAAAGAAATATTTACTAGTAGTACATGTTTGAAAAAAACATAAATGGTTGGGATGAATCAATAATATTGTGAAACCACACACACAAATATCCAAACAGCATTCAGTATTTATGCGACATAACTATTACTTTATTCACTGTAGGTAGTATTACTGTTATTTTAAGTATAGTAGTTGTTATTTGTATTTGGTTGACTTAAGCAGCAATTGTTGGCAATAATTACTGTCTCTCTCTGGTTACCTGACTACCACATTGTGCTGAGATGGGGTAGGTTTCATGTTGGTTTTTCTGAATGATGTTAATATAATAGCTTTGTTCAAAAAAGAAGGGGTGGGGATATGGTGAGCATAAAATCTACCCTTTAAAGAACCCTGCAGTGCAAAAATAAGTAGTAACTTTCCCAATAATTCTTGGATGTGGTCTAATTTATTTACAAAGCGATGTGGAAATTCTACTATTTGAAATCACGACATGGATTCTTCCATCTGGTCTTAAGGGAACATACTGATATACACAAACATTTTTTTCCACAGACTTCTACCACCTGGGATATCCTTTTTGTTTTGCTAAAAGCATTGTTAAGCTTGTCTTCTAGAGCATCGGAAGTATGAGTGTACAAAATAGACAAACATAAATACAGCAATCCTCTCTGTTACTATTTCGGTTTTCAAAAACAGAGGAAGTTATAAAGCATATATAGGAAATCTATAAAGTTGGCTCACCCTTTAAGGTCCAAAGAGCCATATAGCTTAATTGAGAAAAGGGAATAATTGCAATAAATAGAAAATAACAGCTAATTGCAGGAGAAAAACTTCCATCGACCACCTACAGGTTTTACTGCCACATCAGGATGAAATGGAGAAATTTTTAATTCCAAATTGGAATTCCTAGGAAGAAAAGGCTCTTCCCTGCCCTAGTAATCCAATACAATTTTGTGGGGAGGAAAAGAAGCTTAAGCTTTGCATTTTGCTTTCTATTTTGGAAAAGTTTCTTTCTCCTTCTATTCATTCAGCTTTAATCTCAGGATGCTTGAGGATTTTTTTTTTAATTTCTCCTGATTATCTCCAATTGGTAATTGAATGGAAATGTGAAAATTCAGGGAGACCCCAAAAGGATGGAGAGAGGATTTACACAATGAAAAAGAGAACATTTACATGTAGGCCTCAACTACCTATTAGCAAAATCAAGGCATGAAAACACCCTTCACCAATGATAATTTCATCAGTATTTTTTTGGTGAACAGAATTTGTAAAGCAATTTACAAAGTTAAAATGAGGAACAGTAAGAAAAAATAGGGAATGGGTGGGGAAAAAAACACAAGGAGAATTTTACAAAAATGTGATGATGGCTGTAAATGCATGTTCAAAGCCCACTCCTGCTTTGCAATGAAACATATGTAAGAAAGCAATGGAGCTTTGATCATGTGGTTTTGAATTTGATTTTTTAAAAATCTTTTCTCCCCTTTGCAAATGTCCCAGTCTGCATGGCACCAGGGAAATAGCAATAGTGGCACATATACTACTTCACAGTGTTTTACAGTCCTCTCTAACCGGTTTATAGAGTCAGCATATTGCCCCCAACAATCTGGGTCTTCATTTTACCGACCTTGGAAGGATGGAAGGCTGAGTCAACCTTGAGCCTGGTGAGAGTCGAACTCCAAATTGCAGGTAACCAGTAGTCAGCAGAAGTAGTCTGTACTACTGTATTCTAACCATGGCTCTTATAAAACCAATGAATAGGGAGAAACTTTGTGAAGCACAGATTTTTTTTTTTTTAAAGATCAGGATTCTTAGGTGATGTTAAATCTTTTTTCTTCCTATATACATACATATATGCATACTTACAGGCATTCATTTATACAATTTGTACGGACACTCATCTCAGTAAGTGATTCTGGTTGGCAAAGAAGATTAAAAATAAAAACAATTACAATAATACAAAACTTGAAACATTGTTTGTAAACTGCATAGAGTCACTTAGATGAGAGGAGTGGCATAAAAATTGGATAAATATTCAATATAATAAACACCATACAATAAAATGCAATAGATAAATATTTAGGCAATTTGTATGGCCGCCATCTCAACAAATGATTCAGGGTGGCAAACAAAATTAAAGGGAAGAAGAAAAAAATTACAATAATATTAAAAATTAAAACGTTGTTTGTAAACCACCCAAAGTCACTTAAGTGGGATGGACACTGTAGAAATTTGATCAACAAATAAAAATACACAGCAACAAAGAATCAGTCATTCATCATAATCGTTAACATAATAATCAGAATTTTAAAAAATACTTGCACACATTTGGAATCCTGGGGCCAGGTAGAAATTCAGTTTTTACAAAAAGCTAGTGGGTTCCAGGTCATCCTGATCTCCACAGGAAGAATGTTTCATTGGGCATGTCTTCCAGCCCCTACCAATTAATATTTCACTCCACCAGTGGACATACTGAATGTAGGAATATCAAGTACAAGGGATACATATAAAAAGGCTGTTAATGAAAACCAGGTGACTTGAAAGACTAGCCTATGAAAAGAAAGTGGTTGAGGGATAAGGGGAAAAGAGGGGAAAATTCACCAACAAGGGTGATGGTAACTGAGCTTCAGACAGAACACCTGGCCAACCTCATGTCCAAAGTTAAAGCATGAATTAAAATCTTGATTGCAATGTTTTAAGCCAACATTCAAGCAAACAAATTAAGGCTTCCATATAGAAGAACAACAAGAAATAGAAATGGGATGGTCACTTAATCTGATTCTGGTTATAGATCAGGCAATTGAAAAGTAAGAATCAAGAGGCAGAGTCAAGGATAACTGCTACCACCAAAACGTAGCACAATGAATGGAGGAGACATTGCAACAAAATGTAAGCTGTCTGAATAAGGAAATTGCACAGATGGATTGAGCTAATGGAGACTGATAATAATCAAAACTAATACTCAGTTTTTAAAACATAACTTAAGAGATTTTGGAATGATGGAATCAGTGTGCTATGAGAAGAGAAAAAGTAAAAGGAGGAAATGTCATAGTGGTAAGGAACCAATGGAACTAAGAGTTGTCTCCTAAATAAGTAGCATCTCAAAAGTGTTTAGATCAGTCTAGATGTTTCTTCTGATTCTGTTATTACTATTAGGGATGTGTACTGCTGCTGCTGCTTAGTGAACTGGTATTGAATGCAATGAAGTCATTGAATGAAGTGTAGTCATCTCTACCTACTTGAACTTGGCCACCACTTTCTTTCATAGAAGAAAGACATTTGAGTCAAACCTCTATTGAAGTGAAAGATCCTTCAGAGGTCTCCATCATCCAAGCATTCCAGAACAGTATCCCATTTACCATTAATTTTTTCTAATAAACTGAAAGAGGTTTTTGAAGAAGTAGTGTTCCCATGATTCTCTTAATCCTCTTCTATGGCACAGAAAAGAAAATGGAGGTTTTTGTATTGCTTCTTTTCATCTTCTCCCTTTATGCACAGACCAACTTAAAGAATTGGAGCTATCTTAGAAAAAGAAGTGTAGGGTGTGAGAGACAGCAGCAATAAAAGACCAGTAGACAAGATCAAACTTTTTTCACTGGTATGAATCCAAATTCAGATGGTAAGATCAAATAAGTTCAAATAACTCCAGCTATTTCACCACCTTATCTGTCATCATCTGGCTTCACTGCCCTAAATTCCTCTTCAAAATCAATTTGAAAGAGGAATTTATTTATGAGAGAATTTGTATACATGAATTATGGTGTGATAAAAAAGTGTCCCCTACAACCATTTGAAACAAAGAGATGGGATATTATTTGGGGTCTGGTTTTGTTTTGTTTTCATTTTTTTAAGCTGATGCATTCATTTTCTGGATTAGAGCTTTAGGTTATCTAATTACAATTCTGTTTTGTGAAAGTTGAATTGTTATTGGTTTAGTTTTGAAGATATGCCTGTGTATTCTGCTTAAAGAGGAGGGTATAACTCTGCTTAATTCTTAATAAGGTAAGTCTGCTCAAAGGGTAGAGACAGCAAGGAAATAAACAACCATTTTTAAATTGACATGACAAATTGGCAAAAGGTATTTTGAGGGAAGTCAATAATTGTCTTTAGGTTTTTCTTTTTCTTCTTTCATTCTGTACTTTTTCTTTTTCCCTCTCTCTCCCTCCCTTCTTTCTTTCTTTCTTTCTTTCTTTCTTTCTTTCTTTCTTTCTTTCTTTCTTTCTTTCTTTCTTTCTTTCTTTCTTTCTTTCTTTCTTTCTTTCTTTCTTTCTTTCTTTCTTTCTTTCTCTCTGTCTCTTTCTGTCTCTCTCTCTCTGTCTGTCTGTCTCTTTTTTGGTTCTCCTCTATTAGTTTCTATTAGTTGCATAGAATTTCAAACACTTTGATAAAATTTATATATTTAAAAAAAACCAGTTGTCTGATGTTTAGGTCTATAATCTTGAAAGGGATTAAATCAGAGGTTCAGGATTCCTTCCCAGTGCAGTAAAATTGAATACAAATAAATGAAAAATTGCCTTCTAAGCAACATCCATTTTATGTCTGCTTAGAGACCTCTGTCACACAATTCTTCACAGAATTTATTGCCTTTTGGCAGACTCTTGTTTTACTCATTGATCCCTTCCATGGTCATTGTAAACACTGAAATGTTTCTTCAGCTGAGCAGGTTCAAAGTCATCCAGATCACCCAGGAGTGGAAAAGTTCTTCATAATGTCTCATTAGAGGTTAAAATTCTTTAAAATGTCATTTCCTGCAAAAGATGAAGCTGAGGATAGGTATAAATGTCTACTGCTATTTTTTTTTTAAACAGAGAATCTGATGAATGTTTAATGTTTCTCTGCATTGGGTTGCTTCCCACTTTGTGAAAAGATGTGGGCGTGAAGAGCTGGCAGTTGTATGTAGGGGGGAAATAATCACTAAGACAACAGATGCTGATCAAACCCAGGTTACAAATAAGTAAAAGAAAATAAAAATGAGTTAATGAATTAAGCAATGAACTCTGAAGCCTCTCAGAGGTACTACAGTCCTTTAAACTAAAGAAATGGGACCCAGGAGTACAGTAGAGGCCAAGCCTGGTAGCCAATTTAAGATGGGGAGGAAAAGAGATTAGGGCAGTAATAAAATATAGCCTTCATTGCTAACTAGCACTAGCAGAAAAATCTTGAGAAGTTTATAGCATTAAAGTTTATGGTAAAATGGTGACAAATATAGTACATTGCAGAAGGAAAGATTTTTAAAAATGGAAAATGCAAAATAAAACAATGCATCTAAAAAAAGACACCAAACAGTATAGTAAAGTGATTAAGCCAAGGTTTGATCCTAGACATTCTTTTTACTAATTTACCATACTGTAGATGTCTTTGAGTTCCTAGAAAAATATTCATATGAAAGTTTTCCATTTAATGAGACAATATAAATGGAGTAAGGCAGGGGTGGGATTCAAATTTCTTGACAACCAATTCTGTGGGCATAGCCTAATTTGTGGGTGTGGCTTGGTGGTCATGTGACTGGGTAGGTGTGGCTTACTGACTGGGGGTGGCTTGGTGGTCATGTGACTGGCTGGGCGTGGCTTGTATGTTAATATTGTAAATATTTATATAAATATTGAATTTTTTATTTTAAAAAGAGCAACTTTTACCCAAAATCAGGCAAAGCAGATTGAGTTGCTTGCAAAATCATAGATTCACTCATAGATCTACCTTTCTACAATCTGCTGCCTGAGTCTGCATTTCAAAATAGAAGCTTCAGTCCTAAGGAAGGTTCAGCTCTACTTTCAGGCCACTTCTTCCCCACCCCCCAACCCCCTGAAAACCACCCCTGACTGGGCCTCAGGAAAGCCTCCTGGATGAAGGCAGAGCAGTATAACAATGATTTAGATTAGCTAGAAAGCAAGAAATCCAACAGGAGGGGAGGGGAGAGGCCAGCCAGTGGCATGATTTGCTCGTTCTCCAAACTGCCCAGAATCGTAACAACTGGTTCTATAGAACTAGTCTGAACTGGTAGAATCCCACCACTGGAGTAAGGAGTGTCCTTAGGTTGCCTTTTAGATATTGTTTGTTTCCTTCCAAATTAAACTGAAATACTTAAAATCTGCATTCAAAGAATATATTTGTTTTTAAACAATAAGCAAAGGTTCTTATCTGAAATATTCCTTAGAATGAGATGAGATCAAGGTTAAACCAACAAAACACTGCTGTTGTTTCAATTAAACTTTTTTTCATTTGTAAATTAGCATTGCTCAATATCATCTATTCTGTACAATCTGCTCATCATCATATGTTATCTTAAATTTTAACTAAGAATTAGTTTAAATTAAAGAAACAATTTGGAAAAAATGTTTTGTGATGGTTTATTCTCAACCTCTTGTAATTCAATCCAATGAGTGTTAGTTTCCATGAAATTATTTTCTGCAGTTTTAAACACTTATGTCAAAGATTTATTCATCTAAGCAGAAATCAATGGAATCATTTAATTCAATGCAAACAAGCTTGACAAGTGGAGCGTATCTTTTTATGCTAGATTCATCCATGTAAACTCAGCAGCTTATCTGGATAATTCCTTCCTGAACTCTCATTTTCTTTTTGGTTCCTTTCCTCTCTTTAGTCATCAATATTTTTCAGAATCTCCTCTTTGTCCTTCTGCCTTCACTTTCTACATAATTTTTTTAGAATTCTCTTTCTCGGAGTTTTCAGATCCTAACCCCCCCAGAAATACACGTATATCTTAGGCACAATACTCACTGAGTTACATATATACACTTTTGATTTTCCTGGCCCAGTAATTAAAATAACTTTGAACAGAAAAAGGACAATCTACAACTAAGTTTTGAACTAAATTTCTTCTTTAGCTTCTGACTAGGCTTCTAGCTAAGTTTCTTCTGCTCCTGGACAATTTGTGATTTGTCAGTACCTGAGCATATCTTTGATGCTATAGTTGATATTCTCTACCCATTTTAGCAGTAATATACTCAATTTGATTTGCATGCACTCCATCTGTCATTGTTTTGGTTGTTTAAAGGAAGTGCTACCAATGAGAAAGCAGGAAAGAAGGAATACGTTCAGATATTTAAAGAAACTAAGGATTAATGTACATTAAAAGTTATTATAAACTGAATCCAAAATTTGTCTAAATTATAATCCACCTTTTTTCCATATTTTTGCCACAACTATTATGCCAAAAATTCAACAGAGTTTTTTAAGATTAAATGTTTTCATATAAATTCAGAGAAAATTTGGAGTTCTCATACCAATTTTTATGTATGTGCACCTGCTTAAAACATGATCCATGTAATAGATGTCTTATTTTGTCCTCTATGACAAGCTTCTAAAATTTGTCAGTAAACTAAGCTGCTCTAGTTTTTTTTAACTTAGTCATTCAAGCAGAAGTAAACAAAGCTAACTTAGCTGCATTCCCTTGCTCACAAATATTGTAATGTAGAAGTGCATAATGAGGTGCCAGACAAAGAAGCATGAGTGTGGCTATTCACAATGAAGCCTGTCTCTCAAAATTGCTCACCATGGTGCTTTCCATGCCACATCATGGTTAAGCATTGGAAAAATTATGCAGGCAGTTAGAGGTGTCCTTTACAAAAGTATTTGGAGTAGCAAACTTTAGTTGTTTGAGACTTTATTACAATGCTTGTGGGACTCACTGAAATTGAATAATGAAACTGAAGTTCTTTTCTGAGTTTTATCTATACGACAATTGCAAGGAGAAATCAGGATGGAATATCTCCTTGCAACACCTCACTAGTCACATTGAATTCTCCAGATTGGCATCCCTCAGTGAGCACTGAGCTCTTAAAAGTGCTATAAAGAGCTCTGATAACCTTAACTACTCCTGGAGCAATTTCATATTAGTGAAGGAGGAAAGTGCAATTTCCCTATTTCAAGATGTCAAATGCTTTCTTGAAATCATCTAAAGTCACAAAGAAATAATCATCTGTTCTTGATGGCTTGTGTAATTAAGTGAGGGTACAGAACTGATACTCCAAGGATGAATGAATAATACTTTGCAATGATTAAACTAATAATAATGTATAGTCTTATGCTTTTGTGTGGGTAGACTGTAGGCAAACAGCATCAGCAAGTGTTATACTAAGATATGTTAGCAGATGGGTGATTAATTCAATACAAATTTGAAGATTAAATATAAGTGTAAGATGCTGAGACACTTATGAATTATGGAGTAGTTGAAACAAAGTTATCTTGAAAACTTTTGAAGCTTTGGTAGTTTTAAGGTTATAATAATATTGTTTCCCCTCCACACCCTTCCTACATAGCACATCCTTCCAGGACATAATTTTCTAGGGTGAAATAATGTGGATTGAAGATGAAATTTTAATTACTTGAGATCTAGCAATTCTGAATGAAGGTATTTCCTTAGTTTTCTTTGAATTTGTTTTTAAGAAATTTCATGAAAAGTTGTCATTGAGTTACTTAGCCAACTTCCAATTTTAATTTTCCCACAGAGCAAATATGACTCAGGCATGACAATGTTTAAAGAGCACCTAAGATGTTTCAAGTGTCTTTTCCTAAAAGATGCAAAATACAGATAATGTAGATACACTTCCCAGTGAGATACCTGAAGCTTCAGCCTTCTGTTGAGTGCAGATATGAGGATAAACATCAGTAACCTTTATCAGTACAGATATTTCCTTGTCCATAAATAAAGCTAAAATTGACAAGGGACATATGTTCACGTAAGCCTCATTCTGCAATATATTTATGCAATCAACTTCCTTTGCATTCTTCCCATATTCAATTCTTTAAAGTGTACTTTTGGCTGAAATGCTAAGAGATTCCCCCCTATATTTAAGAGGCCTATTTAATAGAATGTTTAATCAAGGAGGATTCCAAGGTACATCTAACAGATGTCTTTATACAATTTTGTTGTAGAACTTTACAAATGTGCAAATATCTAATATATAATAGGCACATGAGGACCTAAAACACCAGGGTTACAAATCCCTCTCCATTGTGATTTATTTAAGTGCATATGACTATCTGCATTGTAAGAATAGCAATAGCAAGGCAAAAACAATAGTACTTAAGACTTATATACTGCCCTACACTGCTTTACAGAACTCTCTGGATTATTTATATCAGCATATTGGCCCCAACAATCTGGCTCCTCATTTTACCAACATCAGAAGGATGGAAGGCAGAGTCAACTTTGAGGCCAACAGGATTGAACTCCAGACTATGGGCAGAATTAGCCTGCAATACTACATTCTAAGTCTTATGTAGAATTTCCATGTAAAAAGTGAACAGCATGGATTGGCTAAGGTATATAGTACATTTAGTATATTACTAAATATACATTTGATATATATAGTAATATATATTTGATATATATTAAATAGAAACAATCAAGGGCACAAATTTTGATGATTAAAATGGACCAATTTCTCTCAAGTGATATCTTGTAACTTCTCCTAGACCTATCCATCCTTCTTACTTTTCTCTCCCTACTCTGCTTCTTCTGCCACTCACCCTTGATAATCATAGTTACTTCTTCTAGGGCTATCAATCTTTCTCCAAATTTGATTTTGTTTAAACTATCTTTATATACTTCAAGAACTCCCTACCCCCAAAGCAATCTTGTTTCTACTTTTTAGAAAGCAAAAGGTGAGAAAGTTTGAGAAGTGACAAAAAGGGTCTGCTTGTTGCTGAGGAAACTAAGTTTTTGCTCCCTAATTTCCCATGCTGTGGTGCATTTCACTGTGTTCCCTCATAGTGCAGAAAGACCAGGAACATGGCCTGGTTGCCTTGGAAACAGAATGATAGTTCAGTTCTCTCTATCTCTTTTCCATTTTAAGTCCTATTTAGGCATTATGAAATCATGCAAAGTCAAAAACACATGAGTTCTGTGGATAAATTGCTTACCATCCTTTACCAGAAAGTGTATTCATTATATTCTAATGCATATCTGAATCTGGTAGGATCCAAGTGACCTCAAAACCATTTATTGGACAGATGATTTCTCTGGATTTCTTTAAAATTGTTAATTTCCTAAGACCAAAACTCTTCCTTAAGGATGAGTTCCTTAAGGATCACAACAGACCCCACAGTAGATGTTTCCATATCATATTGCTTGCATCCTAAAAAAAATTATTGACTGTTTTCTATTATGATTTGATTGCTTATTGTACCCTATGACTATTATTAAGTGCTGTACCTTATGATTCTTGACTCTTGATGAATGTATCTTTTCTTTTTTGTACACTGAGAGCATATGCACCAAGACAAATTCCTTGTGTGTCCAATCACACTTGGCCAAAAAGAGTTCTATTCTATTCTATTCTATTCTATTCTATTCTATTCTATTCTATCTTAAACAAAATGTCAAGATTTGTCTGAGGCTATGAATTTTTGTAATGTTCTGGCTCTCCCATTTTTCATGGCTTGAATAACTTGACCAAAATAAACATTTCTTAGATGTTTGTGAGAAAAGCACTAGGTTTGTATCCAGACTAATTCTTGATAGGTGTTGTGTACCAGAAATAAAAGTACGGATTTTCAACCAGCTTTTTGAAGTATTTGTTTTTCTTGTATATAATATACATTTATACATCAATACATTTTTGTCTTTAATTTTTTTATTAGAGTTTTAAAGAATGGTTGTATTTAGGTGTGCAGGGAGTTGAAGTATTATATTTTTAAATGCCAAATCAGTAATTAATCTTTACCATTCTAATAAGAAATAACAAATGTTGATCTAATTTGAATTTCTTTTTTGAAAAAAAAAATGTAGCAAATTGCATATTGTAGGACTGGATAAGTATAAAAAAGCACATCAGCATCTATCAAAAGAGCTGAAAAAATTTCTTATAATGAAAGAGCACAATACTGAAGGGTGGGTGGGAATTGTGCTAATTATTCTGAATGAATTTGAATTATTGATTGAATTCAGAAAATCAACTCTTTCTTAAATGCTTCAAATCCCATTGACAGGTCAAACTGATAATTATCTCCAGATTGGTGTATAATCATCTTTCAAATTGTACAATTAATTTGTCACCATCCAATTCTAAAATTCTGAATCCCAGTTCTAATTCAGAAAACCGGACTCATTCTGAGCTCCAATTTAATTGCCTTTACAGCAAAGCTCTAAATGAACTGTTCACAGAAGTCTTGTCCTCTTCTTTTAGGAAAGTAATGAGCAAAATGGGACTGGATATAATGTTACAGTATCATATACTGCATATATAAAATATTCTGAGAATCTTGAACTATTCAATGAACTTTTATGGTAGGAGATTTGGGACATATAAAAAGTTCCTCATTCAGCAGATGGTTAAATTTTGGAATTTACTTCCATAAGACAAACTCAGGTAGAAACTTTGGAAAGAAACTGGATAAAGTTGAGCTAAATAAGGCTATCTACTTTTAATATTTGAAAAACTATTTTTTAAGTCTAGGGGTTCCACCCACAAAAATATCATTATGCAGATCACAGTAATGCTATTTCTCTACAGTTGTTTGGCCCCTGGCCAGTTACATTTTAGTAAATGTGGCTTGTGTGTGGTTGAAAATAAAAGAAGGAAGCTCATAGTTATTTTCCAAGAAAGTTCAAAGTTCACACCTTTATTGTCAATTCACAACATGTGTACAATGAAATTGAATGAGTGTCCCTTGGTGCAGCCCACCCAAGAACACAGATTACATCTCAATAAATCAATCAATAAAAAAGAAATTTCTAACCCCTACTCCCTAACTCCCTAATCCCTAAGAATAAGAATAAGATGGCTACATTCAGTTATGGTAAAGCTGGGTAAAACTTTCCTGTCACATTGCCAATTACTTCATTAATCAAGAACTTCCTAGAGCTTCCATATATTGGTGTAACTCATGTACATGTAACAGCTCATGTAACACCATTTTATGCATTCTGCTATATTGGTCAGCAGTTAGTTAGATGTTTTTTTTATCTTCCTGCTTTTATTATTTTGTAAGTAAAGAAGCAAAAGTACATAACCTTCCTCCTCCTCTTTTTCTTATGAGGGAGTTGGGCTGAGAGAGAGAAAGCAGTGACTGTCCCAAAGTTACCCAGCTGACTTTCATACCTAAGGTAAGACTAGATCTCACAATCTCCTAGTTTCTAGGCTAGCATCTTAACCACTACACGAAATGGTGCTACTACTGCAACATCTTTCCCATATTCTCTTACAACTTCCAAACATATTTTTCTCTTCTCACCGTGTCAGATGTAGCTGGCTATATTGCCCTCCCCATTTCTCTTTTCTGTTCCCACATAAATTATGTGAGAAAAAAAAAATTAGTCATCCCATGGGGAGAAAAACCCTGCATAAAAGTATCTTGAGGAATTTGAAGAACACTTTTTACCGATTATGATAAAAGAAGTTTCATCAAGCCAATCTCAGGTAACCTTGAAAAATATTTGATTCTTACTTGGACAAGGCACTACTGGAAAGCTCAGAGTTTTGAACTAGAATGTGGAGTTAAACCAAGCGAGAAACAAGAAAAAAAATCAGTGCCAAATCACTTCCATTTTGTAATCTCAAAAAGCAATAATGTTCTGTAAGTGAGATGGGTGGTTTCTAAATTTGATATATAAATCAATAAATGTATAAATCAATAAATATGGACAGATTCATAAAGTCACCAAGAACTGAGTTTGACTCAGAAGAAATATTAGTTTTTCCATAGTTCAGAATAATTATAATCCTGAATATCTGACCTAAAACCAAGAGAGTCCTCAGTTAACAAAACTATCCATGTCAGGTGGATGAGGTTTTTATAAAATCTTTTTTTTCTATTTTAAAGGAAGCTGTATTTTTTAAATCGACACTGTTGTGGAGGACACAACACACTGATGACATTTCTTAGCCTGCAGTGAAGCATCTGCAAGAAGAAAAACCAATTCAGAATATACAGTGAAACACAATTCAGTCCTGTGTGTATGTGTGAGTTTATATACATTCACATACATGAAGACCCAGATTGTTGGGGGCAATATGCTGACTCTGTAAACTGCTTAGAGAGGGCTGTAAAAGCACTGTGAAATGGTATATAAGTCTAAGTGTTATTGCTATTGCTACACTCACACACACATACACACACACAGAGAGAGAGAGAGTAAATAATATTGGCAAAATAAATCAGAAAATAAAATATAAGCTGAATAGTCAAGACCTTGTTGATGATCCAAATTTTGTCAAGGACCTTGGAGTACTCATCTCAAATGATCTAAGTGCTAGAGCCCACTGTAACTACATAGCCAAAAAGGCATCAAGAGTTGTTAACCTAATCCTGAGTAGCTTTTTCTCCGGTAATATCACTCTACTAACTAGAGCATACAAAACATTTGCTAGACCAATACTTGAATACAGCTCATCAGTCTGGAACCCGCATTACATATCTGATATTAATACAATTGAGAAAGTCCAGAAATATTTCACAAGAAGAGTTCTCCACTCCTCTACTCGTAGCAGAATACTTTATGCCACCAGACTTGACATTTTAGACCTAGACAACCTAGAACTACGCCAGCTTCAGTTCAATCTAAGTATAGTACATAAAATTATACAGGTGAAACTCGAAAAATTAGACTTATTGTGCAAAAGTTCCTTTATTTCAGTAATGCAACTTAAAAGGTGAAACTAATATATGAGATAGACTCATTACAGGAAAAGCAAGATAGTTCAAGCCGTGATTTGTCATAATTGTGATGATTATGGCTTACAGTTCATGAAAACCCCAAATCCACAATCTCAGAAAATTAGAATATTACATGCAATCAATAAAACAAGGATTGTACATGGAACAATATCGGACCTCTGAAAAGTATAAGCATGCATCTGTACTCAGTACTTGGTTTGGGCCCCTTTTGCAGCAATTACTGCCTCAATGCGGCATGGCATGGAAGCTATCAGCCTGTGGCACTGCTGAGGTGTTATGGAAGACCAGGGTGCTTAAATAGCAGCCTTCAGCTCTTCTGCATTGTTTGGTCTCATGTCTCTCATCTTTCTCTTGGCAATGCCCCATAGATTCTCTATGGGGTTCAGTCAGGCAAGTTTGCTGACCAATCAAGCACAGTAATCCCACAGTGATTGAACCAGGTTTTGGTGCTTTTGGTAGTGTGGGAAGGTGCCAGGTCCTGCTGGAAAATGAAGTCAGCTTCCCCATAAAGCTCATCTGCAGAGGGAAGCATGAAGTACTCCAAAATCTCCTGGTAGATGGCTGCGTTGACCCTGGACTTAATGAAGCACAGTGGACCAACACCAGCAGATGACATGGCTCCCCAAATCAACACAGACTGTGGAAACTTCACACTGGACTTCACGCATCTTGCAGTGTGTGCCTCTCCATTCTTCCTCCAGACTCTGGGTCCTTGGTTTCCAAATGAGATGCAAAAGTTGCTCTCATCAGAAAAGAGGACTTTGGACCACTGAGCAACAGACCAGTTCTGTTTTTCTTTAGCCCAGGTAAGACGCTTCTGATGTTGTTTGTTGTTCAGGAGCAGCTTGACAAGAGGAATACGACATCTGAAGCCCATGTCCAGGATCCGTCTATGTGTGGTGGCTCTTTTTTTTTTTTTTTTTTTGTAAATTTTATTTGAGTTTTCACAAAGAGACAAATAAAACATCTTTTTTGAAAGCAGCATAATCCCGGGTTACATTTCTTCGTACAGACACAAATTCAGGTTCATACTCATTTTTATATTCTATTCCATATCTTATTACTATTTTACGTTTTCTGCATAGCTTCTCTCCTCTTTTAATTTTCTCAATTTTATTTTAATTATCTCATCTCAATTCAAATCATTGTATTGATATTTTTTGTCTGTCCTGTTTCAATTATCTATTATCTTTTCTCATTAAACAAAATTTCTCCTGTAGTTACTGATTGGAGTATGACACCTTTATATCTTTTCCCTAAAGTTGTAACATTCAATATAATACAAAACTTCCATTCGGATTCTGCTTGGTACATTCTTAAAATACACACTGTATTCTTAAAAAAAGAAAAAAAATTATAAATGTATATAATTAAAACAACATTCCATTCCAATTCAATTCTATCATTAATATTAATATTCATTAAAGTCTTAACATCTTTAACATTACTTTTCAATTAAATATCATACTTCTATGGGAACAATTATAAGCTTTCCATAATTAATTCCCCCCCCCCCTTCACTTTTATTTTATAAAACATTAACTAATTAAAATGTTCCCATTCCTTCCTAATTCAATTTTCTCATTTATTTTATTTCACTTATTTTATTCACAAACATTTCACTAAATTACACTAACTATTTTATTCCTCATTTTAATCATATGTTGTTTCTAATTTTCTAAAGTTATTTCTATTACTAATATAACAATACAATCTTATGTACCTTTACAGAATCCCTTTTTCAGTTAGATTTTCACCCATTATCTCTAAATAGGTTCTGTTTCTCTATATCTTGCTCTGGTCCTTTGTAACTTCTTTTCCTTTCCTTCTTCCCTCTCTTCTTCTCTCTCCCATTTTTACCCCCTTGTCTCTCTACCTCTATTTCTCTCTTCTGTATTCCCCTTTTATGTTGCTTTCCAGTATTATACTTATTTTTTGAATTATTTTTCTTTTCTTTGGTTGTTTTTTTAAGTCTTAAATTCTCCATTCTCTTTCCCCCCTTTCCTTTTTCTTCCCCACATAGAATTACTTGTTCATTAAAGATGGCTTCTTCTTTGTCTCAGTCTTCTTGTTTTGCAGTCTTTTCTTGTTGTTTCTCATAGTTCCAAATCTCCATTTCTAAGAATTGAAAAATGAAGCCAAAAGAACCCTTCCCTTCTTGTGCATCTTCTTTGTCCTTTTTAAGTTCCATTTTCAATTCATCCAGAAGTGGTGCCATTGTATAAATTTTAAAACAACCACCCGATTGATTTTAGTCATTCAAATATAATAACCAAAAATCCAAAATCACCAAATAATCCAAATATATGCAAGCTGTTTCTTTTTTGCTCTTTTTTTTCACTTTCTCTTCCTGGGGTTACTATTTAGTTGCAAAGTGTCAGTTAAAATGTATCTTTTAGAAGTCTTGTTGAAGTTTTACTTTAGATTCTTTTTAATTCCAGGCAGTCTCCTCCCTCTTCAGATCCTGCCCTTATTCTTTTTCTCTCCCTTCCTGCTTATGAAAAAGAAAGTTTTTAATGTCCAGAAATCTTTATTATCCCTTTGG
Source organism: Notechis scutatus (assembly GCF_049901735.1). Lineage (NCBI taxonomy): Eukaryota > Metazoa > Chordata > Lepidosauria > Squamata > Elapidae > Notechis > Notechis scutatus. The sequence goes on from NC_142011.1 coordinate 191,413,825, forward strand.
CATTTTGTTTTATTTTCAGCTTAATTGCCTATTAATGTCAAAGCAGATTTTTCTGATTTCTTATTTAAGTCTCTTAGTTGTCAGTATAGGGAAGGAGAGAGAAGAAGAAAAAAGCCAAACCTTTTCCTTTTCACTTTCCTTCGCTGCTTCCGACTCTTCTTTGGGAGCGATGTTATTTTTTATAAATTTAAATTCCAGGGTACCTTGGTTGTTGCTTTTACAATTTAACCCGGTCAGCCAAAACTTTCACTTCTTATCTTCCTCCTGCACATTCTTTTCTGGTCGAGTTCTTCTTTGTGGTGGCCATTTCTGACCACTGCTGCAACCGCCTTCGGGAAAGGGAGTAATGGCCAGCTGAGGAGGAGAGATGCGGCTCTCCTCGACCCTGCTGGTGGTCTCCCCCCTTCTTCACCACCTCTACGGGCTGGCTTAGCCCCAAAACCAGCCGGCTCGGGATGCTCCAGCGGCGAGCCCAGACAGAAACTGCACACGATCGCGGATTTCTGTCTGTCGCCGAAGCCCTTCAAACCGGAAGTCCTCCTGTGTGTGGTGGCTCTTGATGCACTGATTCCAGCCTCAGTCCACTCCTTGTGAAAGTCCCCAACACTTTTGAATGGCCTTTTCCTCACAATCCTCTCCAGGCTGCGGTCATCCCTGCTGCTTGTGCACCTTTTTCTTCTACACTTTCCCCTTCCACATAACTTTCTATTAATGTGTTTTGATACAGCACTTTGGGAACATCCAACTTCATTTGCAATTATATTTTGAGGCTTTCCCTCCTTATGGAGGGTGTCAATGATGGTTTTCTGCACCACTGTCAGGTCAACGGTCTTTCCCATGATTGTGATTCCTACTGAACCTGACTGAGAGGCCATTTAAAGGCTCAGGAACCCTTTGCAGGTGTTATGGCTTAATTAGCTGATTAGAGTGGGACACTTTGAGCCTAGAATATTGAACCTTTTCACAATATTCTAATTTTCTGAGAGTGTGGATTTGGGGTTTTCATGAGCTGTAAGCCATAATCATCTCAATTATGACACATCATGGCTTGAACTATCTTGCTTTGCATGTAATGAGTCTATCTCATATATTAGGTTCACCTTTTAAGTTGCATTACTGAAATAAATGAACTTTTGCACGATATTCTAATTTTTCAAGTTTCACCTGTATTTTGCAATGTTCTACCTGTCAATGAATACTTCAGCTTCAACCACAACAATGCAACAGCACACAATAGATACAAACTCATGGTAAACCGCACCAAACTTGATTGCAGGAAATATGATTTCAGCAACATAGTGGTCAATGTCTGGAATACTCTACCTAACTCTATGGTTTCTTCCCCAAACCCCAAAAACATTAACCTTAGACTGTCTACTATTAACCTCACCCCTTTCCTAAGAGGTCTGTAGAGGACGTGCATAAGTGCACCAAAACGTGCCTACCGTCCCTGTCCTATTGTTTCTTTTTTTTCTTATTCGTATCCATTTCGTGTATTCATAACCATGTTTATACTTATACCTGTAATGGCAAGCCATTCCATTGATTAATCTAATAATCGCTTGACAAAATAAAATAAATAAATAAAATAAAACCTTCCCAGTCTAGGCAACATGAATAAGTAGATTGTATGTGATGATGGACTAGGAAGGCTGACTATTATTAAAAAGTCTTGTCCAAACATTTATAGTTTATACCAAAAAGCTTTAAACAGAGTCTTTATCTTATCATTGAGGACAATTCTCTTGCTAAATAATTGTTCTCCAAAGATTTTTTTTTTACTGTTGTAAATAAGACCAGGAGTCACTTCTTTATATATTTTATTTTTTCTTGTATCTATTTGTACCTTTGTTCTTACACTTTTCTCACTTTCTCATTTCTTTTTTCTTCTTTAATTAGATTGCTTGTTATAAATGTGTTTGTTTTATATCTGGGAGACGTTTTTTAAATAAAAAATCATTATTTATATTAAAGCAATCTGGACAATGTTGCTAGAACATAGACATAGAATTATACTGAAGGGAGCTCTAAAGTCTTTTAGTCCAACCCTCTGCTCAAGGTAAGAGACCTTATAACATCCTAGACAAATGCCTATCCAGTCTGTTCTTGAAAACATCCAATGATGGAGCATACATAAATCTGGAGGCAAGCCATTCCATTGATTAATTGTTCTCACTGTAAGAAAATTTCTCTTTTGTTCTAGGTTGGATCTCTTTACAACAGACATCCACCCATTACTTCTTCTCCTGCCCTTAAGTGCTTTGGAGAATAAGTTGACCTCCTATTCTCTGTGACAAATGGACCATCAAGACTTGGAAGACAGTTATCATGTCACCCCTCCAATCCTTCTTTTTGGTAGGATAGCCATACCTAGCTCCCTCAATTGATCATCATATGATTTATCCTCCAGACCCTTTATCATTTTTGTTGCTCCTCTTTGCGCACTTTCTAGGGTCTCAGAATATTTTATTTATTTATTTATTTATTATCACGACAACCAGAACTGTATACAATATTCCAAGTGTGGTCTCACAAGTGCAATATAAAGTGATCACTTCTTGTGATTTTGATGCTATATCTCTGTTGATGCAGCTCAGAACTGCATTGAGAATACATAGAGAAGTGATACTGTAACAGAGTCCGTTGGTTTGAACTATTGAGACATGAAACAAAATTCCAGTTGTTCTGATTTCCATTCTGTAGATTGTAACCAGAAATCTGAATGCATCATATTGGAAATGATAGGGAAAGAGCAGTTTAAAATTAACTAAACATTATTCTTTTTTAAGCACCATAAATATATTTATTGAACAATGTGAGTTACAAAGAACATCAATAAATGTTGAAAGCATTGCCAAGTTCTTACCTGCCCCCCCCCCCGCCCCAACTACAAGGTCAAATACTTCCATTTTCTCACCTAGTAATTTCATCAGCATGTCACTTTCTTGCCTTTGGCAGCTGACATTACTTTTCTCAGTACCATCCTGAACATTTTCACCACATTAATAAAATGCCAAAGCAAGTAACCCCTATCACAACTTTTCCATGGTAATCTTATTTTGTCCTGAGGATACATGCTTTATTTCCCACATACCTGTTTATTCTAAGGATTTGTTGGCAGGAGGAAAAGAATGTGACACCTTATTTTTTAACATGAATGAACAGAATGTCATAACTGATGGCAAAAAGAGAAAAAAGTGGTTTAATGATAGAGTTAAGATGCAAATTCAATGCTAAATTTTTAGATTCATTTGGTGAACATTAGAACATGAGATGTATTCTATCTTTTCTATATGCTGAAATGAAGTATGTATTTTTTAAAATAAAGATGAAAGCCATGCCATTTTGTCATGTAGTAGCTGTCAAAGAATGCTGTTGAATCTATATGTTGTATTAACATTCCTGTTCAAGTGTTGCCTCTTTGACCACAGTGGAGGGGCTCACGTTTGGCTCAGACTTCCATCCTTCTGAGATCAGTAAAATGAGCACCCAGATTGTTGGGGGCAATATGAAGATAATGCTTACATTGTAAACCACCCAGAGAGTGCTTTAAAATGCTATGGGGAAGTATATAAACCTAAATGCTATTGATGTTTGTCTCTGCTAGTTTTTCTGCCTTGTTCTTTGGTGAATTTAAGACATATTTTTACAAAAAATGAATTTTGTAATATTTTTCTTCCCTTAACATCTCTATTCATGTACTGCGTTTCTATACTGCTTATTTCTTTAACATAAAATAGCACAAATAAGATTCTTAATTTGGAGCTATATAGCTTCTCAAGGTGATTACTCTGAGCTTTTCTATATCATTAGCTCTTCCATATATACATTATCTTGAAGTATTTTGAAGCAACCCATGAATCTTTCATTTTGTCCTCACCATAACAGGATCCTAAATATACTGTCAGACATGCACAAAAAAAATATCATACGTTAAATTGAATTCAGAAAATTTATTGTTCAAGCCTATACACAAGAACCTAGTCAATTAAACTTCAGTATTAATTTGGCACCAGATATGTGTCAACAGAATTTAAGAGAGCTTAGACTTAGACCATTTGTGGGAATGTAATGAGTCTAGCCTGCTGACTCGTTTAATTCCCCACCCCACCCCGCCCTCCCAGCTCTGCCTGCTCTTTTCCTACATATACTTAAGAAGCAATTGTCATAACAACCAAGAAAACTGCATGGATGTAGTCACCAGCCTTCTAAAGTATTATGATGTCATATCCCCTTCAAAACTTCTGTTAAAATATGTCAGAGATACAGCTTAACTCTAGTATACCTAGTTTGTGTCTGCAGTGAATACATATTTACACAAAATATTACTCTCCTGTAACCTATTTATTGTCCCATAAATATACTTGTTTTCCCTATCTATGTTTGAATTTATTTGCAAGCAATAAATTCTGCATGGTTTTTATTCTTTGTAACAGCTGGCACTAACTTCAATTCCTTTCTTTTGAAAGCACTGCCATTATGACTATCATCAAATAAAAAGCATGCAGTTAACCATCTATGATTCTAGGGCCAGAATCTTTCACTCTATTCTGGGGCTAGATTCAAATAACAATTGGGAAAAAAATCATGCAATCACAATTTCCACTACAGTTTGATCTTATAAAATATTTGTAAATACATAAAATGCCAAATGAAAAATATTTCTATAGAATTTGGGGGGAAATGTAATGGTTCACTATCTTCTGTGAAATTCCAAACCTACAATACATAAAGTTGCACAAAGTTTTGTTCTTATTTTTTTACAAAATTATTGGTACTTGGTGAAAAGTAAAATTACATGTCATCTTTTATAACTTATCTACTTAATTTGTTAAACTGAATCAAATTTGTTTTGATATTTACTAGCCTGTTATTTTGACAGCAACCCAGAACCATAAGAACCTCCCTTGTTGCCCTGACCTAACCATACAGCAACGTGCCCGCTCCCGTGTACTCCGCATTGAACTCAAAAACCGTCTAGACAATGGAGAGAAGGACCTGTACATTGACTACCATGCTGACTGTATCAAAAGTAAGCCACACAACCCAATACTCAGCTTTTACCCTCAACCACAACCCTACCTCAACCGATCCACCATCACCCAAGACTAGGCACGCACGCCCCCAACTACCTCAATTCCAACTACTGCCAGCCTTAAATGCAAACTACTCAATGCAAGAAGCCTCGTGAATAAAATACCTGAATTTCTCATCCTACTAAATATGGCTAACTTTGACATTATATTTGTCTGTGAAACATGGCTCAACGCATCTCTCCCTGACTCCATTACCACAGTAAGAGACTATCATGTTTACCGATCAGATTGTGAAAATCGTCAAGGAGGTGGTGTTGCTATCTTCTATAAAAAATCCTTACATCTAAAAAATATCCAAGTTACCCAGGAGCTTGCTCTTCCTGAGACCATCATCTGTGAACTATCCTTAAATATCACAATTCGATTCTTACTATGTTACAGAGCACCTGATTATGACATCGAACATGTAAACAAGCTAAATACATTACTAGCATGGGCTGCATCCTGCCCATACCCTTTTATCTTTCTTGGTGATTTCAATCTACCTCATATTGACTGGACCCTAAATGATTGTACAACTGAAATCATACACACAACCTTCTACAATGCTATTACAAATCTGGGACTGGAACAACTAGTAACCAACAACACTAGACTAAACAACTGCCTCGATCTCATCTTCTGCAATAGTTTGAATTTAATTTACGGATTACAAACTAAAGAACCCTTTTCCAGCAGTGACCACAATATGATTGACTTTTGTCTCAACATACGTCCACACAAAAATCACCACAATGATGTAATCCCCAATTGTAACTTCAAAAAAGGCAACTATGATCTTATAGACAACGATCTCTCATCCCTTGATTGGCAATCTCTATTCACTGGATGCAATACTGTTGAAGACCATTACAACATATTTTTACTTGAAGTCAAAAGAGTCATCAAACTATATGTACCAACAACAACTCCCAAAACAAAACAAAAAAGCAGATTACCCATAACAATAAGGAAACTTCAATCCAAAAAGAGATCACTCTGGCGGAAAAACAAATCTGGTTGCCAATTTCAAAAGCCGTTACAAAAATTTATGCCACCAGATAAAGACTGAATGCACCAATTATCACATTAAACAAGAGGAAAACCTTATAAGCACCAATTCCACCGTGCTTTTTACAATTTTGTAAACAACAAACTAAAAGACTCAAGGTCCATCCCTCCCTTGATAGGACCTGATGGTAAAGTCTGCAACGACGACACCATTAAAGCCAACATCTTTAACACATTCTTCAGCTCAGTATTTGTAAACAGCAATGGATCATGCCCAGTATTTCCTAGCCGTACCACAGATAACAACAATGATCTAATACATATCGATTTCACAGAAGACAATGTTGAAAAAGCACTACGCAATCTAAAACCATCTCTATCTATTGGACCGGATGGAATATGTGCCTACTTCTTAAAAAGCTATCGACTGCCATAGCCAAACCTCTAAGCATAATCTTTGAAAAATCTTTCAGGACCAGCTCCTTGCCTAACCTATGGTCACAAGCCACAGTCATCCCCATCTTCAAAAAGGGAGACCCAAGCCTAGTTGAAAATTACAGGCCAATCTCCTTATGCTGCGTCACCTGTAAAGTCATGGAATCAATTATTAACCAATCCATCATCCTCCAGTTAGAGACAAATAACCTACTCTCCAATAAACAATTTGGTTTCAGAAAAAAACTATCCTGTAATCTGCAACTCTTACACTGCAAAAACATATGGACGACACAACTCGACCAGGGCAAAGCAATAGACGCAATCTACATAGACTTCTGTAAAGCCTTTGATTCAGTGGTACACGACAAACTACTCCTAAAAATAAAATCCCATGGTATCTCTGGACAACTGAATAACTGGATAGAAGCATTCCTGTCAAACAGACAACAAATGGTCAAAATTGGGAGCGTCCTATCAAATTCAGTACCTGTCAATAGTGGTGTCCCCCAAGGCAGTGTTCTAGGACCAACTCTCTTCATACTCTACATAAATTACCTCTGTGATCATATTAAGAGCAATTGCGTTCTCTTCGCTGATGATGTAAAGCTGTTCAATACCACAGACAATACTGCTACCCTACAAAAAGATCTTGACTATGTATCAGAATGGTCAAACAAATGGCAACTTCAAATCTCAACAAATAAATGCTCTGTCTTACATATTGGCAAAAAAAAATCAGAAAATAAAATACAAACTGAATAGTCAAGATCTTGTTGATGACCCAAGCTCTGTAAAGGACCTTGGAATACTCACCTCTAATGATCTAAGTGCTAGAGCCCACTGCAACTACATAGCCAAAAAGGCATTAAGAGTTGTTAACCTAATTCTATGTAGCTTTTTCTCTGGTAATATCACACTACTAACCAGAGCATACAAAACATTTGCTAGACCAATACTTGAATACAGTTCATCAGTCTGGAACCCACATTACGTATCTGATATTAGCACAATTGAGAAAGTCCAGAAATATTTCACAAGAAGAGTTCTCCACTCCTCTACTCATTGTAGAATACCTTATGCCACCAGAACTAGAAAACCTTGAACTACGCCGTCTTCGGTCTGATTTAAGCATGGTATATAAAATCATACATTGCAATGTCCTACCTGTCAATGAATACTTCAGCTTCAACCATAACAACACAAGAGCACACAATAGATACAAACTCAATGTTAACCGCATCAAACTTGATTGCAGGAAATATGACTTCAGCAATAGAGTGGTCAATGTCTGGAATACTCTACCCGACTCTGTAGTTTCTTCCCCAAACCCCAAAAACTTTAACCTTAGACTGTCTACTATTGACCTCACCCCTTTCCTAAGAGGTCTGTAGGGGGCGTGCATAAGCGCACCAACGTGCCTACCGTCCCTGTCCTATTGTTTCTCTTATTCTTCTTTTATTTTTCTTATATGTACCCATTTCATGTATTCACAACTATGTATACACTTATACTTATCTTGTAAACAATTGGCAAATCAAATAGATAAATAAAATAAATAAATGACACTGGTTAATGTTTCCAGTCTGTTTCTACTTTTAAATGCTAAATATTAAGTTTTAGGAGACCTTGGTGATTTCTGATGTTGTTACCTAATCAGTCTGTGGAATATCTGCAAGCAAACAACCAACCTCAGAAAACACCAAGGACTGCTAGTTTATCCTTCAGCTACATATATCTTCTTCTATTAAACTTTGACAAACAGTCACTGATTTTCACAAATCAGGAATTAGATCCAAATCTGTTCATTTTATTTCATGCAAAAATATCCAGAACTAAGTTTTTCTGGATGCTGTGCTGTATGTAGGGATGATAGGAAGCCCCAAAGATGCTTTCCCAGGAGGTAACCGGACTTTCTTGTTTTTTTCTTTTGAAGATGTTTCGCTTCTCATCCAAGAAGCTTCTTCAGTTCTGACAGGATAGTTGGGAATTAGCTGAAGAAGCTTCTTGGATGAGAAGCGAAATGTCTTCAAACAAAAAACAAAAAAACAAGAAAGCACCTTTGGGACAACCACATGACCTGGATGACTGAGAATCTCTACTGACTTGAAAATAGGAAGCATTATAATCCTTTAAAAAAACTTTGAAGGGACATATTCTTCCCAGATTACTGCAAATTCTAATTCTAATACAACTTTTTTCAGTGCCATTGTAACTTTGAATGGTCACTCCACACAAGCAAAGTACCAGCAAAGGAAGGGAAAAAAACTCCAGAGAAGTTCCTGAGACAGGAAGTCTAGTCCTGCCAAGAATGTAATAAGGGTTAACGGAGAGGCAGTTTCTGTAAGCAACACCAGAATGTTTCCTTCCTGCCTTCCTTACAGGATTAGGCCAGTAATTTCTTCTAATAACCGGTTCTCCGAACTGCTTAGAATGTTAACAACCGGTTCTAGTGAATAGATGCGAACTGGTAGAATCCCACCCCTGATGTCGCTGCAGTGGATGGTGTGGAGGATGATGCTGTGTATACAAAGAAACATAAAGCTATTTCCTGCAATGTGCAATGCCTCCACCTGAAAGGATTCTAATTCATTTGTCTTCAAGCAGTCATGGTTTCCAAAAGTCCTTAGGTAAATGAGATTAATGCTGGCATGCATATAAAACAACTTTTCAGAAATTCTTTCTATTACGTACAATTATTATTATTTGATGTCTGATATCGCAGAAACTGCCTGAAATTTTTTTGGCAAGGTTTTTTGAGAGTGGCTATTTATTTATTTATTATTTAATTTTATGCCACCCATCATGCCCTTGTCTACTTCCCAGGGTTGAAAGAGAGAGACTGATGGGGGTCACCCAGCTGGCTTCGTACTTAAGGCAGGACTAGAACTGACAGTCTCTTGTTTTCTAGAGCAGTGGTTCCCAACTCTTGTGGCTTGGCAGCCTTGCTGGAGGAGAAAGAGGGCAACTGGGCTGTGTGAGTGGTGGGCTGGCACACATACGCGTGGGCATAGCTTGACATACATGTCGGTCTGCCTCTTGAGTGACCCTGTTCCAAATAAGCCCGGTAACGGGCCATGGCCCAGGGGTTGGGGACCCCTTTTCTAGAGTTTAACCACTACATCAAACTGGCTAAGTAACTATATGTAAGTTCACTATATAACTTTAAATGTAGATGCCATGAGCTAATTGAATTTTAAGAATAAGTTTTGAATCCGCATTTTTTAGAAAATGAAGGGATAATCCAGAAGAGTGTGACATCACTATAGGCACCACACTTGACTTATAAACTTCCTATTTATTTGACAGTATAGAATGCAGAAATGTTGTTGTTTTTTCTTCCTAGTTTTTCCCCACAAGTGCGAAGTCCACTTTTGGGAGACCAACTGAGTACTTTTAACTGGAATTGACTAACATCTTGTCACCCAAGCCTGACATTATGGGCTGAGAGGGTGACAAGCCTAAAGTCACCCATCCGGTTTTAATGGCTAAGGCAACACTAGAGCTCACAGTAACCAAGTTTTCTAGCTTAGTACCTTAACCATTAGACCAACTGGCTCTTTATGATTAAGAAATATACTAGACTAAATTGATGTATATTATTTATCTCTTTCCATTTTTTTTAATCTCATGGAAGAGTTATTTTGTAAATATCCAAATTAAAATCTGAGATATTGCTAGTGCTGAAATGTGTTAAGGATAAGTGAATTTTTTTTTTTTCATTTTCAAGGCACACACACAAAAAAAGCCATTACGTGAAATGGAGGAAATGATACTTGTCATGCCGATGTACCCTTTACCAAATCTCTACTACGATACTTCTCACGGTAGGATGCTGTATTTCTGTGTAATTTTACAGCATTAGCCTCTGAAAAGAAACACTTGCTATTTCTCTACTTGCATTAGATTTCACTGCTCTTTTAAAACAAGAAAATCCTGAAAATATGTTAGCATATCCTCATCCAACTTCTGAAATCTCTCTCCTTCACTTTTTTGAAGTGTTATTGTTGATTTTAAGAGATGCTCTGAATTTCATGTGCTCCTCTTTCTCTTTTTCAAGGAAACACTTTTCTGTCCTGCTAACTTCAAAGTAAGAGCCATTGGAAGTGTCTGGAAATGTGCTGCTAGTAGTAATGTTTCTATCAATGGAACTGGGATATTAGAGGTTGCTCAGAGAATGCCTGGCTTACTTGCTCTTTGAAGCAAGCTCTGGGCTAGGGAAGAATCACATCCATTCTCCCATTAAGAATGTAGCATAGACATACAGGTATTTTCCACAGAGTACAGGTCTTCTTGTCATATTTTCATCAAAGACATTCCATTACAAAGGCAAGAGAAAAGAAAAATATTTTGCTCAGCTAAAGGCAGCCCTGAGCTGAAATCCAGCTCTTCATCTCCATGCCTAGATCTACACAGTGAACTTTGGCTTGTGAATCTGATTTTGTTGTGAGTATCTAAAAGAAGATCATTAGCAAAAAGAAACGGTGTGGTTTTACTAAGGTGTCTCTTGAAGATCTCCTTGTGGGAAACAAATTCAAATCGGCAGGGAAGCTTAGGCATAGAGTCTTGATTTCATGGGGCTTGACTTTTTTAACCCTGGCCCATAAAAATGTCTGGCTCCAACTCCTCTCTTACCTCTCATACCTTCAAATAGCTACTTTTGAAAACCGAACACTTGGAAAAAGTTAGCAAAGAGGGCCATATTTAAATTTGGGCTGAATCAATTTTGGGAAAAAGTTTGGGGAAATATTTTCGTTGCTTGCAGGATGGATTGTGTTCCGATACATTTTTTTCTTCCATGGGATGCACTTTCTTCAATGACAGAAGAGAATGGCATAGCTCATTGGCGTTTCGATGGTTATACTCTGAGCTTGATTGTTTTATGGCAGAAATAAAAGCTCTCACTGCCAAACTAGGTAACATTATTAGTGCATTATTACCTAGTTTGGTAATGAAGTATCTGCAAGAAAACAACCAAGCTCAGAGAGAACCAAAGCACCTCACTATCCTCAACCTTTAAAGGCTCCTGGGGTTGCTGTTGTACTCATAGAGACCCTGGAAATGTCTTACACACACACACACACACACACACACACACACACACACACACCTCATTTTTAGGAATGGGAATTGGAAAAAGCAATGCAAAGTAATAGCAATCGTCGGGAATTTAAAAAACCCAACTAAATTAATAGCCTTGAGGGTTAGTAATGGACTTCAGGTATGTTGTACTTTTTAAGGATGCAAATAAAATGAGAAATTCATTCACTATTGTCCTGAAACTATCCCACATGAAATCTGACATGGAATTCTTCCGTCTTTAATTTCTAACAAGTAATGATGGTGGTAGTGGAGTTTTTAATGAACAGCTTGAAATACCCTTGACATTTTTATAAGCCACATTCATGCACAAATGTCTTCTTCATCTCTTTTATTTCAGTTTTTAGCTTATCTCTTCCCACTTTTAACAAGAGCTGAGAGGTTGAGGGAATTCTGCTTAGTTATTCCACTAGCCTTCTTGAACATAAATATATGCAAATTTATTGCACGCAACCATGAAAGCTGGGGAAAAAAATTATTGCAGTGAACGAAGAAATGAAATCAAAAGGAAAAATGCAGCAAGAGACAACTAAAATCCCAAATTAGAGAAGAGATAAATTAGCACCACTATTAACCATGCAAATCCTTTCATAGAATTCTCCTTGGATTCTCCCATTTTTATGTGATAATTATGACACAAAGAACACAGGAAAAATATTCACTTTCCCATCTACTACCTCTATATGGATATCTGATTCTCACTAAAGTTTAAAGCAATCTTCTGTCAGAGTGCTTAATTCCTGCACTACTGATTGAAATACATCCTATGTGATTGATTATATACAATCAGGTTAGCATCAATTTTTAGAAATCATATTCATAGATTTTTCTCCATGATAATCAGTCCCTAATGTGGCCTTTCAAATCTTTCAATAGTGCACTTATCAACCCTGTAACTGATTAACAGATTAACAGAGTTGGAAGGGACCTTGTAGGTCATCTAGTCCAACCCCCCACCAAGCAGACCCTACACCATTTCTGACAGATGGCAGTCAAGTTTTTCTTGAGAGCTTCCAGTGATGAAGTTCCCATAACTTTCAAAGGCAAGATGTTCCATTGGTTGATTACTGTCAGAAAATTTCTCCTTATTTCCAGGTTAAGTCTCTCCTTGTTCAGTTTCCACCATTATTCCTTGTATGGCTTTCAGGTGATTTGGAAAATAGCTTGACCCCCCCCCAGCCCCTCAAATATTGGAACACTGCTGAGTCCATCCACCTTGCTGTTGAGCATCCTTTTTTGCTTTCCTCCATTTTTCCTAGCAACAGAGCCTTCTCCAGAGAGGTAGATCTTCTTTCCCATGATGTGTTCAAAATACAGCAATATGAGCTTGATGAGTTGTACCCCAAGTGGAACTCTGGATTGAGTTCTTATTATTCAATAATCAGTCTGCTTGCTTTATTCGTTTCCATGGTATTTTCTTCTCCAACACCAATGTTCAAAAGTGAAGTATATTATTACAGAGAAATATGCATACACAAACACTCACTGATATCATTGAAGCAAAAGTAGTTGGAGGACAAAATGTGGTATTAGCTTGATTGTGCAGAGTTGTAAAGCTTTTGTTTGGAATTCTTTCAGGTAGATAAGGTTTTGTTACATCAGCTATGATTTATATAAATTAGCCAAGAATGCAATTTTTGAACTCAGGATGATAAGAATCAATGCAATGTCCGTCATCAGTAAGACTAGATTTTATAAATATGCAATAAATGTTATAATGAGAAATATAATGAGAATCAGATTTCTCTTTTATTCTCTGCCATTTGGTTTCTCTGCTGATTATTACTATTGTATACACAATAATGTAAAATCACAGCTGCCAGTTCCTTAGCTGATGTTGGTCTTCATTTACATCGAGTTCTGCCCAAGAATACAGGTGTCATTATGTATCAGTGCAATATATGTGCAGATCCAAGTGGTATGGTTTTTTGCAATTGAGAAATGGAAATTAAGAAATGAAAATTTGTCGATACACATATTTTCTAAGTGCTAACCAATATCTTTCAGTATGGCACCCAGTGTGTTGATAACTGCTGGAACCACCATTGTCAGTTTAAGCTGTAATCTTGCAAATTCAATTTTCAAATTTTCATACTTTGTGATTTTCTTCAAAAAAAATTGTCTTCTATTATCTCTTGTTATTGCCACATCAATTATTCATATTTGTCTCTTTTTAAGCAGAGTTTTTTAACCTCTGTTTTTATTGGTACATAAATAGTATCTAGTAGACTTGTAGACTAGACCATTAAGAATTAAGGAAATAATTTGGGCTCCTAAGTTTCATTTTGGATGAAAATGAAATCTAGCTCCTTTCAATCTTGGTTCTTTAGCATTAACTGATTCCTACTAGTGCCATAGTGCCAACATCCATTGGTTAAACTCTCTTCATATGGCTTTTCACCAGGATCACTCTTGGCTTTAGGACTCGATATGCTAAAGTGAGCATTAAAGAGAGACTTAATGATATGGAACATTAAATAGAGCTATCTTCTTCCCAGGGTATTTTCAATCTGGATAGTATAAATTGCTCACTTAAACCAACCAAATTTCTTTATAACTTACCGTCTGCGCAGAGGAAAGTAATGCTTTCCTGCCACAGTGCTATATGGAAAATCTCCATATACCGAGAAAGTCTGCCTTTCTAATTTCTGAACAGCTGAATCAAAAGACCACATATTCTTAACCTTCATTAGAGATATTTGACATTTGATATGTTCTCTAATTTCCCCCTTTCATCTTATTCTGATTACTTTGAAACATCACTTGCTTTCTTTTTACTTTTCATTCCAGACACCAATATGTATAAAAGCAGCTAAAGGATGCAGTCATTTGAAAGTTAAAAGAAATATAATACTTAGGCTAAGATTTAAGCTCCCGACATGTTAATGTCCTGATCAAAGTCTCTTTTATGCTTTTATAAGATTATAGGTTTTTTTTACATGTTATGTATATTTATGTTGTTATACTTATGGTAGCAGTTGGGAGCCAGTCTTTTTTTGTTTTATTACCAAAATAAATAAATAAAAAAACCATTAAATAGTTTGAGCAAGATAGATTTACATTAGTACATAGGAGATTAGTTACAGAGTAAAAGCTTTCCATTCTACCATCTCAGTGGGAAAACTAAATCATTATTCTCATCCAAATCTTGGGATTACCAAGATACTTTCAATGTACCAAGAAAGGTTATGAATAATTTAATGATATTACTAAGGTGTATTTAAAAAGTTATAAATAATTTAATGATTATTTAATGATATTTTATAACTTACAAGAAATACTTACTGATGCCTTTTGCATCTGGCTAACTTGAATGGAAGCAGAAATGTAATCTTTTATATGAGACATATGAACCTATAGGCTTAACTAAAGCCATTAAATGTCTAGCTATTACATTGGCATAACCCAAGTTTGGTTTGTTTTAACCTAGGTTAAGTTTTTTGGGAATGTACTGTATGTACATGTTAATATTATCTTGTTTCGTTAATTTATGGTTCAATGTAATATGTAAACTTACAATGTGGCTTAATTCCATAACTAATGTGCTGACTTTAATCCAAACCCTTTTTCAGCTTTACTTTATACAGTACTAATAATTGGCCCATGACAACTAGTGATCCAGTTTCAGAGTTTCTGAGTGTACCTGCAAACATTTGAATCAGTAAGGCAAAAACACATTAGAAATTTGTGGAATCCTTGATGTTATCCAATCTTAATTGTTGGAACCTTCAGTCAGAATAGACCTGGAAGGGACCTTGGAGGTCTTCTAGTCCAACCCTCTGCTGAAGAATGAGATCCTATACCATGTCAGATTGGTGGCTGTCCAGTGTTTTCTTAAAAACCACCAGTGATGAAGCACCCACAACTTCTGAAGGCAGGCTGTTCCACTGGTTAATTGTTCTCACTGTTAGGAAGTTTCTCCTTAATTCCAGGCTGTTCCTCTCCTTGATTAATTTCCATCCATTGTTACTTGTCTTGCCTTTTGGTGCTTTGGAAAATAAATTGACCCCCTCTTCTTTGTGGCAGCCCTTCAAATACTGGAATACTGCTATCATGTCATCCCTAGTCCTTTTGTCTAGACTGGCCAAACCCAATTCCTGCAACCATTCTTCATATGTTTTTTGTCTCCAGGCCCTTAATCATTTTTGCTCTACTTTGCACTTTTTTCAAAGTCTTGACATCTTTTTTGTAATATAGTGACCAAAACTGGATGCAGTAGTCCATGTGTGGTCTTACTAAGGCACTAGAAGCCTTTATATTACTTCACATGATTTTGGTTCTATGCTGCTGTTTATACAACCAAGGTTTGCATCAGCTTTTTTGGCTGCTGCTGCACACTGCTGGCTCATATTTAAGTGATCATCCACTAAGGTCATCCTAAGGTCCCTCTAATAGTTACTGTTTTTGAACCAATGTAATTGGAACCAAGCTCTGCAACCACCAAGGACTTCACAGTTCAACCTTAAGCTACATATATTTTCTTTATCAGAAGTTTAGGCATTTTATATGAAAACAATGCTTTGGTAGAGCATTTTCTAAATGAAAATGAAAAATAATGTTTTTTCCTGGAATGCCACTTTTAGAGTGCTTAAAGTGTATAAACAAAATGACATGCATTTTACAGAAGATTTGGGGGTATTACATCAATTAAAGAAAACACAGCTATACAATTATATCCTTTTGCTTGTATTTTTCCTTGGCTTAGATGTGATTTAGAAAAAAAGATGGTTCAATTAAATGCCACACCATCTGAAAAATTTAAAATGTTGATTTCATTGTTCTGTCTCTTCTTCCTTTCTAGAGTATAGCACTAGAGCATTACTAAAAGAGCACATGCAACCTTTCATTAAATCCTCCTAAAATGAACTCTAATACCAGAGTGAAGGGTTCTGTTTCTCTCAGAATTTCACGGGAACTTTACAGAATTCTAATACAACTAGCAACATAATATTTGCTCTGTACTTTTCTGCTACTCTCAGGATGGCCATTTGTAGTGTTGGTGAGCCAGAGCATGAAGCTGAAAACTTACACCAAGGCTCATAACTACTTCATAGCAGACTTAAAACATCTGGCAGAAAAAGATTTAACCAACTCTTTTGCTCTCTCTCTCTCTCTCTCTCTCTCTCTCTCTCTCTCTCTCTCTCTCTCTCTCACAGCTGCACAGAAGATGATGATGGAAACTGGCAGCACAAAATGTTCAGAGTGCCAATTTAAAAAAAAATCCTAACATGATCCCTAAATTAAGAAGCAGGATTTAGAGCATTACTAAATCTAGGCATGCTGCTAAATCTATCTGAAAATGGAAAGGCTTGATAGACTTGATGTTACACATTTGGCAATATCATCCCTTTTTTTTTAAGGGCAAATATCATTCTCCTGATAGTTTTTATGTGATGGATATTTTAATAAAAATGTGGCCATTCTAAATTCATGGTTAACAAAATTCACAGTAATGAGGTAGGGAAATTTTTATGCAGAGATACCACTGGGCATTATGAGCCAGTATGCCAGCTTTTTATTTATATTTCATTCTTCACCTAGACCCCCTCAGTGGCTTCCAGAGTCTTCACACTTCCCATTCAAACAAGATAGAAGGAGCAAAAAAAAAAACCAATTCATATTCACCTTTATATTATTTCCTATTGTCCACACCAGAGATTCATACTGGCCTATTTCTACATCCATTTAGAAATCAGCCAAGCAAAAAGATGGGTGAAAATTCATTTTTATCTATTTACTCGATCTTTCAAATAAACATAACTCATACTTTTTTGGGGGTAGAGGAAGAGTATACCTTTCTTCTAATGTAACATTTCTGTGCATAGTTTCCATATACACACTTTGGATGCATTTTTTCTTCAAGAAACTTAATGTCAAGATTTATTTTTAGTTGCACTCTGCTTTGCCCTGTAGAATGCTGAAAGGTACAAATTTCTATGTGAATTCTGTCACACCTGCAGCAAACTATTATGACACTTGTAAAATGCCACCTGAGTGTCTTTCGGACAGTCATTCTCTCTTAGTCCTAGAAGAGGGTAAATGGCAAATCACTTCTGAAAATGTTGCCAAGAAATCTGCAGGGACTTAAAAAAAAATCAGAAAAGGAACTCAATTTTGTTGCTTCAATTGATTGTTTCCATGCAAATGGGGGGTGGGTGGAATATATGCATGTGTGTATGGGCACATGCTATGGACTTTCAGAAAGTTTTATCTATCCAATGCAGACATTTTCTTTGGGAAACTTCTGCCCACAATAAACCCATTAATTTCCTGCAGAGGACTAATGCTAGGAAAGGAGAAAGGAAAGGAAAGAAGAGGATGACCAGTAGCCTGGGTAAGGGACTCAGTTACAGTGGCAATGTGTGCACCTATACAAGGTTAGGGACAGATTATCATGGAGGAAATATATGCAATGGCTAGGATCACTGGATAATCATGTCTATGAGCAAGGGTGCTGAAAAAGCCAAGATGATGGCCACAACCTTGCAATCAAAGCCTCAGCCTTTTTCTTACACATATCATAACTGTGAAGTATATTAAAAATGGGTGCAGTCACTACCTTGCCTAGTTGTCTCTATCAATTTTCTAAGCAATCTTCTGCTTCCCTGCTCTCTTTTGGGAAGGGATAGGAAAGTCGCATTCATTAGTTCTCATTCATCTCTCTCCTGATTGCCCCGGCAACAAAACCAACTTTCTCACCAAAGTTCCCTTAGCCAAGTCACTAACTTTGTGAGTAGTCATCCAGGTATAGGATTTTCTTATCAGATTATTCAGTGTGCTCCTATATTAACTCTAAATTTCTCAATTTCTGCTCCTTGGAACCCTTGAGCATGAAATGCTTCCTTGGTTATTTCCAACTATAGGTTCAGTCAATATGCTAACATGCTCTCATGGCTGCAACTATCTATTTAAAATAGGTTGCTACTGTGCAGGGAAAATTGTCAGTGTCTCCAATAATTTTAAAAGCTCCATGGTACTAAGCTATTTGATGTCAGTTAATGAAGTGAATTCAGATTATGAGAAATCTTCAATAGTCCTTATTCATCTATGGAGATTCTCAGTCACCCAGGTCATGGTTGTCCCAAATGTGCTTTTTCAGGAGACAACTGGACTTTCTTGTTTTTTCTTTGAAGACATTTCGTTTCTCAACCAATACGCTTCTTCAGCTCTGACTGGATGGTGAGGTTTGGAAGGATTTATATTCCTTGAAGACATCTGGTCATAATATCCTTCTAGAGAGTTGTTGAGGCCACTTGGAGGTTAATCTGTGTTCTCAGGGTCACCTGGGTAGTGAGAATGGGTATGGAGCCTTCTTGCCTGTGCCTATCTTCAACAGTAAAGGGACACAAAGGAAAAAAACATTCTGCAGCCAAGAAGCACTATTCCTGTGACCCCAAGGACACAGATAAATCTCCAAGTGGCCTCAATGACTCTCTAAACAGATGCAAATGACCAGTTGTCTTCAAGGAATATAAATCCTTCCATTCTCCACCATCCAGTCAGAGCTAAAGAAGCTTGTTGGATGAGAAGCAAAATGTCTTCAAAGAAAAAACAAAGCCCAGTTGCCTTCTGAAAAAGCACCTTTGGGACAATAGTCTGTATTGTGATGGAATGTAGTCTGGATCATCAGGAGCTACACTCCACAGGACAATGAAGCAATGAATCTTGGATAGTTTAGTTGGGAGAAAGATAGTTAAGGAGTCTCTTCCCTCGCAATTCTCAGAATGTATGTACAGTATAGTGAGGCAAATAGCTGCTTTAGTTTGGCAAGATTTCTGTCTATAGGTCAGGAATATTAAAGGAAAGTACTCAGAAGCAACTTTGAATATATTTCTTGGTTGCTGGGACCTGATATAATTGAGTTTTGATAATATCATTTGTTTTATTATGCATCAAGAGGAACTTTCTCTTCAGAAATGTTCTCCTGGCTGGCCTATTTCACCAAAGAAGAAATGGTGATGGTTTTTTCTCATATAAGTGTGACTCATTCAGAATTACTCCACACTGTTAGATCTCCCCCTCCTTCCCCCTCTTTTTTTCTTTTCCCTACTTCATTTCAACCAGCTACAGTACTACATTGTGACAGACTGTATTTTGTCTTTCTCCTGATCCCCATGATGCTGGACAGCAATCAGGGTTTCTTACAGCAGGCCTGCCATCTGGCTGCAATTAATTCCTCTTGCAAATCTCTTATCTTCTATAGAGCTGCCTCAGGCCACTCTGCTACATTTCTGAGAGCTTTGAGAGGCATCCAATCCATTGTGCAGAAAGCTGCTGGTCCTCCTGTGAATCTTGCAAACTCACCACAAATCCATTCATGATTATCTTCAAACAATTGATCCATTTGTCTTATGTTGTAATGCTCAGTGACTGTCTGGCAAAGCATGGACTTTTTCTTTCCATAGTTGAAGATGTCCCTTATCGGTTAGATATTGATTTGCTCTATGCCATAATCTTGCCCAAACTATCTTGGTGCCTGATTTATATGGAGATTTGCTTGGTTCCTTTTACCAAAACAGTTGAGTTCCCTTGAATCAGCACTGATTCCCTGAATTTCTAGCCCAATGCCTTAAACATTACACTAAACTGACAGTCATTATAAACATTATTCCCCCCTTAAATAGTTGGAGTACTTAATGTTGGATTCTGATCCTCTCTATATTTATGGTCAGAAAAGGCTCCCAGTATAGTATATACTAGTGACAGGAGAACAACCCTAATATACTGACATAGGTTCTTTATTTAATGAGGTTATATATGGTTAACATATTCTGATTCTGACACCTACAAATATAGATTAGCAGCACAATTTTCTCATGAAAGTCAATGTACTTCAATATATTCCTGCATGACAAGTTTTTGTCTCCAGTAATGCAAAATTCTTTACTAAACCAATTTTCTAATTTTGTCAACTTTTCTTCCCTATTTTGACTAATCACCTGCAAAGTCAGGTATCTAATTTATTTTACTGGCTTTTCTTGGCCTCACCACCCCAGTTCCTCTTTTGCCTCCTGAGGTAACAAAGCTAATTGTCCTAGTTTTGACAGGATACTACCAAAGTGTGTCTACTTTCCTTAAGTTAGAAGGATACTTTCAAAACAGAGAAAGATACAAAATAGGTTTATCATACTGTCTGGGTGTGTGGTATGCAGGCTCCTCAGCTGAGGACAGGAAAACTGTACAGAGGGTGATAAACACAGCTCAAAAGATCATTGGTTGTCCTCTGCCCTCCTTGGAAGACTTAGCCAGGTCCTGTTGCCAAAGCAGAATCAAGGTCATCATAGAAGACCCCTCATACCCTGGCAATTATCTTTTTGACCTGCTGCCATCTGGACAGCGCTTTAGGTCAATAAAATCCCACACCACTAGACTAACAAATAGTTTTTTTCCCTGCGCCATCCAAAGCGCAAATAAATACAAAGTCACTACTTTAAGATGTGAAAAGATGTGAAATTGCAATACCTCATTCAGATGCATAATAACATATTACAGTACAATCCATCTCTTGTGTATTACACTCAGCAAAGCGTCACAGTCAGTGCTGGATGTATATTTTGTGTATATCCATAGATATTGTACTCTCTAATAGCAAATGGAGACATGGGTACTCTATTTTTCTTATCTTCATCTTTAAGTGCTCTGCTTTTATTGCATTGCGAACAGTTGCTGGGGTGCATCCACAGTTTCGTTGTACTTGTACACTGACAATAAAGTTCTTCTTATCTTATCTTATCTTCTTATAATACCTGAATGCACATTTCAAAATGTGTTTTACAGTTGTCCATCCTGGGAGATTCCAGTGGGCTCTGGGTGAGAGAATCTTTCTTTTTTTCTTTCTTTCTTTCTTTTTAATTTTTTTGGTTTAGTTCAATTAATATAGTCCAAGAATGGATATTTCAAATATTCATAGAACTTTATGGAAAAAATTATGGAGAGAGAGACAGAGAGAAAGGAGAGAGAGGTAGACAGACAGACAGACAGACAGACAGACCTTGCTGCTTTCTGAACTTGCTTGTTTGCTTACAGATGTTTAATTACCCAATAGTCAATGAACCAGTAGGTAACTAGGTAACATCAACAGTATTAGTGAGTGTGAGATCTGCCAGTGTTGGTGAGAGTTTGGTTTTGTCCTCAGTCCAGAAAAATAAATTTTCCAGGTTTGGGAACTGTAATTTGCTTCTTGATAACTATAGGGTTTTTTTTTAGATAATGACACTGGAAAGGAATTAATTCACAATAAGTGGATAGACTGGTATTTTTAAGCCTGTTATTCAGAGTTTGGGTGGATAAAAAAAGGAACGAGAAACTTTGGGAAAGTAATTTTCCATTTCCAGCCACTATGGAAAAAAGCCCCCAAATGTCTGAAATTACCCCAGTAAAATTCAGTGGTAAATGCATGATAAATATTCTTTTTTGTTATGTCTGACCAATCCATATAAAACAGCAAAGTATAAAGTAGACAATAGAGCAATAATAGATATTCTGATGTTAGCTCATTAAGCTTGCTAAATTTCACAGCCTATAAAGCAAAATTTTGCAATGTTTAGGGAAATGAATTCATTCCTGTTAGATAATAACATAATTCACATAAAATACATCTGAGTGCCCTGCAAATGTTGTTATTCAAACAGCTATCTG
The DNA here is from genome assembly GCF_049901735.1 of Notechis scutatus. Taxonomy (NCBI): domain Eukaryota; kingdom Metazoa; phylum Chordata; class Lepidosauria; order Squamata; family Elapidae; genus Notechis; species Notechis scutatus. Next base: position 191,436,084 of record NC_142011.1, read on the forward strand.
ACAAAAGTAGATATCCTTATAAAACAAATAATATAACGCAAAATGGCCTTTGGTTCCAATGATTCTGGTCCATATCTACACACCAGAGGTTGTATTCAGCAGGTTCTGACCAGTTCTGGAGAACCAGTAGCGGAAATTTTGAGTAGTTCTGAGAACCAGCAAATACCATATTCTGACTGGAGATTTTACAGTATCTTTCCCTGCCCTACCCACCAATCCACACCCACAGAATTGGTAGTAAAAAAAAAAAAAATTTTGAATCCCACCACTGCTGTACACATAACAACCAGTACCCATAAGTTAGCCCAAATGGTGCACTGTACTGCAGCAATATTTGAATTAAGATAATCTGCTAACTTAAAGAAGGTGTAAGGAATCTGGGATCCATTACTCCAATGGAACTGAAATTTTCAGGATGTTCACACCAATTTTATTTGCAAAGTTATGCATGTTGCAGCATCTCCACAGTCATGTGACTGAGATTTTGATGCTACCCTGCCGGTTTCCTACAAGTGATGTCTGCAAGAAGTCACTCTTCTTTCCATTGTTTTTTTGCCCATCAGTGTGATAGCAATGCCACTCAGAAGAATTAAATATTCCTTTTGGTCAAATCAAACTGCAGTACTATTTTTTCAAAGGATGACCCAATAAGTCACTGGGTTGTCTAGTTTAAATATAAATATCGGGCTTGTCATAGGTAGAATGAACTTGTAGTTGTCTAATTTAAGGGCTTTATTGGCTGGAAATCTGTACTGAAGTTGTAGAAGTGTTGCAATTTTGATCTTTCATATTAGAACTCAACAGAACATATATATGGCTTCCTTAATAAGGAGCTTCTTTCACCAATTCTGATCATGATCATTTGCTTTATGGATTGCTTGTTCTCTTATGACCACTTTCTAATCATCATGATTTTAGAGGGTTATAGGTTATATTCTGTCACTTTCAAATTTTGGTATACAGACACCTACATTTGTGTGATGATTAAAGAATTGGACCAGGAAAGCCTAGATTCATGTTCATCTCCAGCCTGATCATGGACCTCACTCCATGACTGGACCATTTATAACCTAATCTACACTAAAAAGTTGTTGTTGTAATGGTTGAATTTTTACAATCTTGGGATCCTAGAAGAAAATAAGATATAAATATAATGATGCATGTGAGTTCTATGTTTATATACTCATTTTTAAAAAGTTGATCATTAAAGGCAGAATCTAAAATAAATGCTTCCTGATTCCTTATCATATGGTACTTCTAACCTAAGAATCATTTGTATGGACAATGTGGAGCAAGATTTAACACAGTTTACTGGAGTTCCTTCTTCTGAAACTTCTGAACACTGTAATACTCAAACAGTATCCCATTGCCAGCTAGGCTGTTGATCATTTGTAATAGTAGTCCCTCTCTATGAAATCCAATAACTTAACATAAAAATTTAATGTAGAACATTGTCTAACCTCCAGTGTTTTTCCTTATCACAAACCAAGACAACACCAACTTCCTGTACCCCAAGCTATAAAGTTGGGATAAGTTGCTAAATCATTAAAATCCTGTATTTTAAATCTTTTTTCCTCTGTAAGACCAAGTTTTGCTCATCTATCCCTTTTCAAATATCTCTGGTGTCTTTTTAATAAGTATGATAACACAACTTATAAACCAAGCTAGCCTAAAGCTTGTAGTCTTGAGACGGCCTTGTGGGAGACCAATTCAAAAGCACAGCATGCAGAATATGTTTGATTTGATGGCAGATGGTTTAAAAAAAAACCTGAGCTACTTACAACTCATGTTTGTCCTTAGGGTTACTCATGTGCAGGGACTGTAAAAAAATGTTTAAATAATACAAGCTACTTAGTGAATTAGACTTTGGGAATTGAAGTGTGTTCATCCAAGCAGCAGCAACATCAAGCACAAGCTATCAAAATATATTTCACATAGTAAACCTGTAAGGAAAAGCAAGATAACCAGCAGAAACTACCGGAAGCTTTTGCAAATTTTGTTTGCTGGTGTTCTTGTTTTCCTTTTGGACCCTGGTTTTGATGATGGTTTATTGCAGCAATTATTTAAGGGAAGATGAAGAACCTCCCAGAAGCTTTATCTTGCATTTTTTTTTTTGGTTTGGACAGAAGCGAGAGGCAACACAGATGAACCAGAATACCAATTCTTTATTACAGTAACTTGTCCCCTTTATGTCAAACGAGAGACATTTATCTGAAGGGATTGGTTTGGCTAAAGAGACTGCATTAAATACAGAGTTTCCTGCTGTAAAAATTCAAGTGAGAAAATATATGGAGAATTATCTGTTAAGGGTAGTCAAAGAAGCAGCCTCGGTGAAAATGGTTTGATTCATATAAAATTGCCGGAGAATATTACCTATTATTTTTATTAACTCTGCCTGATTCTTTCAAATTCATATCAGATACAATATTTTATGGTTACATGTGCAGGGGAAAAGTTGTGGTTTCTAGAATGATAACTGGCTGGCAACAGTAGAATTGAAAGTCACATTCACGTTGGAAAGAAGAAAGGGGGAAAATGAGTTGCAGTGCAAGACACACATAGCTAAATTGCCTTTGCCGTGAAATGTGTATCAAGGCAAAATGAAGAGTCTAGTTCATAGGAAAAAAATCTGTAGCAGGTCAAATACAAAAGGGCAATATTTTAAGGGGCACATTTAAGATTTCAACAGGCAGCCCAGGAAAGCAATAGCAAGGCTCTGATGTAGAATGGATAAAACCACTTCACAACATGCATGGAGTTGTAATTCAGACACGTGGTTCCTTTTGAATGAAGGTACTTGTTTTAGAGCTTACATTATAGTTTTCCTGTTTTCTAAGTCAAATGGAGAGAAATCTACTACCCAGACTTCAACAGTCAAAATTAACAAACAATCTGCTAAACCAAATGTAAGTACAGGTAGTCCTTGACTTACAACAGTTCATTTAGTGACCTGTTCATTTGCACCACTCAGGTGATCCTAAGGACACAGAAAAACCTCCAGATGGCCTTAACGACTTGCTCAAAGAATGCAAATGACCAGCTGTCTGCAAGGAGTATAGATACTTCTATTCCTCACCAGCCAGACTGAGCTGCTGAAGCTTCTTGGATGAGAAGCGAAACATCTTCAAAGAAAAACCAGAAAGTCCAGTTACCTCTTGAAATAGGACCTTTGGGATAAACAACTGCAATGATTCATTTAACAACTGTGACAAGAACAGTTGTAAAATGGAACAAAACTCACTTAACAAATGCTTCACTTAGCAACATAAAATTTTGGTTCAACTGTGGTCATAACTTGAGGACTACATGTAATCAGTTACTTACGAAGAGTTCAGAAAGGGATATTGAAGTCTACAGGACCCTGTCCATCTCTGTTCTGCTGATTCAAAATGACCACACAGAGGAAATGTGGGTGACAAAACCAATCTGAACACATGATCATTGCACACTTACTTCCTTATTAAGACTCAAGAGAAAATCATATTAACTGAAAATATAAAAGGAGTATAGTGAATATGTGTATCATAATACCCAAAGAAATTCATTTATGAGAAAGCTGCCTTACTTATTACCTAAAATATAGAAAGAATGCAGTTGTTAGAGAAGTATGGATCGATAAAATTTGGTCCTTTATTATCCTTATAATATTATTTCTGAAATGTTTTTCTTCTTCTGTTCAATTGTTTCTGATTCCTGGTGGTTGTCTCGACAAATCCCTGCAGTTTTCTTGGCAAGGTTGTTCTGAAATGGTTTGCCATTGTCTCCTTCCCAGGGCTGAGAGAAGTGACTGGCTCACCAGACTGGAAAAATTAACCAAGAAGAAAATTATAACCAGCCACATGAGCAAAGAGATCCAACAGATGATCATCCCAAAAGAAAAATCTTCCAGATGTCCCAAACTATACAGCCTCCCAAAAATACACAAAGAAGGCATACCTCTCAGACCCATAGTCAGCTCCAGAGGAGCACCACTACGAAACCTAGCTAAACACTTAGCACAACAGCTACAGCCCCATGCTGAAACAGCAGCTTTACATGTACAGAACTCATACCACTTCTTGGAAATGATCAAAGATCTACACGTGGAACAAGAAGATCTGCTTGTAAGTTTCGACGTGGTTTCACTATTCACTCAAGTCACGATAAAAGAAACTCTTGAAATCATCAAAAATAAATACCAACCAGCTAAACACCTCATGGAACTAACAGAACACTGCTTAACCAACACATATTTCATATACAAAGGACAAAGATACAAGCAAATTGAAGGAGCCCCTATGGGATCACCACTGTCACCTGTCATTGCAAACCTGTTCATGGAAGAATTCGAATCCAGAGCCCTGGCCAATGCCATCCACAAACTCAAACTATGGTTAAGATACAACGATGACACATTTGTGATTTGGCCCCATGGAAAAGAAAACCTAAACAATTTCCTAACACACCTAAACAGCACACAACCAAAATCAAGTTCACCATGGAAACAGAAACAAACAAACAACTACCATTCCTAGATGTACTAATCTACAAAAAACAGATGGCACACTAGGACACACAATATACCAGAAGAAAACACACACCAACTGCTACCTCAACGCCCAATTCCACCACCACCCAGCACAGATAAACTCCGTGGCCAAAACACTAATCACCAGAACCAAACACCTGGCAGACAAGACACACATAAAGACTGAACTATGCACCCTGACTAAAGTACTGACAGCCAATGGCTTCCACAAAAGCAAAATCACCGGCTTGATCCACAAAAACACACTGAGACATAATGGAGACCTAGAAGATGAACAGACCTACAGAACAGCTGTCCTGCCCTACATAAAGAGGTACTACAGACAAAATCAGTAAGATACTACACAGGCATCACATCAGGACTGCCTTCAAAACAGACAGAAAAATAGCAGCCATCCTCAGAAACCCCAAAGATAAAATTGACCTGGAAAACCAAGGCATATATGAAGTCCCCTGTGCATCATGCCCGGCCACATACATTGGACAGACCAATAGAAGAATTAGTACCCACTTGGATGAACACAAAAATGCAGTCAAAAAGCTGGAACACACTTCCTCACTAGTCCAACACATGAAAGCCACAGGTCATAGCATCAACTTCAATGGCACCAAAACCCTAGCCACTAGGGTTGAAACCTAGCTTCCTAACAAATGATAGCCGTCCATTTACTCGGAGCCAAGCTGCACTAAAAGCCTCCAATACAGGAACACAATGTTGCCAGCCAATCAAGACAAAAAAAGCCACAAAGCAGACAGAAGATATTAGAAATACCAATCAAGCAGAACACAGCAAACTCCAAGACCAATAAACACAGACCAAGACCCTCAACCAATCAGGATGAAGAAAAAACCATTCTGGCACAGCAGTAGGCTAGCCCCAAATTTAAAACTGAAACAACTGTAAAAGTCTAACTCACAGACGAACACAATACAGAAGCCTGATGATGGCAGATGAGATTCTGCCGAAACGTTGCTACAACTTTAAAAGCACAACTATGACATGGGAAAATACCCGAACAAAGCCGAATACCATACATGTAAGTACCCGTGAAAACTTAAGAAAACACACACACACACACACACACATATATATATGATAATAATAATAAATATATGATTATATATATAATAATGATAATATTCCTATCAGGTGAGATTTTTCAAGATTTCTAATTTCTTTTAAAAAAAGATGAAAATCAAACTTTGAAGACAAATCAAAATGAAGATTGTTCTATTGTAACATAGAAGAACAATGATCACACTTTGGAGAAAATGGAAAGGCTACACACACTGAGCTATGATAGACCTTTATTTTAGTGGCAGTGATTCCATAGTCCCTATGTACCAAACTTAGCAGATGGCTTCCTTCTGAACTTAAATTGTCTTACATTCATTTTAATTCTGTGGACTCTCTGAGCTTGTCTAGAAGGAATTGAATTGTATTGTGTACCATTTCTGGAAAGCTTCCAAGATCCTACATTGTTGTATATATCCTCTTACCATCTGTGAATAGAAAGTGGGCATTTGCTTCTAATGACTCTCAAATGCATGAGCCAAAAATAATGTCTTCTTATTACTAAGTTATGTCCATAGTTGATCATATTTAAAGTAGATCTATTAAAATTAGCAGGATTTACTTTTCATTGTCACTTATTTAAATTCCACTTATTTCAGTCAATGTGTTGCAAATATATTATCAACTGACCAGTTATACATAGTATAATTATGGTGTTTGGACTTGACAAAGAAAGAGAATTTTTATGACTGACTAGTATAGGAAAGAGCCAATCCTACTGTTAGATATGATGACATAGTTTGCCTCAAGCAGCATATTTTAGCAGCACATTGTCAATCATTCCATTTATTATTGTATTCTTATTAGTTGAGCTACCCTTTAGGTTTCCTGCCTCAGGCATCAAAATGTCTTGGTCCTCTCTGCATTTAAACTGCTTCCTAAATATAGCCCCACGTCATACTTTTCTGATTGCCTTTATCCATAACAACAGGGCATAAAGTCAGTTAAGAGAAGGACAGGGCCTCCTGGAAGAGAATAACAACAGACACCCACATTGGAAGGTACTTTTATTTTTATTTGCAAAATCTCATATTCATTCCATATTCAGTATGAAGTTCATCTGAACTTGAAACACCTAATATGTAAAGATGAGATTGTGGAGAACTGACAAGTTGTTAAATGTGAAATAGTCTGTAAAGATTACTCACAAATTTTCTTGGTGAAAAAAATAAAGAAAATGTAAAAAAAAAATGTTAACTTTTATGAAGTTACTAGTTTGTTGTCAACAATATAACCAGACTTTGGCAGTGATTATAAGTATTGTTAGGATGGTTTATTTTTCCCCTAGATTTCTACAGTTTGTTCAGAATGAAGTTCCTTCCTTATTGTCAATTGAGAGTTTGCTATATATTAACCTATAACTTCTTGTACATCTTGATCCTACAGGATCACCTTCTCAACAGGAATAAATTCAACTAGTGCGGGTGTTCTAACATATATTGATAGTGATCTACCACTTTCTGGAGTTTGGAACTGGAACAGATAAGCAATGTTCTCAGTTACAATTCCTGTTTTATGGAACAACTAACCCATGTTTTTAGCATCACCCTTGATAACTTTCAGAAGGTGGAGATGCTCTGGAGAGTATTTAGAAGATGCTGGATCCATGCTACTAGTTGTTTCAGTACAATTATGTTGTGGGTTTATATGCTCTTTTTAATGTTGCTTTTATAGTGTCTGTTGATGTTAATTGCCAGGAGAACTTGTTGACTATGGTGGTGTATAAAACAAACACATTTCAGAGTATATTTAGTAAACTTGGAATGATATTATCGCCTAATTCTGATATCCTTCTATAGCCAGAGGAGTAATTCCTTCAAATTATACTTTCTAATTATGCCAATGTTCAGGACTATAAAGAAGGGGAACTGTTCAGAAGTCACAGAATTGAATTTTATGAGTGGCACAATCTTGTGTAACTGCTTCATCAGTTTGGCTAGTGCAATGTGAAATATGGATGGGAATTTAAACAGATAGAAATATACTTCATGCAGTCATTAATGCTTTTTAAAAAAAAACACAACTTCCACCTTTTTGGAAGTAGAAGTGACAAAAATTATTGTATGCTAATTGATGAGATTAATGAATGGATTGGTAAGCAATTCAAGAAATAACCATAAAAAGATATTTTATGTAATGAAGGATAAAACTATTAAAATTGTCAAGATCCCATATTAGCATTTTGGGCTAAGAGGTTAGCTCAAAAAAAAACAAAAAAACTAATCCCAGCATGTGACTGAGATAAAAGGAGCAAATTCACTGTTGGGTGTTATTAGGAAATTAATTGAGAGCAAAACAAATATTTTCATAATACCTTCATTATTAGCCCCATGGAAAAGCTATCTATCTTTGTCAACTTGTTCTGATTGATCTTCAAAAAATCCATCTCAATCTAACTAGGACTGTAAACTACTTCACAGGTGTATCATATGGTCTGTTTTCTTCTTGGAATGATTCCACCTAGATTCCTCTGAGCTGAGATCAATTCCTAGTGACTGTAAAAATGCACCCACACTTGGTAACAATATTTAAAACACAGAATAACAGAATTGGAAGGAGCCTAAACCATTTGCTGTTCTTTTGACATCCTAGTTCATAATCCTGAGCTTTCATGGTTTTTTTCCCATAATTGGCTCATGATCATTAAGTTTGCAATAATCCTTAGGGATCATAATTTGATACTAATCCCAACCCAGTCAACCCTGAGTTTTCAGATTGGCCAGAAAAAAAAAAGTTCAACCATAGACTGCAATTCAAATAATTTATTACAATGTCTTTGGGTGGGAACATATTAATCTCCCTTCTTATTTTTGTTGATTAAAGGTCTCCCCACCATCCCTACCCACAATTCTTTCTAGGTGCTTTCTGAATTAATAAATCAAGACTGGAAACATGTAAAATTTGTTGAATTTGACTAGGACAAGTTGAAGTCCATCAAGCTCAAATGACTAAAAATATAATTATTTTATCTCGAACTATTCTATATTTGGGCTTTGTCCAGAGTTAGGGACACAGTTCTAATAGGCAACCTGAACAGTTCTCATAATTATTTCTCAAAGATAATATTCAAGAACTATCAAATGTTCATTAATGGAATAAAGTGATTGGTGGGCTGAAAAACTTCTTTTAGGTCATATTTCTCAGCTGGGTTGGTAGTAGAGGCAACCTATTGATGCATGGTGTGGAGACATTTTATTGATGCATGCTATGGAAACAAATGTTAGAGGGGAGTCTTATCAGGTTTGTTTATGAGTAGGAAATAAAATACATAGGCAGTTGATTGAATAAAGAGTGAGGTTTATTTCCAAGCGTGCAATGTACAAAGCCAGTTGTCAGAGGCAGCCATGTTGAGCCCTCTCCCCATATTTAGGAAAATCTTTATTTTGTTCCTCAAAATAAAGGTTTTTGGTCTTTAGTTTTTAGACCCTTTAGTCTTTCTATGAAAATGCACTTAGCCAGCACTCCAGATGGGAGCACTGTGTAGTCAGGCACCCAGCAATTTCCACCTATTTAGCATTGCTGATAGAAACATCAATCTCTTGAAGAATAGATATTTTCTTATTTCATTAGGCTAAGATCCAGCTGGAAAGAACATTCACCTGGATAGTCTGGTGCTTCCTGCTGCAACTTAATGTTTGTATTGAGCTGATTGCAATTTTATACTTTTGATCGTGATTGTAATTTTTAACCTTTTGCCCTGATAAATGGAGGGAAGGTTGCATGACAGGAGGATTTGATTTCCTTCCCACATAATAATACTCTGCATAATAGAAAGGGAAAAGGTAGTTTGAATGCATTCATAATTAAGAAACCAGTATACATAGCTACTTTTCTGAAATTTAAAATTGGAAAATATTTTATTTTAAAGGTACTCTCGGAGGTAGTTTAGGAAGCTTAAGACAAACTTTTGATACACATTCTTCTGATTGAATTGACAGAAACTCACCCAGATATTTAATTAACTTCCCGATGTCATTGCTTGCTTCAGACTATAAAGTTATCAAGCTACAATACTGGGCCTGTGAACTATAGTTTGATAGGTAGGCAAAATGGAAAGCATCAAGATAACCCTCCTGAAATGACTTCAGAGATCCTGTGGCATGATATCTCCAGTGAGGAAGAATACCAATTCAACTGCTGGGAACATTTTGAGAAGTTGACAGTTTAGAAATGCAATTAGTTTAATTCTGTGATATGTTGTTTAAGTAACAGCAGATTATTGTAACTACTGTATGTTCTACTATATGAGAGGTCTGGAGGTGCTGTAGACATGTAGAGGCATAATCGTATGGCAAGCTGAAGAGACAAAGAAATAGGTCTTAGTCCCAAGCTGAAAACTGATTACCCTGTCTCTCCAGTCTGCTATAGAAAACAAAGCGATTGACAAGCTCAGATGAGCTGAAAAAGGATGCCTTCACCACAGCTATTAAAAATTGCAGGGTCCCCTGAGTTTTGCCAAGCAAATCTGCGAACATAAAAGAATGACGATCAGGCTTAAAGAAAAGAAATAGCACCTCAGGGAAAGCTGTCAATATTGGAATTTTACTAAGATACCACACCTTGAAGGAAACAAGGATAACATCTGGAACACTTCCAAGTTCAACTGAAAACAAAACAAAACACACAATATATATTAAGTAAAGAATATTTAATCTTAGCCAAAGAGGATTTTTCTTTTTCTGGGTATAAGGAAAAGCTTTTTAAATCTTGAATTGCTTGACAGAAACATTATTCACTGAAGTTTCCATAGAATTAGATTTTTTCCTGCTTGGGTATCAGAAGATTCAAATTAATTAGGAGGGGGGGTGTGCTCTCATTTTTATGAACTCGAGTGCATTCATTTTAAATCCATTCAGTCAATTAATTCTTTCTCCCACACAATAGATAAGAGTAATAATGATCAGGCTGCTAGATAACATTCTAAGGAATGGAACAGAATGCATTTCTAGTAACAATAAGTAACTTATGCTATGCCGAGATTCCTTTGTTTCTAGTCTCTAAAATACATAGATAAAGGCTCAAATGAAAATTGCCTCTGATTCTTCTACTGTGTTACCAGAATTCATATTTAATCAAACTTTTGGTGGTCGTTCAAGACAGCTGACCAATATCATCACCACACAGCTGATAATTACGCACAGTAAATTTTGCATAAGTGTAAAACTATCCAGTTGCTTTCCCACCTATCAAATGCCATAGTGTGATGACCCGAGGCAAGGCACAAAGGTCACACAGCCAGCTGAGAGTTCAAACTCTCCTTTAATGCTCCAAATGTCCCCTCAAATGCTCCCACGTTCTTGGCAAGTCCAAGAGCAAAGCCCCCCCCCCCGACACACACACACACGGCTGCACCCAGTCCAGCAAAACAAAGGAACAGGGAAATGAGTCCATGAAACAAAGAATAAATGAGTTTACAAAGTCACAGATTCCAAATGTCTGTACCAGCACACCAAACTCAACATTTTGTTCCTAACAAATGCCCTTCCCCACAGTATCTCCTTAAATCTCAGTCCCCAGGTATACCTTGTGTTCCATACTAGCAGGCTTGTAGGCCTGCATTCCTATTGGTCCGGAAAAGCTGGGCCGTGATTGGACAAAACTAAGCGTTCTGATTGGTTCTTATTCGGCTGCCACGATTGGGTAAAACCAAGCGCGGCAAGCTCAAATGCATGTCATAGGCTGCCTAGCCGCAGCCAGCTCTATAAAAGGAGCTGCCTCGGCTGGGAGTCTTGTCTCAGTATCTGGTTGCCTAATAAAGAGCTGTTGTCACTACTTCGAGTCTCGTCTCTCCTTGGGACCCACCGCCCAGACTTAACACTGGCGACGAGGGTGGGATACTGAGACAACAGAGCTGACTAGCAAGTGGCAGATAGCGCATAGACGACCTGCAAGATGGCCAGCAGCGCCGTGCCACCCGCACCATTCAATCCGGCCAGCGAGGACTGGGAGTCCTACATTGATCGTTTCCAAATGTTCTTGGAATCAAACAACCTGAAGGATGCCACCAGCAGCAAGAAGTGAGCGGTTTTTCTAACACACTGCGGACCCGCCGTTTTTAAAATGGCCAAGGCACTCGCGAAGCCAACAGACGTCAAGACCATGGATTGGGATACCCTAGCTCCCATCCTCCGGAACCACTATGCCCCGGCAGTGCCGATTCTCATCCGTCGGCATGACTTTTACCAGAGGGATCAGCGCGAGGGCGAGAGCGTTGGAGAGTTCATAGCCGACCTGAGGGACCTAGGAGGCTTGTGCGGATTCGCCAATCTAGACGAGGCCATGCGTGACCGAGTCGTCCTCGGCCTGAAAGACCCAACTCTCCAAAGCAGACTGATGGCTAAAGGGGACATCTCCCTCGCCGACGCCGCAGCCGAAGCCACCGCAGCCGAGGCCACCCATAAGTCAGCGGCGCGAATGCGGCGTTCAAACGGAAATGACCACCAACCCACCAGCGAGACGGCAACCGCAGCAGACAAACACGCAGCATCCACCCACCACGGCGACATCGAATCCCCTTCTGACAGCGAAGAGGAAGAAATTCACAGACTTCAGTCGGAACGCGAGCGACGAGACCGGCGCGGTCGTAAGTCGAGTTACCAATGTGCCGGCTGTGGAGGAAATCACCTGCGTTCCAAATGCAAGTTCCTGGACGCTGTTTGCCGTTTTTGCGAAAAACGAGGGCATATTGCCAAAGTATGCCGTAACAAACAAAATTCCAGCCCCCGACGACGGGGAAACAGCCCAAGAAGAAGAGATGGCACCCCCACCATAAACCGGGACTGCCATAATGACAGCCGATGGTACCGGGTCAGCTGACCCAGGAAGTTCATTGACGTACCCAGAAGAGAAGAAACGCACCAAACAGTCACCATCAGCCACGCTTCATCAATAGACGCACAAAAGATACGTGTAGAGGTCAACATCGAGAATCAGCCTTGCACCATGGAGGTAGACTCCGGTTCCTCCCTCTCTATGGTCTTCTGGAGGACCATCAAAAGACTAATTCCCAGCATCCGCCGCCAAGAGCTAAGCGACCAAAAGCTAATATTAAGAGACTATCAAGGTAATCGCATTCCGGTCGTTGGCACTGGACATTTTCAAGTTTCGTTCAGAAACTACACCACCATCCTACCATTCACAATCGTCGATAAAGACAGACCCAGCCTACTCGGGTTGCAGTGGTTCGCACCGTTGGGGATCGAGATGGCAGGCATCAACCACACAGAAGACGAAAACTGGGAAGCAACGCTCATCCAGGACTTCCAAGAAGTCTTCAGTGAACATCTAGGCAAGTACAAGGGGTCCCCTATCTCCTTTAATCTCAGCCCTGACATCGCTCCCATCTGTCTCAAGCCGCGCCGAGTGCCTTTTGCACTCAAGCCTAAAATAGACGAACAATTAGACAAACTAATAGCGCAAGGCGTGTTAGAACCCATCGATCATGCCCGTTGGGAGACCCCAATTGTCACCCCCATCAAACCCGATGGTTCCCTGAGAATTTGTGGTGACTACAAGGCCACCCTCAACCACGCATTGCAGCAGAGCGCCTACCCGGTGCCAGTAGTCCAACATCTCCTGCACTCACTAGGGGGTGGCAAGATCTTTGCAAAGCTCGACCTGGCTCAAGCTTATCAACAACTGCCAGTCGATGCTGAAACTGCCGAAGCCCAAACAATAGTGACACATAGAGGGGTGTTCAAATGTAACCGGCTCCAGTTTGGGGTCAGCGTCGCACCGGGCATTTTTCAAAATCTAATGGAGAGATTGCTGCAGGGAATTAAAGGAGTCGTGCCCTATTTCGACGACGTTCTGGTAGCAGCCCCTACAAAAAAACAATTGGAAAAATGACTGAGGGCGGTCCTATAGAAATTCAAAGATGCTGGCCTCAAGGTGAAAAAGGAAAAGTACCAATTATGCACTGAAAGGGTTGAATTTCTTGGCTACCTCCTTGACAAACAAGGAATTCACCCCACAGATAAAAAATTGAAAGCCATCAAAAACGCCCCCAGACCAAAGAACAAAACGGACCTCCAAGCCTTCCTCAGACTCATTAATTTCTATAACATTTTTCTACCCCAGAAAGCGACTGTCACAGAACCTCTGCATAGACTCCTTGATAAAAAGGCTTCCTGGATATGGGGACGGCGAGAAGAGCATGCTTTTCACCAGATAAAAAACCTTTTAACTTCAGACACAGTCCTCATGCAATACAATGAAACACTATCTCTGACTGTTACTTGCGACGCATCGCCTTTCGGGGTTGGTGCCATCCTGAGCCACATTTTACCAAATGGAACGGAAGCCCCCGTTGCATTCTTTTCCAGAACATTGTCCAAGCCAGAGAGGAACTATAGCCAACTGGACAAAGAAGCCCTCGCCATCGTTTCAGCAGTAAAGAGATTCCACGAATACATTTATGGTAGGACATTTTCCATTATTACAGACCATAAGCCCCTACTTGGCATATTGGCGGGTGACAAGCCCACTCCACACATCTTGTCACCTAGAATGACAAGATGGTCTGAATTTCTTGCCGCTTATAATTACAAATTGATACATCGCCCTGGCAAGACAATCTCGCACGCCGACGCCTTAAGCCGCTCCCCCTTGCCAGACTTGCAAGAGGACCCAGCACCCACATTACCAGTCTTGCAAATTGAAACAATCCCCATGCCACCAGTAACCGCGCAAGACATCGCCCATGAAACTAGGAAGGACAGACGCTTGGCGCGAGTTCTCAGCTGGGTCTACGGCTTGCCCTCTCTTGGTCATCCTGCCCCTGTTCCTCCCTGCTAACAAGCCGTCCCAACCCTGAGGGGCCGTGGGCTGCCTCAGCCTGCTCCTCCCCACATTCCTCTGAAGTCAGCGAAGCCACCCCCTCAATCTCCATCAGCTCTGGCTCCAGCTCATCCTCCTCCATAAATTTTGGGGGCATGATACATAGTTAGTGAAGCAACATTATGTAAAGTCAGATGAATCCTGGCAGAGGTGTCTGCAAGAAGGAGTTGAAGAAATCAAAATGGCATCCACAGTCATGTAGCCAAAATCCCATCCCATTTTGCATGTGGGTCTAAAAAAAAGGGCAGAGCTAGCTACAATAATTTGGTTGTGGCTCCTATCTTGATGTTTTAGATGCACCTCCACTCAGACAAACATGAATGCATTTGAACTGATACAAACGGAGATCCTTGTGATTTTTTTTTTACCTGCTCAACCCTGCAAAGAGCAAGTTTCCCATGAGTCTGCCTTATGGAAAGACAGTAAAAAAACCTCACATCTTTTAGACTGTTACAAGCGATTTGTTTTGTATGATATCCATTTTATTATAATAGTAAGGATCCAGTGGTAATAATAAAGCAGCAAATAACAGCTATAGATAAGATCAGCAGATATGAAGCTCAAAAATGAATAATACAGGCACAATCTCCTATTTCAACAGAATCAGGAATATTTCAACCAATCCATCACTATGCAACAAACCCTAATAATATTTCCTATTATGATTCATCACATAGTCAATCAGATGTTTATACTTGTCCACCTTCCCAAGGATGTATGATAGGAAAATGTCGCTGTTTGGTAATATTAAATATATAGTTGTAGGATTTAGGAACCTTCAGCAGTTCCAAGAAGGTCCCACACCCATTTGCACTATTCAGGTGATCCTGAGGGCACAGATAAACCTCCAAGTGGCCTCAGCAACTCTCAGAGAGACTTCTAATGACCAGATGATTGCAATGAATATAAATCCTTCCATTCTCCACCATTCAGTCAGAACTGAAGAAGCTTCAAGGGATGAGAAGCAAAACATCTTCAAGGGAAAACAAGGAAGTTCAGTTACCATTTGAAAAAGCACCTTTGGGATGATAATGGCAACCCTTTTCTATACTGATGCCAGGAAAATTATTCTGATGTGTCCATAAATAGGCCCTCCTAGAGTTAAGCCCAAGTTGAAAAATTGGAGATTTAAAAAAGTATCCAGCTTTCAGAACATACCTCCTCTGTGGAGAATTATGTGCTACTGCTAATTTCTGCATTCTCTGGAATTCATTCTTCTTATCTGAGCAATATTATGGGGGGGGGCGATTCTATAGTTCTGTATAGATGATTAATGGTGTGATTGCTACTCACCCACTTGAAGCCTGGCATTTAAATCATGTCCCCATGTCATCTTTAAGATGCTAAGTTATTCTTATCCATTTCCTGACACCTTCATTATGTTAATGCAGTGCCAGTTAACTGTGATTATATATTTTTTCCCTAGACTTTGGTGCTGCTGAAAAGAGAAGAGAGATAAATAGGGTTCCTGAAACAAAATATCTAAAAGTTTATAGTCTTGTTCATTCATAAAATAGACAGTGAACTCCGACATTTTTGATTCCATGTTAAAAATAAATATATCTGTTTTGATAAGGCAAGGGTTATAACTTATCAGCAGTAATCATCCCATGTATGATTATATCTTAAACAATTCTATTAAAGCAGAAAGAAGCTGTTTAAATACAGTAGATAATACGGTGGCAGGAACTGTTTTCCAATTTTTCAATTTCTCCACAATTCCACCTTCTCTTGGTCTACCATATTTTCAGCGTGCATGAGAATTTTATTTCCTATTTCTGTTGGAGGTGTTTCTGTTGGAGGTGGGGATGGGTTTGATGGTGAAACTGTTCTTTTGTGTTTATGATCTCATTTGTCATTGGAAAGCTTATCTAATTCTCCACAATTCCCAATCGCAAGAAAAAAAATCTCACCCATGCGAATATTTCTTAAGTGATGCTTTCCCTCTGAATATACTGGAAGTATGTGAAGCCAAAAAAAGTGCAGGCCTTGGTAGAACTGATTACACAGATAAAAAGCAGAATGTGCCAACAGCCTGTAGTGACCTCATCAATAAATAATTTTCAGAAACATGTGCAGCTTCTATTGGAAGAACTTTTCCAAGCAAACTGTTTTTCACAAAATTGATAAACTATTTTTTCATCAGTGGGACACTGCTAGAAGAGTAGCATGGTATCCCTATCATGACATATCTATAGATGACAACATGCTTGCCATGCCCTCTAGCTTTATTTGGTTGGCTTCAGAGGTGGTACTCAGCAAGTTCTGACCAGTTCTGGAGAACCACTAGCAGAAATTTTGAGTAGTTTGGAGAACCGGCAAATACCACCTCTGACTGGCCCTGCCCTCATCTATTCTCTGCCTCCCAAATCCCAGCTGATCATCTGGATCTTCTTTTGTTGCCCTGCACAGGAGAACAGAGCTGGAAAGCAGGTTAGTGGGGTGGGGAGAGAATGGGGTTTTTGCAGTATCCTTCCCCCTGGAGTGGGGCGGGAATGGAGATTTTGCAGTATCCTTCCCCTGCATCACCACCAAAGCCACGCCCACCAAGCAATGTCCACAGAACCAGTAGTAAAAAATATTGAATCCCACCACTGGTTGGCTTGCATGATATTCTATTTAATAGCCTACCATAATTCATTATTTTAGGATAATATATCATTTCCCCAGACTATAACATATATTTTTAAAACTTACGAGTGTTGCAGCATCCCAATGGTAATGTGATCAAAATTCAGATGCTTGGCAGCAGGTTTATGATGGTTGCAATGTCCCGGGGTCATGTGATTCCCCCTTTGCAACCTTCTGACAAGCAAACTCAATGGGGATTCCAAAGTCACTTAACAACTGTGTTACTAACTTAACAACTGCAGTGATTCACTTAACCACTATAACAAGAAATGTCGTAAAATTGGGCAAAACTCGCTTAGCAATTGTCTTGCTTAGCAATAGAAATTTTGGGCTCAGTTGTGGTCATAAGTCAAGGACTATGTGATCCCAGTGGTGGTAGAAGCACTTGGGGCTGTGACTCCTAAGCTGGGAGAGTGGTTGCAGCAGATCCCAGAAACAACATCAGAGCTATATGTCCAAAAGAACGCAATTCTAGGGACAGCTAAAATACTGTGCAAAATCTAATAGAGGACCAAGATTAAAGAAGGCATGTCCTGCCCAGAAGTCTGAGAAGAGATGTTTTTTTTTTTTTATTGCTCAGTGCAGAAGGAGACAAACAAATTTAAAACTAGGAAAGATTTTCTTTTTTTTTTCTATTTCCTTCTGTCATCCAGAGAGGAGGTAGCAGGGAAAGGAGGAGAGAAAAATGGTGTTCTGACCAAGGCTTCCTGTGACACAATCACACTCTGTTCCCAAAAACCTTCTTTTTTATTTCAATGGCTGTGAATTATATGCATTCACAGCCCATAATGAGTCCCAAACAGTTTATGAATAGCCCAACAGAAGTCTGCCACAGTCTTTCGGGATAAGGCTGATAAGCACCCACCTTTATCTCCCTTGAAATGCTGCCAATGACTGAATTGCCAATTAGCTGTACAAGGCCAAATGGAGCACAAAGTCAACACAGAGCTTCAGATTTTACACCGACCACAACAAAGAAAGTTGCTTCTTGCAAAGGCTTGTGTCCCTCCTTTATGTTCTGTGGGAGGGGCCAATCATCTCCAAGCGTTACTCCTGAGTCTCCCCTTTTGTCTTAACTGTTCTTGCCTTCTGGCAGCTCTGTGCAAGCGTGCACTGGGAACAGGCTCTGCCTGTTCCTCTGCCTCGCTGGTGTCAGATTCTAGAGGCTCCGCAGTCCGCACATAACTCTCAGATGGCCTTGGCCCCATTTCTGTGCAAATCCCTCATCCAAGCCCTCCCCAGATTCCAGAACAGGCCCATGTTCCTCCTCACTGTCCGACTCTGCTGCCAGCTCTGCAGGCCTTTGACAGACCACAACAGATGAAGACAGAAGCAGAAACAGAGACATTTATCCTATATTTACCAGCATCTCTCAATTAAACTAATAAAGCTTAGGACAGGATTTTGCACATAATTAGCTGGACTGTAATGAATACACCCTCAAGCTAATTATTTGCATATTTACAGTATCTGTGGCAAGCCAAAGATGTTATTGCTGCTGTTGTTATTTAACTGGCATGTAACTGATGTGACCAAAAAAATTGTCTTGGAGCAAAGAGCTCTAAGAGTTCCCAATGAACCAAACCAAACAGTTAGCTTAATTTGTAAAGGAAAAGTGTATTCCATTTGTTTTAAATCCTCTGCAGGGCCATGGGAATTTCAAAATTCTACCAATTATTCACTGGAAAAGCAATTAATTTTCTTGTTTTGTTTTCACTTATTTGCCATAAACCTCTTATGTACTTTGGACTAGAAATATTTATTTTCAAAGAGGGAGTAGATTTTCCCTCTTCCATTTCCAGATGTCTGTTTAAAGGCTATATCTTTCAAAAACACATATGTGAGTGCCGAGAATGACAATATGAAGGATACACTCAGTGCATTGAAAGATTGCAAATTCTTCAAATAGGCTAATGCCAGATTTGTATGAATTATTGCAGTTCTTTAGGGAATATTTCCCCCCTCCAAAAAAATAAGAGAATAGGGAGAAAAAAATCTTATGCAGCAATAACATAGGGGGTAAATTGAACACAGTGTCATAAAACACAATTTCAAAAGTAAGTAGAAGTAAATACTGGAGGACTATATATTGTTGGAGATATTTATGAAAAATGAAAAGTCTATGAGAGGACAGCACACAATTATATTACATAATATTCTGTATGCTGGATAATATGTTACATTTGTAATTTATGTGACAGGAATTCTACAGTTTTGACTTATAGATAACACTTCACCCACACAACATGTTTCCAACATAAAACCTCATAAAATAAATTTTACAATGAAAAGTGTTTGTTTTCCTCTAAAAATTCATGTGCCCCTGCATTCATAGGCCTGTTCGTACATACTGTGCAAATACAGCTATCAATTCTGATGCACGTAATGATTATAGGCCAGAACTCTGTGGTCTTCAGTATTGAGCAAAAATGGAAAATGTAGGAAAGGAACCTTGCAGAGTGATTACAGGTTTGCAAGAGAAGAAATGAAGCTGATGTAAGAACTGACGACATTACCTCAGGAATGGTGTCTGAGTCAGAAAATGACACTGCTGGGTAAAATTCGGACAATAGCATTTTCAGTTTACTGGGATTGTTCCTCTAGGAACATAGAGGAGAAACGTAAATAGCTGAGAAAAGCCTGAGATTTCAAGCCTTTCTTCCAACTTGTATGCAATTAACTGCTAATAAAGTTGCATCTTCTAGTGGCACACAGTGAGTTCATTAATTGTTACAGGCTTAATTAAACAGAATTTTGTAACAAGTTTCCTACACTCAAGAAAGCTTTCATTTAGTCCTTTTAAAGCAAGCCATTTGTTCAGCTTATTCCCGTGTCTCTGTGTTTGGAGACTGTCATGGAACAAATTAGCTTCTACATCTTGACCTGAGGTTAGAATGGCTCTGTGCAGGGCATTCTTTCAATATTCATTTGTAACTGCTTGGCACAGCTGGGAACCGCTGAGCCAAATGCAAGCAACTACCCGTTTATGATAAACTATGCAGTGTTTCAGAATCCACCTTGTGTGTGTATGTGTATGCATGAACTTCCAGGAAGGTAGCCAACCAAACAAAGATTTATCAAGCCCTCAGGGTTTTCTACTAGTCTATGCACATAGCTTCATTTAGCAATTAAGGTTGCCTTTCCTCAAAATAAGCTCTTTTTTTTCCTTGTGCAAAACTGAATACTATCACAGTAAAGCACCATAAAGATGGAAAAGACCAGTGATCTCATTAGCTTCCTAAGATATATATATATATAAAAGCATAAAACCACTCACACATCATCACAAAATTTCCAGAACAGTAAAGCCTACAAACTTGAAATTTGCCATGTATGTTCCTCTTGGCTTCTAAGTGCTCACTAAGAAAGGATTTTTTTGAAATGACCATCAGTGCATTAATATTTCATATATTATTATTAACAAGCTCTGATGCTCAGGAGTTCTACTACCCCTCCCCACCTGAAAAGAAATCTATTCCAAATGCAAAACAAGCAGAGGAGAAGAGTTTCAGTTTCAGTTTTAGTTTCACAGCAGCAACCAGCTTGAGTACAGAACAGTTGAGCTAAGCCACACCCAGGCTCCTTGCTGTCTTCTTCTTGCTCACACAGCAAATACTGTTTCAGTTTCCAAACAGGCCTCAACTCTCTCACACACTGAAAGGACGCTAGCCAGATGAATACCAATGGATACTGGTAGGCAGAGACACATTTTTTCCCCTTATTTCCCTCCCCCAAAACTAAGCCCAATCACATAGTTTCATAGCGAAGCACAGGTATAGAGCTAGTTTCGTTATAAATTTAATAAATAAGTATCATCTGTAGATGGAACCAAGGAAGTTGTAAAATACAATTATTCCTCTAAGCCTAAAATTCTAATATTTCTTATGTATACAGTGCTGGTAGACATTTTCATGAAGATCTGAAATGCATTTTGTATGTATAATTATCCAAATCATCTTATGATGTTGTCCTTCATTAGAAAACCTGAGTTAGCTGAATTTCTGATTGCCAGACACACTTATAAATGTATTCACCCAAAGATGATTTAAACTTTCTTTCAGATCCATGACTAAACACTTAATTGTTTAATCCAGTATCTGGAATGTAGAAGACATAGAAGTATAGCCAGCCGGACAAACAGGTTTATAAACAGCTTCTACCCATGGTCTGTCAGACTCCTAAATACAATATAGCACCACAAACAGATTAATATGATGAATTTCACTGGTGTCAGTGCAGTGTGTAATATGTATATACCATTATGTTAGATCATATACCCAGAGTAATATACATGTTGCACAGAATACGACGTATGTATGGAAACGTATGACTAGTTTTTTTCCCCTAACTCCTTGTATAAGGATGATTCTTTATATTATTCATGTTGTCTTCTATTCTTGTATGGACTGCATCAGTAGAGGCTACACCAATTTTGTTGTATACATGATGTACAATGACAGTAACCTTTCTAAGCAGTTTACAGAATCAGCATATTGCCCCCAACAATCTGGGTCCTCATTTTACCAACCACGAAAAGATGGAAGCTGAGTCAACCTTGAGCTGCTCAGAATCAAAGTCCCCTGAGAGCAGTTAGTCTGCAGTACTGCATTCTAACCACTGCCCCACCATGGCTGTAATAATACTGAGAAGTACTATGACTCTATTAGAAACTCAATGTCAGGATTCCGATGTCAACTTGTAAAGCATTCCCATGCCTGTTTTAGAGTTGCCACTCAATAGATCCACCAACCTTAAAAAATATATATCAAGATAAGGGTCTCCAAGAACTAGAATGCAGCTAAGTATCTATATTATATTTAATAAAAATTAAATTTAAAAGATTCCTTTTGTTTAAGAGGTCAGGGCAACATGTTTAGCATTCTATCACACTGTTCTCCCCCCACACACATTTTTTTTCCTTACAACAGTAATCCTGCAGGGTAGGTTGGACTAAAAGGGTAGACTTGAATCTGTATCTTCACCCTAATTTTCCACACACACACACACACACACACACACACACACCGTTAACACTACTGCATCACACCAAACCACAATTCCCCAGATAGACAAACATAGTTTTAAATCATAGACAGTGACTAGTAATAAATTCACAACACATCATGTTCACATAATACATATAGGAATGTACACAGGTAGCTACAGTCTTCATAGGCATAAGACTATCTAATTAATTAATAAAAATGGTGTTTAAGAATTCCTTCTACATCATCTCATCCTGATGACACCACAAGCATATGTGCTGAGTGGGTAGGGGAAGAAAACAATGAAATATAAATCATGATGTGACATAAACTCCACCTTTTATATACTTGCTTCTCTTCATAAAAATGCCTGAGTTGAATAATAATCATCCATTGAAAGGACAACTGGAAAGCCAGCTGTATTTTCCCATCTAATGGACCAACCCCTTATGTCTGCTGCTCTGCAACATTCCATATAATAAATGATAATTCTTCCATATGAATGTCATAGTTCTATCTTTAGCAATCTAATGACAATATTGGATTGTCCAGAGTTCATTGGAGTTGGGTGGCTCATAAATTCAAATAAATTATTTAAAATACAATACCCATGCAGCACTTGAACATTATTAAGGATGAAGTATAATGCTTCATCATTTGTGAATCTAAGGCAAAAAAAGAAATAAAAATGTACTTTCCATCCAAGAAATTTAGCCTGAATATTTATCACAACCATAAATACGGTCTGATTTAAACATCAACAGTTGTTAGCAAGTTCATTTTATTGTTGTGTTAGCCAAGATTTAGCAGATTTCTACTCAGTCCCATTGTGAAGACTTACAATAGATTGGTTTTTAAAAAAAAACAATAACAACACAATAAAAAGAAGAAATATTTATTACTTAAATTATAGGTATGAAACCATTTTATGCCCCATATGCACCATTTTAATACCCATGTTTTTGCACATATGATCATTGGAATGACAGTGAGATCAGAAGTGGATTTCTCAAAAGAATGTGAGTAACCAAATTATGGGACTACTCCACAATCTACTATATTGGAGAAGACAGGATGTTAGCCTGCTCACTTCAGAAATTATGTCAAATGTCTGGGGACCAGATGACATACATGGAATTGTATTTGGGGCATAGCAGATGTATCATGCCACTTACATATCTATTTGGTATATGTTCTGCATGAAAATTCGTGTTCTGCACCCACCATGCTGACCTGAACCAATATGACATTTGAATTACAGAATTCATCCCATGGAAAATCAGGCTATAGAATGAAGTTTTGGCTATTGATCCTTTACTTTGCGATTTCAGTTCTTAAGATTGCATTGCACAGATAGTTTTGCTGGAGTATTTAGACATTCTTTATGACTTGCCTAGGGATCTATGTTATAAGACAGCTACAAAAAAACCAACATGGTATAAATAGCAATAGAGTACAAGCCACTAATAAAGATCCTATTTTGGAAAAAACTGAAAATATACTGGGCATGTGGTCAAATATATATATGTTATCAACTACAGTTATCAATATCAGTTGTCAACTACATTACTGAATAAATGTATCACCATATGAAATTTGTACAGGAAAAAGAATCTACTCCTACATATTCATAATATGGAATTTCTTTTTGATGAGTTTTGTATTAGGTCTATGTGCTATTTAAATATAAAAGGAAGGCTATCTCCTTCACTTTTTTGTTCTTCTGGGAAGGAAAATTCTTTCCTGCCATCAGGTCTATAGGGGCCTGACCTTTTTTTTTGATGTGCTTCAAGAATAGATGAGTTTTCTAAGACAGAGAATCTTCCAGCTGAAAGATTCTTTAGACATCGGTCCCAACCACCTGCTCAAAGCAAAAATCAGAATTAAAGCAACTCTAACAGATGGCAGTTTAGCTTCTGCTTGAATACATCCAGTGAAGGGAGCCTACCATTAATTTGAAGAACTGGCTGCATTTTTCCTCTGTTCTTACTGTTAAAAAATTCTTCCACCCTCCCCCATCATTCAGTTAGAATTTAATTTAAACTATCCTATAATTTAAACCCATTATTTTGTGTTCTATAACATCGGATGATAAAAAACAAATTTTCTTTGGTGTGCAATTTTGCCAGATTTTTAAAGAGAATTAACACATCAGCTATTGTTTATAAATGTGCAGAGATTAACACTAGACCAACAGTCAACAAGTAAATAATACCCCAAGCAAGGAACTACCAACTCAGACAAACATGCTAACAATAAGCAACAGTTTAATCAAGAACCACCAAAACCATTCCTACCAATACAGTGCTAGCCATTTGTATACATTCCCCACTGCCTAGTAGCACTAATGATACTGATGATGTTACTTAGTTTGGTAATGAAATCATCATCTTTTAATGACTTAATCCCTTGCAGGGTGGAGTCTGGCCAACTGAATGAGCTAAGTGATTACTGGCCGGATGCCCTTTCTGACGCCAATGCAGAGTTATTTTCAGCAGATATATTCTCATCATGCCCAGAGAGAGAAATGTCTGCCTCTACCTAGAATCGAACTAGTTTGGTAATGAAATGTCCACAAGAAAACAACCCAGCTCAGAGAGCACCAAGGATCTTTAGTTCAATCCTGAGTTGCAAATATTCTCCTCTATTAGCAGAATAAAATACAAAAATGTATTTCATAACTTGTCGCTTCTCTTCTATTATTTTCTTTTTTCCATCCATTCAGAGACTGCTTGGGCAAGTCTTTGCAGATTTGTTCGTTTTTTGACAAGAGTTTTCAGGTTTCTCCTTGCCTTCTTCTTCCTAGGACTAAGAGCGAATGTGACTGGCCCAAGATCACCCAACTGGCTTTGTGCTTAAGGTGGGGCTAGAACTCACGATCTCCCACTATCTAGCCTGCCCCTACCTCACAGAGATTCATTTTCCAGAAAAGAGAAGAGAAAAGCTAATACATTTGTTGTGCAGAAGAGCAGGGAGGGAAATGCACACGGTATACGGAGCTGTTGTACACAAGTTTATATCTGAAGCACAAATTTATCATACCCTAAAACGTGTGGCATATTGATACAATATGCATGGCTTATTGAACATAAAATTGAGAAATGGTTTAGTATGTTGTCATGGAAAGTTAACATATCTTGCCAGTGACATTTTGGCAAACTGTCCTAACACTCATGATTCTTCTAAAACTCAGTATTTGTCTTTAAAAGCAGCAGTTCCAGTGGTGAAATATCTTAGCAGCCAGAACTAAAATCACTTTAAGAATAGGTAACTATTGACTATATTTAACTCCATGCTAAAAAAAAAACATTAGGAAGAAGGTGCCAATAGAAGAGAGCCAATTTTATGTAGGTGGAGGTTATCTGAATATTTTAAACACCATTTTATTATCATCTGAAATAGTATACATATAAACTTATCAAATCAATCCCTTTGGGATAAAATACATTATGCACACTAATATCATATGACTAAGAAATAGGCCAAGGAAATTAAAAATTACAGGAAAACAAATACTGATAACATCCAATTTATAGCATCTTCATGTATATCTCTACAAGTTTTATTTTGTATTTTTTTTTTCATTTTACTTTTATTTATCAATCCAATTTATATGGCTGCTCATCTGGGTAATAAACAAAATAACAACATAGTATTTCATTAAAAGAACTCACCCAAAATGCATCAAGGTTCAACAAAAAATACCAAACATTAGAGCCATACATGACAAAGTTTCCATGTTAACATACAATGTATGGTTACTTTCAGCAGTGAGATGGAGAAAGAAAGAGAAAGGAAGGAAGGAAGGAAGGAAGGAAGGAAGGAAGGAAGGAAGGAAGGAAGGAAGGAAGGAAGGAAGGAAAGAAAGAAAGAAAGAAAGAAAGAAAGAAAGAAAGAAAGAAAGAAAGAAAGAAAGAAAGAAAGAAAGAAAGAACTTTATTGCTTACAAAAGACCACTAGAGAAGGAGCTACTCATAGTTGTTGGGTTTGGGGGGGGGAGGGGAGACTGACCTGGTAGGTGACATTCTTTTACCAATACCACCCAGAGTATGCCAATTCTGCCAGTTGTGGTGGGCAGAACTGAAGTGGGCCATGATAAACTGTACCATGTAGGACTGTAAAAGTGATTACCAGCATCTTAAATTGCATCCAGGAACTTATTTTAGTGTTGTTACATGAATACTGCAATATTTTTGACCTCATTTTGTTTTACCATATATCCACTTTTGAGAGCTCCGTTCCATGGCATTCAACTTACTTTCACATTTTCCTGATATAGTAAATTCTAATTTTCAAGCAGCAGAATTCTCCTCTTGCCAACTATCTTCTTACTAGCCTTTGTACAATTTAACATTTTTGTCATCCATTTTCCCAACCTTTGTAAACAGTTTACCAAAACACACAATCCATCTACTTGTTCTTTTTTTTTTCCAATCATTTATCCATAACTTGCAATTCCTCATTCCATTTTCCCTGTCATACACAAATACTTTGGTCTTTGATACATTGATTTTCAGATCCCTGATCTTCGCTGCCTTATATAATTGATCTAACATTTGCTGAAAATTATTCAGCTTTTTAGCCAACAATGAATTAATGCTTGCATTTTAAAAAATCTGCACATTCCTATCCCCAACCAACACCACTCTAACATCTCAAAAAAAAAAGAAAAAGAAATGTGTACATTTGTCTATAAGTACATTAAGCAACGAAGGAGGCATCATACATCTTTGTCTTATTTCTTGCTGAATGTTGAACTGTTTGCTAAGCTTTCCACTTATTCTCATGCGTAGCTTTTTTTTAAAAAAATCTGCTTTCAGCAATACACTTTGCTCTCTTTTTTTCTCAACTCATTTGGGAGGAAGGGAAATATGTTATTCCCAAACAATAGTTTCCTGCAAAGCTAGAAGCTGTTGTAGGAATGCTTTTAATTTGAATGAAAGGTATGATAGAACTACAACAAAATAAACATACAACAGGAACAATTAGGTTTTTATTCAGTTTTATTAATTTATTCACTGCATTTATATACCCACCCATATCATGTATGTGATGCTGGGCAGAATGCACAGTTAGAAAAAAAACAGGAATAATTAAAACAATTAAAATAAACCCATTAAAACAAGTAGAATAATTAAAACTATCGAGATAAAAAACATGGAAGGGGACATTCAGAATTCTACTTTCAAACCAGCCATTTTGAAGGCTTTTTTGCAAGCTATAGCCATTATTTTTTGTAAGCTGTCCAAAGGCATGCTGGTAGAACTATACCTTAAGGGCCTGCAATTAATAGCTGGAATAATGACTAGGTTTAGCAGAATCCATAACAGAGAACAGCATTTTGAAAATATTGTTACTCTTGAAGGTAGAGTGGACATTCCACAAAGTTAGAATTCGTAAGATCTCAGAATTTTCTCAAGTTATTATATGATTTGGAGGGCTATTAAAAAAAAACCAATGCTGAGTTTGCAAAGATGTCACATTTACTTTGAAGTTTTACCATATTGTAAAACAAAAAACAAAAAAAACCCCACATATCTTGAAGAACTTTGGAGAACATATCAAGGCCTATTATCTGGCTATGCAATTCTGCCATATATGAAAAGGAACTAAAGGAAGAGAGAGAAAGACATTGTGATTGAAAAGTCACTCCCTTTAGCATCCCTCTATTCAGCACTGAACAATTTTAGGACTAAGCAAGTTCCCTATAGCTGTTATTTCCCTATAGCCCAAGCATCTTACTCATGAGCTGTGGAAAAACTGTACCCAAAGAATGTCAGAAAAAAACATAAATGAAGGTTGTCAGATCTATGTATATTCCTATTCCAAAGTTTCCTGTGTGTATTACTAAACCTTATGCAGATTAACAGAGTTGGAAGGGACCTTGTAGGTCAGAGGTGTCAAACTCAAGGTAGCTCATAGGGTGCTTAGATCTGGCCTGTGGGGTGTGGACCTTCCACAACTGCTTTTGGCCTCCAGAGTCATCCAGAAGGTCTTCCAGGCCCAAAACAAAGTCCCCGGATTAGTCCAGGAGGCTTTCCAGGCCCAAAACAGATTATAAATGTAAAATAATTTAAAATAATTTAACTTTCAGGCTTGTAGGATTCTGCTACTGTAGCCTATGTCAACAATTTTGTAGTTCTAGTCTTCCTATGGTGTTAGTTTCTTGATCTGGTCTCTCTCTCATAAGGTGACCAACTTTTTTACAATGAGAAGGAGGACACAAATAAATCGAAGGAAAAAAACAAAGCTACTTGCATGCGGCGCACTCTTGCATGCGGTGCACTCTTGTGCATGGTGCACTTTTGCGCACAGTGCACTCTTGCGTGCGGCACACTCTCTCAAAACAATTCTCCTGTGTGGAGCACATGCGTCTCATAATCGGGTCTCATGGCACTGTACCGAGCCTTGGTGAATTATCATGTCAAATACAAATATGTCACATCACACACAATGGATCGGATCATCATCGATCAAATAGGGAGATTTACAGATTAGTCTTCAAATATCAAAAAGAAGGACATGTAGGAGGACACTTTTCGAGAGAGGACAGAACTTACAAAAGGAGGACTGTCCTCCCTAAAGGAGGATGGTTGGTCACCTTACTCTCTCATAAGGTGATCAAATAGATCAAGTAAGTATTTAAAAAATGAAATCACAGAAATGTACACCATGTCTGTGGAGGTGCAGTCCCATGTCATGCCCACCATGGTCATGCCCACCATGGCCATGCCCACACTGGCCCTCCAAGGTCAAACCCAATCCTGATGTGGCCCTCAATGAAATTGAGTTTGACACCCCTGTTGTAGGTCATCTAGTCCAACACCCACCCACCCCGCCCAAGCAGGAGACTCTACACCATTTTTGATAGATGGCAGTCCAGTCTCTTCTTGAAAGCTTCCAGTGATGAAGCTCCCAAAACTTCTGAAGGCAAACTGTTCCATTGGTTGATTGCTTTCAGTGTCAGAAAATTTCTCCTTATTTTTAGGTTGAATCTCTCCTTGATCAGTTTCCATCCATCATTCCTTGTCTGGCCTTCAGATGCTTTGGAAAACAGTTTGACCCCCTCCTCTCTGTGGCAGCCCCTCAAATATTGGAACACTGCTATTTCTCCCCTGGTCCTTCTCTTAACTAGACTAGACATACTCAGTTCCAGCAACCATGCTCAGTTCCTGCAACCGTTCATCGTATGTTTTAGCCTCCAGTCCTCTAATCCAGGGGTCCCCAACCACCGGTCCGCGGACCGGTACCGGTCCGTGGAACAAATCCTACCGGGCCGCTGGTTTGCTGGGCGCCGCCATCTTGTTTTGATGAAAAAGTGCTTCCGGTGAGCTTTTCCGGGTAGAAAGCTCACCGGAAGCACTTTTCATCAAAACAAGATGGCGGCGCCAGCGCCGGTGAGCTTTTCCAGGTAGAAAGCCATTTCTACCCAGAAAAGCTCACTGGAAGCGCTGGCACTGCTATCTTGTTTTGATGAAAAAGTGCTTCCGGTGAGCTCACAGGAAGCACTTTTTCATCAAAACAAGATGGCGGCGCCCAGCTGATGCCGGTACCGGGCCGCGGCATAAAAAAGGTTGGGGACCACTGCTCTAATCATGGTTAGAGCATGCTTTTCTCTGCACACTTTCTAGAATCTCAACATCTTTTTTATAGTGTGGTGACAAAAACTGGATGTAGTACTCTAGATGGGGCTTTATATAAAGGTATTAGTACCTCCCTTGATCTTGATTGTATCCCTCTGTTAATGCAATTTAGGATTGCATTGGCTTTTTTGGCTGCTGCTGCATACTGTTGGCTCATATTTAATTGAGTAAGAATTGTCTCATCTTCGGCCCAATAAGCATGACTCTAAAACCAATAAGTCACTTATTATAATAGCTTATCTGTACAAAAAACTCAGTGTAGAAATCCATGCTGCCATGTAGACATTACTATGGGGTTTATCAAGATAGGACTATTACAGTTGCATCCATATAGGATTGATATAAACATTGAACAGAACATACAGAGCAACACACCATTGATCAGCAGAAATTCAGTCACAGCTCTTCATTTGGAACAGATGGAAAACTTACACAAGAGGGGAGGGGCATTCATTAGGCACAGCAACATGTTGAGTTCTTGCAAACAAATATGGTTCTTCATTTATGTGTGTGTTTGTACAATACCAATAAGATGTTCTTAGAGGCAGCTTTCTCAAATTATATTTTTAGATTATTACACAGCATAATGTGGACAGAACTCTATCTTAGCTATCTTTCTTTTAGCTTAATGGAATAATAGGTTTTTATATGCATAGCTAAATATCTATGGAGATTCTCAGTCATCAATACAACCATGACCTGGATGATTGAGAATCTCCATAGACATTTATCTATGCATACATTTTTATCTTTCTTCGGAAAGACTATGTGAAAAAAAGGTTTTATTAATATAAACCTTGGATTTCTCTGTCATATACACATGGCATGATTTCAATTGTTGATAGAAGAGAATATTTAGGACATAGAATAGCAAGGTTAGAATGGACTTTGGAGGTCTTCTAGCCCAACTGCCTGCTCAAGCAGGAGACCTTACCATTCCAGACAAATGATTGTTCAAACTTTTCTTGAAAATCTCCAGTTGTTCAGAATTGCATCACAGGTCCTTGGTGCTCTCTGAGCTTAGTTGTTTCCTTGAGAACATTTCATTACCAAACTAGGTAACAACATCAGTGCTGGTAAGAAGCTCTCATTTTATACACTTAATAGCTTGCCCTGTCAAT
This sequence comes from Notechis scutatus, assembly GCF_049901735.1. Lineage (NCBI taxonomy): Eukaryota > Metazoa > Chordata > Lepidosauria > Squamata > Elapidae > Notechis > Notechis scutatus. The sequence continues at coordinate 191,466,904 of NC_142011.1, forward strand.
GTTGATGGGAATGGCCTTGGTGGTTCTTTTATTAGGCAATAATTTATTGTTAAGTTATTGAATCTGAATTGACAATTCCTTAACTAGAGTATTGTTTGTTTCTTGATGTTGGACTAATGTTAATCTTGGTGGTGTAAATCTCTGCTCACCTGTGTGTCAGTTGCTGGTGAGGAGGTGTTTTTTTTTCTTTTTATTGCCTTTTTGGCTTTTTTCATTGTCTTTTTTGAATGGTATCTAGAAGTTGTTTATCTATATGTGCCTGTTGATGACTGATATGTCTGAGTGTCAGGCTTCCAGGAATCCTGCTCACTGTTTCCTAGTTGAAACTATGGCTAAGTCTGTCCATGGGTTGTGAAATCACTTGCTCGCTCTCATGATGAATGCATTGAAGCACTTCCTCGCTGAAGGATCAGCAAGTGACATCATTTTTGCCCAAGAGACAGCCAGTTGGGGCTTCTTTCATATCCCTATTAAATTGCCCAGCAAAATGGTACCCATCTATCTATTTCCCATTCTCAAATTCTGGATCAGAAGGAGCTGTAGCGAATGACAGAAGCTCACCATGCAGCAGCACTTGGGTGTTGTGAAATTAGGATCCCACAGGATTTCAATTACCCAGTCTCAGGAGAAAGTTCTTCAGCTTGCTTAACCTGCTATGAATCTTTGGTTTTCCTACTATGTCTTTTGATTTTTCTATGCTTCCACATTTTTAGTAAGACCTGAAACACTTTTCCCCTAACCTTCCAATTCCTTCAATTTTCTGCTTTTCATTTATAACTTTTTTCTAAATTACAATGCTTGCCTCAAGCATCTTTCCACACCTTTAGAATGTATTTGTTCAGTTTTTATATTGCAATGTAACATTTACAATGCAATTTCTTGTGAAATAGATAATAGATGAACTGGTTAGCAATAGTAAACCATGCCTGTAGTTTTGACCAAGAAATTCACATGAAGAGAAAATATAAAGTAAATCAATCTAGAGTTCTAATTTGAGGTACCAATGACTAGGCTAAAATTATTTTACTTTGAACACAATATATAAAGAGCCCTGGAAAAGGCTCTAATGATGGCAAAGATGGAAGGAAAGAGAAGAGGATGATCAGCAGCAAGGTATATTGATATAGTTGTGGAAGCAATGGCCATGGTGGCAATTTCTAATGACCATTGGAAAACCTGAAAGATTAAGGGCAGATTGTTAGGAGGGTAAATCTAGGTGGTCACTGGGAGTTGAAAATGACTTGATGACACTTAATCAGTCAATCAATGTTTGGTAACATAAACATAGAAAATGTCGAGAAAGATAAATCAAACGCACAGGTAGGCTTTATTGGTACTTTGCAAAATCCATTAGGAGTAGGCAATCACTCATGTGCACACTGTTGGCTCCCTTTATCATTCATTATATTCCACTCAAAACTAATTCATTGCAATGCATTACAACTCATAACACTAAGATGGAGTACATCTAAGTAAGGAACTAGAAACATAGACTGTCATATATTACAAAGCAATTAACCTTGATTTGCTGTTGTATACATTTGGTGGAGAAATGCTGCATCCAACTGGGCAGAGTATATACATATTCATAGATCACACCAAATAGAGAGATCTGTTATGCATAATATACTGAATTACAATGTGGTTTGCTTGGTTTGGTTTGTCAGCTCATTGCAAATTGTTAAAAAGAGACATATAAGCAACTGTTGCCTTACTATAATGTGCAGATCAGGTCATTGATTCACTTCCATATACTAGGAATAGGTGTGCAGTTTAAATATATGTCTGTTGCATATCCGAGTGGAGATACTATGCAGTTACAAAGTAAGGATATCTAGGATTCCTTTCTCAATATTTTTAGCCAGACTTCTTTCATCTGTAACTTGGTACTATAAATCCTAAATATTTTCTGAAATTGAAAGTCTGTTTGAGAAGACACTGGAGGATTATCCCTCTCTCTGTGCTAATAGCAGATTCCCTATCTCTTTTGGAATGCTTGCCCTACAGATTGTAAATCCTTTTAATAAATTGCCTAAGTCTCCCTAGTACATTGAAAGCCACTTAAGCTTGCCTCAGTGCAACTTAATACATTTTAAGAATGTGTCCAGAATTTTGCTTTTGTGGTTTCTATACAATTGAATGTAATCTGAAAGTTGAAAGAAAAACCTTGCAATGGATAGCCAATTTTGCATCTGATTAGAAGAAAACCACCAAAAGAGCTCAGCTGTCAGGGCAATAAAAATTATTTCAGCAAATATTCTGGCAACCCACAGAGTGAAGGAATGCATTCATGCCTGAATGAATGTATATAAACACAACCTTGAAGGAGATTCCAATAGATATGTAGAAAAAGGGATAGCTACAGAAGTTAAAATGGAGATAGCGGTCCAATTTACATGGTTTATAGAGTGTCCATCTGCTTATTGAATGGTTCCCCATGGCGTCATTATCTCCCCTTTGATCTAAGTATTTTCCAAAGGTGTTTTCCTTTGTATTTGGAAATTTAATTGTCATAGGGAATCTTCAAGACCTATAGGGGGCGTGCATAAGCGCACCAACGTGCCTACCGTCCCTGTCCTATTGTTTCTCTTATTCTTTTATTTTTCTTATATGTACCCATTTCATGTATTCACAACTATGTATACACTTATACTTATTATCTTGTAAACAATTGGCAAATCAAATAAATAAATAAATAAATAAATAAATAAATAAATATATGTCCTATGAGCAGAAAGTAGTATCCAACTCATGAAAATAAAATGAAATATTTCATTAGACATAAAAACAATACTTTAAAAACCAACAAACTGAGAACTGCATACAGTTTGAAGGATCACAAAATAACACACACGTGTTGTTAAGAGTTGGAAGTAGGGAAGAAAGAAGCATGCAAAAAGAAGATAAAATACCTATAGATCATTGTCATTAGCAAGTTCAATATGATATAAGAATTCCTGCACTGATCACTTAGATAACATATGTCATCTCAGCAAGGGGCACATTTTAATCATAAGAAGAAAAAAACGTGGGGAAAAAAAGCTATTTTCTATTAAGTCGTCAGATATAGTTATCTAAAATGATTAAGCAAGACTCTCTAAAATGTTTTTCATAACCCTGCCTAGAATTTCCAGAGGCTAATGCTGGTATATTTATTTTCCTTTATGATGTTTGCAGCCCGCTTTTCTTCCATGAAACTCAAAGTAGCATGCTTGGTTCTCCTGTATATCTTTTTTCTAATCATAACTGTATTAAATATATTAGAGAGGGAGAGGTCAAATTAGAAGGTCTAAGGTTAATCAGTTGTGGCTGAGTTGTGGTTGAGTAGCATTCTTACTCAGATATTCCAATGAGTGTACTTATAGTTTTCTTGCATAGCAATCTTTAATCCAGCCCATCTCTCTCATAAACTTTGTTGTATAGCCCATAGACAGAAAATGATATCCAGTCACAAAGTACTATCGGAAATAATGCATGATTGGGGGCCATGAGGATTTCATTGTCTTCCTATGGTTATGCTGGAGGTTTCTAAGCTAAGATATCAACATAGAACATAGAATAACAGAGTTGGAAGTTACCTTAGAGGCCATCTAGTCCAACTCCCTGCACAAGCAGGAGAGTCTATACCATTTCAGGCAAGTGGCTGTCCAGTCTCTTCTTGAAGGTCTCCAATGAGGGGGCCCTCATAACTTCTGAAGGCAAGCCTTTCCATTGTTTCAATCAATGAATTCCAATCAATGAATTTCAATCAATGAATTTCAATCAATGAATTTTAATCAACAAATTTCAATCAATTAAACTGGCTTCTGTTAAGGACTGGACACTCCTGACTTCAAAGAGCAAATTATCAGTTCCTGATAAAAGCAGGACTAAGTGGATATGTATCAAATTCCAGATACTGCATTAAAAGGAAAACATTTCCACGCCATTGTTGTAGTGGTTCATATTAACCTTTAAGACAAAGGTCAGTTTATGACACCCATAAGAAAGGAAACAAGCCTCCAAAAGTTCTATGTTGCTCAATCATCACTCAAAAAATAATGGTAACTTCTACCCAATTTACAAATAAATTGATAAGTGTTCAGAAATGTTATTGCAGAGCTAAATCCTGGGCAAGGGGAGGAGGAATTCATACTATACTGACTTCAGTGACTATTCCATCCACTGCTGTTTAGAGGGATAGAAGCACTGCTTAGAGGGATAGAAGCACTGTTACCTTCATATGTTACTTAAAATGACTGGCTTATATAAGCATTATTATTAGTTAAGAGCTGCAGCATCAAATGATAAGTTGAACCTTGAATCAACCATCCTAAATCAAACAACACTTTCAGGCCCAAAGAACCAAAAGCAACAAAAGGAGTTTATTTTATTTATTTATTTATTTTATTTGGTTTGTCAATTGCTTACAAGATAATAGGTATAAGTAAAAACATAGTTATGAATACATGGATACATATAAGAAAAATAAAAGAAACAATAGGAAAGGGATGGTAGGCACGTTGGTGCGCTTATGCACGTCCCCTACAGACCTCTTAGGAAAGGGGTGAGGTCAATAGTAGACAGTCTGAAGTTTTTGGGGTTTGGGGAAGAAACCACAGAGTCAGGTAGAGTATTCCAGACATTGACCACTCTGTTGCTGAAGTCGTATTTATTATCCATTCAGAGTTATTTCTGAATGGTTTCTTTATTTTGTTTGCTCTCAGACAGAATCTTGCCAGAGTAAATTTTATGCATAATATAGATCTTTTTGCAAACTCTAGGGAGAGTCTAGTCTTCTGCCCACCATATATTTCAGGCTTCGCTATCTCTTTGCCCTCTGGAAAGGAGCTCCTCTTTCCTGAAACTGCAGACTAGATTCCACCACAACCACAGATCAAATTCACACTTTGAGCATCTGAGTACATCTCTAAAGGGCCGGAAGTCTCTCTCTGATGGCAGCTGCTAATATTGCTGTAGTCACATTGGCTGCTAGTTTACTGTGTTTGGGTATTTGCTAAGCTACAATCACGACAAAACTTCCAAAGTTACTTTTACTATCATCTCTTCTGCTGCTGCAACAAAATGTTAGGTTCTGCTGGAGGATGAATCAGTGCAAAATTGACCAGTGGCATTTGGATGAAAGACTTGATAAAAGAAAGTCTCAGAACTGAGCACAGAGTCACCTGGAAGTTAATTCACCAATTCCAGTGAATTCCAAGAATGTGTGCTGATATTATCAAAGCATTTTGATTTCTCATTATGACATCTGACATAGTTTCAACAAGCACATTATTTTTCAGGGGAGTCAGTTCATTCATTTAGTGGCCTACCTATATTGAGCTGTTAACTTGTTTTGGGGTAGTTCTGAATTGTGCTATTATACCAGGTTCTTGACCTTTCTAATTTTTTGTTTGGCTAATACAGTGTTTTTCAACCTTGGGAGCTTTAACATGGGTGGACTTCAACTCCCAGAAATCTCCAGCCAACTAGGAATTCTGGGAGTTGATATCCACTATCTGAAAGCTGCCAAGATAGAGAAAAGCTAGTCTAACATTATAGATTAATTTTCAATATCAATGTTCTGTGGGTCTATTCCTGCCTTCACTTGAGCTTCCTTAGTAATTCATGGTATCAATATAAGTTTTTCTCTCTTAAACCAGAACCTGCAATAGATGATGGAAGCTTCAAAAGCTATCAACCTAAAATTATTTTTAATGCATCTTGTCAAATAATAATCAGCATTTGGGGTTAAGATATCACCTTTCAGCTATAGCACAGCATAAATGAAACTGTTCAACCAGAACCTAGTTCGAATATTACATTCTTATAGAATTATTACAAGACTCAAAAGCATAAAAGTTATCTGTCTCTTGCACTTTGTCTCTTGCACACACAAAAACTAATAAGACTTCCTGGAGATATACATATTATGTATTAGTGATTTCCCTCTAAAGTCTGAAATCAGCACAAGCTGTATAAGCATATTCAAGCAAATAGTACAAAGATATCCATAAGTATTTAGAGAAACTTTCCCTCTTCGATCAACTCTCTCAGTCAGTTTTCACTCTTTGATGTCTGTTACATGGGCCTGCTAGCACTCACTGAACAGGGACACCACTATTGATATATTATTGATATATTATTAAGCAAAAATAACTCAGTACCTAAGAATAGCCAAAGATGGACAAATTCTATTCACTTCCTTTCCATTCAGTATTATCAACTGATGACCTGACAGCTAGCAACTGTTCAAAGTTACAACAGACTCTGCAACACAGTTTTGCAGTTTTAACATTGTCCCTCCCATGGTCATGTGACCATAATTCACAAAGGTTTTGCTGGAAACTGGTCTTTACTTCTAGTTTCTGAAAACTGTTCCATAATGAATAACAGGTTTGCCTAACAATCATAGCATTCCCATAACAACTGTGGTGTTTGCTTTATGACACCACATTTGCTTAATGTGGTCAAATGTGGTCATTAAGGTCATCAAATCGAGTTTGGTCACATGTTGACCTGCTTTATGACTGTTCTGACCTAAGACCTTAATTGCAGGAATGAATTACGTTCATATCTGTACCACTTTCTCATGTGGTATCCTAGGTTGCTCTTAGAGAATATTGGAGCATCCACAACTCCATAAAAAAGTTGCTCTACAGCAGGACTGTCAGGATACCTCACACACCCACAATGGTTTAGCGAAGGGGAAGAAACTCGTGATCCATCGCAAGATGCTGCCGTAACAATGCGAGTTTGATACCCCTGCTCTACAGCTTAACATCTCTCATATTCAGAAAGTTCTCCCTTATTTCAAGTTTGTATCTCTCACTTTAAAGTTTTCATCATTGGTATTTGTCCTACCTTTGGGAGAATAAATCCACAGTCTATTCAATGGGATACATTCAGGTACTGGAAGATTGTTATTGTGCCTTCTCTTTTTCTTTTCTTCAGGCTAACTGTACTCAGTTCTTCTAATTCTTCACAAGATTTAGCCTCAAGCCCATCATCATCTTTGCTGCTTCACTTTGTTTACTGTGAAGTGGCATATAAGTCTAAGTGCTATTGCTATTCCTGTGTAAAAGCTGGACTTTTCTGTACCCCCAAACGTGAGCATGAAAGGCCATATTCAAAAAATACATTCATCATCATCGTCATTATCATCATCATCACCATCAAAATCAGTGCAATAATTACTTCCACAAAAGCCACCTGCTACAGTACTGGAGCACAAGAAATCTCTAAATTGAAAGCAAAGTATACATAGCTGCCAATAGAAATTACACAGATAGTAATAAACCTCCAGGTAACAGTAACTGATGCAGAAATTTAGTATTTTGTTTCAATAAGGTTTTGAACAGATGCCAAATGTTTATTTGATTTTCCCCAGCATAATTAATTTTCTCAGATGATCTGATGATTCCAGCCAGAATACCCAATTCAAAATTTGTTCTAATTCCAAAACTACTTAGTTTTATTTTTATGAGCACAAAACATTTGCTTTTTTATTACTTATTTCAACTTAAGTTTATACAATTTAAGTTTGGTAAAGCACTCCAAGATGTTCACATGAAAGGTGCTATTTAAGTGATTAATTTATCTTTTAGTTGGGATGTGAAAATTATAAAAATTCATCATAAGAAATAGCTGCCGAATCACAGGTTTTTTTTCCTCTTTTCCCATCAGCAATATGTAAAGTCATCATTCAAAACTATAGGTGATTAGGAAGATTCAGTAGCTACCTAAAATAATAGATAAAGTCTTAGCTCAGTGCCCATTAATTAGGTGGCTTGAAATTAACAAAGCCAAAGGTTTTTCTTGCAAAGTCATTTGCAAACCAAGACATGGTTTGAACAGTGGAGTCCTTTGTTCCATTTTAACAAGACTGCCACCACATCAGAGAGAATGGGCATGATTATTTGAAATTATTCTCTTTCTGCTTCTTGAAAACTGAATTGGTTTCAACTAGCAAAATGTAATCAATAACAAAATAACATTAAGAGGAAATAAACAGGGAGGGGAGTTGTACTGTACTCACTTTCTTTTGGTATATGTAAGCCAAATTCTTTTAAAATATATATGTGCATATAACAACAAAGCAGATATGCACATACCCAGAGACAATTAATAACCATATGGAGGAAGTTAGTTAAAATATTCAGAATTGCCAGCATCACCCAATAAATAGAAATAACAGAATAATAGAGTTGGAAGGGACTTTAGAGGTCTTCTAGTCCAATTCCCTGCACAAGCAGGAGACCCTATACCAGTGGTAGCTAACCTTTTTGGGCTGCTGTACCAAAAATTGAACGTGCACCAGCGCGTACACGCTTGCGTGCCAGCACCCAGATTGCAATGTGCATCCCCCTCCCCATGTCCCCTGCATATATGCATGCATTTCCTCCCCCCTGCACTTGCACCTTACAGCTGATTTTTCGGCTGGTTTGAGGCCTTTTGGGGCCTCCAAGAGGTTTGGAAAAAGCCTCTGCAAGGCTTTTCAGGATGAATTATAGGCCCATTTTGAAGTGACAAAATGGGCCTATAATTCGTCCTGAAAAGCCTTGCAGAAGCTTTTTCCAAGCCTCTGGGAGGCCCCAAAAGCAGGGGCTGGATTCTACCAGTTCGCACCTATTTGCTAGAACCAGTTGTTAACATTCTCAGCAGTTTGGAGAACCGGTTGTTAGAAGAAATTACTGGCCTAATCCTGTAAGGAAGGCAGGAAGGAAACATTGTGGTATTGCTTACAGAAATTGCCTCTCCGTTAACCCTTATTACATTCTTGGCAGGACTAGACTTCCTGTCTCTGGAACTTCTCTGGAGTTTTTTTCTCCTCCTTTGCTGGTGCTTTGCTTGTGAGGAGTGACCATTGAAAAAAGTGACTTATGACCGTTTTCCACACTTACGACTGTTGCAGCATCCCCACAGTCATAAGAGGCCAGGCAAGGAGATATGTGCCTCGATGTGAGGGATATTGAGTTGGCCACGCCCAGCCAATAACACGACCACCAAGCCACATCCACCCAGTCACATGACCACCAAGCCACACCCACCAACTAACAGCCCACAGAACTGGTTGTTAAAAAATTTGAATCCCACCCCTGCCCAAAGGTCCTCAAACCAGCATGCGCAGTGAGGTAGGTTTGCCTGCGGCTTGCAAGCCAGCACAAATGGCTCTGCGTGCCACTTGTGGCACGCGTGCCATAGGTTCGCCATCACGGCCCTATACATTCCAGACAATTCCAGTCTCTTTTTTAAACCTCCAGTGATGGCACACCCACAACTTTTGAAGGCAAGCCATTCTATGTCTACCTCATGGTTGTCCCAAAGGTACTTTTTTCAACAGGCAACTGAACTTTCTGGTTTTTATTTCAACATGTTTAGCCTCTCATCCAAAAACTTATTCAACTCTGACTGGATGTTGGTGAATGGAAGGATTTATACTCCTTGCAGATAGCTGATCCAATTTTCTTAACAGCGATATTAGATATGTTTATTATTTTGCTTTGTCTTTTTAAAGTTACGTCATTATTTCTTTCTTTCCATAAGCTACTCTTTCTAATCTTCAAATTTATAAATCACAAGTTCAATTTTCTCTTTCTTCAGAAAAAAGTTCATAAATGGTTTCTGGACACTAATAAATATGGTTATTCTTTTTCTAACCAGACAAATTAATATTGCATCTCTGCTTCTTATATTAATTTACCAATCACTCCGCCATGTTTCCTCCATGTTGGTCACCGACGCCATCAAGGCCATGAAAAACGGTAAGGCAACAGGACCAGACGACATCCCTGCCGACTTCTGGAAAAAGGCACTACCGGGCTCGGCAATGTGGCTGTGCGAGCTGTTCAACAACATCGTCTCCACGGGAATAGTGCCACACGACTGGTACCGCAGCACCACTGTTCCGATCTGGAAGGGAAAGGGCAGCCCAGCGGACTGCTCCAACTACAGACCGGTCAGGTTACTGTCACACACTATGAAGATCTTCGAACGCGTCCTCGATAAGTGCATTCGGGACATCGTCGACATCAGCGTCAACCAGGCCGGATTCATCAAGAACTGCGGCACCACCGATGCCATCTTCGGTGTGCGGATGCTGATGGAGGCTCACAGAGAGAAGAAAATCCCGCTCCACACCGCCTTCTTGGACTTGGAAAAGGCCTTCGACCGAGTCCCGCACGATCTCATCTGGTACGTACTGCGAGATCACGGCGTGCCCGAGCTACTCGTACAATGGGTCCAACTCCTATACAGATGTCACAAAAGCCGTGTAAAGCGGCAGCTGGGATATCAGAGGAGTTCAATATCACCGTCGGCGTACACCAGGGCTCTGCTCTCTCACCACTGCTGTTCATTCTGGTGATGGACACAATTACACACGACCTGCACACGCCCGCCCCATGGACGCTGCTCTACGCCGATGATGTGTTCCTGGCCAACCTGCGCAAGGCTGAACTCGAGCACCTAGTCCAACAGTGGCACGACCGCCTCGAGCAGTTCGGGCTCCAGTTGAACCTAAAGAAGTCCGAATACCTGACCACTGACAACGAAACGACAGGCTCCATCCACGTGAATGGGCAGGAGCTACCGCGCGCCTCCACCTTCAAGTACCTGGGAACTACTCTTGGGGAAGAAGGCCTACTACAAACTGAGGTGGCATCCAGGATCAACGCAGCGTGGGGCAAATGGAAGTCCGTCACGGGCGTCCTCTGTGACAAGAAGATGCCGATGCGCCTGAAGGCGAAAATCTATAACTCTGTGGTGCGCCCCGTGGCCATATACGGCGCAGAGTGCTGGCCAACGACCAAAGAAGTCGAAAGCAGACTCCAGACAATGGAGATGCGAATGCTCCGATGGTCGGTAGGCCTCACCCTACTCGATCGCGTCAGGAATGAAGAAGTGCGCAGACGGTTCAACGTCGTGCCCATCCCCACGGTCATGAGGCAGTCCCGGCTATGATGGTTCGGCCATGTGAGTCGCGCCAAGGAAGAATCCATCATCAAATCTGCGATGAAGGTGATTGTCGGAGGAGCGAGACCGCGTGGTAGACCTAAGCAACGCTGGATGGACACGATCAAGGCCGATCTAGAGATCGCGAAGGCAGACCCGACATACGTGGCAGACAGAGAGGCGTGGAAGCAGTACTCAAGGACATTAGCGGACCTCGCCAGAGCGCGAGACAAACGCTGAAGAAAAAGAAGAAGAAGAAGAAGAATCACTCCGCCATTGTGAGTATTTCACAATCTTTCCATTTTTGCACGCATATCTTGGAGCAAGAATTATATATAAAAATAATTTTCCATTGCTCCTTTCTCGTTGTCTATCCATCAGTCCCAACAACAACTACAAATTCTGATTTTGATTGAATGTTGATCTTTAAAATTCTTACTAAATTTATTTCAAACACCCCTCCTGCTCAGTAAGAAAAAAAAAGTTCAGAGGATCTACCCTTCTGAAATTACATGCCCAACACCACCTAACTTCAAATGAATCAGGATAAAATCAGGGCACAGTTCTTTAAATATGCACATCACATACAGCAGGTGTCAAAATCTATACGTTTTCTGCATTTTAACTGAAAGAATAAGCTTCTGTAGAATATATTTTGGACTTCAGGTTCATTTGCATGATTTATATTCCACCTCTCAACAAAAGCCCTTAAGGCTACTTACAAAACCTAATAAATCCTGATAAATGAATAAAATAGTAAATAAACTGTAAGAGAAAAACAGCCATTGAACTGATGCAGAGGTTCTCCATGTCACAAGTCACCACCCAGAATTTGCAGGACCCACAAAAAATGAATCAACACATAGTATCTTTCTTCCACCCCCTGGGCTTTGCCCAGGATTAAGACAATGTTTGTTCATTGTTTTAAGCAATTCATGTATTATTTCATATTTTAAAAAATCTCAGATTAAGCCATGCATGTCCCAGGAGATCATACTAAGAGAGAATGCATTTCAGAGATGGAATGCCATGAGGGATAAGCCGGGGTGGGATTCAAATTGGTTTACCACTGGTTCGGTGGGCGTGGCTTGGTGGGCATGCGCTTTGCATGCAGAGAGCACGGGTGGGATTCTACTGGTTCTGACTAGTTCTATAGGACCCCTTGTTAACTTTCTAAACATTCAGAGAACTGGTAGTTATAAGAAATCTCCTTTTGTTTTTTTCCACCCTTATTACATTCTTGGCAGTATGTCTAGACTTACTGTCTCCGAAGGAGGTTTTTTTTTTTGTTTGTTTGTTTCTTGATACTTTCTTAAAGGGGAAGGGTTGTTTTAAGCTTTTTACACTGCTGTTGGGAGGAAATACTCCCCTGGATGATCTTCGGAGCTACCAGTTCAACCAAACCAGTAGAATAAGCCCATTTGTTCTGATTTGGTCTTGGTAGGAATACCCTAAGAAAGGCCTCTGATCTGAAGATTGTCTCAACTGATAGAAAAGTCCATATGGGAAAGTTCATTTTTTTTACATAATGTTATTTTTAAATAAAGTATTTTAGACCTTCATAGAACCAAATTGATCTTGTACATAGAGTAGAATAATGGATAATGTTAGGGATAACATTGTTTACCCTAACTGGTTTGGGTAAAAATAATAAATAAGGCATCATGGTTTGTTAGTTAAAGTGTGTGTAACTTTAACTGCAAGAATGTAATTAAGGGTGTGGTTGTAAAAGCACAATATAAGAAGCGAGGCAATTGCAGCTCTCTCTCTCTGGCTTACTGATCCCTAATTACTGGATGGATTGATGACTGCGTTCTTTCTGGAATGGGGAGAGAAAAAGGAGTGTTGATTTTCTCAACGGAGAGAAGATAAAGATTGGACTGATTTATTGTAAGTGTACTGACATTGGCTATTCAACACGGACTTTGCAAATAGAGTATCCCCGACAAGACTTGACTGAAATTGATATATGACTAATGGACCGTTTATTTTGACTATGCTATAATTCTTAAATGGAATAAACTATATTTTTGATAGCACAAGCGTATCTGTATTTTTACTACGTGTTAACTAGAAAACTTATCTCACACATTTACCTGTCTTCCTATCTGACTTCGCTGCACGTTCTGTTTAGTTTGTTTTCCTTAACACCCATTGGGGAATCCAGGCTTAACACTGGTTATGGGCCCAGAGAGACTGCAAAGTCAGTTTAACTAGGATAAAAACAGGTTTATGTAAAAAGTGAGATTTTTGTGTTGTTACATGTTACAGTAAACAGACAGCTGTGTTTTATCAATTATAGTTTTATATCCATATAGTGAAACATGGCACAAGTCAGTCTACAAAGTTTGTCCCTTATATCCAAGCTGGATGGAACAAACTATGTTTCATGGTCTATGAAATGTAGACTACTTCTATGAAGAGAAGGTCTGTGGAACATAATAGAAAACCCACCAAACGTAGAAGAATGGGATTCTGAAGATGAGGAAGATAGTCAAAAGATAGAAGACTTTAAACAGAAAAATGAACAAGCTCTTTGCATCATAGGACTAACACTATCTGATCAACAACTTGTTCATATACGCGGAGAGCAAACAGCTGTTGGGTGTTGGCAAAAACTGAGGAGGATTTATGTCCGAGATAACATTGGTGCTCACATAAATCTAACACGGAAGCTTTTCCGCACATATCTCCAAAAGAATGGTGATATGCTGAGTCATTTGAATACTATGAAAAGCATTTTTCAAGAACTTCATGAGAAGGAGTTAATTTTCTCTGAACTACACCAAGTCTACATAATTCTATCTTCATTAGACGAAAGTTTTGATGACTACGTAACTTCCCTTGAAATATTGCCTAAAGAAAGTCTAACTTTAACTGATATCACTGGCAGATTGATTGAAGAGGCCAGAAGAAGGCTTGAAAGAGATCAGTTAAGGAGGGAGCAACCTCAAAAGGAAAATAACGAATCTCCTACTGCATACGCAATTAAAAAGTGTTTTAATTGTGGGGGGAGAGGACATTTGGCAAGATTTTGTAAAAAACCAAAGCGCCAGAATGCAAGCCAGAATACTGGAAGCCATCAAAGAAGAAATAAGAATTTTGAGTTAGCCATGTATAGTAATGGAGTTGTAAAAAATAATTTATGGGTGGTTGACAGTGGTGCGTCCCACTGTATTACAAATGATAACAAAAAAATTGTAAAAATGTCCATGAGTTCACAGCATATCTCATTGGCAAACGGATGGAAAATGAAGGCAAAAGGTGAAGGTATTGCTCATTGTTCTTGTATAAAGGAGAACATAAAAATGTTATATGTACCTCAACTTAAATTTAATTTGCTTTCAGTTAGAATGTTGGTTAGATTAGGATACATAGTTACCTTTAGGGGAGATACTTGTTTAATTGAAAAAGAAGGTAAGAAAATTACTGCATCTTTAAGAGGTGACTTGTATGTGTTAAATGATAATGGTTTAGAGGTGGCTAACACGGTTTATGATAATAGGAAACCTCATAATGAATGTATTCACTTGTTACACCGACGGCTAGGTCATTTAAATTTTAAAATGATTAAGAGAACTGTTCAACTATCTAAAGGAATAAGTTTGAAACCCTGTAATAAGTATTTGCAATGTTCTGCTTGTAATCAAAACAAAAGCAAAGTTATACCGGCAAATAGAATTGATGGATTTACTACCAAAGAGCCTTTAGAGGTAGTATTTGCCGATATAATAGGTCCTAAAAAGCCAAGTGTAGGTGGTGCTAGATACATATTAAGCATAATGGACCACTATTCTAGGTATGGTTTCTGTTTTCTAATGAAGAGAAAAACTGAAACGTATACAAATTTCTTTAATTGGTTAAAATTTGCAGAGAGGAAAACTAAAAAGAAATTAGTAACTCTTATAACAGATAATGGTACGGAATTTACAAATAATAAATTCCAGAGTAGACTTAGAATGGCAGGTATTCAACATAAAAAGTCTGCACCATATAGGCCTCAACATAATGCATTTATAGAGAGACGAGGCCAAACACTGCAATCAATGGGAAGAACAATGTTATCTGATTCTGGATTACCTGACAATTTGTGGGGAGAAGCAATAATGTGTGGTAATCACATATTAAACAATGTTGTTAATTCAGCAACAGGTGAATTACCATTCACACTGTGGCATGGTAGGAAACCTGATTTGAGTTATATTCACACATTTGGTGCACCAGCATGGGTGCATATCCCTACACAACTCAGGCACAAAGGACAACATAGAGCTAAAAGATTAATTTTTGTTGGATATCAAGCAAACCATAGATCTTATAGATTCTGGGAACCAGGTACATCTAGAGTATACTGCAGTGCTAGTGCACAATTCCTAGAACATATAGGATGGAATAGATTAGAGCAAGATTCAGATAATGATATAATTATAGAACCTTACAAGAGGCAGAAAGAAAAGACTAGTTATAAGAAAAGTCCAATTAAAGAAGAAGTCCACGAAGAGCAAATAGAACCAGATCAAGAGGAAATAATTGATCAAGAAGAGATAGATAGTCAAGAACAGGCAATAAAGGAAAGTCCACCTGTAAGTCCTGTAATACCTAGACGCACAACGCGTATAACCAGACCACCTGAAAGATATCAGGCGAGTATTGTTTGCCAAGTAAATAAAGTTCCTACTAGCATAGATGAACTTAAGATGCATCCTGCTAAGGATCAGGAGAATTGGCAAAAGGCAATGGAAAAAGAGTTAAATTCATTAAAGGAAATGAAGGTTTATGAAGAAACCAAATTACCTCCAGGAGAAAAATCCATTGGGTGCAAATGGATATTTAAAGTAAAGACAGGAAATAATGGGAAAGTAACTTATAAAGCTAGATTAGTAGCACAAGGATTTAATCAAAATGTATATGATTATGATGAGGTATTTGCACCAAATCTTAAGGCTACAACTTTAAGAGCAGCGTTAGTGTGGGCAGCTAAGAAGAATTATATGGTTAACCATTTAGACGTAGAAACTGCATATCTGCATGCACCATTGCAGCATACAATATATTTGAAAAAACCAGTTGGTATAAATGATAATAAAGTAAATAGCAATGATTGTTGGAAACTCAAGAAGAGTTTATATGGATTGAAACAATCTGGCTATGAATGGAACCAATATATTGTGAAAGAATTAAACAATATAGGGTTTAAATCTGGTTTAGCAGATCCATGTATGTTTAAAAGAGAAAATAATGGAACGGTGTCATTATTGTTATTATTTACAGATGATATTGCTTTGATAACTAAGACCAATAATGAAGCTACTGAGATTATTTCATTATTAGCCAAAAGGATAAAATTAAAGCATTTAGGTGAAATTAAAAAGTATCTAGGATTGACAATTAACAAAACCACAAAAGGATTTAAGATATCTCAAGAGGATAAAATTTGCCAATTAATTAAATTGTATAAAATGGAACTTTGTAAGCCTGCAAAGACTCCAATGAGTCAGGAAATTTGCAAAACTGATGATCAAAGTCCCAAATTTGATAAGACCATATATCAATCTTTGATTGGTAGCTTATCATATATAAGCAATTGGTCAAGGCCAGATATAGCTTATAGTGTTAATCAGCTGGCACGATTTAATAACGATCCACATCAATGTCATTGGCAAGCATTAAAGAGAATTTTAAGATATCTTAAAGGAACAATGCACCATGCATTGTATCTAGAGCCAAAAGGTGATTTGAATCTTAGTGCCTATGCAGATGCAAGTTTTGCAACTGACATAAACACTAGAAAATCAACATCTGGGATGGCTATATTATTTGGTAAGACACTAATAGGGTGGAGGTCAATCAGACAACAGCATATTAGCTTGTCAATGATGGAAGCAGAATTTTCATGTCTGTCATTACTATGCACTGACTTAATTCTGTACAAACAGTTATTATTAGACATGGGTATAACTGTTAAAGATTCCATTATTGTGTACGAGGACAACCAGGCATCCATACAGTTAGCTACTAATATTGCTGTAAAGACTAGATCAAAGCATACTGATTTAAGATACTTAAATGTTAGAGAATCTGTTAAAAATGGTCTAATTAAACTAGAGTACTGCATGACGGAAGAAAATATTGCATACCAGTTTACAAAAGCTCAAGGTGTAAAATTTAAAGAGAGTTGTAACAATTATGATTTAAAGGTGTAAATGGTTATATTATTGTAATATTTATTATTATTACCCAAAAGGGGAGAATGTTAGGGATAACATTGTTTACCCTAACTGGTTTGGGTAAAAATAATAAATAAGGTATCATGGTTTGTTAGTTAAAGTGTGTGTAACCCGTTGGGGAATCCAGGCTTAACAGATATACTTAACTATCATATCATTCATGTAATGACCATGGATTCACTAAACAGCCATGGTGATTTATTTAACAGTCACCACAAAAAAAGGTCGTAAAATCAGGCTGGTCACGTGATGACCTTCTTTAAAAATGTACCAAATGTACCAAATCTATTATGGTCATAAGTCAAATACCATGTTTATAGTACCTGTGAGTTTTATATATTACCCAGCATCTCTAAGAAGCACGATAAAAAAAAATTAGGGCTGCTCAGATTTTAATTTACAAAGTATGTTGCTCAGTTCTGCATCATTGTGTTTTAATCTGATTCTATTAGAAACAATTTGAACTATGCATTAAGGTTGAATCTAAGAGCACCCTCAGCCATCTACCATAGTTAAACTTTAGAGTCACTCTACAAGTCACCCACTTTTTGGTAAACTATTAAGCAACAATACCTTGAGATTTGCTGTACAAATTCCCATCCAGATTACAACAGAGTATTATGATGCAGTGTTCAAAACATTAGGGCACGGCGGAGAAAACGCAAGTCCAAATCCTCCATCAGCTACAGAAGTTCAGTGGGTGAGTGATTTTGTACCAGTCTTCATCTGTCAATGCATCCAATTTCACATGGCCATTATGGTAGTGCACAGTAATAACTAAGAAATGCCATCACAGTTCCTGGAGGAAAAGCAAGCTCTAAATCTAATGAATAAACAAATACATTATTTTAGGCATCTCATCAGTTATCCACAGTGACATGTAGTTTAGATGAAAATAAATTAAAAGTGAATTGGTCTCACATCCAAATTTTATCCATTCGCGCATTGTTGACTGTCTTCTTTTATCCCATATATTGCTTCCTAATCACCAGACATTAACTGAGAAGTTTTCTTAAAGTTGATGTCCTCCAGAGATGTTGGATTTCAATTCCCTTATTTCCCAGCAAGGATGGAAACTAGCAGATTCAGAGAAGTTGCATAGAACTTTATTAGGTCCATTAAACCACTTACATACTCAGTCAAGAAAGCACTCAGGATCATTCGACACCAATTACTTATCCTTTAATTAAGATGTACTTTCGGGTTGCATGTTTAAAACACACTAATTGGCCATTAGGAATCTAGTAAAAAGGTGGGGGAGATTGGTGGCTTTTGCAAGGCCTGAAATCATCTGATCGCTACCTTAAAATAAGCCTTCAACAATAATTATTTCAGCTCACTAGACTAACATTAGTCGCCAAAAATGAATATTATTTATTATAAAATGTCAACATTATGTGCTTCAACATTTCTCTTCATTGTTTTCTATTCCATGGGTTGCTCTGTTCCTAAATTTGAAATTTGCTTGTCAACAACATTATTTCTGTGGAATATTCTGGATGAGGTTAATCAATATTCAAGTGTGGTATATGAAAAATGTATCTTATTAAGACAACTAATTGCGATAAACTTTCTCCTGAAACTCTGAAAGCTGATAATATGCTTCCACATTATGGATGGTTATATAAATTGTCATTTGAAGTTGCATGTGATAAGCTATAATACATAAATTGTGTGCAAAACTGAAGCAATTCTTAGTTTTAGTTTGCTTATAAAGACTATTACAGAGATAGATAGGAAAACAAAGCCATGTTATGTTCATTTGGAAAAATATTGTGCTATTTTTAAATATCATCTCTAAAACAAATCCAATCCACTTTCAAGATTGTTTCCCCCAGTGTCTGTTTTTTAAAAAAACAAACAAACAAAGATTATTTCATTAATTTAACTTCTATAGAAATATAAATAAAACTGGCACTGTCTGAATGGATACTTTAATTATATCAATTATAACACAGGTTAGATTTTCTGCTTATAATGAGATAAACAGAATAATTAAATGGAGATCACCACTATTCAGTTGTTTTGGTTAAACAGAATAATTAAATGGAGATCACCACTATTCAGTTGTTTTGGTTACTTTCTCGTTGCTATTTAAAATTACAAGTAGTGATTTAAGACCATACATGAGTGGACATTTGCAAATGGCTCAGCAAGCTATTAGGGAGGCTTACTTGAGCCTTGGTAATTTGGAGGTCCTGTTTCAGGTATTGGTTTTATTCCTTCATCAGCTGTAAGAATCTTAGTTGAATTCATGTTTTTTTCTCTGACATTCCTATGCAATAGTTCTAGAGATGTAATAATCTTACTGAGTCCAGGCCTATTTTGCATTCTTTTGGCTTTGATCACTATAATTGTGCATGTCGACAAAAGATATTTTTCTAACATCAAACACTTTGGATCCTTACTGAAGAGGGAATTTTCTTCAGTATTCCAGCAATAGCTGCCATTGGTTCCATAAGAGGCCAGCTTGGTTTCTAACCCCTAAAAAAAGATGCTACAATGCTTTTTATCCAAATACATTAGAGGTGAAACAAACCACAGTTTGGGATGTTATAGAACAGGGGTGTCAAACTCGTGGCCCACAGGCCAGATGTGTCGAGTGCTAGCCCCACCCTTGCCCAGTTTAGCGAAGGGGGGAAGAAGTCCCAATACGTCATGTGATGCTGCTGTGACGAGATGAGTTTGACACCCTTGTTGTAGAAAAACAGAAGTGAACCAAATAAAGTATATTCTTTGCATTTTTTAAGAATTGCATATATTAATTATACCAGGGGGTCTTCAAACTTGACAGCTTTAAGACTTGTGGACTTCAACTCCCAGAATTCCTCCTCCAGTTATGTTAGCTCAGGAATTCTGGGAGTTGAAGTCCACTAAACTTGCCAAGTTTGAAGATCCTTGTACTATACAATTTCATATACTATACAATTCACTAGAAAAAAATATTTTTATAGCTATCATCTATTAAACTATATTCCTTGGGACTTTTTTCCCATCAAACCAGCCCATATCTAAACAAGATGGTGGCTTGAGTTTATCAAGACTGGAAAAGATGTTCAGAAGGCATTCATAATATTTTAAGGTTTTTTTTTAAGGGTTGTTTATTTCTGTTGTTCTCCCACTCTGTCTTGCATTCAGGTAGATTAATCACTATGGGGTTTTTTTGGCTGCAATCTTTCCTCTCTTCCTTGTGGAAAATAAATTTCTCCTGACTATTCACAGCAAATTTGCTTAAAAACAAGATGAATATTTCTGGCCAAAATATACAACCACCATGAGGGAAAGACTACAACTAGAAATATCCTTCTGGAATATTTCCAAAATATATGGAAATATATTTGGATGCTCCTAGTCTGAGATGAATAATTATTTTAAATGAAAAAAAAAAATAGGCTGTCACATTTAAACATGATTCAGTGTGAAAAATCTGATTTGGAACAGGGAACAAATGTATTGTGGGTTACAAAAGCCACTTAGCATGTCAGAAAAAGACTCTGTTGCTCAGGTTTCTTTTGATGAGATCAAGATTGCTGTCAATAACTATTTTCCCACCATAAAGTGAAAAACATAATTCTTACCTGAGAAGACATGGAGCTCAGTTCCAACCTAGCAACTTTCAGGGGAAGATAAAAATCATCCACTTGCTTTATTTACCTCAGTATTGTATTATATTCTTTATTCCAGGCCATACCTGGAGCTCATGAGAATTATAATTCAAAATATCTGGACAGTACAAGGTACATAAAAAATGTCTAAAGCAGTGTTTCTCAACCTCAGTAACTTTCAGAGTTATGCACTTCAACTTTCAGAATTCCCCAGTCAAGTCCACACCTCTCAAAGTTGCTGAGGTTGAAAACACTGAGAAATACTATATTGATTGACAGCAGTTCTGCAGGATTTTAGACAAAGCACTTTTCCAAACAGTTTCTCCAGTTCTAAAGCCAGGTGTTGAACATCGTGCTTTCTGCCTGAAAAACATCTGCTGAACCGCTAAAGAACAGGCTTTTCCCTAGACAAGGTAGTGGATTTCTAAAATTAGAGCTTTGAACCACTTTGAAGGAACATTTCAATTTGATGAAGCTTCAAAGTGGCTCTTCTTTAAAGACCTTTTCAAGCTGCTTCAATCAAGATAGACTTCTGAAAAAAAAACACTCTTGCTCTCCTTTGTGAATCAAGAGGTGAATGAAATGGACCAATTTTTAATTTTAATATTTTGATTCAGAGCATCAAGGAAAGTTGGCATCATTTCACACATTTTGGCCAGCCCAAACTTTGTATTTCAGAAATAAGCTCTCCCAGCTTTTTTGGATAGGTAGTTCTGTTTTTGATGTATTTTCTTTATTATATTACAATCCAATGCATGTTTATTAACAATACTGTGCTGTTAAGCTCCATGAATTTTCATTTCTAGAAATTGTTTTAGCAATGGAGACTGGAAACCACACTAATGATCTAAACCTTTTTTTAAATTCATTTAATCAATTTCTATAGTTTCCCATTTCAACCAATGACTCTGGGAGGCTTACAGTTCCAAAGCTATAAAAACAATTAAAACAATAAAAAATATTTAAAATAAAAAATCCAGAATAACTACCTATAGTCCAAATATGTAGTCCAAATTTATATGAACTGTAAAGAAAGGCAGCCACATTTTTGAGAGAAATGAAAATTGGGTATTTAGGCAATGAATAATTGTAAGGTAAATGGAGCAGACAGCCCATTTTACAGATAGTGACAAAGCAGAACAACTGCTTCCTTTGAACAATTCTGCTTGCTAGAATCTCTTTTCATAAGCACTTGGTGTGGATGAAAATTACAATTCAATTATGTCTAGCCTCTAATAATAGCTAGTAGAGCTTTAATCTTATTTATTCATTTGATCTTGTCCTCCTTTAATTGGATAATTGTTGATTGTTAACTTTGGCTTTTTCAATTAACTTAATTATTGGGTATTGTTGAGACTGGTTTGAATGCTACCTCTTATTATGACATTGTGGATTAGTTGCAACTCTATTAAGATCAATTGAGCCACAGCTACTTTGTTTCTTTCAGTGATCTGGAAAATAATTGATGCACTAAAATAATTAAAAGATAGATACATAAAATGTTTTGTGTATAGATGACAAGAGTATCAAATCACAGAACAAAAGCAGAACATAAATAGCAAAACCAATGTGGAAATCCAACATCAACATATCTTAAGCTGATACATATCTTTGGCCATGATCAAGGAGAACTTTCTATGTTGAAATCCACCCTGTATGGAATGCATCAGGTACAGCAAAGCTGTCCTTCATGAATGGAAAATGTGGAAAGGTAATTCTTGGAGAATCACAGTCAGAGACTGTGAAGAGAATCACAGTCAGAGACTGTGATTAATCCAAAATCCAGAAGAAGTAACAGATGTAGAAATGGGAATAAACTTTTTGCAAAAGTTATGACATTGGAAGGAAACAGACATAGTTTACCAAAGCCTGTGAAATAGTAATTACTCTAGAAAGATAGTTATCCCTAATTCTATGTAGAAAAATTATCCTGCAATTTTACTGCTTCTTATTCAGCCTGACAAAAAAGAAAGAACTGCTTTCCAAGTTTTTTCAAATGAAAAGAACATTTAGAGAAGATTTCATGGGTGTGTATGATATTTTTGCACCCGTGTTATTATGGCATGACCAAGGGCAAGCTGTTCATGCTACAGTATTTTCCCCTGTAGAATTGTTTTTTTCAGGTATTTGCAGCTTTCAAGATTTCAGTTACATCCCTTTGGAAGATACAATAGGGGGTTTATTTCTGTATTTGGATTGGGAAGTGTGACCAGGCAAGAGTATCAGAATGTGGCTCCTCAACAACAGTATTTGTTGAGGAACTCAGCAAATGTCAAAACTCTATGGTAGATCACAATCTGGCAAGAAAGAGTAGGAAGGTTCATTGTTATGAACAAGGTTACAAAATTCTGAAAACTGGTCTTGTATAACTTGGTCCTTATTTATCAGTGTGTTGGAACAAGATGCCCTTCCCCATTCCACATGGACATGCACACAGGGAGTTTTAAAGTCTTTGTTGACACACTACACACCCCAACTGGTATTCCCTAGTTCTTACTCACACAGACAGTGAAATCCCACTGAGTTTCCATCTGATCAGCTGAGGCACCCATATCCAAAGTTCCAAAAACCAGACACAGTCCAGAGTCCACACACAGTAAGTACAAGCCAAATGTTCAAATCCAAAGTCCAAGAAGCAGGTCCAAAGTCCAAACACATGGTTACACAAAACACAGATCCAAAGTCAGGAGGACAGGAGTCACAGAGCTGGAGTATATGCATGGCAGAGAAAATGGGCAGTTGTTTCCAATATCTTGTTGCTCCATGCATTGGGCTAAATAGGAATGTGCTGGTGTAGCATATCATGAGGGAGCAAGGCTGCCTCCTCGCAAGTAGCCTCACCAACCTTCATTGTACCTCCCTCTGCTCACCCCTGCATGTCCTGCATCTGGTGGGGGAGGCAATTCCTCCCCATCCCCACTGGCTAGTTTCACCCAGTGACTGGGTCCCCAAACTCTCCAGCTGCAGCTGCTTCTCTCCCCTTTCTTCTCCAGCCTGGTGTTTGTCCAGTTGCTCTTCTGGAAAGCTCTCCAACACTCCTGGCCTTGCTTTTTCCTCTGGCCCCTCCACTCCTGGCTTGGTGGCTTTGACATCTTCTTGGAGCTCCTCTGTGCCTCCCTCTGAAGTTCCTGGAGCTGGCTCTTCCTTGTCATTCCAGCCGGCATCCAGGGAAGCCATCATTTATTTATTTATTTATTTGATTTGCCAATTGTTTACAAGATAATAAGTATAAGTGTATACATAGTTGTGAATACATGAAATGGGTACATATAAGAAAAATAAAAGAAGAATAAGAGAAACAATAGGACAGGGACGGTAGGCACGTTGGTGTGCTTATGCACGCCCCCTACAGACCTCTTAGGAAAGGGG
This sequence comes from Notechis scutatus, assembly GCF_049901735.1. Classification (NCBI taxonomy): domain Eukaryota; kingdom Metazoa; phylum Chordata; class Lepidosauria; order Squamata; family Elapidae; genus Notechis; species Notechis scutatus. Next base: position 191,491,037 of record NC_142011.1, read on the forward strand.
TGAGGTCAATAGTAGACAGTCTAAGGTTAAAGTTTTTGGGGTTTGGGGAAGAAACTACAGAGTCGGGTAGAGTATTCCAGACATTGACCACTCTATTGCTGAAGTCGTATTTCCTGCAATCAAGCTTGGTGCGGTTAACTTTGAGTTTGTATCTATTGTATCATACAAGGGTTTCTGTGGCCTTCAATCTTTTTTCATGCAGAGTATTGGTCTAATGAGGACTTTGCTAATTTACTTATTTGATAACATAGAACTGTCCATAGGTTTTCTTCTGCAATGTTTTGGAAATGGTTATTTCCATTCCCAGACTCAGAATTACATGATCCTCACCAATTTCTAGCATTCAAAGAGAAATGCAAAATATTGGATGTGGCAGTACCTGGAGACAGCAGAAGAGAAGAGAAAAGACTGGAGTAGATACAAAGACCTACAAATAGAAATAGAATTAACACTATCAGACATTGACATCTGCTTAGTCCAGGTCCTTGGGAAAAACTTGATAAGTGGATAAAAATGCCAAATCCAGTCTGAACATCTGGATGCCTATGCAATGAACCATAATAGTAATAATCCTCAAGCAACTGAAAATAAGGGAGAAAAACAGAAGATTCTTCAACAATGAAAAATAGCAAAACATTAATTAATTATTCAAGTCCCAATGTCACCTGAAATAAATAGCTAGTTATTAGGCAGAGTCCTTCATAGCTACGGTAGCCTTTTAACTTACATCTTCTTATAAATAAGCTTCAATTCTTCTGCAATCTCCATGTTCTTAGATTTCAATCCCAATGTAATCCTGAGATCACAGCAACAGATTTATTTTCTTTGTAAAAATCAAATAACTGGAAAACCATTTCAAAGCAGCTGCTTGCAAACTGTAGAACACAAGTTCTGTTTGCTTCCCCCAAATTTCAGTCACCAAAGTTCAGGGAAGCTAATCAGTGAGGTTTACATTAACGGTCTCCCTGATTTCCTATTTTTCACTATAATGAAGATAACAAGAACACTGAATGTTCACTTCTGGGGTCATTCAGTCAGAGATCCACTTGTATTGAGAATTCCCGAGAAACAGGTTTTCTAGTTGCCAAGTAACTGAGTATGGAAAGGAAGTGAAATGTCTCCAAAGGTGTCTTTGTTCCTTATTTTTGTTCCATTTATTTATTTATTTTAAAATGAGAGAATTGGTGATGCCATGTGGCAAATTGAAATAATCCTCAATGTTGATACAGATCATACTCCAAACACATTTTTAAATTCCTTTCTCTAATCCTATTGTGTGTATAAAACTTTCTAACACAGAATTAGTCCATTATCCATTGACAAAGAAATGTGTCCTTCTCTAAATGGCTCTAATTACCTGGAAACATCACCCATGAAGCCTTCATATTCATAATGGCAGGATGTCAATACATGTAGGAAAAATGAAAAATCATTTTGCTGGATATCTTCTGCTCACTATCATTCCCTGGTCATCTGCAATGTAAGATGTCTTAAGTGAATTATATTTCTTCCTTCCACTACTCATAGATAATAACAGAATAAGAGTCTTGGAAGGGACCTTGGGGGCCTTTTAGTCCAACCATTGCTCAGGAAGGAAACCCTATACCATTTCAGACAAATGGTTGTTCAATATCTTCTTAAAAACCTCCAGTGTTGGAGCACCAACAACTTTTGGAGGCAAGTTGTTCCACTGATCTGTCAAGAAGTTTCTCCTTAGTTCTAAGTTGGATCTCTCTTGATTAGTTTCCATTCATTGCTTTTTGTCTTGCCTTCTGGTGCTTTGGAAAATAGGCTAACCCCTTTTTCTTTGTGACAGCCCCTCAAATATTAGAACAAACACTGCTATCAAATCACCTCTACTTCTTCTTTTCACTAGCCATACTCAATTCCTGCAACTGTTCTTCATATGTTTTAGCCTCCATTCTCCTAATCCAGGGGTTGCCAACAGGGACCATCAAACTCATAATTTTAAATCCCATGGACCACTAATATGAATTTCGATGGACGGTGGCTTGCTGACATTGGTGGGTAAGTCGGTGCCATATTCCAGAGCTGCAGTAATTACATCCCAGAGCAGCCCCTCCTCCACCCGGGTGCACTGGCCTGCCATGGACTAGAGGAGTTGCTCTGGGATGACCAAAGGGCCAGTCCTGTGACTACTGCAGCTCTGGAATATGGAACCGACTTTCCCACCAACGTCAGCAAGCCACCCTGGGGCGGATTTCCCTCCCCCACCATTGGTCTTACCTTCCAGTTCCAGCTCGCGTGGCTCTACTCAAGATAAGGTTTGCACTCAGCTGAATGGTGGGACTCATCGGGTGGGCAGGCCATGTGGTCAGTGCAGCCTTGTGTTCCTGTGCAACCTGGATTAATTGCTTTGGGGGGGACATTTCTCTGAGGACCACCAAAATTTTCTCCCGGACCACCAGTGGTCCTCGGCCCACTGGTTGGCGACCACTGTCCTAATCATCTTTCTTGCTCTTCTCTGCATTACCTGTTGCTCTTCTCTACACTCTTTGGTGTGTGAATTTCAACATTACACATCAAAACATACACACCAAAGTTATGTCCTTCACCTATGTTGAACTACAGGTCTTAGAAACATCAGCCAAATAAATATGGTGAGGGCCTTGTTGGAGAACATTGTTGCAAATCAGGGTAAGAAAACTGGTTGTGTCAGTATTCATATGCTAGCATATCCTAATGGAACACCCATAGCCTCAACATATCAGTACATTTTAATTTAAAATGAATTATTGGTGGAACTTGATATCTAAGTGGCACACTATGCTCTGTAAAAAAAAAGTGTGGAGATCCTCTATATGTACTTGCTACATTTTGTGGAATTAAACCCTTTCATAAACACATTGTTTTTACATCACCATATTGCTACCTGGGTGTGAGAGTCAACTGGTAGATAAAGAAGCTAAAAACAACATTTCTGCTTTAAGATTGGTTATCCAAAAGTTGTATAAAATGGGACTGATCTCTTTGCCCCAAATGGTTTAAAATCAATATTCATTTATCTAGAAAAGAAAATGTTTGTGAAAGTATTCCAGAGACCAAGAAAAGAGCTTGTTAGATGGTTCTTATTTTCTTAAGAAAAAATATAATTACATATTTGGGGATTTTCTTTTAATGGACATTTTCTGACTGTAAATAAATTAAAGTGATTCAGCCTGGCAATTTTTTTAGATGAAACAGTTGACCTACCTAAAGAAACATTTATCTTCATACTATGTGTTTAGTATGCTTTTTTTGTACAGCCAGGAATCTTTAAAAATAGAAAAAATATAACTGTACATCTGCAAATGGGCTATCAATCATAAATATATGTGAGACTCATAAAATTACAAACTAAGGCACTTGCCATCTCATGAACTGCTTTATTAATATGCAAATTACATTTCTGCTACTTGCATATACTCAAATATCCCAAAATGAGCTGGTTTCTTGGCAAAATTTGTATTATGTCCTTTTCTTCCTCTTCCCCTTCTCCCTTTCGTCTTCTCTTCTTTTATCTGTTTATCTTATATTTTTATCCATCATCTATCTATCTTGATTATAATGTAGACAATCCAAAAACAAGGAAAGTGGGTTAAAGTGGGGTGTGCATAAGCGCACCAACGTGCCTACCATCCCTGTCCTATTGTTTCTCTTATTCTTTTATTTTTCTTATATGTACCCATTTCATGTATTCACAACTATGTATACACTTATACTTATTATCTTGTAAACAATTGGCAAACCAAATAAATAAATTAAATAAATAAATAAATAAATAAATAAAGACATCTCTGTATGACTGTTTGACCTCCAAACTGCCCTTCTTCTATTCACCAACTCCATCCTGGATGAAAAAAGATATAAGGACATGTTTGCCATTAGAAGTTATTTGTGAAAATTATGAAGGAGTGATATAAATGAATGAATAAATAAATAAGAACACAAACACTGATCTTTAACATCATGTCCCAAGAGAATAATTTAAGACTTGAAAACTCACAAGCACTCTGGCTATCTCAACACAGGTTATGTAGACAGTAAACACAGTGTCAGACATAAAGATCTCAAGTGCCTATATACAAATGCACAAAGTCTGGGGAACAAACAGGATGAACTCGAACTACGAAGACATGAAGGTAAATATGATATAGTTGGAATAATAGAATGGGATGATGGGATGAAACCCATGACTGGAACATACTAGTAGAAGGATACAAACTATTCAAAAAAACCAGACCTCATAAAAGAGGAGGTGGAGTTGCACTGTATGTAAAGGACCACTATATTGCTACAGAAATGCATGAAACCAAAGATGAAAACCTCCTAGAATGCATATGGGTCAATATAAAAGAAAAAAAAGGAATAACATGGCCATAGGTGTATATTATAGCCACCCAATCATGCAAAAAATATAGATGTCCTTTTTGCCAGCCAACTAACAAACATATGCAGGAAACACACAACAATAGTAATGGGAGACTTCAATTATCCCGATATCAATTGGAATAATAATTCTGTACCAAGTGAGAAATCAAATAAGTTCCTAACCAACCTAGCTGACACATCCATAGCCAAGAGTCATCAATCATACTCTCCAATTAAAATTTTTCACAGCAGTCACCTAGTTACTATCTTTGAAAACATTTATGGAATGCAGTTTCAGTTTGCAAGCGGCTGCACTGCTCCCCCTCCCTTTCTGTTGGCAACTCTAAAAAGACCATAGAAATATTTTATGAGTTGACACCAAGTTCAAAAGCAGAACATCTCAAAGGAGGACTGGTGTACTTAAACTCTTATTTATGAAACACAGAACCAAGATTGTTTCTATATGCAGTATAAAGCAACTTAAAATGCGCATCTTTTGTTCTGAGTAGAAACAACATGCCATCATTTTAATTAGAATTAGTGTAGGAGAAATTTTAGCCAAATCTAAAGCAGCTAAAAGAAGGAACCTATCACATCATGGGATAACTTATTTCATGCATCTATCAATTAGATCTCAAAAAACTATCCATCATCTTTCACTTTTGCCATTGCTGTCACCAGGGTGGAAGCTGGACTAGATCATGAAGTAGTTAGGTTATTAGATGAAAGAGACTCCTCCAAAAACATATAGAAGACCCTGAAGGAGGACTACCAATAGCAGCTAAAAGGTAATTTGGCAATGGGTTTCTGCTTTTTTGCTAGATAAATATAATGAAACCTACAATAAATTTATATTTTCATTGCTCAGAGTAAACTTCAGATATCTTTTACACCAGTGGATTACCCTACTGACAAGCCAGGTTCTTAAATAAGTTTCATGATGGAGAAGCAAAAGGTAATTCCACTTACTTATATATAGGCCAGTCCAACCTTGGATAATTATGCTAATTTCAATTCACACCTGAGAGTTTTGAAGATTTTGTCAGGCAAATGACAGCTAACAGGATAAACATTCAGTGCAGGAGAAGGGTAAGGTTTCAACTGTTAGCAATAATGTGTGTTAGAATGTGAGAGACTTAATTGACTAATTTAAGAATGAAATATGAGATGAATTAGTGCATCCCAGATACAACAACTATATTCATCTAAGTCTCCCTGGGCAATAATGCAAAACTTAAAGATCTACAGGCAAGTAGGAAAAGAAGATATCACTGCTTGCTTTCATTCTCTACTTGCTTTTAGAAGTTGGATATATATAGCTGAAAAACAGAATTTTGGTCACGGCTCAAAAGTTTGTGCCGTTGCACACAGGATTTATATTTATATTGTGGCAATATTATGACCTGCTAAATCCCTCAACTCCTAATATGTCAGTTAATTCTATAAATGTCTCAACAAATGCCATATTTGCTCCTGATAGGATGTCAGAAAATGATGTATTCATAACCTTCAAGAGTTCTGATCTTAAGGTAACTTAGATTTAGTCTAAGGCAGGGGTGTCAAATTCAATTTCATTGAGGGCTTAGGTTGACCTTGGGTGGGTGTGGCCAACTGGGTAGCCATGGCCAGCTTGACTCCACTCCCCAAACTGCTGGCATGTTTCCGCTTCACACTGGGATGAAGCCTATAATGAGGTTGTACTGTTGGTTTGTTTTAAGAATTATAATCAATGTTTATATTAAGAACTGTGGTGGTGCAGTGGTTAGAATGCAGTACTGCAGGCTACTTCTGCTGACTGCCAGCTGCCAGCAGTTCAGCAGTTCAAGTCTCACCAGCTCAAGGTTGATTCAGCCTTCCATCTTTCCATGGTCACTAAAATGAGGATCCAGATTGTTGAGGGCAATATGCTGACTCTGTAAATCGCTTAGAGAGGGCTGCAAAGCATTGTGAAGCAGTATATAAGTCTAATGCTATTGCTATATAATTTCAGAATCACTTAGAATCATACAAACAGTTTTTCTTACTTAGTTATCCCAGTTCCATTATGTTTAGCTCCTGTAGTCTGGTTGAATCACCAAGAACATAAGTATAATAAGTGTTCCCTAACCCCTTCAACTCTAACCCCTTCAACTCTAACCCCTTCAACTCTAACCCCTTCAACTCTACTGGGTCTCTCTTTGGTTTCAGATTCATAGTCCTTAATCAGTGAAATCAAAAGGACACAAATATTCTGTTCTTTGGTGGAGGACTCCTAGCTGCAAGGTCTATCCCAATCTTAGTAGAGAAAATTGGGGAGAGGGGGGGCTTGGTTCTCTCTGAGCTTGGCTGCTTTCTTGCTGAAATTTCATTACTGAAATCCTAGAACACAGTGAAGTTTGCTCTTTGTTTATAGAAAAGTGATTTGTCCTGTCACTGTTGGTGAGAATCTTCTTGGCCATATGGAGATGCCTCTAATGTGTCCAGTAATTTTGACTCTGGAAAGGAGTGGGGAGTTATAGTTTTGGATGACCAAAGATGGAGGTGCAGGGACAAGATCCACAGCTACCTCTCTGTCTCCAAGACGGAAGATTTTATTCATCTAGATACATGAACAAAAAATAATAGAGTATGAGAAAAACTTGGTATCAGAGATATATTGGGAGCTTAATTTTCCTAGTCTGTAATGTCACATATATTAATAACTCTCTGCTACTTCATAATAACTTTGAGAAACACAAAACTATATCCCAGTTAAGCCCTAGAAAAGGGAAGAGAGAGAAAATTGGAGAGAGTCTAAAAACTTTCCATTTGGCCAAAGATACTCAACTGTTGGGGCTTAGACATGTTTATAATCATCTTAGCATATATACTTATCATTTCTATGTATGCAGAATCTGTTCTGTCTAGATGTTCTAATTCATTGCTGATACTTTATTTTCTGTGCATAAATTGTAGCCTAATTCTGTCTCAAGAACTTCTGTGGGCACAGGTTAGTTTGGTCAAATATGATTTGGTATGGTAAATCCTCATATTCTGATATAGTTCAACAGTGCCACCTAGAGAGACTGGAATTTTATAATCCTCAGTGAAGATTTAAAAAGCATATTAGACTTTGTCTTTCAATAAACTTTCAAAATTCAAGTACACTTATAAATGTAGAGTTAATATAGTACTTGTGGCTAAATATTTCAATATTTTAAAAAGAAAACTAAACAGAAATATAATGAATGAGTCTGTCAGTGATTCTAAGTCAAAATGAATATGTGCAACTGTAGTTTTAGGATATGGTATCACTGAATGCAAGCTGCAGAAGACAGGTTTTTTTTTTTTACTTCATGCTCTGCTCATGAGCTTTATTGAAGCACAATTGGTGCCTTTTGCTGCAGTTCCACATTTGTAGACTGGGAGAGTGGAAGCTGTAATCCTCCAATAAGGATGACAGCCTTATTGGATGTGGATGAGAGGAGTTGAACTTCAACTCCTGCTATGCTTCAGAATTTGTTAGAATTTGTTGATTTCTGGGAGTTGCAGGTGAGCAATGTGTAGAGCAGCATTTAAGTCACATGGACTTCAATTCCCAGAATTCCCATTCCATAGCTGGTTAGGAAATACTGGGAGTTGAAGTTCACACCTCTTAAAGTTGTCAAAATTGAGAAACACTGATCGAAAGCAGGACTGTCAAACTTGGGGCTCAGGGGCTATATGCATCACGTGCTGGCCACGCCCACATCCGGTTTAGTGAAGGGGAAAAAAGTCCCAATACATCATGTGATGATGCCATGACAATGCGAGTTTGACACCCCTGATTTAAAGGAACACAGTTACCACGCTACAGCTCTAAATAAGGCTGTGATCAACTAGCCAAATTATTGATTTCAGGGAACCTCAACAGAATAAAATAACATCCCATCTTTGTGACTTATAATAGATATGAGTCAAGGGCAGTGATCTGTTTTCATGATCTGCCAACGGGTTGCAGAAAGCCTTATGATCATGTAATGGTCATTGGCAAAAGGCAATTTTATGTGTTTTTAATTGGACCCTAGAGATTAATGTTGGGTATAAAAGCAATGAACTTCCATTTCTATCCTTAATCTCTCCAACAGTCCAATTCAAATGAAAATCACCCTTCTGAAAATTGCTGATTTTGCCACCCTAATTTTGGCTAGCACAATTTGAGGGTAATTCATGAGCCCTACTGTTTGGCGACCACTCACTTAGAACTAAAAAGTCTGAAAATGTCTTTATTTCAGATCCTTTTCTCTCTAACAGATTATGCTCAGATAAATTGATTTGGACTGAAAGATTTATTTGGATTTCTATACTGGAATCTATGCTTTTTCTATCATTTTTTTCTCCTTTGTCCCATTCCAAAACCCGTTACTTTATATAATTATTCATTAAGTTGCATTTGATTAGTAAATTTCTCATCACATCTTCCCAACGTGGAAGGCTGAATGGTTGCTAAGATACTTTTGTGATATTTGTCAAGGTTTTGTTTCACTCTATGCTTTTGGGATTTTTTTTAGTACTTGAATTTAAATTTATTTTCCTTTTCCTTCCTATAGCTAAAAGGATTTACCTTTCTTTTTCTTTTAATTTTTGCTCTTGAGATAAAAGTAAGGAAGTCACCACACAGCTGAAATGATGACAGCCTATCAACATCCTTTTGAAGGGAGAAAACCATCTTGCCTGGAATAGAACAATTTAATTATTAGGACCATTTCTTATAAATAGCTGGCTGCAAGTGGCTATTTCAAAGACTCAAGTTTTTCCTTTTCTTCCTGATTCCAAAAGAGAAAGCATTTCTTTATGAAAACATTACATATCAAAACAATTCTGGCTTCACTTTGAAAGCACCAGAGAATTTCACAAAAAGCGATAGCAGAGGTGCCATTGAAACTGCTGACTCCAGCTTCTTGTCATGTTAGTAAACTCAAAGCTGTCTTCCACATGAGTTCTTAAAAATATCACTCTTAGATTCAAAAACAACATGGTGACTAAGGTAGCCACCCAACTATTTTTTTAATGTGCATGAATAAATGATTCATTTGCTAATTAAATTTTCATAGATGCACATCCCTCCTTGTTTTCTTTTGTCCTTTTGTCCAACCTTCTCCAAACTTGGGATTTTAGCCAAGGAGTTCTTAAACTAGTATGAATAATGTTAAGAATTCTGGGATAAATTCATATATCTGCAGAGTATCCAGGTTGGGAAAACTAATTTAGAAATTTTTTAAAAAGTAGTAGAAAACAATAACATTGACACCTGCTAAATTATACTAATCCCATAAATATTATTTATGTCTGCCGATTCACCTCACATCATAATTTTAATTTATCCCAGTTAATCTGATCAGTTGCCTAATATGCTCCAAATGCCATATATTGGAACTGTATTTCAGAAAATTTTATTGTGCAGTTCAGTGCTTTTTAAGCAATGTTCAAATGTTGTAAATCAAAGAGGTGGTGGAGTTTTGGATAGATGAATGCATAGTATAGGGCATTTACAGCCACACTTTGCCTACCTCTTAACAAAAATGAGAGAAAGAATCCCAACCATGAACAGAAAGTAATCTTTCCTATCCAATCAAAGAAACTGATGATAAATTGTAAGATAATTTCTTTTCATAAAGCTATATTTTGAGTCCTTAAGAAAAATATGTATGCCCCTTTATTGTTTTCTGTTGGATTGTTATTTAAAGCTAGTGACCTAAAAAAGTCCCTTCCAACTCTGTTAATCTGTAAAGTATCTGTAAAGACTCTTACACAGCTGAGAAAGGGCTCCATGTAGTCTTCTATTGGTGCCACAATCACACTGCTAATCAGTCAGCTGGTGAACTTTTTTTCATGGAAATTAAGAATGAGAATGAGAGTAGAGGTCTCCAGAATGCCGTGAAAATCATGCCATTAAAATTTAGCCATATGGCCCTCAAAATAGTGGTAGAACTTTGCCTGCCTTTGCAGAGGAAAAAGGAGGAGAATGGAAAATGTTTTCTTCCCATCCTTAAAGCCTTCAAAATATAAAAAGAAGTAACTGGGTCAGCCCTTGGTTAATATATCATACAGTTTTGGCTTCTTGAAGGCGTTGGGAAAGTAATGACATAGGCCCAATCTGTCAAACATTGCCTATCCTTCTTACAAATTGAATCTTTCACTACTTGTCTATTATGAAATCATTCTGATAGTCATGCAAAGTATTTTCTCCTGTGGTTTTTTTCTTTTTGTTTCAATGAAAGTTGTTTTTACTTCAGGAATAATGATTATTGCTGGCTATTGTTTACTTTAATATTATTGTTGACTTGGTTACATGATTTTTTTTAAAAAAGTGTTGCATTCTTTTTTATATACTTACAAATCACCAGCAGTCATACAGGTTTAGTGGTATAAAATGAAACAGACAAATACATGGTTTTACATGCTTCAGTTTTCTCAGAATGAGGAACACTTTGTTTTGTTTGATGAATGAATGTTATTGTATAAGAGTGTGAAACCAGTGCTGGACATTGTCAAAAAGCTGAGGGAGAAGCTACAGTTCAGAACCTCTTACAGAAAGCATAAATGCTTGATTAGGATTATCTTGTAACATGCATTTTACCAAATAAGACAGGAGGAGAAGAAGGAAGTGATCCCTGCCTACCAAGTTCTTAATTATATCCTAAGATTTGCTTTCCAACAGAGACATATGAAAAAGACACAAGCAGCTTTCTAAAAGAAGTACAGAGGTCATTTCCCCTCTCTGGGAACTTGAACTTTACACACTAATTCACAAGCCAAGTATCATACCTTATTCATCAATACATCATTTTGTGAAGAGTGAAGGAAAGGGCAAAGACTTCCCTTGACAGAGTTATGTCATTGCTGTTCATGCCATCTGCTTAGAGCTCCTTAAACAGTCTGCATTTCTGCCCTCCTTTAAATGTTTATATTGTTTATAAGGGCCATCCAGTTGGTGACAGGTTCAGTTAATCCTTTGAGGATACAAACAGGCTAAGTACAACAAACGAGATTGTTGGAAAAGGTCATTACTTGTTTTCCAATACTGCTGATTAAGGTGTGTGGAAAGATTCTGCTCAGCCCCACAAGAAGCCAGAAATAGTTCCTCTAGTTGTCAGTTCTGAGTAAAGCCAGTGTACCATCACTTATTCATCCCTGTGAATAACAATAATGCTGAACTTTAAACACCAACACTTCAGAGGCAGTATTCAGCAGGTTCTGACCAGTTCTGGAGAACCAGTAGCGGAAATTTTGAGTAGTTCAGAGAACTGGCAAATACCACTTCTGACTGGCCCCGCCCCCATCTATTCTTTGCCTCACGAGTCCCAGTTGATCATCTGGGTCTTCTTTTGTTGCCCTGAACAGGAGAACAAAGCTGGAAAGGAGGTTAGTGGGGTGGGGAGGGAATGGGGATTTTACAGTATCCTTCCCCTGCCATGCCCACCAAGCCACTCCCACAGAACGGTAGTAAAAAAAGTTGAATCCCGCCACTGCAACACTTCTAGTTTCTCTGTCTGGCAGTATGGACTGGTTCTCTGGTGTTTGAGAGAATGGCATCAGTGAAACAAACCAGAAAATTTACCAGCCCAGGTAATGTAGTGAATTCTTGGCCTGTTTGAATGAACAAATAGCTGATATTATTTGTTGGCAACTTGTTTCTAGCCAGAGTGTAAATTGCTCTGCTATTTCATTTATTGCAACAATATCTTCATTTCAGTTCTAGTCTTGGAGTTGCACATTATCTTGCAGATTTCCAATATTTATTACACATCTACATCGGGTCCCATATTGTCTAATTTAACTTGAGTCATTTGAGTCCCACTTTCTAATCAAGTTCACTTAGTAGTTATCATAAGCAAAGAAACACCCTTAAAACAATCGTAACATAAAGAAAAAGAGTGAAAAGTAAATAAAACAGATGAACAGGCTAATAGCTGGTCTAAAACTGATTTAAGATGAGCCATGAAACCAGTTAAAAGGCCTGGGGAAATAAAAAGGGTATTTATCCACCATTGAAAGTTCAACAAAAAGAGAGAAGGAAACCTATTAACTCAGTAACCTTTCAATTTTTGATCCTTACATGGTGCTATGAAAATAAAGTGCTTGTAAAGACAAATTAGATCATATTATTTCTGTTTTCTAGGACTTTATGGGTTTTTTTTTCAGATCACCACATTCAATGGCTTCTGTAATACTCCACTAACCCAGATGCTCCTTAACTTATGACTGGCCATTAGGCAACTATTCAAACTTATGATGGAATTTCCAAAAGCTATTTATGACCTGATTCTGAAGTTCTACCAGCTGTCAACCCGCCTACAGTCATGTGTCCACATGTTTGACACTAGGCCACCAGTTCCATTTATAACTGTTTGCGGTGTCCTGCAGTCATCTGATTGAGATTTACAATGTTTTTGCTGGTTTCCAGCAAAAATTGCTCCATAGCTAACAATGTTGCATCCTCTTAATGACCACTGCCCACACAAAAAAAGATCGTAAATTGGGCAGGTCACATGACTTTGGGCAGGAAAATTGGGCAGGTCACACTTTATAACTTACATGGTAATTACCAGGCTCAATTATGGTCATAAGTCGAGGACTACCAATAGAAGGAGTGAAGAAAGCAAAAGGGATGGGTTAGATTTTAGGCACCTATCAAATATTGAGTGAACATTCCAATCCATCAGATCTAAAACACTCTTAATGTTTTACAGCTCTCTGGAACTGTCCAAAAGACATAGCAGTCCCTCTGCTCATAGACTTTACAAGTTCCCATTCCATTGGGAATGAAAAGAAGGAAATTTGAGAACAAAAAGAAAAATAAACAAAGGAAATTCAGGAAACAAGTCCCAGTATTACCCTTTGGTAATTTGTCAGTTCTTCTCTTTCTTCCAAGAGGTTGCTGACTATCTGCAGATTGCCTGACAATCTCCCCTAAACATAAATATACAAACCCTTTTTGGGGGGCTAAAAGTTCATTGAAATGTCAGCACAGTATACAACAGCACCATAAAAAAAATGTTGCTGAGAGAATTCTTTACAGAAAGGATTAAATTGGCAGTATCATAAGGAGACCAAAATCTCCTGAAAATTGAGATGGATTCTTGATGACTTCATGAGCATATGAAAGCAATTTTCTTAGCAGCAGAATTCTTTTGGCAGCTTTTGACTCGCCGGTATAGTCCACATTAGTAGGATTCCCTCGAAATGTCTTTTCCAGTATTAACAGACATATCCCTGCTTAGATTTCCACCAGGTAATCCAACTATCATTACCTGTTCAGTGGCCAAAATAGCTGTATGATGGCATGTTTCAGCCCACGGCTACCTCCCATTCTACATATATCCAGTGGAGAGTTGGGAAGATATCATATTTTCTTGTAGGGAAAATTAAGAGGGTTGATGCTGTGCTGGAAAAGAACCAGAGATGTACTGAAAGTGACTTTTGGAAAGAAAAATTGGATAAATCAAGATGGATTCTAGACAGTATTATTTGTTGAAGTCTTGGGGTTCCAGGAATGCCTAGGGCAAAACTTTTGAAGTGGAGTTGGGTTCAGGTTGGAGAAGATATATAATGTTCTATCTTCTGAAGTTTGCTTATATAGGTAGTCCTTGAATTACAACCATTCATTTGGTAATAGTTCAAAGTTAAAACCACACTGGAAAAAGTGAATGTGGTTGTTTTTCACACTTATGACCGTTGCAATATGTCCATGTTCATGTGATCAAAATTCATACGCTTGGTGATTGACTCAAGTTTATGATAGTTGCAGTGTCCTGGGGTTATGTGATCATTTTTCAATCAATTTTTATTACAGTCACAGACCAGCATAACAAATAAAAGCAGTAACAATAAAAATGACAAAGTAATATATTACAGTAGGTGATGGATTATCAGTTAGAATCTGGTTAATTTTGTATGCACTATAACAAAATTTGGCCACATTTAAAGAAACTACTTCATATCAATCTGATAATGGCAGTTGTACATAGAAGAAATTAGTATTTCCTGGAAATTTTATTAGGTAAGGTGTTATAAAGGACATAAATTCTAGTTTCAATGCCCCCTGTCGAAAGGGGCACAATCTCAGTTCATATGTTGTTGTTGCTGAAAACCATGCATTTACAGGAGTGCCAATCCAGGTAGGGTTTTACAGATTAAAAATATTATATTGAATTGGAGTAAGAGACCACTGTAGCTAATATGGTTAGCATAGCCTGTAATAGGAGGAGTTGACTTTACCCTATCCAGATCGCCACAAAGATTGTCAATCAGATGGTGAATGCTTCTATATTTCCATTTAACAAACTGATCTGAATCCCAACTGAAAAGATCTAGATCAGGGGAGCCTAATTGGGAATTGTACTACCAAGCTGCAAACTTGATGTGGGCCAAGGAATGGATAACACTAAGAAAGACTAGATTGTTGACATTAGAAGGACATGATTTGTTGTTGGGTTGGCATGCTTTTCTATGGTATAAGGGAACTAAAACACAGGGTTATTTTAGAAGACATCATATAAGGGAGTCTTTGTGGTTGAATTGGGAGAAGATTAAAAGACAATGTTATTTGAAAATTCCAGTTTGGTTATCGACCATTGAAGCATTTTCCTATCCTATAATATATAAGAAGGAACAAACAGTTAAATATGGGGAAATACTGGATGAAAAGGGTGAACTTAAATCAATGCAAAATTTAGAGGAACAAGGTATAAAGATGAATTGGTTTTCATATGAGCAAATACATTCAAGGTATGATGAAGATTTTAAGACAGAGGGATTTTATGATAAATTGACTGATTTAGATAAGATTCTGACAGGTACTGATGAAAAGGTGATTAAAAAACTATATGGTTATTTATTGGAAATTAAATTAGAGGAAGAACAAGTTAAGGAAACTATGCTTGGGGAAAGAATTTTGGATATGGGATTGATCTAGAAAAATGGCAAAAATTGTGGTCACAAAATTATAAAATGACAATGTCAACAGCATATAAAGAAAATTTGTATAAGATGTTTTACAGGTGGCACCTTCCCCCGACAAGAATAGCAAGAATGTTCAAGAATAAATCTGAAAAATGCTGGAAATGTCATCAGATACCTGGCTCATATTACCATATGTGGTGGACTTGTGAGGATGCGAGAAAATATTCGACTAAAATTCGCATGTGGTTGGAAAAAATGACAAAGAAACATATAGACTTGAAACCAGAGATTTTTTTATTGGGAATCTTACCTGATACATACAGTAAAGATTTGAAATACCTGATTGTAAATGTATTAACAGCGGCTAGGATTGTATTTGCTAAAAACTGGAAAAATGAGAAAATACCATTGCAGGAAGGAATTATTAAGAAAATATTGGAGTGTGCTGAGATGAGTAGATTGACATTTGAAATTAGAGAACAAGAGGATAAACAATTTTATGAAATTTGGGATCTTTTCTATAGATGGTTGGATGATAAACATAATAAATAGAATATTTAGAATTTTAGATAATAATGAATATATAAAGAGACATTTTTTCTTTTCTATTTGATATTATAATGTTTTTAGGATAGATCTGGTATGATTATATGATTTGCTATTAAATAAATTAAGTAAATTATAGCTATCTTGTAAAGCATGAATGAATAAAATTAGAGTCAAATGATTGTTTAATAGTGATACTAGGGTATATAATTTTTGATTGATAATATGAGTCATTATGTAATGTAACTGTAATTGAGACTACGAAATGGATGGACAAAAAAATTGGTAAACCAACCGACACACTGTTTGTATACTTATGGAAAGTTGGATGTTTTTACGTTTTGTTTGTTTTGTTTGTCTTTAAAAACTAATAAAACTTTAAAAAAAAAAAGATCTAGATCAGGGGTGTCAAACTCAAGACCCGTGGGCAGGATCTGGCCCACAAGATGCTTAAATCTGGATTGTGGGGCCAGCCTGCAAATATCAAAGGACTGGCCCATGGTGCCTCTGCCGGCCAAATGGGCCGCATGGGGGTGCATGTGGCTGCCTCCATGGCCTCCGGCAGCACTCTGCTGGCCAAAAACGGGTCATGTGGAGGCCCCATGAGGCCCTTGTATGGCCCATTTTCGGCCTGGAGAGTGCTGCAGGAGGCGCAGGGGGAACATGGCCCTCGCACTCCATTTTGGGCAGCAGAGTGCTGCAGGAGGCATCTGTCCCATCTTCCCTACTGCTCCCCACCCTCACTCCACCAGTCCACAGAGGAGAACTACAATGCTGATCCGGCCCTCAAAGAAATCCAGTTTGACACCCCTGATCTTGATGATCTATTTCCTTTAGGAACTTGGATAGCAGAAACCTCACAGCCTTCTCCAGAATCTTCTCCAGAGAAGGAAGTTTCGAGATTGGGAAGAAATTGTCTACAGTGGTTGATCTGAGCAATGGCCTACACCTTCACTACCAACCTCTTCAAAGGAGATGACACTTCCCTACCATTTAAAGCAGGCTTGTCCAACCCGCGGCCCACGGGCCGCATGCGGCCCAGGTCGCCTTGTAGAGGCGGGCGAGGCGAGCAACAGAAAAGGCAGGCAGCCGCAGCCAAAAGTCCCGCCCGTCACCTCCTGCTGTTGCCGCCGCCCGCCACCGCTGCTGCATTTGCAGGAGGAGAGGTAGGCGCGAGGCAGGGCGAGGCGAGCAACAGAAAAGGCGGGCAGCCGCAGCCCAAAAGTCACGCCCGCCACCTCCTGTTGTTGCCGCCGCCGCCACCGCTGCTGCTGCTTCTGCCCCCGCCACCGCTGCTGCTGCTTCTGCCCCCGCCACCGCCGCTGCTGCATTTGCAGGAGGAGAGGTAGGCGTGAGGCGGGTGAGCTTTCTTCCTCCCTCCCCCCACCCCGCAAAATTTGGCCAGAAAATTATAAAATAAAAAAATAAATAATTTTTAATTAATAATTAATAATAAATAATAATTTAATTTAATTAATTTAATTTAATTTAATTTAATTTAATTTAATTTAATTTAATTTAATTTAATTTAATTTAATTTAATTTAATTTAATTTAATTTAATTTAATTTAATTTAATTTAATTATTTAATTTAATTATGTGCGGCCCAAACCAAATTTTCATCTTCTAATGTGGCCCAGGGAAGGTGAAAGGTTGGACACCCCTGATTTAAAGAGATTACTTCCTGAAGCTGGGCACACACATTCATCCAGCTGCCTGAAGAAATCAGATGGGTCACAGATTCAAGCCGTAGAAGTGATATTCATGTAACCAAGACCCCATTTACCTCCTCAATATCTACACATTCCAAAGGATCCTAACTAACATCACAAGATATTACTTGTAAGATGGTCAATTGACATCCAAACCAGCATAAATGGGATCTTGAAAGCTCATAAAATGCCACTGTGGCCAGAAGGAAGATATTACCTCTTTATAAGTCTGAACAAGGCTACTGGACCTGAACCTGCAGACCCAATAAAAATAGAAAAGAAAAGCCAGTTCATCTCTCTTAGCAGAATGGAAGGCTTCTGATCATGAGTTTCCAAGTATGTTTCACTACATTAACTTTTTTTTTTCCTGCCCGCGTTGCTATGTCGTCCCTTTATTTCATTTTCTAGAGGTCCCTCGGATTGCAATTCAGAAGAAACTGCATGAGAAGATTGTTGGCTAGTACTGTGATCTCCTCTGAATTCTAGAGAGCAATGAAGCATCCAGCTACAGTACCTATGTAATATCTGGAAAGTTTGATTATGGATGGATGGGTGGGTGGGTGGATGGAAGGAAGAGAGAGAGACAGAGAGACAGAAAGATATGCTTTATATATTTATTTTGGTCTGTGAGTGTGAATATGAATATATATGATGGTACGTGATTTTCTCTCTCTCTCTTTATATGTAATAGTAGACAACTGTTTGCTGCTGGCTATTATACTTATTAGGGCTTTGTTAATAAAGCAAAGGTAGCTTATCCTATCCCTGCTGATTTTTTCCCTCTCTTCATTTCTCTAAGTGACCTTTCTTTTTTTCCCTTCATTACACAAAAAGAAATAATTGTTCTCTTGGTCAAAATTGCTCATTTCTAAGGCTTTCTAAATGGCCACATCTCTTTTTTTTCTCTTTTGAAAAACCAGCAAAAGATATATGATTTTGTGCCTTCCCCATTACTCTTGCTTGGCTTTTTACTTCCAACTAATGCCTTTTTCCTTCTAAAACACACAGTGACATGCAACAAAATTGTCCCATTGGCCAGTTGTTACCCTTTCTCAGGAGGTTTTCTGAATGACTAATGTTTCCTCTCTTAAATCTGCCACAGTGCTGAACTACCACCAGACCTGTAGCTGAGAAGCAGCTATTTCCTTTATTAGAGAAAACAGGGAGCAAAGGCACCTGGGTAATCATATCTTCCCTTATCTGTGATCACAAAAAATATAGTTCTTCTAAGCTGTCCTGTAACTAAAGCAGGGCTTGAATAAAAATAACTGCATGATACAGCAAAAGGTAACAGTGAATATTGTTTGCTTCATTATATGAATTATTTCTTTTCTTTTCTTTTTAACTTCAGGCTGTGATTCCAAAATGTGGGTGCTACCCTTATGTAAATAAACTTTTTTTCATAGCCAATTTCTTAATGAGAAATATGTAAACAAATCAACCCAGAGTTCCCATTTGGTGCACAAATGACCAGGCTCAAATTATCCTAATTTGGACACATTTTGCAAAGTTCTAGGGTTTCTGGAGGAGGCTCTAAAGATGGGAAAGTTGTGTTGGAAGAAATATCCTTCTGGTTTCAGTTCCAAGTGGAGAAAAAGACAGTGTAATCATGGAGGTTGTTTGGAAAGAAGGTTTATTGATGAACAGGATCACATGCCTTAGAGACTTTGGGTGAAGAAAAAGAGGGGAGATGCTGAGACTCCCTGGGTTTTATAGCCTCTGGCTTTGAACTTCCTGGAGCGCGGGAAGAGCATCCTGATTGGTTGGTGTCAGAGGTCATAGCTAGCTTTGTAGGTTGTCTGTGTGCTAAGTTTGGTTGAAACTTGGTAGGTGGTGCAATTAAGTGCAATTAAATGGCTCTGCCTGAAGAAGGTAGATCTTTATTATGTAGAATAGAATGGCCCAGGCTTTAATGGCCCATTAACAAAGGTGGGAGGGCTGAGTTTCTGCCTCTCTGAGTTTCTACTTCTCTTTTAGGGGAAATATTCTGCCTTTTTAATATATCCTAAAATATTTCATTTTTCTAGGAGAGGGGTGGGCTTTAACTTCCAACAGCTGGAAGGAAACTAGTAATAGCAATAGCACTTAGATTTATATACTGCTTTATGGTGCTTTACAGCCCTCTCTAAGTGGTTTACAGAGTCAGCATATTGCCCCCTATAATCTGGGTCCTCATTTTACCAACCACAGAAAGATGGAAAGCTGAGTCAACCTTGAGCCCAGTGGAATTCGAACTGCCAAATTGCAGGCTGCTGGCTGTCAGCAGAAGTAGCCTGCAGTACTGCACTCTAACCACTGTGCCACCAAGGCACAGAGGAAGAGGACAAGCATCAACAAGGTGGATGGACTTATTTCCAGTGGCAATGAATGCACCATTGAGAGATTTGAAAGACCAGGTTAGGGACTGATTGGTGTAGATAAAATCTGTTTCCCTACATGTTTTGCATCGTGTTATGCCTACATTAAGGAAAGCGAATCTGCTCCTTAACAGGTAAGTTTGGATCATAATAACATACAAATAGCAGTGTGAAACTCCTATCACTGGTGTCAGAATGTTTAATGTCCTCATATAATCAGTCATAAGAATTGATTGTAGAGTTTAACAGAGTTGGAAGGAGCCTTGTAGGTCATCTAGTCCAAACCCCCCCCCCCAAGTAGGAGACCCTACACCATTTCTGACAGATGGAAGTCCACTCTCTTCTTGAAAGATGGGTAAAATGCTACATTCCTACAGCATAGAGATGGGTAAAATGCTCTATTAAGAGATTAAGAGATAGAACTGAGATTTTCTAGAACAGGGGTCCCCAACCACCGGTCCGCGGACCGGTACCGGTCCGTGGAACAAATCCTACTGGGCCGCTGGTTTGCTGGGCGCCGCCATCTTGTTTTGATGAAAAAGTGCTTCCGGTGAGCTTTTCCGGGTAGAAAGCTCACCGGAAGCACTTTTTCATCAAAACAAGATGGCGCCCAGCTGATGCCGGTACCGGGCCGCGGCATAAAAAAGGTTGGGGACCACTGTTCTAGAAACATAATCCCAGAATATTTTTATGATTTATAAAAAGTGCAAAGAGCAACCAGGATGATTAAGGGACTGGAGACTAAAACATATGAAGAACATTTACAGGAATTGGGCATGGCTAGTCTAGTGAAGAGAAGGACCAGGAGAGACATGATAGCAGTGTTCCAATATTTGAGGAGCTGCCACAGAGAGGAGGGAGTCAAACTATTTTCTAAAGCACCTAAAGGCCAGACAAGGAATAATGGATGGAAACTGAACAAGGAGAGATTTAACCCGGAAATAAGGATAAATTCAGACAGTGAGAACAATCAACCTATAGAACAGATTGCCCTTTGAAGTTGTGGGAGCCACTGGAGGCTTTCAAGAAGAGATTGGACTGCCATTTGTTGGAAATGGTGTAGGGTCTCCTGCTTGGGTGGGGGGGTTGGACTAGATGACCTACAAGGTCCCTTCCAATTCTGATTATCTGTCTATCTGTCTGTTAAACTGTGATCTTTTCTAGTGTGTGTATTTGGGGCACAGATTTGGTGCTTTGATGACTATTTGAATGTATATCATCATTTTATTTTTAATTGTATTTATGAACTGCTGTCTTTATGTTGCTGATGGATTTTAATTGTTGTGAAGTGCCAGTTTGGTTTATTGGAATCACATACAGGTAGTCCTTAATTTACAACCAGTTGCTTAACAAACATTTGTAATTGTGACCAGCTGGGGAGGAGAGATGCAGCTCTCCTCAACCCTGCTGGCAGTCTCCCCCCTCTTCACCGGGGTGGCTTAGCCCCGAAACCAGCCGGCTTGGGGCGCTCCAGTGGTGAGCACGGATCAAAGCCTCGCAGAGACGAGGTTTCGGTCTGTCGCTGAAGAAGCTCAAACCGGAAGTTACTCCCTTTCCCGAAGGCGGTTGCAGCGGTGGTCAGAAATGGCCACCACAAAGAAGAACTCAACCAGAAAAGAATGTGCAGGAGGAAGATAAGAAGAGAAAGTTTTGGTTGACCGGGTCAAACAGCAAAAGCAACAAATAAGGTACCCTGGAATTGAAACTGTTAAAAAACAATAACATTGTTCCCTAAGAAGATTTTTAAGCTGCGAAGGAGAGAGAAAAGGGAAAAGATTTGGTTTTCTCCTTTTCCTATACTTACAGCTAAGAGACTTAAGCAAGAAATTGGAAAAAAATCCACTTTGACATCAATAGGCATTTAATGCTGAAAATAAAAAGTCAAAGGGATAATAAAGATTTCTGGATAATTAAAAGCTTTTGAAAACAGGAAAGGAGAGAAAAAGAATACAAGGACAGGATCTGGAAGGGAGGAAACTGCCTGGAATTAAAAAAGAACTTACAGCAAAATCTCAACAAGACTTCCAAAAGATACATTCTAACTGAAATATCACAACAAAAACCCCAGGAAGGTAAAGTCAAAAAAGAAATAAGAAGATATAACTCGGGACTATCTAGATTACTTGATGATTTCTGGATTCTTGGTTATTGTTTTGAATGACTAAAATCAATCGGGTGGTTGTTTAGAACTGTTTAAAATGGCTCCACTTTTAGAAGAACTGAAAATGGAACTTAAAAAGTACAAAGAAGATGCACAAGAAGGGAGAGGTTCTTTTGGCTTCATATTTCAGTTTTTAGAAATGGAGATTTGGAATTATGAGAAACAACAAGAAATGCCTGCAGAACAAGAAGATTGCGACAAAGAAGAAGCCATCTTTAATGAACAAGTAATCTTAGATGAGGGGGGAGGAAAGGGGGGAAAGAGAATGGACAGTTTAAGATTGGGAAAAACAACTCCCCCCCAAAATAGAGTGAAAAATAAGTATAAAATCAGAAAGCAACAGAAGAGGGAAATGCAGAAGAGAGAATTAGAGAATAAGAGTTGAATGGATGTAATTAAAAGATATAAAGGTGTCATACTCCAATTAGTAACTACAGGAGAAAATTTGTTTAATGAGAAAAGATAATATGAAATTGAAACAGAACAGACAAAAGTATAAATATAATGATTTGAATTGAGATGAGATAATCAAAATAAAATTGAGAAAATTAAAAGAGGGGAAAAACTATATAGAAAATGTAAAATAGTATAAGATATGGAATAGAATACAAAAAGGAGCATGAAATTGAGTTTTGTGTCTGTATAAAGAAGTTCAACCTGGGACCATGCTATTTTCAAAAAAGATGTTTTATTTGTATTTTGTATGTGTGAAAACCCAAATAAAACTTTATTTAAAAAAAAAACATTTGAAATTGTGACAGACTCAGAAAGGAAGCTTACCTTCGGTCCTCGAAGGTACAACTGGCACCCCACTCCTGGGATCACATGACTGCATTTCAGGAATTTGGCAACCGGCTCACATTTACACCAGTTGCAATGTCTCATGGTCTTTTGATAGTATCTTACCGCTATTTTTTGTTTAAAAAAAACCCCATTGCATAAGCTACAGTCCAACTTTTGAGCTTGTGATTTACTTAGCCACCACATGACTTACTTAATTACTGAGGTGACTTGCTTAATGGCCATTGTAAAAACAGATATAAAATCAAATCAGTGACTCAACTTACAACTGCAACTATGACCAAAAAGAACTCAATTGTGGTCTTAAGTCATTGACTCCCTGTAGAAGTATTTTAAAATAAGCACATTGGCTGAACCTCAATTATCTTTGAGAAATCCTGGAAAATTGGCCAAGTACCAGAGAAACAAAGGGCAAACTTTCCTGTCTTCAAAAAAAAAATGAGCCATTATAGGAAATATGGACCATTCACTTTGATATTAATAAGAAGAATATTGTCTTCCCATTCTAGGGAAGTTGCATATTCAGGTTAATCTAGTTTAATATACAAAAGGTTGAGCAAGAAAGTTCATTCAGAATAACAAATGAAACAGATTTATTTAAGCTTATGGGCCAATTTTTATTCTTTCATACATTCTTCCACATAATGCTTTTATTCCCAAGATGGTTTGGATGCATAATTTGTCACTGGAGGAATAAGCCACTTAGATCATTACACTGCAGAGTCAGGATAGAAAAAGCCACCAAAAATACCATAGCAGAACAATAATAGGGGGTGGTTTTTTTGCATGAAATGCAACTTATCTCCTCTTTTCCTTATTTCACAGGTAGCTTTTGACTTGCAACCATTCAAAATTACAGCAGCAAATAAAAAAAGTGATATAACCAATCCTCATACTTACAACTGTCACAGCATCCCCATGTTCGATCAGAATGCGGGTACTTGGCAACCAGCATATATTTAAGACAAGTTGCAGCTTCCCAGTGTTGGAAGAAATATCCTTCTGGGTTCAGTTCCAAGTGGGGAAAAAGACACTGGAAACATGGAGGCTGTTTGGAAAGATGGTTTAATGGTGCACAGGACCACATGGCTTGGAACTCCAAAGTGAAAGGGACCATCACATGCTTCAAGATATTGGGTGAAGGAACAGAAGGGCCAAAATGCTGAGAGACCCTAAGTTATACACCCTCTGTTGGGCCCCACCTTAGTGTTTCCTGTTCCTGTCTAAGAAATGTGTCCTATTGGCAGTCAGACTCCCATGGGCAGGGCTCTAGGCTAACTTTGTAGGCTTTGTCTGGACCACATGGCTTCACCTGAGTGCTGGCTGATGCAATCTTCCAAGGCCAGGTGGTGAGATGGGCAGAGGTCTTTATTATGTAAAATATTCTGGCTCAGTCCTTAATGGCCCACCTATTAATAAAGTTGGGGGGTGAGCTTCTGCTTCTGAGTTTCTACTTCTTTTTTTAGGGGAAATATTCTGCCTTTTTAGTATATCCTAAAATATTTCATTTTCTTAGGAGAGGGGTGGGTGCTAACTTCCTACACCAGGTTCAGGTGGCTTCCATTTGTGGTCTTGCCAACTAGCTTCTGATAAGATGGATTCACTTAACAATTATGTGTTTCACTTAATTGCAGTGATTCGCTTAACAACCATGGTAAAAAGATCATAAAATCAGACACAACTCATCTAATAATCTCTTTGCTTAGCAATTCTGGTCCCAATTGTTATCATACATTGAGGACCCAATCAATGTTGAAATTCTCATGTGACATGTATCAATTTCTTATTCACCTTTATGTAGATTGTAAGTCCTACTCCAAATCTTCATCCATGCAATGTATGAACAACTCAGACCAACAAGGTACAGTTTATAATAAGTATTTCTTGGTGATTGTTGATTTACAGCCTACTCATGTACAGTTTGAAAAAGAGACTTATAATCTGGACTAATTGCTTGCTGTTCAATTATGATTAAAAGTGCAAAGTGTAAAAATAATGAGTGGCCAGCAGCAATGCCTCCCACCTGTCAAAATGAAAGCTGATTGGAAGATATTAAGAACAAGGATACATGCTAGGGAGGAGACTGAATAAAGAACAAGACGAAAAGCTGAATAAAGAGTTATCACCTCTTTTTCCCCTCTTGTCTTATACTACTCAGCAGAACAATATATACCAGGCTTTGGCCAGTGAGTTTCAATTAATCCAGATCTGTATAGTTCTTACTCCTTTTTGGAAATGGAGACAGTGAGACAAATTGTTTTCTTCTAGCATCAGCAATATTATTTTTCTATGTGAGTCTTCTTCTATGTGTTGGTCCATCAGAATAAGAATGCAGGCTATTAATCACTGGGATTGATTTATTCATTTAGAGTTCAGTTCCAAAATCTCCATGATTTCTTGTTTAAAAATAGAAAAAGGAAAAACAAGAAACAGGATGGAAAAAGAAGAACAAACAATCCTTACTTACTTTGGTTGTTCTAAGATACTCAGAATCAAAGTGTTTGAATTGGGCAGCCATATACATTCATCAAAGGAGGAAGGAAGAAATAATTACTGGAAAGAGAACACACCTGAGGAGATAGAAGCACATGTTGAGTCTCCTGCAACATTTGCAAATGTACAAAAGAAGAAAGCAAGTCAACCATTTATGTGAAAAAAAGAAGAGTGACTCGCAAATCAGTTGAGCCAGTAGTAAGAGCTACATAAAGGAAATTATGGTTTGAGTGGTTCTTTGAGGAAAGCCTCTGTTTCACCATGTTGTAGCTTTGGATTCTACTGTATATCTAGACATTGGACTGGAGACTGAGCATTCTAGGTCATTCGTAAACTGATATTCTCTCTTTCTGAATAATAAAAGTAAGCTTTCATGATTTCATTATCCAAGCAGAACGCATGCAGTTTGCAACATGCTTATGTTATTATAGTTAAGGATTTTCAACTGCAATAAATGCCTTGAATTTGTATCAGAAACTGGCTGTGTGGTTGTAAATGCCACACAGCACAAAAACATTGGGCATGATATTCTGTCTAGTAATGTAGGCTAGAAAACACAATAATTATATGTATGCATGACTGACTCTAATATCATACTCAAAGAATGCTTATCAAATTGTAGTAAGGTATCAAATGGATGTTACCAGTTTAGGCCCAGAACTTTTATTAAAGAGTCTGATAACGAAATTGAGGTAATGCTTATCAAATTTGCACATGACACAAAAATGGATGAAATAGCTACAATAATATCCAAAAAGACATAAATACTGTTCAAGTCTATCTTGATGAGTTAGATAAATGGAATGAAAGTGACAGGATGATATTTAAGAGACAAATGAAAAATTATTCAGACAGAAGCCATATCAAATGCACAAGCATGGAATAAGAAATGCAGTGCCTAGCTTGGCAAATAGCACTTATGCAAATGTTCTTGAAGTAGCTGTTGATCACCATCTTCTTTTAATGACACCCATAATCCCTTGCAGAGTAGAGTCTGGGCCACTGAATGGAGCTGAGTGTTTACTGGCTGGATGCCCTTCCTATCACCAATGCAGACTTTTGTTCAGCAGATAAATTCATATTGTGCCCAGAGAGACAAATATCTGCCTCTTCCTTGGATTGAACTCACAGCCTCCTGATTGTGAGGTAAAAGCTCCACCTCTAGGCCATCGCACTACCCTCTTGAAGTAGCTGTTGATGAAATTTGAGTCTGTATCATCTAGCTGCTTTGGGTGGCTGATAAATAAAGGAAAATGAGATTTCAAGCCGTATCAACAGCAGTATGCTTTCTAAATCATTGAAACTAACAGATGTCATCTCTTTTCTTTGTTTTGGAGCAGATTTTGTGTATATCACTGGATTCTTGTGCTAAAAAGATACAGTAATTAACTACAATAACAAGGGTTTTTATAAACATTGTAATACATATCCTGTTTTTTCTTTCAGAACTCAAGACAATACACATGTTGAATCCTGTGTTACTTTTCTCAAGACACCTCTGTGAAGTAGGCATGTATAATGCATAATATAAAAGAGGAGACAAGCTACTGAACTTGCAAATGAAGTATAAGATATCCAGGTAACAAATCAAGCTTAATTAAATATTTGACACCAAATCTCCCTAGAGGATTAGAAGGAATTAGTTTCCCATGACAATAATAGAATTTAGTAATAGAACAGCTAATTTTGCCAAATTGCCCTTTGAGTGCAATTAAAGTCTGGGCTTAAAGCCTATTCAGATTTCATCCCCATTTTCTTTCCCTCTGCCAGTTAGGAGGTCAACGACAGTTTCTCCAAGAAACGATTTACTGTATACCCAGAAAAAACAACCAAAGCAAGATTGTTTTGAGAAGACCAGTTGTCCCATGTTCAACCACTTTCCATTTAATGTTGAATTTGGCTTTCATGAATAAAGTGGTAATCAATTTGTTCTTATTTGACAAGACCACAAACCATCAAGCACTTGATCTGAGGAAAAAAAAAATCAGTGTTAAAAGGAAAGCCATGATCAGGCTAACAAATCATTTAATGATAACGGGAAGGTTTGATTGAATGATAATGGGAAGGTTTGAAGGTTTCATGAACAGAAGGCACTATTCATAACAGGATTGACTCAATGTCTTTCTTCAACATCATTTCAGAAAGCCAAAGATTTATGAAATGAGGCTGAAGAAAGACACTGAGGGGGTTAAGGGTGAGAGAAAGATGGGATTGAAATATGTTGGTTTCTGTCCTACATCGGGACTCTCTCTCTCTCTCCCTTCCTCCCTCCCCCCTCTCTCTCATAGAGAGTTGTGCATACACACACACACACACACAAACTTTGAGTAGTCTTTGATTCCTAGTGACTGGTTGGACTAATCCCTTCAGGATTCTTGAGAAAGTTTTTTGGAAGTGGTTTGCCAATACCTCCCTTCTAGGACTGAGAGAGAGTCACTTGCCCAAGGTTATCAAGCTTGACTTTGTATCTAAAACAGGCAAAAAGTCATGATCTCCTAATTTATAGACTCCTGCCTTAACCATTACACCAGGCTGGTTCTCAAATTTTCCATCTTCTCATCAGCACTACTATTGAAAGAAATGAAATAATGTGAAATGTGCTTCATAAAACCATAGCAACAAACACCATAAACACTTTTATCAGCAGCAAAATATTCCTAAGAATACAGGTAGCTGCTTATGCTGGATCTGGCCATTAGTACACCTAACTCAGGTTGTCCCCTGTCCCCTGTTTCCAACCTGGTACTCCCTCAGCTAAATTTTGCACTAATGTCTCCTAGCTATCCTAGTTTATATATGAGTGCTGGACAGACAAATGGGAATTTCAGTCTGTAACAGTTGAATGCTACCAGACTGAAAAGCATCCAGTTGCTTGAATTATCATTCTGATTATTCAGTGCCTTCTCAATTCTCCTATAACTAAGCGAAGGAATGAGAAACAACACTAAGACCAAGTTCATGTATGTCAAGGTGGGCAGCATGTGTAGGACAGCTCTACTTCTCCAATTTTTCCAGAGCCTCCAGAGGAAAACTGGTTTTACAAGGTAGATTAAAGCCCATCTGTTAAATATTAACAGGCTTGAATGTCGAGATGGATTGTATTGGTTTTTGTAAGACAGGTGGTCCATCTTATCAAAGTCTCTTTACATCAGAACAAAAATAATAAATGATAACCCAAGGGAAATCATTGGTACCCAAGGCCAATCAAACATCTAATTTAAGGCTCAAATGTATTTTGCAAAACAAACAAATAAAAATAGTGAATTATCCACCAAATATTGGTGGGCCACATGAAATGTCTCACTGTCCATGAACTGCCCAGTGACAGAAATACACGGTTATGCCAATACATATTTTCTTCTCTTTGTCACTTTGGTTCTGCTTATGTTTCACTCCATTAAGATCACAAGTAGTGCCTTAATTTACAGATCTTCAGTGTTCTTCCTTTGAGTAGGAATCCAAATGAAGGAGACTAAAAGAAACTTCTTAGTTAACAGAAAAAGGCATTTTAAAAGAAAAAAGAAGGGCTTCCATTTTCAAAGCCAATGAGTAGCTTTGAAAGATTTTTTTTCTAGGAAAGTAACCTGAACAAATGCCAATGTGCTTTAAAACACTATTTTCATTCAGATTGTGAGCAATTGAAAGTCTTATGTCAGTCACTAAACTGGAGCGCAAGAGAGAAAAGCATAATTCTTTAAAAGGAGACATTCTTTGACAACAAGCTTACATGTTTCACAAAGAAAGCTCCCAAAGGTGAATTAAATAGAATTTATTTCTCATGATTATTTCTAGAAACAAGAATTTCATGTAGCTCGTTAACCACCATTCACAATAAAACCCAGGGGTGCCATTTTAATCCTTGAAAATTTCTTTGAGGGCTCAGAAGTGAATTGATTTAAAATTGGTTTGACAGAGCCAGCATAATACCTCAATCCAAAGCATAATATCTCATCAGCCCCAGCATTTGAGGGTGAACAGCTCTCTTTTTCTTTCAACATGTTCTACATTTGGGAAATATGATCCCTACTTCCCAACTCAGTTGATGTGCATGCATATACATTGATTTTAAAAAAAATTCTGCTGATGTATTTGGCTGCCCATTTTGCAATTGTGACTTGGGCACAAATGCGGGATTAAAATCAGAACAAAAATAATAAAGGATAACAATAAACAACAGTGACACAGAAATAGCACATTGGTACAGAAGAGCAATCAAACTCAAACAACATAACCACAGTCATGTCCAAGAAAACCACAATGGAAGCTGAAGGCTTCATGCCCAAGAGAACTTCCAGGTCTTCAAGGATTTTTTTAAATGCCACCAGGATTGGGGTCATACACATCTCAGGGATAGGATGATCCAAAGGGGTGAACAAATAAT
The DNA here is from genome assembly GCF_049901735.1 of Notechis scutatus. NCBI lineage: Eukaryota > Metazoa > Chordata > Lepidosauria > Squamata > Elapidae > Notechis > Notechis scutatus. The sequence goes on from NC_142011.1 coordinate 191,520,761, forward strand.
GAATAAAAAGATGTAAAACTGGCATGAAATGGACAGGTTTACCCATCCCTAATGGATGACAAAGAAGAATTTTAATATGCTGAATTGATCTGAGCCCTAATAGACAATGAGACCTTCTACAATTGTTCTCGATCTTTGGTACTGCCAGTGATTTCACCCTACAGCAACTTCCACAAGAAAATGATATGTTGCCAGCCATATTTCAAAAGTAGTTAACTGATGGACTAAGCCAATTAAAACTGAAATGGAAAACAGCAAAGAAGAAATAAAAGCAATGCAGTGAACCAAGTGATCAGGTTAAGCTGGTTGAAAATTGAAAATTTATATTCCAAGGTTATAAAGGCACTAAAAGACTCTATTTAATTATTCCTAAGTGGAGGAAGACCTCCGGAAAGAGCATGATATGGGACTAATGGGCCAGCAAAATGGAAACTACCATTCAGCACTAACATAATTGGGCGTAACGTAATAGAAAAGGAGTGGGGTAAATGACTACTTCATTAATTTTAAAATTACAGGGGAAGATAAGACAGACATTATCCAACTTATTAAAGGAAAAAGTAGCTACAGCAGAACTGCAATGTAAAGACGTGTCCCAGTTCCTACCGGTTTGATTCAACCACATAATTCAATGAACATTTATACATTAATCTGCATTATAAGATTTTGTTATTATTCAAGGGATTTCCAAATTAATATTATTTGGAGCTTAGCAATTGTGTGATAAGTGAAAGTCCAGATTTTTATCTGAGAAACTCACTTGCAGAAACATATCTTATCAATTGACTTTGGGAATCTAAAAAAAATAAAAAATAAAACCAACATTTGCATAGTTGCCATGGTGCTGTCAGAGCACTTCACTGAAAATAAAATAGATGAAACATTTTTTTTTTAAAAAAGTACCTATAAAAGGCTCAAGTGAATTAAAAGCTGTTAACCTGGTACTGGCGAAATCATAATTTGATTAAGTATTAGAAGCAGATAATTTGGGGAAAAAACAACCCTTAAACTGAACTTTATTCATTTAATGAAACTCAGCTTATAAATGTTCAAAACGTCATTATCTGTTGAACGCATAACTCAGTTCATTGTTTAAAACAACATCTTCAGTTATTCTATATCTATTGAGTCTACTCTAGACTGCAGTGATTCTATATTAAGGCTGATATACTACAGGTAGACCTCAGCTTACAACAGTTCATTTTGTGACCATTCAAAGTTACAACAGCATTGAAAAAAATGACTGATGACCATTTTTCACACTTATGACCATTGGAGCATACCCATGGTCACGTGAACAAAATTCAGACACTTGGCAACTGGTTCATATTTAATGACTGTTGCAATAAGGATGACAAAATTGGGTCAGTCACATGATTGGCGTGTTTTATGATTGTTACCAACATTCTGTGGTAGGTTAATCAGCTTCAGCTAGGTGATACCATAATGTTACAGTCGCCAAATGTTGCTGTTATGGAAGGGATATTTATTGAAAATTTTGTTTAATGTTATTGGATATTATTGAAGAAACATCAAAAGAAACTTAAAACAAGGAGAGCTAGGAGCAAAGGTAAAGTGACACAATTTGGAAAAGGTCTTAAAACAACATTGCTTTGCTTTTCTATTGTGGTTTGAAATATTTGCAAACAACAACCTGTTTATTTTGGTGTTAATCTCTCCCAATACTATTGCTTCTACAAAGGCCCTAGATATGCAAATCATAAAAAGTGGCTATCTTTTTATTTCTAAATGTTTCCTCCATCTTCAATTTCCCTACTACAGGGGTGTCAAACTCGTGTCGTCACAGCATCATCGCATGACATATCAGGTCTTTTTTCCCCTTTACTAAACCGGGCATGGGCATCACCAGTGCGTGACGGAACCGGCCCGTGGACTGCTAGCCTTGTCTTACTGTATTGTTTAATCATAAGTAATACTTGAATACCCTTTACACTTCCGAACAAATAAAACTATTATATTAGTTATTTTAATGATCATTTGAAATGTGGTATAATTCCTTCACCCCATACATTTCTATTATCTAAATTCAAAAAATGATATCCTTACCAGATTTTTTTTTTACTCAATTAGCCTTGAGTGAAGGTCAGCCTCCTTTATTGCTTTGTTATCTATTTTTCATTTACTTTGCATTTATTGTATATTCCGTGGGAGGCTGAAATCTCTTTACTAAGATTAAAAGCATGCTCTCACTTTGTTACTCTTAACACTTCATTTCTGTTTTGTTCTGTTTTGTTTTTTCCTATAACGATAAAATACAAGAATCTAATATATTCTTGGTGTTTGATGATCATGATGATAAGCTATATGAAGACCACCAACTATTGGTCTATTAGCAGAAATGTAACTAACCTTCCTAATATTTAAAATGTAAAAATCCTCATCTATTATATTGAATACATAATTCTTTCTGAAAATGAAACATCTGGCTGCTAGCCATATCAGCATCATCCAATCTGCTTCATGCTGAGCCAGTCTTTAGATCTAGTACAGGAGTGTCAAACTCGTGGCCCATGGTCTGGATGTATCATGTGTAGGCCACACCCACCCCAGCTCCGCAAATGGGGAAAACATCACGAAATGTCAAGTGACAGCAATGTGATGTGATAAGTTTGACACTGTGATCTAGTAGATAGAAAGCCAAGCTATGTTACATTTGTTATGTAGCTTGCAATGTTTACAGTTCTTGTAGTAATAATTCTACAGTTCTTGTAGTAATAATTCTGCAGTATGTGAAGTTCAGATGAGATTATTCCATAGGGATTAGGTAACTAGATAAAATTATCCTTTTAATTCTCCAAAGAAACAGAAACTAAAAAGGGAGAAGGCAAAGAACACAAAGAACAAATGTTTTTAAAAAACACAATAGTCACACAAGACAAACAAGAGGAAAAAGAAAACAACAAAACCTGATATGTTATGTATGAAAAAAAAATTGGCCCTACCCTTTAACCACATCTTTAAATCTTGACCATGTGGAATAATATTGATGTGTCTTTCCATTAACGTCAGTAGGAAGCAAGTTAATAAGCAAAAAATGAATATAAGACAATATATCTGAATGGTATTGTCTTTCTAGCATCAAAGAACACTTCTTTTAACATATATTTTATATAGGAATAATCTTATATTAATAAGTTTGATGTTTCAAGAGACAGTCTTGTATAGCTTGTCCATACTGCTCAGATTGGAAAGGCAAGAATGGACAATAATGGTCTACATTCTGACCCCTTCAGGTATGTTTTTCTGATGTAGTTTATGATACTTTGCCAGTTAATGTCCTCTCAACCATTTCTGGTTGCTTTGGATTATGCTTTTTACTTCATGACAAACTGAGCTAAGCAGTTGATTGGCTATTTCTCAATGGCCCTTCAGTTGAAGCAATGGTTACCATGGCTTCTAATTTCTTCTTCCTTTAGCAGGAATGCTGTAATAGCACAATGATTATAACAAGTGCCTTGTAAATAGACGCTTACTACTTGAAAAATTGGCAGAAATTATTTTAATTAGTATTTTTCTTTCTCCGGTTTACTTGCTTTTGCCTGAGCTTGAAAATATAAGAGTCCAGCAATCTTTCATTGTTTATCAAGCCCCTTGATGGGGAAGGGTTCACCCGAGATGACTTGAAAAATGATAAAACAGTGTACCACAAGATTTTCTTTAAAATAGTTTTAGGGAAATGTGATATTTCTTTAATAACATAGTGATTATAATACTGTGTTATTATCAGTAAAAGGTAAAGGTAAACATTTCTCTGTCTAGTCATTTACTAAAGCCTAGTGCTAGAGCCTAGTGCTCATCTTCGTTTCTGGGCTGAGGGAGTCAGTGTTGTCTGAAAACATCTGTGGCCATGTGGCCAACATGGCTATATGCCAAAGACACACAGAACACAATTAGCTTCCCACCAAAGTGGTACCTAGTTATCTACTTGCATTTGCATGCTTTCAAACTGCTAGATGAGCAGAATGAATATCATATAAATATGGCATAAAATAAAGAGAAGAAAACTTCATTCACGCATGAGCTATTGGAAGAAATGGACTATTAAAAGTATTGGTTTGTTCCTTCTTCATTTTCTCTTTTCTTCTTTCTTTAGTAGCTTCTACTATTCCTTTCCTTCTCTCACAGCCTTGTTCAGAATCTTACACCCACAACTTACTTCCCTCAAGAATTTCAAATTCTCTTTTTATTTTCTCAGTTAGAAAAGAAAAGCTGTTCTGGAAAAGCTCACATCTCATTACTGTTCCCTGCCCCTAATAATTTACAAGGGTAGGGTACCATTATTTAATGCTCCTAAGTTGATGATACACTCCAACTTTAATTCTGAAAATTAAATTGCTTTTGCAGTTTGAAAAGCATTACAATTTCTGACAGCAGATAGAAGAAGAAAAAAGAGGTGGCTATAGAGAGAAACTCTTTCTGTTCCCCTCTGCCTAATATCAAGAGGCTATAACACATTGTTCTTTCCCTTTCCAGTCATCCAAGTATTCTTTTTCATGCCTTTTCCATATGATCACTTTTTTTTCCTACCAAAGGAGACAGGAAAAAAAAAATGGACAAGCATGTCTGGCCCTGGCTGAAAGACTATTTTTTCACTTAAATTGATTGTGGAAATTAATTAGTAGACTGGTGTTTCTTCATCCTCTTTCTTTACCCAAAGAAAACCCAAGGTGGCAGTCATGTGAATACTTACTTATACAGCAGTGTAAATAAGATAGCAGAATAAATTAAAGAACAAAACTAGAATTTGTATAGTAGCATCTGCAGACCCAGGAGTAGCACTTGGTGAAATCAATGTCATCAGCTCTAAATTTTGGAACCATTTATCAATAGCAAAGAGTCTACTGCCACAGATAAGGCCTATACGTAAAGCTACCTCGAATTCTTGCTTTCCTTTAAAAAAACCACAGGAAAATTGTTTTTCCTACCAAAGGAGTGTTCAATTAATTGCATTTATATCCTTTAAAGTAGAATATAGAGACATCTATGAGGCGATTACAGGTACAGGTGTTGAGGATGCTTTAATCTGGACTCATCTGCATTCAGCAAGAGGTTGAAATCTAGGCCTAAAGGACTTCTTCCAATTCTGGATCATGTGATGTGATCATGTGAATTTTCAAACTGCAGGAATATCAAACAAAGTGCATTTTCATCCAACATAGAGTTAAGCTGTAATATTCAATTACATCAAATCTGACACTTGTTTTCTTTTAGATTTTAAAGAAATACTAGATGAATTCACAGAGGGTAGGGCTATCATCAGTTTCAGTTTTTTATGGCTATGTGATATCTTAAATTTCAGCTGCTGGGCCAAAACAATATTCCAGTGTCCCTCCACTACTGTTGTGGTTCTCTGGCAGCAGATGTGGACAGCTGAGGTCTCAGAGAATGAGGACTCAGATGAGGGGTCTGCATGTGATGCAAGGATGGGGTCAGAACCATCAGACAGTGGAATGCTGCCTTCGGAGATTGTGGAGGCTGGCAGCAGTGATGAAAAAGTCCCTGAGGAGCCTGTGCCCAGTGTGCGTGCACGCAGGGCTGCTTGAAGGAAAGAGCAGCTGCAGCAGCACGGGTAACTCAGGAGTAAGGCTGCAAGGTAATGATCCCTCCCTTAAGAGATAAAAGCCAGCTGAGAAACCAGAGTTCTTTGCAGGAAGCAAAGAAGTTTTTGTACTCAAGCCTTGTGGATGTTCAGAATATCTTGGTTGGTGTTTGAAGACTCTTTGTGTTTGAAATAATTCTTTGTAACTTTATCTGGTGTTCTTGGCAGCCTTGCACAATCTTGGCAAGGCTCATTCTTATCAGAGACAATTAGTTTGAAACAGCCTTTTAACCATGAAGGAATGGAATTTGTAAAGAATCATTAAAGGTTTTGCTGTTACCTTTGTTTTGTGTTTGTTTCCTTGAAACAAGGTTTGGGTCAGAACAATTCCATATCATCATAGATACAATCAACAAAGTTTGGCCTGCTAGGTCCAGGCATGCTTATGGGCATGATTGTAATCCCTCGTGCTCCTTATAACATTTGCTTGGAAGATAACACAGCAAGGAGAATCTTACATAATTTAATGGACAGGAAATCTATAAAGAATGTTCACAACCTTCTGGTGTTTAAAATTAAAGGACAAAAAAAGCCCCTTTTTTTTACATATGAAACTAAATGAATTGATTCACTTGATTTTGGATTTTTTTCATTTAATGATACTAGTTATTATGAGTTATAATAAAGATTTAGCATGAACCTTGCCAACTGTAGTTTGTTCAATAAACAGTGATTAAACAAGTTATGCTTAGCCCAATGTCGAAACCTAGGAAATGACTATCCTATCTCAGTTAAAATAAGATTGTACTGTATCTTCTAAACTATACAAAGAAGGCAGAATAATTATTCCATCATGATGAAATACTTAGTAAGGCTCACCAAAGAAGAACTGTTGTGCGCTTTAAATATAGCATTCCTCTCACATTTACTTACCAAGCTCTACTAATTAAAGATATAGCTTATAAGAAAGTTGAATACAGTGCTAAGGTTCTCTGAAAGGAATTCTAGAAAATTTGCCCATCTATTCTTCTGACTTAATTGTGTCTTAGGCTCCAGGTCTTTTTTAAACTAGCAGTTCACTTGTTTTGATGCATTGTCTTCACACAATGAATCAGGGTGGGTAAACTTAATGTCAGACTGAAAAACAATAGAAACATTCACAGTTATGTGACAAAAAGCATGAACTTGCAAGGCTGGTTTACATTGTCTTCTTTAATATTACAACTGAAATGTTTTCAGACTTTTTTTTTTTACTATAAGTCTTTCTTTTGTTTTCCATCCTGTATGAACAGTAATGTATTTTAACATTACATTTATTCAAGCCAATTTATCTTCCTTGCTGAAGAAAAATAGCAGCATATTGTTCCTTGAATTCTCTCCAGCAAGCTTTAGCTGAAAAACCTATATTTGAATATCCTAATGTTAGACTGTGTCCTATAGAATAATGGTATAATAATTAAGTCATACATCACAAAGAAATAATGTGTATATACACCACAAGATATTGAATGTTTTCTCTGAATTTCAAATGAAGAGGCACAAAATTGTGAATAGATTTCTCTCTTTCCTAAACAGTTAGTACTTATTTAATTGTGAGCAGCAACTCCGTCCCTAAGCAAAATGGTCATTATTCAAATCATCGTATGACCACCACTACCCTCCCTAATGACAGTCCTGGTTGTGGTTCTTAAATGAATTATCCATGGTCATTAAATGAGATATCACATGATTGTGACTTGCAACCTCTTCCCAACTTCCCCGTTGACTTTGCTTGCTGGAAGTCATCTGGGACTGCCACTTGTGATGACTGCAGGACATTAAGATGGTCATGAATGTGTGATGGTTGCTAAGCACCCAAATTGTAACCATGTGCCTATGGTGATGTTGTGGTGGTCATAAATGTGAGGATTAATCATGTCACTTCTTTCAGTGCCATCGTAATTTCAATCAATTGTAAACAAATGGACATTAAGCAAGGACTACCTGTATATCAAATGTATTATGTTGGACTGTCACCATATATCGGAACAATATGTACTGTTGACCCAAAGCTGCTTTTTCAAGAGGCAACTGGACTTTCTTGTTTTTCTTTGAAGATGTCTCATTTCTCATCCAAGAAATTTCTTCATCTCTGACTGGATGGTGGGGAATGGAAGGATTTGTATGGCAGTACTGCACTATAAATTCACTACTCGTGTGACCCTGATGACACAGATAAATCTTCAGGTGGTCTCAGCAACTCCCTAGAATGCAAATGACCAGCTGCCTGCAAGGGGTATAAATCCATCCATTCCCCACCATCCAGTCAGAGCTGAAGAAGCTTCTTGGATGAGAAGTGAAACATCTTCAAAGAAAAACAAGAAAGTCCAGTTGTCTCTTGAAAAAGCACTTTTGGGACAACCATGACCTGGATGACTGAGAATCTCCATAGTACTGTTGACTCATGGCATGGACTTCTGATGATATTATTCACATGTCTCTCCGATAGTTGTGCTGATGTTCAGTCATATAGTTCCTTTACCTACTACCAGATCAAAAGACATCAGAGCTGTGACACAATAAATTGAATCACTTGCCCTAGATATTATATATTATCTGCTGAAGTACATTTTAAGTGCTAGAAATAATGAACGAGAAACATTTTGGCAATATGTTGTGTTCCACAGCTTGAGTGAGTGTTTAGGTTTTGGAAAATAAAGTAAAATTGAATTACGCTGGAGACTGGACCCAGGAAGCTATAATGAACTGACTGTATTCCAGAATGATGTAGTCCAGTGCTGCTGATTTGTTGAGGAAAACTACTATAAACCTGACACGGTGATGAAATGGTCATCTTCCAAAAAAGCTGTTCCATGGATATTATTAGAATAAAATTTTAAGGTACTGTATCCTTTTCTTACGTTTATCACTATGTCATCAGATTAACTCAGCCAATGGAGAGTTATTCAATTGATACCAGGTCATAAGGGACATTCCTGTTCCACTTTTCATGCTGAAAGAGCATCAGCAATTCAAAACCTCATGCCAAAAAGAAGGGACAGTATTGATCAACACTCATGGCACGGAATAAACTGAAATTTTCAGTATTTATTACTTCACTTGAAGTCTATTATCACTACTTTGAAAGAACCAGTTTGCTACATATTGGTTTGAATAATAAAAGAAGCCTTGCAGTCAGAACCTAACATATCTGCTCATTTGCCATCCATTCACCACCCAACAGACTTCCAAATATATTGATCTTAGATTATGAAGATCATCATTCTACAACCTAGGAAAGTGATAACTTACTTCAATAGCTGCTCGGAGTTATGATGGACTTTTAAAAAGTTATGACAAAATTGGGTACATCTAATCTAATGAAAAGAAAGACTTGGGGTGACATGATAGCAGTTTCCAATATCCAATATATTTTTTGCTATAAAAAAAGGGAGTCAACCTATTATCCAAAGCAACTGCAGGAAGAACAAGAAGCAATGGATAGAAACTAATCAAGAAGAGAAGCAACCTAGAACTAAGGAGAAATTTCCCGACAGAACAATCATTCAGTGGAATGATGTACTTCAGAAGTTGTGGGTGGTCCATACTGGAGGTTTTTAAGAAGAGACTGGACAGCCACTTGTCTGGAATGATAAAAGCCATGGTGGCACAGTAGTTAGAATGCAGTACAGCAGGCTACTTTTGCTGACGGCCATCTGACTGCAACTTGGCAATTCGAATCTCACCAGATTCAAGGTTGACTCAGCCTTCCATCCTTCTGAGGTCAGTAAAATGAGGACCCAGATTGTTGGGGGCAATATGCGACTCTGTAAAATGCTTAGGGAGGGCTGTAAAGCACTATAAAGTGGTATATAAGTCTAAATGCTATTGCTATATATCAGGGGTGTCCAACCTTGGCAACTTTAAGACTTGTGGACTTCAACTCCCAGAATTCCTCAGCCAGCTTTGCTGGCTGAGGAATTCTGGGAGTTGAAGTCCACAAGTCTTAAAGTTGCCAAGGTTGGACACCCCTGCATATGGTCTACTGCTTGTGCAGGGGGTTGCACTAGAAGACCTCCAAGATCCCTTCCAACTTTGTTATTCTATTATTCTGTTACTTATGGCCCAGCCTTGAAGTCATTATTAAGTATATATTATAAAAGTAATGATTATACTAAGACAGAACCTCATCCTTTACAAATGTTTGAAGAACTCGAAGAAATTTCACATAATTTGTCTGCTACAGTTTTGCAGAAAATTCCATCATTTTCTATGAGTCCATACAATTCATTTCTGAGGCTAGCTTTAGAGAAACCTAACTTTATGAAATTATAATTAATTTCTGAATTTCTTTATGAAATTATAATTAACCTCTGTTAATTATCTAGTTAATATTCCAGACTGCAGGATATCCCTTCATACCCAGTTTGCTGAAAAGAGAAATGCATATTTTTAGCAATAACTGTCAGAATAAATATAAAAGACTCTTAGCAATTTTCTGCAAAATATAAGTTAGGCTATAGTCCTAATGCAATATTGAAGTCAGACAATGGCTGCCTACAGATTATAAACACTTTTGAATAAAGTGAAAGCAATATGGAATGTAAATTACCCTTTAAAAACATGAGGATATTAACTCTCTCACATTATATCAAATTAATAGTGTTGGAAATAACCCAAAGAAGACAATTTCCTCTCTATTCCTGAAGGTGAAAGGGTATGTTCGTTGAAAATTGAATCGAGCTTTCATTTCTTGCTTTTAAAAAATTGTTTTAGAGAATTGACAGCACCTTGACTTTTTTATTATTATTATTATCATTATTGCAATATGCATATGGGAGAAAATGCCAGTGAATACTGGAACAGTACAAAGAAAAAATATCTATTTTACATGCAAATGAAGTTTTAAATTCTGCATTGCCATTTATTGGAATCAACAGTGATGAATATAAAACTGTTCCAATAATCAACTAATTTATAGAATTCAGATGATATGAACAAAATAACATTCCTCATGTAGCAAACAGTAGAACTGCATTGTGGGGATAAAGTAAACGGCAGCCAATAATACTTTCAATGCTGCAAAATGGAATAGTTGTATTGGTTTCCTAACATTTAACTCCTTGAATAGCAGTCAAACATGAAGATACTATGCTAGGCTGCAACCCCACTCTTCTTTCAAACACTGCATCTAAATCAGCCTACAAAGAAAGTCCTTTTATGTGTTATCAGAATAGAGGGAGAGGATTTTCTTAATACGTTGTTTGATATGTAATCAGCATGTATTATAGACTTCTTTCTTCCAGCACCGAAGGAGAAAGAGGACAAACAAATTAATTATGATGTTATAGATCTATTTCAAGTTTAATATTGATAGAACTATTGGTCTCTGTAATGAATCAAAAGATTATACTAAGCAAACACCCTCATCATCTGACAAATCCTTAAGCATTCAATATCTTCCTGGTTTCTGGGAGAGAAATGGCATAAACTTTTCATTATTAATTATAGTTAAATATAATTTTAATGTTTAAATGGATGAATATCACTATGTTTATGTAGTAGAATAATCAGTCTTATGAATATCTTCAAGTTTCTTTCAAGAAAATGGGATCATCCAGCAATCTCACTTTAACCTACTGAGCATAAGGGACTACTGCAATGTGGTCTACATAGGGCTATCCTTGAAGATCATTCAGAAGCTGTAACTGGTGCAGAGTGTGGCAGTATACGCAGTTCTTGGGCCCTTAGGGTGGCCCATTGTCCTATGAGCTGGACTGGCTGCTGATTTGTTTCCAGTTGCAATTAAAGGTGTCGGTTATTATCTTTAAAGCCCTCCATGGTGTGGGTGTAGATTACTTGAGGAACTGTCCCACCCCAATGGGACTGACTCATCCACCCATGTCGGTAGAAGCACATGCAGGCCTTATCAGCCAAGAAATTCCAGCTGGTGAAGTACAGAAGAGCCATTTCTGCCATGTTACCTGTCTTTGGAACATCTTTTACCCGAAAGTGAGATTGGCTCCCACCCTTCTGACCTTCAATAAGGGCCTAAAATCCTGGTTGTGCCAGCTGGCTTGAGGCCCTCAATGGGGGAAGATTATGCTGGAAGTAGCTGATAATTTAAGAGAAAATCCTATCTCAGCTCTGTAACACTTGAGATACTAGAACAACTATTAAATCCTTTAAAACTAACAAATATAAAATTACTTTTTATAGATATTTGTTATCAACAAATCAATGCAATGCTATGCTGATGCTAAGAAATGAGTGGAATAAAGAATTAGAGAGACCTATATTGTCTAGACAATGCAAGAGTGTTTTAACTTTTATAGCAAGAGTTTATGGACTCCAAATTACAATTTATACAATAAAATAATATTTAGAATTTATTGGACTCCATAATGTTTATATAGAAATGTCCCATCAAAAACAGCAGTTTGTTGGAGAAGTAATAAAGGAAATGCTTCCTTAAATCACATGTTTTACAGTGTCTCTCACGTACTATATTTTGGCAGAAATTAATAGATTAGATACAGGTAATTTGGGAACAAACCTAAAATTTTCATAGGATAATATTCTCTTCAACTACAAATTTAGTACTTGTAATTTGACAATTGTACAATGTCAATGGATTCTACATGCCCTTATTATGACCAAAAGATTAATATTGCCATATTAGAAAGATAAATCTATGGCCCCATTTATTCAATGGAGTGAAGACCTGATTGTACTTGCCACCTATGAGTAGATTGTCTACAGACACAAACTTTATATGGGCAAATACAGGGAAATGTGACACTCATGTTTACAAACTAATGTAGGTTAAAAAATAATACTTACGCAAGTGTATTAGAAACATACATGTTGTTGAATATTAATTGCATTACGTAAGTATAGAATTGTTACTACAAATGTACTATTGTTACCAGTGGTGGGATTCAATTTTTTTTACTACCAGTTCTGTGGGCATGGCTTGATGGGCATGGCAGGGGAAGGATACTGTAAAATCTCCAGTCAGAGGTGATATTTGCTGGTTCTCTGAACTACTCAAATTTTCCGCTACCAGTTCTCCAGAACTGGTCAGAACTGGTCAGAACCTGCTGAATACAACCTCTGATTGTTACATTTATCATTTAAAATGATTTATTATGCATGGTATGAAGCACTTTGTGGTCTTCTCCTGTCTTCTTGCTCTGTAGAAAAAGTCCAAACAACTTCTTCATCTCTGACTGAGAAAGAGAAGGAGGGAGGGAGAGACAGAGACAGAGAGAAAGACAGAAAGAAATAGATAGAGACAGACAGAAAGAGAAAGAAAGAGGAAGGGGGAGAGAGACACACAGAGAGATGAACGAAAACATATTACAGAACTAATACAGAGATTTCAGAAACAACTATGGTAACCGAGGGCCATATCAATGCAAAGTCATATCAAATAAACTTCTAATCCTCCTCCAGAGAGAGCTCTATAATTCATTTTGTTGATCAGCCCTTTCCCAATACAGTCAAATCTAAACCTCCATTCAGCAGATTTGAAATTCAATGCACACAATTTTAGGACTATCCAAAACATTTTAGACAAGCATTCAGTCAGTTCATTTGCATAATTACAGCATTGACATTTTAATGTCATTTGTGTCAGCTTACAGCATTTCATGAAAATTATGTAAATTGATGCAAAAAAAATCTGGCTTTCAGGGATTTTTTGGATTTATCTAGTATTTTTTTCCTTCCAAATGTTCTGTTAAATTAAGATGGATTGGATGGATTTTTTTTTCATCCTTAGCAGGTTTGCTTTGAGTTATTTGCTACAGTTTTCTTGCTGCTCCCTAAACTTGGTTGTTTCTTGCAAATGTTTCATTACTAGGCTTGGTAACATCACTAATGTTGACTGTTTATATTATACTTTGAAGCTCACCTTACATTTTGGAGTCTTATTGGAGGAGTGGCTTGCTCCTTGATGGTTCCTTGATAATTTAATTTGTATTTATTTTTGTTTTCAATTCAAGTATTATCTGACTCCAACTGACAAACTTATTAAATTATTAATGCAGTCACTCCCATTATGTCATAATAATAGATATATCCAATTCAGAGTTTGACAATAAAGAAAATAATATGTAAAGTTTTACTTTCTTTCGAGGACAATTAATGGAGTTTCTGAGATTAAATCTATTATCTGTAGTATCACACATGCAAAGCAAAAGAAAAAAAAAATCAGAATAATTAAATAGATTCTCCAGGGGAGAAATAGTTAGCCCCAGGGGAGATAACTTTTCAGAAGAAAACTAAATCCCCTTTCTTTAAGTTTGTTTTTAGTGTTCATCTTTTATCAAGTTTATAAGAAGACATTTCATTAGCATGAGATATAATTACACAGAAAATATCTGAGGAAGTCTTCTACCATAGTGGTACTTCAACAGCTTCTCTTCTTGAGCGGTGATAGATAGAACAAAGTTTTATCAAACTCTTTTTCCTCTTTATTTGATAGAGCTACAATAAAGAATCAGTAGACAGGACTCTTCTATGAGACAGAAAATAGCATCCAATTATAGTTACATATTTTTAAAGAATAGCGGCTTTATGTGCTCACCTCCCTAATTTTTAGAAATTTAAGAAGCAAAAAATGACACATGGCATCATCATTCTTTGATAAGTGGAACATGATGGAATTATTTTCATTTGTAAATGAGCCACCTCATAATTGAATGATATGGACCAAATTCTTCTCTTAATATCCTTAGATTATATTTTCCCATTAATTAAATCAACTTTCCTGCCTCTGGAAGGTTGGGAGTGCTGGAATATGCATTTCTTAAAGCAATAATGTTTAATGGAGCCACTTCAAGTGCTTTTCCAGATAATGTATATAAAGAAGACATTGGTAAGCTTTGTAGTAATTCAAAAATGCATCTCTTCAAATTATTTATATTTTGTGTGTGTAGTGTATCTGTATCTCGTAGTATCATAATTACTAAAATTTGGTGATTGTTTCTGTTGACTTTGATTAACATAGTAGCTGCAGCTCACCTCTTCATTGGAAAAGACATCTGATATAATATGTTGTGTAGGAAATGACTAGGCTGAGCCAAGGGAGGGTCAAACGTGTCATTAATTGTGAGCCCTTCATACCCACAAGAGATCTAAATTCAGCCCACCTTGAATTCCTTCTGCTATCTCTTGCTAATTTCCCTTGGCTGTTAGTAGTTCAGATTCTTGTAGAGAGCTTAAGCTTACAATAATCTTTATACTCATTTGAACTCTCTGGATTTCCTGATTTTCCTGATGCTTGACATGTTGTTTTGTTTTTATAATTGTTTATTATTTACTGTTTTAAATGCATTTTAATTGATTTTGTAGTATGTTTTTAATTGCAGTCTTTATTATGTACCACACAGACTCACTTTATATGAGATGGGCAGCTATATAAATGTGATAAATAAATAAATAGTACATGCACTAAATTACAAATGTAAATGCAGTCTCTTTACTCTCTAGATTGCGTGGGTAGATAATTGCTCATAGATTATTTCTACATGCCTAGGGAATAATAACAAAGTGCTTTTAATTCAAAATAATTGATAACAGTTTATGTTGCCTGCTTTTGGAGGGAGGGAGGGAGGGAGGGAGGGAGGGAGGGAGGGAGGGAGGGAGGGAGGGAGGAGGAGAGAGAGAGAGAGAGAGAGAGAGAGGAGAGAGAGAGAGAGGGAGAGGGAGAGAGACCAGCTACTGCCATTTAGTGGCTTTTTCATTAAATTGTTACAAACTGACCTGCTGAACACTTCCTTTCTAGAGTCAGTTATTCATTTCCTTACCTTCACAGAACATATGCCTATTTTGACATGTCATCTTTCAGTGGTACAGCTCATTGTGTTTTATCAATGAAAGAAAATGAAGAAGAGGTAAAGGAAGAAGAGTAAAAATCTTTTCCACTTCTATGCAATTTAAAAGCTTAAACTTATTTTTTCTCAATGGAAACATTATGTAACTGACATCTAAAAACCCTCCGTGTGTAAAATGCCTTTTTCCAAAAATTATGACCTTTGATTTAGTTGTATTAATAATCAGACCATCTGACAATGGGAGACAAATCTACTTAACAGCTGACACAGCCAACTTGGGTATGCATAACAAAATCATGTTATCTTTATAAAGCAAAGAATTAACTGCTACATTAATTACTCTAGGGCAGAGGTGTCTGGATCCGGACCATAGACTGCTTAGATATGGCCCATGGAGTTGCCTTGGAAACAGTAAAGGACCAGTTTGTGATTCCTCTTTCAGCAAAAATGGAACTTGGGAGCCCATTTTCACTGGCAAAGAGCTCAGGCCACCACAGGTGCCCCCGAAATGAGTGATGTCGAGCTGGCCACATCCAGCCTGGCCACACCTATCCTGGCCCACCAAAGTCAAACACAACCTGATGCAGCCTTCAATGAAATTGAGTTTGACACTAGGCATATCTACTTCAGAATTTTTCACTGGCTCTGGGATATCACACATATATAAGTTGAATAATACTAGTAGGAGTATGCACCCGTCTTATTCCAGAACTCTCACCAAATCTTGTTGCATTCATCTCCTCATTGCATTTGTGCACTTTCCTGTTCAAGGATGGGTCATAAATGCCACTCATTAAGTGGCATCACAACTTTGAATAGTCACTGAATGAGTTGCCATTAACCATGGACTGACTATAGTTGCTCTATCCAATTTGGATAGCAGTATATATATGAATAGTGCATTAATAGAATATGCATGAAAAGGAAGGTCTACTAGTCAGGATATTTTTTTAATTAACTCAGGTGAATTTTTTTTAAACAAATCCTCATTCTAGGCTTTATTTGTCTTCAAACTTTATACAATAGATAGATTTAATCTCAGATACTAGAACTGGTAGATATTGTTCATCTAGAACAAGGGTGTCAAACTCAAGGCCTGCAGGCTGGATCCAGCCTGGTTTCAATGTAGCCCATGGGGCTGCCCTGGAAATAGTGAAGGACCAGCCCACACTGCCTCTACCAGCAAAAACAGAGCTTGGGAGGCTGCAACGGCTTCCTGCAACCCTCTGCCAGCGAAAATGGAGCTCAAGAGGGCTGCATGCTCAGGCCACCACAGGCTCTCGAGCCACCACAGGCCTTCGGGCCATCACAGGACCCCCAACACAAGTGAAGTTGAGCTGGCCACGCCCACCCTGGCCACACCTACCCTAGCTCACCAAAGTCAAACGCAACCCTGATGCAGCTTTCAACTAAATTGAATTTAACACCCCTGATCTAAGAATTTATACAGGTGTCTAAGCAACACCTAATCCAATGAACCCAAAATGAATTGCACCACGGTTTCTCCACTGGTTTGAAGAATAGCCTGCACCAACAGAATAAAATCATGGATATGAAATGCCTGCCAGGTTGAAAACAGGATTTTCGCAAGCAGCAGCAGCTTTATTCCATTGGAATTATCCTATTGGGTCTAATTCCTAGTTAAAATATTGTATGTATGTCAGTTAACCAGCATGCATACTGAAACTACCTACCAATCTACTTAAGCACACTGGAGTGCATAATGCAATTTATTCTTATCCTTGGGATTGATCTGCACATAGCCATTCATTTGCAAATACTAAATTTTAAAAACAAATCCAGGGTCCTTTTACTTACTTAATTCCAGATTATTTTGTCAGTCATCTGTTGCTAATTTGAGCGGTATGATAGCAAAAACATTTCAAGCCTTTTACCCAGGATGGATAATTTTTTTTTTCCTGCCAACATTATGCTCCTTACATGCATTTCCCGAGCAGAATACTTTTAGGAAAGTCTGTCATCCAATTATTTTAGAGCCCAAAGTGGCAGAGGTAAGGAAATGATTCATATCGCATGTTTATTACTTTGGGATTGCAATAGTGTGCACCAAAGGTTTCTAAAGGATATTTGAACTCAAGGAGAAAAGGCAAGAATTTCTATGGAAACCAGCTTTCTGGCTGAAGGTCAAGCAGCCAATTGGATTGTTGCTGTATTTCCATCTTACCATTTGTCCTTTCTTTTAACTGTTGGGTATTTTTCTATAAAATCAACAAATACCTCATGCAGGGACAGTAGGAGGCTCTGTATCTTATATCCATTGAAATCCATTCATGCATGCTAGCATTTTTATCCCATTTTCCATTGTTAAGGATCCCATGCAAGTAGTTATTTTTGTTACATGTTAACTCCCCCATAGAGTACCTTTCTGCCCACTTCAACACAATTTAATTGTTTTGTTTGGGGCTTTAGTGCAGTTTTTTTAAATAGAAATTCAGAGACATTCTTTCTTTCTTTTTTAATAAAAAAAGTGCTATGATTTGCGAATCCAAACCTGAGAATCTTAAAACAAAAATACTAAAGATTATGCCTGGTCTGCTTCCATTCAAAAGTACTTATCAGTTTTGATATCAGTATGAACACCTAGAGAGTATATGAAAAGATCACAAAACTCAGTTTACCTGCTTTCTGCCATCTTAGATAGTTTCTGGATCTGGTGCTAAACCAATGTTCACTATTGTCAACCACTGTCAACAATGGACAACCATTTGTCTAAAATGGTATAGGATCTCCTACTTGAGCAGGGTGATGGACTAGAAGACCTCCAAGATCCCTTCCAACTCTGTTATTCTGTATTCTGTATTTTATTTTCAGAGAAAAGCTCGAGGTAACCCCAGACAAGTCACTTGAGCTGCAATAGTAGCACTCCAATGTAGCTTATCTTTTGGAGCAGAGCAACAAATGTACTACTTGTATCCAATTGACAATACAGAATTAGCCAAACTATTTCACTTTGTACTTTCTTCTACACAATTACATAAAAACTGAGCACCTGGATCTCAAAACTGAGAGGAAAGGTGAATAAACAAAAATCACAGATGTAATCAAATGCAAATATAATGCTTAAACTAGGCGGGAAGGATCAACAGCAACTCTTACAGAATGCAGAATAAGAGATGGAACTGTCTTGGAGGTCTTTTAGTCCATCCCCAATCCAAGCAGGTGGCTAACCTTTTTGGGCTCCTGTGCCAAAAAAATATGTGCGTGCTTGCATGCTCTCGCTCGCATGACAGCACCCAGAAGGCAAAGCACGCCCCCCCCCACACCCTCTACACATGCGCGCGCAATCCCACCCACCTATTCCCCGCCACCCCCTTACCTGCACTGTGCCTCACAGCTGATTTTCGGCGGGTCTGAGGCCTTTTTCGGCCTCCCAAAGACTTGAGGAAGTCTTCTGCAGGCTTTGCAGGCCAAAAACTAGCCCATTTCATCACTTCCGGTATTTTCAGAAAAACAGGAAGTGATGAAACAGGGCTAGTTTTCAGCCTGGAAAGCCTGCAGAAGCCTTCCACAAGCCTTTGGGAGGCTGAAAAGGCCTCAAACCCACCGAAAATCAGCTGTGAGGCACGCACATGCGCAATGAGATAAGTTTGCCTGCAGCTCATGTGCCGGCACAAATGGCTCTACGTGCCACCTGTGGCACGCATGCCATAGGTTCGCCATCACGGCCCTATATCATTACAGACAAATGACTGTCCAGTCTCTTCTTGAAACCTCCAGTGATGGAGCACCCATAACTTCTGCAGGCAAGCTGTTCGTCTTGTTACTTGTTCTCACTGTTGAGAATTTTTTCCTTAGTTCTAGGTTGGATATTTCTTTGATAACTTTCCATCCATTGCTTCTCATCCTGCCTTCGGGTGCTTTGGAGAATAGGTTGTCTTCTTTGTGAAGCCCTTTCCCCCCGTGCTTAATATTTCCTTTAATAATAGGTGGAAGCTTTAACTGAAAAATAAAGCCAAAGAAAAATACAGAATGAACATCCTGAAGACAAGATATTGTAAATGGTTATGTTGATGATCATCTGATGACTGACGAAAAGTGATAGCACTTCCTTTGACAGATCAGTCACAACTCTGATGATAATATTTTAAAACAACTTGAAATAATAACATCAAAAGTGGACATAACTGATAGATGGATAGACATTGTTCCTCTAATATTACAAATTTTGAATTGGGGCATGGAATATCAGGTGATAACATATACATACATACATACATACATACATACATACATACATACATACATACATACACACATACATACACAAAAGAATTGAGCTTTATTACACCAAACAAATGGGCAATCACTGGAACAGATGTATTGTTTCAGATACTAACTCAGACATCTATATCTCCATCCTTCACTATAGTTCGGCTTATGGCCACTCAGCTTCTGGTTTTTGCAAAGTTCCCTTGCTTTCTAGCTCAGTTTCCAGAAAGTTGAGTACAGGACAAAGAGTAACATGTGAAAAAGAAACAGGGGACCTCTGGTAGATATAAACCTCCCATTTCTATTAAAAAAATCTAACTGATACATTTTCATGACATTTATAAGAGGCATAATAAGTGGCAAACCTTTTTTCGATCCTAGGTAGAGGCAGATATTTCTCTCTCTGGGCACAAGGAGAATATATGTGCTGAACAAAGCTCCGCATTGGTGACAGGAAGGGCATCCGGCCATTAAACGCTCTGCTAGCTCCATCCTGTTGCTCAGACTCCACCCTGCAAGGGATTATGGGGTTGTTAAATTATGATGATGATGATGATGATGATGATGATGATGATGATGATGATGATGATGAATGGCAAACCTGATGTTAAAGGGTTAATCTGAGTACCGTCACACCTTCCTCCTCTTTCCTGAGACACACAATTGAGTCTGATGTAACAACAATCATATTGCTGCATGGGTCCTGTCATCTAAATGATCCGAGTTAGTCCACAGAAAGATTACCAAGTAATGGTAAAAGTATTTTCAGCAGTGAAAATACAATTGATGACTTTTTGCTTACAAATTGTAGACTTCTCCTGATAAGCTAAGCATATAACTAGGCAAACTGAAACATCAATTATTTCTTTGTATAAGAAATGTCCTGAGCCAAGGAACATAACTGAGATCAAAACACAGATATTCAGTCAAAGAAGAGGGCAGAAAGCAAGCAGTTCGTGCACA
Organism: Notechis scutatus; assembly: GCF_049901735.1. Taxonomy (NCBI): domain Eukaryota; kingdom Metazoa; phylum Chordata; class Lepidosauria; order Squamata; family Elapidae; genus Notechis; species Notechis scutatus. The sequence goes on from NC_142011.1 coordinate 191,541,335, forward strand.
AATGGAGTGCCAGATTTGGCACATATCTGTTTTCAGAATAGTTTTCTCAATGAAACTGCTCAAGGCATGCATTAAGCTGGGCTATCTAACACACACGTGCATGCACACACACACACACACCTGGCAAAGCAAACAATTTCCTCAGTGTTCTTTTCTTTCAATCTGATGTAAAAGCATATTTCTCTTTTCCATTTTTAAAAGATCAAACCTGTCAACAGGAAAAGCTACAAAATGAGCAGAATCACAGCAAAGATTTAGATGTTTTACATTGTGTGTTTGTGGGAATGATCCTAAAGAAAGTCCTGAAACAGAAATACAGAGAAATAAATCTAGTATTATCCATTAGGGCAGAATATTGAAGCTAGTTATCTGGCAAAAACAGGATATTGCGTATTTAACTCTTTAGAAATACCTATTGACACTCTAACCTCCTTAAGTAATTTGGCCTACACAAAAGATAGCTTTGAATGTTAACCAGACAAATGCCAGTCCAGATGCTCTTTAAAAAGGAGATCATTTTGAAATAATAAATGTTGCTTTAAGCCGGTGTGCCTAAGATAGCTTCTAATTCACCTCCCCAGCAGCTCACCTCAAAGCTGAGCAATCCTAAAGGTTATGAAAGAAGGAAGGGAGGGAGGGAGGGAAAAGAGAGAGAGAGAGAGAAAGTGAGAGAAAGAAAAAGAAAGAAAGAAAGAAAGAAAGAAAGAAAGAAAGAAAGAAAGAAAGAAAGAAAGAAAGATTTGAGCATTACTTCCTTCATCTTCATTTTCTCTTAGAATTATCATTTGAATATGTAAGGTTACATTGGGTTAGTGACCATTGCAAGATCAGGAGATCAATCTAAGAAGAAATAAAAAGGTGAATTATTGCATTACACAGGCCTTTTAAAAAAAAGATGTTAAAGAATTTGATAATAGATCCTTTTGACCAATAGGAACATAAGTTGTCCTTCCCTTCTCCCATTCCCTAATACCTTTTAGATTGCTTTATGTTTTGGGAAATAATTAGAAAAAAAGCTTGTGATTCAACCAGTGGTGGGATCCAAAAATTTTTACTACCAGTTCTGTGGGCGTGCCTTAGTCAGCATGGCAGGGTAAGGATACTGCAAAATCCCCATTCCCTCCCAACTCCAGGGGAAGGATACTGTAAAATACCTATTCTCTCCCCACCTCACTAACCTGCTTTCCAGCTCTGTTCTCCTGTGCAGGGCAACAAAAGAAGACCTAGCCGATCTGCTGGGACTTGGGAAGCAGAGAATAGATGGGGCGGGGCCAGTCAAGGTGGTATTCCAAACTACTCAAAATTTCCACTACTGGTTGTCTAGAACTGGTCAGAACCTGCTGCTGAATACCACCTCTGGATTCAACCCAATATTGCTTTCAGTTTTACCTTTGTAGAAAAGTGATAGTTTTAAAGTGTGACCCTCAAAACTTTAGTCAGAGAATAGTGGCTTATCAACTGTAGGATCTGAGAAAAACAGCTATTTAGAAGGAAAGGATGGAAGGGAGGAAAGGAAATCATCCAGCATTTCTCAAGTATACAAATTATGGCTCATCGTATTCCACATATATGTTATACAGTAGCAGTGTAAAAAACCATCTCGATGTTTGCATAAGGGAAGATTGTTTCCTGACCTGCAAAGCACTAAAGTTAGTCTTCTGCTTTGATTGATAGCCTTGCTTTGAAAAAAAAACTGATTTCTACACATGTGCTGCATATGCATAGTAGCCACTTTCCTCAATGAGCACAAAGTAGTAGTAGGACTTTGCTTAGAAGGAGGCAACTTCACTCTTTGCAGATTGCTTTTGAGGAGATGTTTGCCTGAAGCTTCATCTACTGTAAGTGAAGCACTTGTTTATAATTCTATATCCTCTTACCATGTAGGATGGAATTAGGTTAACCCAATTCACTCCAAATTCATATAAGTTTCCATATCTCCAGTGATGATAACAATCTCAGAAAATTGTCAACTATCACATAAATAAGGATTCTAAAGGTGCTTTTTCAAAAGGCAACTGAGCTTTCTTGTTTGTTTGTTTTTTCCTCTTGAAAACTTCTTATCCAAAAAGTTTCTTTTTGGACTTCTGACTTACTCCATCTTCTGACTGAATGATGAAGAATTAAAGGATTTATACTCTTTGAAGTCATCTGGTCATTAACACTCTGAGGTTTGGTCATTAGCTCTCTGAGAGGGATACACCACCATCTATCTCCTCTTTACAACACAGTCCTTTCAGCAGTTCCAAGAAGGTTCCACACCCATTTGCACTTTGATTCAGATGACTCTGAGGATATACAGTAGATAAACCCACAAGTGGCCTCAATGATTCACAGGGGGTTAACGACCCACCTTCAGAATACTAACAACCAGATGACTGCAAAGAATTGTAAATCTTTTCATTTGACACTATTCAATCACAACTAAAGAAGCTTATTGGATGAGAACATTTTCAAGGGGAGAAAAAAAAAGTTCAAGAAAGTCCAGTTGCCTTTTGGAAAAGCACTTTTGGAAAAATTGTCATCTAGATTATTGAAAATCTCCATAGGCATAATTTTTCCAAATTACAGTATACCAATCCCTTTTGTGCACTTCACAATTCTAGCACAAACCAGGTGGAAATAGCCACAGGTTGTTATACTGCTTTTTCATTAGGCTAAGCAGGAAGGCATATATGGTCTAATTGGGTCTATTTAATAGCAATAGCAATATTTGCTAGCAAAACTTAGACTTATATACCGCTTTACAGTGCTTTACACACAGAGGTGATATTCAGCAGGTTCTGACCAGTTCTGGAGAACCGGTAGCGGAAATTTTGAGTAGTTCAGAGAACCAGCAAATACCACCTCTTACTGGAGATTTTACAGTATCCTTCCCCTGCCACACCCACCAAGCCACGCCCACAGAAACGGTAGTAAAAAAATTTGAATCCCACCATTGTTTACAGCCCTCTCTAAGTGGTTTACAGAGTCAGCATATTAACCCCAATAATTTGGGCTCTCATTTTACCAATTTCGGAAGGATGGAAGCTGAGTCAACCTTGACCCTGGTGAGATTTCAACTGCCAAATTGCAGTCAGCTAGCAGTCAGCAGAAGTAACGTGCAGTATTGGACTCTAACCACTGCATCACTGTGGCTCATACACATTAAAGGAATGTGTCATCTTCTCTTGTTCTAAAGAGTTTGCATAGTCACATTAGTGTACATTAGTAAAGGAGAAGGTGAGTGCTGAAAGGGCAGAGTGATAAACTTGGTAACATTGCTCATATTTATTCATGTCCACCTCCAGACAGTGTTCCTATTGCAGAATCCTTAGTGCTCTCTCAGCCTGGTTGTTTGCTTGCAGATGCTTCATTACCTGACCAGATAACTTTATGAACTTTAGGTTTATGAAACATTACATAGTCAGATAATGATATGACTGCAAGTGAACACCAGTAATATTTTAGACTGTTGTCTATTAACTGGCAGTAATAGGGAAAGTGGTGTATTTATCTTTTTCTACACATGCAACTGAAATATATGGGAACAATATTGATTTTCTGTTTAAATGCAGATGACTTTGGTCAGAAATTAATCAAGGAAAGAAGCGACCTAGAACTAGGGAGAAATTTCCTAATAGTGAGAAAAATCAACCAGTGGAATGGCATGCCTTCAGAAGTTGTAGGTGCTTCATCACTGGAGGCTTAAAGAAGAGACTGGAGAACCACTTTTCTGAAATGGCATAGGGTCTCTTATTTGAGCAGGAGGTTGGACTAAAAGATCTCCAAAGTCTCTTCCAATTCTATTATTCTGTATGTCTGTATGTCTTATGTTGGCACCCTCCCAACAGTCTTTACATAAAATGTTATACTCTTAACTAATGAAGCATTGAGAATGTGTAAAAGAAAGTGGAAGACAGGGCAATTTAAATTGAGTTCTTAAAGCAGGTGTCCTAATGTTTCATTTACATTGAGGGAAGAATCAGCTTTCAATGTACCAAGTTAGGAGGATGTGTTTTGTATTGCTATGTTGGGATTACATCCAAATCGCTCACTGTTAGATGACATTCTGAGCTGGGCTATCAATAAAAATAAAGACATTTGTCTTCCACACTGTGGGAATCAAAGTTTAAGAAGTGTTGATGACCCATATAAAACAGATTTACCTCATTCTCCTGTGACAAGAAATTATTACTATGCAAAAACATGACCGTTTTATATGGAATATGAAATGAATCCTGAACCAAGGAAGTGGTACATAATAAACTTCTTTGATACACCGGAAAAGATCTCAAAAAGAAATTATGCTTACTGATGAATCTTCTGAGAGATTTCTTATTCATTAAATGCCCAATATTTTATGAATTTAGGAGCTCTAGCTTCTGGTATAGCAAAATCATCAGCCAACACAGTTCTAGGCTGCATAAACAGAGGGGGAGAATCAAGATCATGTGAAGTGTTAATACCACTTTATAAGGCCTTGGTAAGGCCACACTTGGAATACTCTATTCAATTTTGGTTGCCACAATGTAAAGATGTTGAAAGAGTGCAGAGAAGAGCAACAAAGATGATTAGGGGACTGGAGGCTAAAACATATGAAGAACGGTTGCAGGAACTGGGTATGTCTAATCTAATGAAAAGAAGGACTAGGGGATACATGATAGCAGTGTTCCAATATCTCAGGGGCTGCCACAAAGAAGAGGGAGTCAAGTTATTCTCCAAAGCACCTGAGGACAGGACAAGAAGCAATGGATGGAAACTAATCAAGGAGAGAAACAACCTAGAACTAAGAATAAATTTCCTGACAGTTAGAACAATTAATCAGTGGAACAACTTGCCTCCCGAAGTTGTGAATACTCTAACACTGGAAGTTTTTAAAAAGATGTTGGATAATCATTTGTCTGAAGTGGTGTATGGTTTTCTACCTAAGCAGGGGGTTGGACTAGAAGACTCCAAGGTCCCTTCCAACTCTATTGTTCTATTCTATTCTATTCTATTCTATTCTATTCTATTCTATCAGGGTCACAAACATACAGAATATAAAAGGGAAAAAATCAAAGAAGTAAATTGCATATACAAATAGTTCCCCATTACAACCCTTTGTTTAGTGATCATTCAAAGTTACAATGGCACTGAAAAAGGTTATTTTTGACCATTTTTCACAGTTACAACCATTGCAGAATCTGCATGGCCACATTATCAAAATTCGGATGTTTGGCGATTGGCATGTAATTATAATGGTTTTGGTATCTTGGCATCCTGTCATCACCTTTGCAATCTTCTGACAAACAAATCAATAGAGAATCCTGACAACCATGTTACTAACTTAACAACTTCAGTGATTCACTTAACAACTGTGGCAAGAAAGGTCATAAAGTGGGGCAACACTCATTTAACAACTGTCTTGCTTAGCAATGGAAATTTGGGGGTCAGTTTTGGTTGTAAGTGGAGGACTCCCTGTATATATAAGTGTTTGTAAGGCATGCATGCATGCATACAGTTTGTAGCAGCGGAAAAAGATTTATCAGGCATATCATAGGGATTTTTACAGCCCTCTCTAAGTGGTTTACAGAGTCACCCTATTGGCCCAACCATTTGGGTCCTCATTTTACCCACCTCAGAATGATGGAAAGCTGAGTCAACCCTGAGCCTGGTGAGATTCAAAATGCCAAACTGCAGTCAGCCGGCAGTCAGTAGTAGCAGCCTACGGTATTGCATTCCAACCACTGCACCACCATAGCTCTGAATCTGATCTGGATCTAAAACTTTTCTGATCACAACAATGATTTGATTTGACAGTAGGACAACCAGGTTATTCAGATGCCTCATGACTTCCTTTACAATGGTGTTGGTTGCTTTGATCAATTGTTGCTGACTTCTTCATGCTGTCTTCCTTGCACTTTGGCACTCTGGATGTTATACCCCTCTGCTTCCTTTCTGTAAGATGTTCCTTAATGTTACCGCTCAGTCCTGCTTTGACTTAACAGAACATTCAAAAATTTAATAAATGCTTTGAGAAAAGTGGAGACTTTCTTCTGTAAAGTATGAGGACAAAGTCTATATTTTGCTTAGTTACTTCTTGACATTTATAGCAAAGCCTTCTGAAGGAAGCATCTTTTCTTTCATGTATTTTTCGATGGCATGAAAGAATGTTTCTTGCACATCTTATTCCCTGCCTATGCTTTTATTTTGCAGTCACCAACTCTGGCTATCCATGTGTTCACTTCTGAAACAAATCCAGAAACCAGTATAATAAGTCAACCTATTTTATCCATATTATTAGTAAGTTACTTGGGAATGCATCATAATGGCTTCACTTTATTTTTATTTTACTGATACAACTCCATTTTTATAGTTTTAAAAGCAAAATATTCTTTTCAGCTTTTCCTGATCATCAAAGATGAGTCTAATGATGATATAGTATTTCATTTAAAATGAAATGAACATTTCTTTGAGAAGCAGCTTAAGGTTTGTGCCTCTTCCAGTCCAAAAAGAATAAGGATGTTCTGTTATATAAAAAGTAACAGAATATTAATTTCCAGAATTAACAGAGTGGTAGAAAGGTTGTCAATTCATCGAATAATCTATTTTCTTACATTTGTAGAACATGCATTTTACAGCTTACAAAAATAATCATTTGCGAATAAATGCCTTGTTTTAATTTTGATGAAATAAACCAATTTTATATTCTTTCCTTTTACTTCTGGCAGTCTTAGCTTTTGATTCAATCAAATATTATTGCACAATTTAACTTCTCTTTAATTTTTATTTATTTCATGACACAGACTTCTCCAAAGGTTTAGCAAGCCTCTTTTGTAGATCCAACATGAAGACATTTTCCAGGTAGTATTTTCTTGGGTGGTATTTATATTTCCCATTTAACTTTTAAATTATTCTGAACCACCCCTCTGTGGGTATTTTCACAAGACGTTCAATGTTAGTACTCTGCATATAGCCTGTATATAATACCTATTTAGTGGTATATGGGTAATAGTATGTTGGCCTGCAAATTAATTGTAGAGAGCCTAACTTGCATAGCATAGCAAGAATGTCTTGGAGTTAAACTGGGAATTTGACTTTCCTTTTAGCAAGCTGACCAAAATGTCTCAAAAGTTACCTTAACATTAACAGGGAATGCTTTATCTATCATGAAAATAATCTAATCAATATTTTCTCTTTCTTATTAAGAAAAGTATTGTGTGACAACTTCAATAGAATAGAATAGAATAGAATAGAATAGAATAGAATAGAATAGAATAGAATAGAATAGAATAGAATAGAATAGAATAGAATTCTTTATTGGCCAAGTGTGATTGGACACACAAGGAATTTGTCAGTCCAAATGCACTCAGTATACATAAAAGAAAAGATACATTTGTCAAGAGCCAAGAATCAGAAGGTGCAACACTTAATGATAGTCATAGGGTAAAATAAGCAATCAAATTGACTCAATTGATCAAAACCACAGTGGACAATAGAAGTCAGTATTGATGGGAAATGACCATGCAATGTAAAACTTTCTCATTTGGAATATAACAGAAATAAACAGCAAAGAGCACGAATTAGTGAATGAAATGAAAGAAAAATAAGAATGTACTATGCAGTTGGGAAACTAAGAGAAGGGGGAAGAAGGGTGTGAAAGAAGTCTGATTTGTGAAATGCAACTGATGAACATGCAAGGAAGTGAAGATGAAAGTTTAATTTTGAATAAAAGGATTAAAACATACATACCCAAAAGCACATGCTGATATATTCTAGCTTGCAAAGGTGCATATGAAGTTCAATCCTCTGATGACAATAAGAGAACCAAGGATGAGATTTGCGGGGAGGGTTGTGTGCGCAACATTCTGAATAAATATGATCCAGAAGGGGGAACAAATATTTGGCACCATTATTTTTGAATTATCAGAAATAAGATAAGAGAGTACTGGGGGTTGGGGTGAGATTGAGCCTTGAGAGATCCAAGAATGGAAGAGAATGACATTAACGTTCAACACTGAGCAGGTTATAAGAAAAGCTTCGCTTCGCTTTTTAATATGTATGTGAAATGTTTATAGTGATGATGGAGAAGTGTTAGACAGAGATGTGGATTCAGATGACTCCCTATTGCTGGATGGAACCTGAACAATTTGTGGTGAATGTTGGTTTTAAGATTTAATGATGTGCTATGGAATACAGAACTGAAAATGAATGTATCAAAAAACATACTGGTTATGTTTGACAGGAAAAAATGGAATTATTCATAAAGGGAAAAAATAAAAATAAGAGCAGGTAGATAAATGTGTGTAAAATGTTTAATGAAATGAATAAATGGATGGGGAAATTTCAAGACTCCACAGAAAGGTAGTGGAGAAAAAATAGACTCTGGCAATGCATAAATGTTGAAAGAAACAAAATGGCTATAGATTAGAACAAGGTTCAGAGGGACTGGAGGCTAAAACATACAACGAACAGTTGCAGGAACTGGGCTTGGCTAGTCTAGTAAAGAGAAGGACCAGGGGAGACATGATAGCAGTCTTCCAATATTTGAGGGGCTGCCACAGGGAGGAAGGGGTCAAGCTATTTTCTAAAGCGTCTGTAGGCCAGACAAGGAATAATGGATGGAAACTGAACAAGGAGAGATTTAACCTGGAAATAAGGAGAAACTTTCTGACAGTGAGAACAATCAACCAATGGAACAGCTTGCCCTCAGAAGTTGTGGGAGCGCCATCACTTGAGACTTTCAAGGAGAGATTGGACTGCCATTTGTCAGAAATGGTGTAGGGCCTCCCGCTTGGACAGCGGGTTGGACTAGATGACCTACTAGGTCCCTTCCAACTCTGATTATCTGTTATCTGTTAATTTATTACATGGAAATATGAATTGGGTATGCCAGGAGACATATAAAAGTAAATTGAATGCAATGGAAATGGAGAATTTGAGAAGTGAGGATGCTAAAACAAGAAGGGATAGAATCAAGACTGCAAAGTATTATTTGATCAATTGAAAAAATGGATCTTACTTTGCTGGAATATCCTTCTATGTGAGGACTGGGGAAGTTGTCCTGTAAAAATCCTTGCTCTGACATTTTTAGTTAATCTCCACTGTTGCTGTTTCTCTGTCAATTCTTCTGACCTACTCATGTTTTTTTTTTTCACTTATTCTTTAGAATCTTTTCCCCTGAAAGTAAAATAAAACTCCATAAGTTTTCATCACCACCACCCATTAAGTCCTATGTGTGTTCGGGCTTGTACACATATTCTTTGTTTATCTGAGTAACTTTTCTTCTTCTATATGTTGTTCCATATTAATATGTAATAGGAGTTGTGTTGGTGCAGGAGGTTAGAATTCAGTATTGCAGGCAAACTCTGCCCACAGACAGGAGTTTGATCCTGACCAGCTCAAGGTTGACTCAAGGTTCCATTCTTCTGAAGTTGGTAAAATGAAGACCCAGATTGTTGGGGGAAATATGCTGACACTGCAAACTGCTCAGAAGATGCTGTAAAGCACTATGAAACAGTATATAAGTCTAAACGTTATTTCTATTGCTAATGCGTTCTATTGCTAGTAAGTTCCTGCAGGAGGCCAGCTATTATCTGGGCAATGATCCAATGACAGTGAGTGAATAAACCAGCGAGTAATAATTCTGAAGTATTCTGAACTTTGTTTGCCTTGTAATCCAGTTAGTGTTGCAGATAGGAGTCGTAGTCATGCTTCCTTTCAACCACTTAAGCAATTTCAAAAGATAAATAAGCTAATTAAGAAAATTTATGCACATTGGTATTCTTTAATCAAATGTGTTTTTCTAGTTAGAGAATTTATTTTTAAGTACCAAATTCAAGACCTCCTGAAGAGAAGAATTACCAGGGATGTGTGACTAGCAATTCTGATCCTGTCCTATGATGTCTTTAAAGATAGCTCACCTGGATTTAACAGGCTTATTTTAAAAATGAAGCATGCTAATAGGAGCCACAGCTTATACTTCTATCATTTTGAAGACACAGCTTTCATACACCTTGAAAAAGTAACAGCAAGAGATAGGATTAAAGTTAGCAGATTACATTTTCTCCCCTTATATAAATACACTAAAAAATACTCTCCAGAACATCTAAAAACAGCTGGTGGTAGAATACCTGATAAGCAATTACGTATCTGGATTTCACAAATGCTGGATTTAGTGTTAACTTCTTGCAAGTATTTATCACACCTAGGGTTTGCCCAAAGCAGAAAATATCTTTCCCCCCCACCCAATGCATAAAGCAAACCCTTTGTGCCTCAGAAGTTTGACTAGACCAGTGGTTCCCAAAGTGGGTGGTACCGCCTCCTGGGGGGTGGTGGGATGCCTTAGGGGGGCGCTAAGAGGCAAGGGGGCTGGCAGGGGGGCACTAAGAGGTGGCAGGGGGGCATTCGAGGCACCAGCTCTACAGGCTCACCCCATTGAGCCCCTTGCACCGCTCCAGTGCAACAGTCAATGGCATCTGTGGATCACCTGGGGGAGGCAGAGGAAGGGGGCCTTGACCACATGCCCAATATCCAGGATCCCACTCAGCCAAGCCCACACCTCTTTGTAGTTGCCGTGCCTGACAGCAAGTTCACAGGCTGCCCTTCCCTCCAGGGATCAGCCTCCCAAGCTGCCCCCGGGAGACTCACGTCATAGAGGGCAGTGCTGTTCCCTCCTTCCTGGAGCCAGTACAGGACAGGGTTAAAGAAGCCCAGGGCAGGCAGCGGCAGAACGTTGGGAAAGTAGAGCTTCCCAACGTGCCGCTGCGGCGAGGCACCACCCTTGCTTTAATCTATTACTTCTTGTCTCACTCTCACATGCTCAGCTCGACCCTCTCTTCTCTGTGACAGCCTAGAGTTTCTGTAAGATGTTCTAAGGAAAAGCATGGAGGAAAAAGAGTGCATAAATAAATAAATATACAAAGTGATACAATTAGCATATTCTGCTCTCAGGCCATAATTAACCATGCCTTCCCCTCATCTGTTTGTTCCCCTGAATTTATTAACCGTTAAAGGGTAGCAGATAAAAAGAAGTACTTGATTTTCCATCTGCCAATCCTACTCCCAAATATTTTGAAATAAAAAAACATAAAATTGGAAAGCTGGCTTCTATCAAGTCGTGTGTAGTTTGTTTACAGATATTGTGTGGGATACTATAGCTGTGAAACTGCTTATACTATAGTACTGGAAGAGCACAAACGTATATTCAATTTTGCAGCAAAAGCTATCCCACACATTTCTGTTAACAACCACACATAATGTTATAGGTCAGCTATCCAATTATTATCATTATTTGAAAACAACTGGAAGTGGGATTCATAGATGGAAAGTTCAATGCTTGACACCAGAATAATTTATGAGATTCCTTATAATATTTACATAATTTCCTCAGGTGAAACCCACCAGCAAGTTATCTCCCAGGGAAAAAATGGTGGTGGCAAATGGTTTGTTAAACTTTTTGAGCTCAAACTTACAGTATCTGAGTCAAAACATCCTCTAACGTTAATAGAAGCTTGAGCCTTGGTAGGAAGCTATATCCCCTTTTTGACCTGTAGCTTAGGAATTCCAGAAGTTGAAGTACACAGATCATAAAGCGGCCATATTTGCCCATCCCTGCTCTAGCTCATGGGTGTCCAACCTTGTGGCTTGCCTGGGCTTCCTCGAGTGAAAAGGAATTGCCTGAGCCACAAATAAAATATATAATATAGTTAACGTATATAAGTCACATAATAATGTTAAAAGTTTATCATCTTATGGGCCACATTGCTAGTTGTTCAGAGCCATATGCAGCCAGGTGCCGCTTGACATACCTCATCTAGCAAGTTTTAAAACCTGTTATATCCTGAGGGTACCATTTCCAGACATGTAATGATCCATCTTGATACCGGACCATTTCCAGACATTGAATGAGCTTTCTAAAATAATGTTTTATATACCCTTCATTCTTAAAGAATAACTGTTCTTCTAAATAATCTCTTATTATAACCCTTTTGTCAATGAAGATAAAGGATTATTTGGTGATTGTGAGAAAGCCACCAGAGCCATGTTTGATGGAATTTAATGCCAAGTTAATAATACACTCAATTTATTATCACCTGGATGTAACATTATACGTACATTAAAAGCTTATGCACCAGAGACAAATTCCTTGTGTGTCCAATCACACTTATCCAATAAAGAATTCCATTCCATTCCATTCCATTCCATTCCATTCCATTCTATTCTATTCTATTCTATTCTATTCTATTCTATTCTATTCTATTCTATTCTATTCTATTCTATTCTAGATATTTCTATTATTTATCAGAAAACGTTGGTTTCCATTAAGGAACAATAACATAACTAAACAATGATAGTGTTCTGACCAGGGGTGGGATTCTCCCAGTTCGCACCTATTAGCTAGAACCGGTTGTTAACATTCTAAGCAGTTCAGAGAACCGGTTGTTAGAAGAAATTACTGGCCTAATCCTGTAAGGAAGGCAGGAAGGAAACATTCTGGGGTTGCTTACAGAAACTGCCTCTCCATTAACCCTTATTACATTCTTGGCAGGACTAGACTTCCTGTCTCAGGAACTTCTCTGGAGTTTTTTTCCCTTCCTTTGCTGGTACTTTGCTTGTGTGGAGTGACCATTCAAAGTTACAATGGCACTGAAAAAAGTGACTTGTGACCATTTTTCACACTTACCACTGTTGCATCATCCCCACAGTCATGAGAGGCCAGGCGAGGAGATACATGCCTCGATGTGAGTGATATTGAATTGGCCACACCCAGCCAATAGCATGACCACCAAGCCACATCCACCCAGTCATATTACCACCAAGCCATGCCCACCAACTAAGCCACACCCACAGAACCAGTTGTTAAAAAATTTGAATCCTATCCCTGGTTCTGACCCAGCTCCCAAAGACGACAAATCCTCTGTAGTTAAATCAATGAGTCCTTTATTAGGAGCACCAGCAGCCCAGGCAAAAAGTCTCTCTCTCTCTCTCACACACACACACAGAGAAAGCTAACAAGTCTGTCCAGCAGGGAGATGAATAGTTGTCTGCCAGTGGGGCTTCACTAGCAGTGGTGGCTCTTCCATCCCAAGGATTGGCCCATAGATTTCTGCTCCTCTCCTCTGCCTTCTGCACATCTGCACATCAGGCACTGGACCCAGCTGTTCCTCCTTTTCCTCATCAGCCACCTCCAGACCTGGGGGCTGTTAACTCTCCATCTGAGGCCTAATGGACAGTCCAGGCTCCACCTCTGTCTCTATCTCTGACAGCTCCATTCCCTCTTCTTCCTCAGAGCTCTCAGGTTGCTTTGATGCTGGTCTTGACTCCCATGCCACCTCCTCATCTGATTCAGCTGTTGGAGGGGCCAGTGACTGACAGGCCACAACAGATAGATTGAAGGGAGAGGTTTTCCTTCTTTTAAGATGGTTTCTCCTTGAGACTATTTATAATTTGTACAATGCCCAGCTCCCATCAGCACATGGAAAAAATGAGATAGGAGCAAAACATGGCAGAAACAAAACCCAGGTGCATATTACACCATGGGCAAAGACCTAGGCAAAGGTTTTCAGAGATTAATCCATCTATTTATAGGTATGCACGTGGCTTTCCTGATTTTGTTAGGAGAGGGGAATACAAAGAAAGAATGGCACAGTGAATAGTTCCAGATGGCCCCTAACTTTATCAGTAAGGTGGGTGAAGCCAAACACCATCATCTGTCATTTTCTAGGTGATCATTTGGCGATAGTTCCATAATTAAAGTCTCTACAGCTTAGCCCTCATATCTAGCTTTAGTTCACGGGTAAAAACTACCCACAACAAACATTTGCTGTACATCTGAAAACCTAAGGAGAACTGGCTTTTTCCCTCTCTCAAGAGAATTTTTCACAGCATGATTTCAGAGTCATTCTGCAGGTAATTCTAATTACTAATTAGAAAGACATCTGGTCCAATTTCCTCAATAATAAATGTTATAGCTAATGATACTATTATGATCAAAGACAGAGGTCTCATTTCCAGTGATAACAGTACATCTTCATAAATTGTTTAATGGCTGGTTTCAAGATTTGAATAACTTTGGTTCAATTTACTTGCAACTCTACATGTATATCAATCAGCAGGAGAAAATATTTGCTTGCTTGCTTACCATTATAGGGTGAAAGGGGAAAAAAAACTGTCTTCTGAATCCTGTATTTTGACAAAGGGATTATGCCAAGCTAAGATTATTCTGTTTCTATATGATTCTAAGGCTGGATTCACACCACATTATTATTGATATTGTTATTATAATTTCTTTCTATTGTACTTTTCAAACTACTTTTATAAGCAATAACAACAATGATAAGCAGAGTCTTATAATCATCAGAGCGTGATGGCACAGTGGTTAGAATGCAATAATGCAGGCTAACTCCCTACTCACTCCACAAGTTTGATTCTTACTGGCTCAAGGTTGACTTGGCCTTCCATCCTTCCGAGGTTGGTAAAATAACCCAGATTTTGGGGGGCAATATGCTGACTGCGTGAACTGCTTAGAGAGGGCTGTAGAGCACCATGAAATGGTATATTAATATAAGTGCTATTGTTATTACTATCTTATATACAAGCCATGGTGGTGCAGTGGTTAGAATGCAGTATTGCAGGCTAATTCTGCTGACTGCCAGGAGTTCGATTCTGACCAGTTCAAGATTGACTCAGCATTCCATCTTTCTGAGAACAGTAAAGTGAGGATTCATATTGTTGTGGGAAATGTCCTTACTTTGTAAATTGCTTAGAGAGGGCTGTAAAACACTATGGAGTGATATATAAGTCTAGGCGCTATTGCTATCTTGCAAATTTTGCTTGTGTGTATGTGTGTATGTGTATGTAATGTATGTGTATGTGTGTATACACTACACACACACACACACACACACACATACACACACACACATTTTTCCATGGTTTTCCAATTTCTAACTAGCTCTTATTTTAGGTAATGTCTACTATATATTTTAAGGTATTATTCACAAGCAAAATTTTAGGTCATTCCCAGAGGGTAATTAGTCCTGTGGAGAAGAGAGAAGAACTCTGATGATTATCACCTGTTGCAATGAACCTCTAATACAAAAGGGACAATCGAATTATAGCTTTATGTGGAAGTGGTTGATTATTTCTCACTTTGAGAGAGAAGTTAAAAGTAAAGATGCAATATATGTAAAGAGGTAATGGACTTCTTCAATAAAAGGGATGATAACCTTTTCCCCCTTAGTTCTACTTTTTCTCAGAGCTGATTTTATTTTTCTCCCTTTCCTGTCCTATGTTTTATGGGATCAATGGTTACATGCCATTATAGTAAAACTCATTTTCCAAGGTTGAATATATGTAAGCTTTGCGTGTGGATAGACATGGGATCCATTTCATAAGTATTATGCAATAACTTAAGCTTTTAGGACATGTAGGAGACCAGGCAGATCCTGGGGATGGAATCATGCGAGTAATCAGCCTTGAGTCATGATGTTGCCGAAAATGATGTTAGTCTAACGCCTCTTGAATTTCATTGATTCTTATTGAGCACTGATATAGTGCTGACCATGGATTGACTAGACATAGGCATGAGCTATAAATTATCTTAACTGGAACTTAATGTGTGTTCCTAATTCTTCATGCCGGACATATAAATTGGAAAAAGTCAACAGTACATCAAAACCTCCTCAAGTAGAAGATGAATTTGTGTGTGTGTGTGTGTGTGTGTGTGTGTGGTGTGTTTAGCCTTACACTAGCACTCTAAGATAATCTATTATAAGCTACCATTCTTTAACATTGAATAGGAAATCTTGAATGTGCCTTCTTCCTGGCTACCTGAGGAGAGGGTGAGCTACTGTTCTACTTAATCTGATAATTTTAAAATCATATTACAAATATATGAATATATGTCCAGATTTGCAACAAGATAAATAAATGCAGAAGACTTGTTTTCCCTTCATTTTCTTTTATATTGCAGGCTTCCTGAAGAAGGGATTTCACTCCTTTTTCTCTGGCAGGGAAATAAATAATCCCCTGCCCTTGAAACTCCCAGCTACTCTGCTGTGGACAAGACAAATTATTTTGCCAGTCTTGCAATGCCAAATTATTTTATATTAATTGATGTTTTCACACCATGAGATCACATTGCTGTTGCATGGAGCTCTCAGAGTCCATGTTCTCTATGCAATATAATGTGAAGCATGCCTTGGGTTTTTTTTTCTTCATTTTTGTTTGTCTGGGACTAAATAAAGCCACTGCTTAGTGCCAAATCAGGCCATCCAGCTCCATATGGTTTTCATCAAAGTTGCAAAACTTTTACAACTGCATGCATGTGGACTTTAGGTAGGGCTTCAGTTCAGCAAGACAAAAACTGATTTTATTTGATTTACTTTTAATTAAGGTAACTATTGGCAAGAAGTAGTATTGGGTGATTTTGTCTGATCTCATAAGCTAAGGAGGGTCAAGCCTGGTTAATACTTGGATGAGATCCTCTGGAGAATCCCAGGGCTGGAAACTAGAATTGGAAAGCTGAAAACCATCCTGAGAAAAGGCAATGGCAAACCACTTATATACCGTTGCCAGAAAAACCACAAGGATGTTTATAAAATCTCCATGAGTTAAGATTGACTCAAAGATGACTAGCAATTAAGATGATTGCTCTCCAGCAATGCATTTAATAATGTTTCCTTTCTATCATACTAAAAGTTTCCTGGCTAACATTTGAGCTTATTAACATTTGGTCTACATAAGCTCTATAAAAGTATTTCTCTTCCTTCTTGGAGATAAGCCTTGTTCTTTTGTATACAAACCTCTTTCCTCTCATTGAAAGAGTTAGGAAAGCACTCTTTTCCAGTTAGGAAAGCAAACTTAAAATATCTGTTCATCAAGATGACTATCGTACCTCTGGTTCCATGGTCCACAGATTGAGTGTGAACTTTAGACTCTTTTGTAGATTGGACTGAGAAAGAAGAAAATCACACTCTTCTGTCTGGAACCTGTGATACAAATAATAACTTTTAACAGCTGAATTAATACATTTGGGGGTGTTCACAAAATGGAACATAAACTAAGCAGAAGTATGAGTTCATACATACAACTAATCAAAGATTAAAATGAACCAAGGTCAAAACATTCTCTGAATATGACCATTAAATTAGTAACTGATCTGGTGAAACCAATGCTTGGGTTTGGAGAAAAATAAACACTACTTTCTGATTTTTGCTTTATTTGATTTTCAGATTAATGGAAAATTCAAAGACTTCCCGCTAGCTCTTTTCTTGCTGCTGCAGATCTGTTTTTGGTATTTTTTGGTTTTTTTAATCACAGCACAAAGATATGAGTTATGCAGTTTGGTAGAATAATCCTTTCCATGAGATGGGAACTGAGAGACTGTAAAAATGCAGCAGGTTAGTAAACAAGCATTTTTATAGTAATTTTTAAAGGTTAAAAAAAATGGAAGCTTAAAATTACAGTTAAAAGGTTAAAGTCTAATACAAACTTTAAAAAGAATAAAAAAATAACTCAGAAAAGAAAAAGAATAGAGAAAAAAAATAGAGAAAAAATAAGAATATAGTAAAGAAAAAAATGAAAGAAATATATAAAGAAATAACTTCACTGTTCATCATAAAAATAAACAGTTTTGGTAACTTATCACCTTCTCTGAAAATAATTATATCTTGTGGGAAGCTCCTCCTCTTAGAAGAATGAAATATTTTGGGATATATTAAAAAGGCAGGATACATTTTTTCCGTTAAAAAATCTTAAAGGAGGCAGAAATCAGCCCCAGTTTCCCTGCCCCAAGCAGAAACTGAGGAGGCCAGCTTTTAGAAATGCAGATTTGATAATCTATTCAGAAAGACTGGGTCAAGTCAGAAACTCAGATAAGTAACAAATAAAAGGTGGTCAAAATTAGTTCAGACAAACACCTAGGATTTGCATTTCCTCTTTTGCCTATAGAGCCAGCTATGACGTCTACATGACCTCTACAGCTATGACCCCTACATGACCCCCATAGGAAACTGACAACAGCCAATAGAATATTAAAGGATATTTCTTGCACAGGAACCTCAAATACAAAGCCCAGAGAAAGTATAAAACCTACCCACTCTCAACTCCATTTTGTTAGCTGCCCAGAATCACACGTGGTTGGTGATTCTGCTTCAATTAAGAGAACCTGTCTTTCCAATCAGCCTCCAGCCTCCATTTTGTTTCCAGTACCTTTCTTCTAGCTTGGAACTGGACCTGAATATTTCTTCCAACAGTCTTATATGTAATTCCAAAAATTTATTCAAGTTCAGGACCTTTAGTTCATTTGTAACCTTCTGAAATCAAAGTTCCAATCACCCTTTTACTGTTTATTCCAAAAGAAAGATAATAGGTCTTTAAACTTGTGTTTAATACTTGTTTCACTAAAGATTGAACAAAACTCCCCCAGTGCTGTATAATTTGTCAATCCAAATGTTCCTCATAGTCGAAAAGCAGTTAACAGATAATTTCTGACTAAGATTAGAAAACTATGTGAATTCAGTGTCCTTTTGAAGGCACTTTCAGCAAGACGGTTATTTTCTCATATCCTAGAGTTCAGAGCCCTTCAGAGACTGCTATTTTGTTGTCTGCTAGTGAGGAGAAGCTATGTGGATCACTTGTGGGCAATCTCCTTGTCCCAAGAGGAATTATGAAGAGCTGGTCTACTTGCTTTCCCTTCATTCTGCCACAGCCTTGAGTCTGCTTTTAACTGGGCTGTTCTTAATTCACTATTTCTTCCCAGAAGTCCTGGAAGTAAAGTTGAAGTTTAGAAGTAATGAACAGATGTGGATGTATCCCAGAGCTAGGCCATCTGGCTGACAGGTTTATGGGAGTTTAGCAGGCATAGATGTGTCTGTGTAGATGAATCTCCATGTCCCATGTGTGAATACAAGAATTATAAAGAGAGTATGGTAAATAGTATGGAAATAAAAGTATGGTAATAGATGGAAATTAGAAACTGGTCTGAAACTAATTAACACTGTACGCAAGAATCTAAATGACCAATTAAAAATAATCTAAGAAGGCTTTATGAAATAATTCCAGTGTCAAAATCCAACTTCTGTTTCTATTAATCAACATTCCAATTTCTTGTGGCTCTTTTCTCTGTCCATCTTACATAAAGGTTTCCAGCAATTCTCTTTTGAGTGGGCAATGCAGTTTTCATAAGCTTATTGATTTGATAAATAGCTGATTTAGTATCAGTTGTTTTTATCTTTGATCATATGAGAACTATCTTTCACTAGTGAGAGGCACTAGTAAAAGTGAGTTTTACTAATTTTCACCTGAAGCCCACCCACCATTCGAAATTCCACCAGCTAATTTCATTTGAAGACAGGCTGCACTTATATAGACATCAGACTTAATAGTCTGTGACACTCTTTTTCTTTAGATGTTCGTATAGGTCAAAAGATAATAACACACATATTTTGTCTGAGAGGATATCCCAGTTATCCAGTTGGACTGGTGTCTGGATTTTTACAAAAAATAATGTTGAAATGTCTCTGATCAAGACAAATTTGTCCAACTCTGTTCTAGACCATCTAAATATCCTATTTTATTTGCATAATTTCTTTAGTGGCCATACATTAGATTTTGGGGTGTTCATGTCTCAATATCTGAAGGTTAACTGCACTGACAAAATTCTGCTGGACATAAATTTTCCTCTTTCAATAATAAATGGATTTCATATGTTTCTATTTTGCCCTCCATCGGCATGGACAAAAATCACCTGAGAAGCTTTCTTAATTTTAGCATCTGAATTAGAAATATTTAATTTTAATTCTCTCAAAATATACCTACCAATTCATAGGAAAACACCAATCTAATATACAAGTGAAATGTGTTATAAAACTACATTTAATCTGTTATGTAATGCATAATCTTCACACCTTATTTCTTTTAAATTAAAAATGACAAGACTAGCTTCCTTTCAGCTCTGCATTTCTCAGCACAGCCAGAGTGCAGTGAATTTTAACAAATTGAGACATTCAAATCATTTTCACAGCAGTGAGCTGAATAGGTACTTGATTTAATGACGATGAAGCAAAAGATGATTGATTGGAAAACTCTAAAGGATACAGCACCACTTGTTCCAGCACAAGCATATATTTTGGACAGACAGAAAGGTCACCAAATTAAGATTTTTTAAAAAAATCATCCCATCCCTTACAGTAATGTGATTGTATTGGAAGTCTGTTTTGTCTAGTATGTCATCATTACCATGTCAATTCCCTCTTTATGAAAACGTGCTTTATAGGCACAAGGGAAGGGAAGGCTTTTGCTTCTCCCAATAAATATGAATGAAGCTCAACGTTATCATATTTTTCTCAATTCCTCATTCTCTTAAGCATACCTTCATGGAATACAGCAGGGGTGGGATGCTACCGGTTCTGCCCGGCTCTATAGAACCAGTAGCTCTGAAGAGCAGTAGACACCGAATCAGTTCTGTGTTTGCTGCTGTTTGGCCCACCCACCTGTCTGGGCTTTTACCTGTCTTTTATTTCCTGCTTTTTTCAACCTCAGCTGCTTTCCACAGCACAACTGAGGTTGAAAAAGCAGGAAAAAAAGAGGCTTTTCAAATGCTGCGCACCCGCACGCAATGCATTTCAGCTGTCCGGGAGGCACCCGCATGCAAAATATAGTCACCGAACTGGTAGTAACACCAGTTGAATCCCACCCCTGAATTGCAGTGTCTAGAACCAGACACAGTACTCCAAGTGGGACCTGATCAATGTAGAGTAGAATCAAACAATTCCTTCCCATGTTCTGCAGTCCAGGTTCCTATTAATACAAACTAAAATAACATCTTCCTTTTAGCAAATGCATCACAGTGCTGGCTCATTTTCAATTTGCGAATTGCTAGTATCAGCAGTGGGATCCTACCTGTTCCACTACCGGTGGTGATCACACACGCGCGCCCCTTTTCCACACACCAGCTGAGGCCTGGAGTACCAATCAGCTAAGACAATAAAGAAGGGAAAAGTGCAGGGGTGGGTGGGAGGGCAGATCCTGTGCTTTCCTCTTCTTTCTCCTCTCAGCTGTTAGTCAGAGGCTTTTTTTCCCCCTCCTCTCAGCTAATTATGGATTTTTGCTCCCGGTTCAGTTAAACCGGTAGCATACCACCACTGGCATGTATGTATGTATGTATGTATGTATGTATGTATGTATGTATGTATGTATGTATGCCTTTGAGTCAGTATTGACTCCTGGAGGTTGCCTGGATTAGTCCCTGTAGTTTTCTTGGCAAGATTTTGGATTGCTACTGTCTTCTTCTTCCTAGGGCTGAGAAAAAGTAAGTGGCCAACTGGAAATCCAATTGGATTTCATGTCTAAGGTAGAACTATAATTCAGAGACTCCTGGTTTCTAGCCTGGTACCTTAACCACTATGCCAAACTGGCTCTATATACTAGAATTACTAGATTATTTTCACATCTAGCCATCAGGACAGTCCTTTGCCTTCCCTTTTTTGAAAACAGACATTTTCATCAAATAGGGGAAAAAAAGGTTTATGGTTTTGATGATTAGGGAGGGGGGAATAGATATTAGAAAAGAATGAGCTTTCTTATCATGGAGTAAAAGATAACTTTGTAATTGTGCTTATTTGCTTCAGAAGTGTTTCCTTTGATTTTATTTTTCCTCCCTTCTGATTGTTTGTCCTCTTTTCTGCTTTTCCTTTTTATTAGTTTGGGTTAGTTTTATGTTCAAGAAACACTTTTTTTAAGGAAGGTAGGGATTTTCAGTCTTTAGTTCTGGATCTGGATTCGCTGTCCTTAATACAACCAACAAGTGACTGCCATGGCCAGGAGAGCCTTTATACAATTTCATAATGTGTGCCATTTGCACCAGTCCTGGATTGCAAGGCTTGGATATAGTCGCTCACTTCTTGGTCACCTCCCAAATGGACTATTATAGTGCAATTTTCAGGAGCTGTCTTCGAAATGCATTCAGAAGCTATGGCTGGTACAGAATACTGTTGTGGGGATATTTGTGTCTATTCTTTGACCAGTGCAGGACCCAGCTAGAGATTATTTTCTTCTGTGGCATCTGCCCTCTAGGACAATCCTTTCAGAGATCACTTTGACACTACTGGCCTTTTGCAAGCCCTTAAATATTGGGATCCAGGTGTGTCCATGAACCTATGTAATAATTGTATTGATTTGTATTTAGGAGTCTTACTTAGGTGGATTTTATGTGCACTTTATTTTTTTATTGTTTTATTTTTCTGATGTTTAGTTAATAAAATAATATTTTCAATTATTGTTAGCTACCTAGAGTCATTAATGGGTGACCATATAAATTAAATGAATGCATGGATGGATGCATGAATCCAGTTTTGAGGATTCAATGCTATCCATAATTCTTAACAATTATACGTATTAGTTTTGTGCACTGGTTTCTTCAAACTTTAGGATGTGATTCATCTGGCTCTGGAAACTTGGATTCATTTGAAATAATTAACTGTTATTTTGTTTTAGTCCAAGTTGGAGATTACTTCTTTCCTTTGTGATACAAAATGAGCCAGGTATGGCTTGGTTTCTTTCTAAGAATAAATTAAGGCATTTTTCCTTCTTATCACCATCTGTTATCAATTCATGCTTTTCCCTCAAACATACTTACAACCTATTTGTCGACAGATGGTTTCCAATACAGCCAAATGATGTAGTTATTTTTCACAATCTAAGCTAATTCTATCCTTTCACCTTTCGGACACAATTGTTGCACGTTCTGGGGACTTCCTTGCATCCTTTCTTGATGATATGGCACCTCCTTTCAGGAATGGTTTCTGGTTTTTTATTTATTTATTTTCAGTACTCTTGAAAAGTCTGTTTGTATCTACGATGCTTTCTTTAAGCATTTCAAATTTTTCCTTCTAGGATGAATAGTTTGCAATTGCATCTTGAATATCTCATCATTCAAGATACCTCTTGGCAGTAGTGGGATTCGATTTTTTTTACTACCAGTTCTGTGGGCGTGGCTTGGTGGGCTTGGCAGGGGAAGGACACTGTAAAATCTCCAGTCAGAGGTGGTATTTGCAGGTTCTCTGAATATTCAAAATTTTCACTACCGGTTCTCAAGAACTGGTCAGTACCTGCTGAATACCACCTCTGATTCTTGGACACTTTTTTGCTTCAGCATCTATACCCATCTTCTTAAAATACCCAGTCTTTTAAAAACCAATGCACAAGCTGATCTTTCTCTATTCTCCTGCCCCTTGATCTCACAAATTCAGCATTTCTTTTTCTGAAGGTTCCTGTCACTGGCACATCTTCAACTAATTATTCCTTGTTGGTAAGGATTAGGTCTTGGGTAGCAGATCCCCTCTGTTTCTTCTTCTATCTTTTGACAAATTAAGTTGTCAGCAGGAAAGAACAGGAATTGGTTGTCACTCTAACTCTTATCATTTCCAGTCCACGTCATGTCATTTGATAACTCCTATTGTCACTACTGTGGGTCTTGGGGATTTGACACAGAAATATCTCATTCAGCTCTTCCAAGTGGTCTAGAATACAATCCCACAATTACTTTTGTTTCTTTTGCTTTTTATTCTCAACAGGGTTCCAATTAGTGGATTTTTGTACAGATATGCTTTATTTGTGCATAACACAGCAGCCTTTCCTTTCTCTTTAAACTGTGTTTTAAATAAGTGGTAGCTTCAAGGTTACATTCTAATTATACTATCACCTTGCTAACTTTCAATAGTCCTCAAGGCCTAGGAGTCCAAGTATTTCCTATTTGTTTCTCATATTCTGCTTGATTTCATTTTTTCTCCACCTGGGAAAAGATGCCAGACAGGCTAATACAGCTACCACACAAATCATAAATTTAAAAATCTGGCTTAAATGTATGCGTGCATGCAGCCAGGGTCTTTCTTGTTCTTATATGAGATGAAGCTGACTCAATGTGAATAGCTTAGAATAACCAGAACAAAATTTTGTGTGGAAGTTAGTTTTCAGGATCAGCTTTGATCCTGAAAACTAACTACAATGCTCAGAATGAGCTTAGATTGTCCGTTGATTTCATTTTAAGAGTATCCATTCTGTCCCTTAACAGATTTTATGAGAATTTTCAATTAATCTGACATGGCTGAAATCTATCAAATCCCAATTCTAAATTCTAACCTATGGTTAACCTTTCTCACTTCTGTCTAAAAATCTCAGATCCAGTCTGAAAATGCGATCCATCTGCCGTTTTTGTGAGAAATTTCTACTTTTATTTTATTTGTGAAATGTGCATGCCTCCCTGTCTCACAGAAAGTGACTCGGAGTGGTGTACAATGATCCAATAAAAGAAGAAATACAAACCAGGATGTTAATAATAATAGGACCACCTCACGGGTTTGTTCATTGTTTGTAGTCGGCAGGCCTACTAGCATAACCAGATCTTGAGGGATCCCTGAAAGCTCAGGAGTGATGAGGCTGATCTCATCTCTTAGGGGAAGGGAGGAACAGAAGATTCCACAATACAGGCATCACAACAGAAAAAGTCCTCAGCCTAGTTTGTTTGTTTGTTTGTTTATATCCCGCCTTTATTGGTTTTACAAATAACTCAAGATGGTGAACATATCCAACATTGCTTTCTTTCTCTTATTTTCCCATAACAAAAATCCTGTGTGGAACTTAGGCTGAGAGTGACTGGCTCAAAGTCACCCAGTTGATTTACATTACTAAGACAGGATTTGAATACATGTTGTCTAACTTTCTAGCCTGGTGTCTTTGCCACTAGACCAAGCTGGCTGTAGTACCAGCCAAATGTAGCTGCCTAGCTGATCGAGCCAGGAACATCATTTTTCTTTTAAATCTGAAAATTCAACATGCCGTTATTTTAACTGATATACAGTATAGGTAACATGTTCAAACTGTTTGTATTTTCCCTTTCCTTTCCTCTTTTGTTGTAACTTATCATTGAATTAAATTTCTTCTTTTTAATTTTTTTTATAGTTTCTTTTTATATATCTTTTTGTAATTGTGAAGGTTTTTTTAAAAAAAAATTCAAAGTAGTACTAAGATGGAATGTGCTGTGAAAAAAATGCGACATTTGGATTCGGTTATGCAGCAACTAGATAGTAAGTCCTACTACAGTTGGTTGGATTTATTTCTATCATAAACTGTAAAGGTCTTGGGCCATAGCACGATGCCTTTTTGATATTTTCAACTACAACTGACATAAATCCAGCAACCTCAGCCAATAGTCCTAAATTATAGTCAAAAATATCTAAATCTAGTTGCCTATTTTCACTTTATGTCAGGAGTAGACATCTGCTTATCACTTGTCTGACTTTGACTCCCTTTTTGAAGTTTTTCTATTTAGTAAAATGTCTTTAGGATAACTCTAAATAGATGGCTGGATGGATGCTTATTTTGAAAAGGTACCCACTTGCCCAGAAAAAGCGAAATTTTGTAATGATAGAAAGAATATTGACCATGAGCAAGAGTGGCCTATCTGTCTTTTAATAAAAGTACTGTCAACCCTGAAGCTGACCTGACCAAAGCCAATTTAGAGCTTCAGAGTTGCCACACTGGAGCTGAGTGATAAGGAGGGGTTGAGATAGTTGGAATTTTGTAGACAAAATAAAATACTTTCTCTTTCTCACGAGAAGAGTCCACCCCTCTACTCACAACAGAATACCTTATGCCACCAGACTTGAAATTTTAGGCTTACACAATCTAAAACTATGCCGCCTTTGGTCTGACCTGAGTGCAATGTCCTACCCATCAATGACTACTTCAACTTCAAGCAAAATAATACAAGAGCACACAATAGATGCAAACTCAAGGTAAACCGTACCCAACTTGATTCCAAGAAATACGACTTCAGCAACAGAGTGGTCAATGTCTGGAATACACTGCTCTCTGGTTTCTTCCCCAAACTCCCAAAACTTTAACCTTACACTGTCTACTGTTGACCTCACCCCATTCCTAAGAGGTCTGTAACGGGCATGTATAAGCACACCAACGTGCCTACCATCCCTGTCCTAATGTTTCTTTTTATTTGTATACATTTCATGTATTCATAATCATGTTTATACTTATACATGTTATCTAATACATGCTTGACAAAATAAATAAAAATAATTAAATAAAAATAATAATGGAATGTCATTCTCTAGCATATCAAGACACAAGGGACTAAAAGGGATGAAACTGTTTGTGGCTTCTGGAGAAACTCTACAAAAAATGTTAATGATGTCCAAGCATTTATTATCTTACTCAGGTACATTATCCCACCTATTAATAAGGCTGGTCAATTCCATTTTTCACATAACAATTTTGATTTATCTCCAGTGCTATTTCTCTCTCATAGTCACATCATACTTAGCAATGATGTCACTTAATAACGATTTCATCAAAACCAATTGCAGTCACTAATTGAGGCTACCTATATGTGTTAAACTCTTTATGACTACAGTTCCTTTAAGTATAGACTCACATTTATTATGTTCACACATTGAGTTGTTCTGTGCATGTATTCCTCTTCAAATAAGAGATTCCAGTATAATTTCATGATCCAGAAAGCCATTAAATTGACCTTTCAGATAGAACATGTAGTCATAATTTAGCAACATCTGGAGGTTCACATGCTTCCCTATTTAAAGCATTTACTGAGTCTAATTTTATTCCCATACTACTGATTTATAACATCTTCATAGTATTACTCAGCTATTATTTAAGTGATATAAAGCCTATCTGTATTATGAGTATTGGGGACACCTGTTGTGGGCATCTAGAAAAAAATGCAGTAAGTCACTAGTTGGGAAATGACCAAAGAACCAAATTCTCAGCTAATAATCAGTAATGAATCACAGAAAATATCAAGGATTTTCATGGTTTTATTTTTAAATGCCCTTTTTGAATGCTAGGTTCCCCTGAATTGAAGTGTGTTACCTCTCTAAAAAAGAAAAGGTGGATGTTACTCATTTCTATTAATAATAATAGCAATAATTGGGAATGACCCGATAGTGGACAAAAATACCAAATCCAGTCGAAACATCAGGTTGACTGTGTGATCAACCACAATAATAGTAATAATAATAATAATAATAATTAGTAATAACTGCTAATATGTGTTCCTCTAGAATTAAGCTTCTAGAAAAAGCTTGCAAAACTTAGAAGAGTGTAAAGAAAAACTAGATTCTTGAAAAAATGTTTTAATAAGAATTTTAATATTAAAATATTATTACATACCCCAGAGTGCTTCTAAATGTTGAGAATAAAAGCTAACAAAATTGCATAGGAAAGGATTTTATCAGCAAATGTTTATTATTGACTTTTGTATTGACATTTGAGTCTGTGTTACAATTAAACCACACAAATTATACACAGGTCCATAGGGGACACACACTTCTGTGCTTGTGTCTGATATTGCCTTTAACCATATGCCAAATAATTTAGCCTTATTGAAGGTTTTTTTTTAACCTGTTTAAAAGAAAATAGAATATAACTGCATTATAATTGATAGATTTGCTTTCAGACTGATTTGCTTAATAAACAAAGCATAATCTAGAAATGATGGGATAATTAAATTAGGAATAAGTTACAGCCTGACCACCAGACTCGGAATTCTAGACTTAGAAAACCTAGAACTATGCTGTCTTTGGTCCGATCTAAGTATAGTATATAAAATCATACATTGCAATGTCCTACCGGTCAACGAATACTTCAGCTTCAACCATAACAACACAAGAGCACACAATAGATACAAACTCAAGGTTAACCACACCAAACTTGATTGCAGGAAATACGACTTCATCAACAGAGTGGTCAATATCTGGAATACTCTACCTGACTGTGATTTCTTCCCCAAACCCCAAAAACTTTAACTTTAGACTGTCTACTATTGACCTCACCCCTTTCCTAAGAGGTCTGTAGGGGGCGTGCATAAGCACACACCCAACGTGCCTACCGTCCCTGTCCTATTGTTTCTTTTATTTTTCTTATATGTACTCATTTCTTGTATTCATAACTATGTTTATCCTTATACCTATTATCTTGTAAGCGATTGACGAATCAAATAAAAAATAAAAAAATATAAGTAAGTAAATATAAGTAAAGAAATAAAGGATTTATTTTAATAATATATTAGATGCTACAAAAATGCTTATTATAATTGAAAGATGAACATCTGGATTGAGAAAGCATAAGAATCAATCATAGCATAATCTTATTATGTCATTATTTGCTACCTCTGTTGTCTTCTCTCATCCATTATCATGAGAACTCCTTTATTAGTCTGATTTAAGGAACTGCCAAGAGTTTGCCAAAAATGTTCTATATGTAGGTCTATATGACCTCAGCTGAATCCTAATTCTCTGATTATACTTGGTATAATCTTGTGCTAGGTAGAACAATATCTTATTTGGCCTGTTTTTCTGAGATTCCCTGTTTCTATGCAGCCCTGTCAAAAGCCTCAGAAAGTTGTTCTGCAATTTTTGGCTATTTGGGTCAGGTGTGCAATCATTTGGTACATATACAAATGGACAGATTCACACATGCTATTTGCTGGATTACGTAGTAGTACCAAATAATGGGGCTCAAAAAAGGAGTGGAAAGTTTTGAACTTTCAGTCTGATGACTTGTATACCGGGGGGGGGGGGGGGGGGGGGGGGGGGGGGGGGGGGGGGGGGGGGGGGGGGGGGGGGGGGGGGGGGGGGGGGGGGGGGGGGGGGGGGGGGTTCCGGGGGGGGGGCGGGGGGGGGGGGGGGGGGGCGTGGGGGGGTCGGTTCCCCCGCCCCCTTTTGGGGGGTGGGGGGGGGTTTTTTTTTTTGGGTTGGTTTTTCGTTTTGGGGGGGGGGGTTTTTTTTGTTCCCCGGGGGGGGGGGGGGGGGGGGGGGGCGGGGCCCGGGGGTCCCCCCGGGGGGCCGGCTTTTTTATCCTAATCTGGCATCAGTGATGGATTTGGAGCAGATTTGAAATATGTGCTTTCTCTGAGTTTTGTGACTTTCTCGAGCATTTCTGAACCTCGTATAAAACTAATATGAAAACTGGTGGGTTGGAAAGCCTGTTTCTATAGGCCATGTCATTCTACTTCAATAAGTAGTTCTTCTTCCAGGCAATATAAATCAAACTCATAATAAGCAGCAGTTTCCAGTAAGCTTATAACAAGCTGATCGTGAAAGTTCTTCCCAACTGAGGACAGAAAAATGAGAGCCAAATAAGCCCCTGGAGACTGGAGAAAAGACACCTCCAGGCTTTCTTATTGCTCTGAAGTACCAGCTTCCTGAAAACTAACCTTCAGCTTTCTAATATGGGTGAGTTGAATCAAAGAACTTTTGAGCACCGCAAGCACCTTCAAATATGCCTAAGTGCCCACCTTAATATATTTCTGCATTTCATAAATAGAACATCATTTTCAGTGTAAAGAAAAAAAATGAGGTCAGAGAGGGAGGGAGAGAGAAATGATAAATAAATAGATTCCTCTGCACTAAATATTAAGAGGCTAAAATTGTGGCTTTAGAAATGTTAAACTGTGCTTATAGTGTTGCCAGATTTTCTCATATCTTTTCCACTGAGATTCCTAACAGTTCTTATTATTAGTAGCATGACTTTAGCTTCTACAGATAATTAATCCATTATATATCTATGTTTTCTCTGTATCATTCCTTGAATTGCCTCAAAAAGCTGCACACTTCTGAGCATGTGCACACAACCCTCTCATGCATGCTGCGTGCTTCTGCACATGCATGAGTGTCTCCCTGTGTGCTACGCATCCCCACACATGCACGCCAGATACCCGACAATCAGCTGGCGGGCAGGTGGTACGCATGCATGTGCAGTACATGTTTTCTGGGTGAGTGCTCGCATGCTGGCAGTAATGGCTCTGCGTGCCACTTCTGGCAAGCATGCCATTGGTTCACCACCACGGGTCTAGAAGATCTCCAAGATCCATTCCAACTGTGGTATTCTGTATTCTATTCTGTTAACCACTACACCAAACTGGTAGCTCAGCTCCACTCTGCTTAGCAGTAGAGGATAACCATATTCCCATAAAGGGGTGATGGCAGTTTGGGTAAAGAATGCATATTCATCCCTGTGGAAAACCGTAAAGAGTTATGTAAAATCATTATATTAATACCAGTATACTAATGCATTTTTTTTTTTTGGTTTGGGATTCCTCACCTTGTCCATTAGATGTTGTGATATTGTGGAGCCATCCAAGCAACTCTAGATAACATCTATTCTCTTTTTTTTGGGAGGGGGGGAGTACTATTTTAAGTTTAAGGATTTTTTTATTGTTAATAAAGATAAATACTTCTATTCTAAAAAATCAATCTTCAGCCAATATAACATCAAGGCATAGTTAAGCTTCTGATACCTTAAAGGATAGCTAGTTGTCTAATCATATAACATTTTATAGATTTCATCTACTTCTTCAGCTGAACATACTGTATGTGGTTCTACATAAGATTATAAAGATTAGTAAAATTGCTTTGTTTTTAAGTGTCAGGAGCTGGATTGTGTTTATCTGTTTTGTTTTGGTAAAGAGAAATACAGCTCAAGTAAACTTATCTACAATGTTTAGAATGCTGTCTAAAACAGAAAACTCATATTAATGAAATATGAACACACTGAAAGACATAGCAAAGATCAGAAGATTAATCCAACTGTCCAAGCTGTATATCATCTACAATAGGGATAACAAACTGTGTCATACGCAGGCCATGCCCACCCTAGGGAAAAAATATCACGATACATCACGTGATGGCAACATGACACAGCGAGTTTGACATCCATGATCTACAACATCCATCCTACAAAGAATTATCAGAATAAGTTTTTGGAAACTGCTTCTAGATTTTGTGCTTGTGATGGAAAAAATGAAATTTTGGTTTTGCTGATTAGATTTGTTCTTATAGAAATGGCTAGTACATATTACTGTGTAAAAGTAAAAAGTTGAGGCTGTAATGTCATTATCTTGTGTGCTAAAAAAGAAAAAAGAGCTGAAAGTTAATGCCTTTTTTTCTTTTTCCCTTTCTACCCTTTTTCCTTTCCATTTTTCCTCCCCTTGCTTTCTGTTATTTTCTTTATATTTTATATTTTGATCAACTAAAAACAATAAAACAAACCACAGGGATTTATCATAATAATTTTAGTAGAAAATTTATTGCTCCTACTTGTCTTGTACAAGCCCAGAAATTATATGATTCTAAGACTGGAGCTTGAGCCAGGATTTAGTTTAATACTGTGATCTGTATATCTGGATTCCTAAGAGGTTTTGTATTGTTAGGTAGAGAAAATATTTGGCAAAGGAATTAAATAGCTGGCCGGCTACTCTTAACTGTTGGTCCTTCCAAATTCCAATTATTAATCCTTCACATATTAAGCACTATGCACATATTAAGCACTCATGGTTCTGACTATTATCTTCATTTCTGAGACATCCACACAGGGATGCCCCTTAATTGTGTATGTGTGACTAAGATTTCTTTGAATTGCCTCTTCAATTCTATATTTAACTCTCTATGTTGTACTCTCTCTCTTTCTCTCTCCCTCTCCCTCCCTCTCTCCCCCTCCCTCCCTCTCCCTCCCTCTCCCTCCCTCCCTCTCTCTCTTTCTCTCTGTCGGTATGTGTACGTGTGTGTAACTAAACTGATGTAGATGTGAATATTTAACACAGTTGCTCCAATTGAAATGTTGCCTCTCGACGCAGATGAAGATGCAAAAGATGATTTCAAAATATTTTCTGTCTCATTGAATATTCAGATTGTGGGTTTGAAGATCTCTAGTCTTCCTCTTGGTTTCCATTTGTCAAGTGGGCATTGGTATCCAATAATGACTGGTTTCTTGGAAAGTTGCAAGCGTAGTGCTAACTTTGCTGTGGGACAGAAAGGAAGAATTCTTCCTTGCTTCAATTCAACAGGCAAATCAGAGAGAGAGATTTGTAAGGCTCTCAGAAGCATGCATACTTTTTAAAAAAGAAAGGGACAGGTTCCATCAAAGAAAGAAAGTTAGTTGCAAAGGTTTCTTTCTTTCTTTGTTCACATTTAAACATCTGAAATCCAAAGCTAAGCAGATAGAATCTGGAATGAGAAACTCAATCCAATTTATTCTGCTGAACAGAGTTCTATAAAATTGAGGTGTAGATTTGCAATTGTAAAGTAGGGTTATAATTTATACATCTCAAAGACCAATGATATAAAGGCTTAATGGTTTGTAGAAAATTAGCATTGGCTAATTGATTTATAGAGATATAAAATGTTAATATAATTTCAGTAGAAAGATGGGCATACTTTTGTACCATATTTCTATCTTGAGGAAAGCAGGTGCTCAGATATGCCTTGAATTTTATTACATACAAAATAGTCCCCTTGTTAGATGATTATGAAGACTTCCACTACCTTGAGCAACTCATCACTGACTTACATCCTACCTTCTATACATTTATTTATTTATTTATTTGTTTTTATTTATTTGATTTGTCAATTGCTTACAAAATAATAGGTATAAGTATATACATAGTTATGAATACATGAAATGGGTACATATAAGAAAAATAAAAGAAACAACAGGACAGGGATGGTAGGCACATTGGTGCGCTTATGCACGCCCCCTACACACCTCTTAGGAAAGGGGTGAGGTCAATAGTAGACAGTCTAAGGTTAAAGTTTTTGGGGTTTGGGGAAGAAAGTACAGAGTCAGGTAGAGTATTCCAGACATTGACCACTCTGTTGCTGAAGTCGTATTTCCTGCAATCAAGTTTGGTGCGGTTAACCTTGAGTTTGTATCTATTGTCTGGTCTTCTGTTGTTATGGTTGAAGCTGAAGTATTCATTGACAGGTAGGACATTGCAATGTATGATTTTATATACCATACTTAGATCAGACCGAAGACGGCGTAATTCAAGGTTTTCTAGGTCTAGAATTTCAAGTCTGGTGGCATAAGGTATTCTGCAACGAGTAGAGGAGTGGAGAACTCTTCTTGTGAAATATTTCTGGACATTCTCAACTGTGCTAATATCAGATATGTAATGTGGGTTCCAGACTGATGAGCTATATTCGAGTATTGGTCTAGCAAATGTTTTGTATGCTCTAGTTAGTAGTGTGATATTACCAGAGAAAAAGCTATGTAAGATTGGGTTAACAACTCTTAATGCCTTTTTGGCTATGTAGTTAAAGTGGGCTCTAGCACTTAGATCATTAGAGATGAGTATTCCAAGGTCCTTTACAGAGCTTGGATCATCAACAAGATCTTGACTATTCAGCTTGTATTTTATTTTCTGATTTTTTTTGCCAATATGTAAGACAGAGCATTTATTTGTTGAGATTTGAAGTTGCCATTTGTTTGACCATTTTGATACATAGTCAAGATCTTTTTGAAGAGTAGCAGTATTGTCTGTGGTATTGAACAGCTTTACATCATCAGAGAAAAGAATGCAGTTGCTCTTAATATGATCACAGAGGTCATTTATATAGAGTATGAAGAGAGATGGTCCTAGAACACTGCCTTGGGGGACACCACTATTGACAGGTACAGAATTTGATAGGACACTCCCAATTTTGACCATTTGTTGTCTGTTTGACAGGAATGCTTCTATCCAGTTATGCAGTTGTCCAGTGATACCATAAGATTTTAGTTTCAGGAGTAGTTTGTCGTGTACCACTGAATCAAAGGCTTTACAGAAGTCTATGTAGATTGCGTCTATTGCTTTGCCCTGGTCGAGTTGTGTAGTCCATATGTTTTTGCAGTGTAAGAGTTGCAGATTACAGGATAGGTTTTTTCCTGAAACCAAATTGTTTATTGGAGAGTAGGTTGTTTGTCTCTAAGTGGAGGATAATGGATTGGTTAATAATTGATTCCATGACTTTACAGGTGACGCAGCATAAGGAGATTGGTCTGTAATTTTCAACTAGGCTGGGGTCTCCCTTTTTGAAGATGGGGATGACCGTGGCTTGTGACCATAGGTTAGGCAAGGAGCTGGTCCTGAAAGATTTTTCAAAGATTATGCTTAGAGGTTTGGCTATGGCAGTGGATAGCTTTTTTAAGAACTAGGCACATATTCCATCCGGTCCAATAGATAGAGATGGTTTTAGATTGCGTAGTGCTTTTTCAACATTGTCTTCTGTAAAATCAATATGTATTTCATTGTAGATCAATATGGATCATTGTAGTTGTCTGTGGTTCAGCTAGGAAATACTGGGCATGATCCATTGCTGTTTACAAATACTGAGCCGAAGAATGTGTTAAAGATGTTGGCTTTAATGATGTCATTGTTGCAGTCTTTATCATTAGGCCCTATCAGGGGTTGGATGGACCTTGAGTCTTTTAGTTTGTTGTTTACAAAATTG
The DNA here is from genome assembly GCF_049901735.1 of Notechis scutatus. Classification (NCBI taxonomy): domain Eukaryota; kingdom Metazoa; phylum Chordata; class Lepidosauria; order Squamata; family Elapidae; genus Notechis; species Notechis scutatus. The sequence continues at coordinate 191,575,597 of NC_142011.1, forward strand.
TAAAAAGCACAGGTGGAATTGGTGCATAGAAGGTTTTCCTCTTGTTTAATGTGATAATTGATGCATTCAGTCTTTATCTGGTGGCATAAATTTTTGTATCAGCTTTTGAAATTGGCAACGTGACCAAATTTGTTTTTCCGCCAGAGTGATCGCTTTTGGGATTGAAGTTTCCTTATTGTTATGGGTAATCTGTTTTTTTTTGGGGGGGGGAGTTGTTGTTGGTACATATAGTTTGATGACTCTTTTGACTTCAAGTAAAAATACGTTGTAATGGTCTTTAACAGTATTGCATCCAGTGAATAGAGATTGCCAATCAAGGAATGAGAGATCGTTGTCTATAAGATCATAGTTGCCTTTTTTGAAGTTATAATTGGGGATTATGTCATTGTGATGATTTTTGTGTGGGCATATGTTGAGACAAAAGTCAACCATATTGTGGTCACTGCTGGAAAAGGGTTCTTTAGTTTGTATTCCGTAAATTAAATTCAAACTATTGCAGAAAATGAGATCGGGGCAGTTGTTTAGTCTAGTCTTGTTGGTTACTAGTTGTTCCAGTCCCAGATTTGTAACAGCATTGTAGAAGGTTGTGTGTATGGGTTCAGTTGTACATTCATTTAGGGTCCAGCCAATATGAGGTAGATTGAAGTCACCAAGAAAGATAAAAGTGTGTGGGCAGGATGCTGCCCATGTTAGTAGTATATTTAGCTTGTTTACATGTTCGATGTCATAATCAGGTGTTCTGTAACATAGTAAGAATCGAAATGTGATATTTAAGGACAGTTCACAGATGATGGTCTCGGGAAGAGCAAGCTCCTGGGTAACTTGGATGTTTTTTAGATGTAAGGACTTTTTATAGAAGATAGCAACACCACCTCCTCTACGAATTTCACGATCTGATCGGTAAACATGATAGTCTCTTACTGTGGTAATGGAGTCAGGGAGAGATGCGTTGAGCCATGTTTCACAGACAAATATGATGTCGAATTTAGCCATATTTAGTAAGAAGAGAAATTCAGGTATTTTATTCGCTTCTTGCATTTGAGTAGCTTGCATTTAAGGCCAGCAGTAGTTGGAATTGAGGTAGTTAGGGGCGTGTGTGCCTAGTCTTGGGTGATGGTGGATTGGTTGAGGTAGGGTTGTGGTTGAAGGTTAAAGCTGAGTTGTGGGTTGTGTGACTTACTTTTGATACAGTCAGCATGGTAGTCAATGTACAGGTCCTTCTCTCCATTGTCTAGACGTTTTTTGAGTTCAGTGCGGAGTACACGGGAGCGGGCATGTTGCTGTATGGTTAGGTCAGGGCAACAAAGGAGGTTCTTATGGTTGGTGTTGGTTTTGGTGAGTGAATTTATAGTGTAAATGAATTTACATTTGCTTGATTCGTTTTTGCAAATGACCCTGCAGAAGCATGGGGCCACAGAGCCATCTCTGTTTTTGAGCTCTCGGCCAATGCAGGAAATGTCAAGTATTTCATCAGGGGAGATAGTTGATGCTTGATAATCACTGATGATGTTTCGGACAGTTGTGATGTCATCATTATCATTGATGTCTTCTAGACCAAATAAGATGGTGTTCGGACATTGCCATTCACGCTCAACAGCTTCTCTGATGAGGATTGGGATATCATTATTTGTCTGGCTTATGTTTTTTTGTGGATTGGGTTGTGGATTGGGTTGTGGTTGTTGGGTAGAGATGTGGTTTGTAGCTATTGGATGTTCAGGTTTTTGCGTTGTGTCTTTTTTTTCAAGATTGGATAATCTTTCTTTTAAGGAGTCCAGGGATGCTACTATGATGTCAAGGGATGTTATTCGTGTTTCTATGGTATCAACTCTTTCCAACAGATCCAGTTTGGGTCTGCATGATTTGCAGAGATATGGAAACTCATTGGATGATTCTAGGTATTGAATCATTTGCTTGGGTAATCCCAAGCAGTCATGATGAGCGTATTTGTTACATAGAGAACATTTGATGGAGTTTTCATTGTCCTTTAGAGTTTTGTAGCATTTAAAGCATGTGCAGGAGTCTTGTGGTTCATTGGTGGGGATTACTTTCTCTTTAGGTTGTGGTTTGGCATTGGATTTTTTTCTTGGCATGGTAGGTTTGTTAAGATGGTACGTTGATTAAATTAATTAATGGAACAATTTTGGGTAATCAATATAGCCAATATCACACCAATCAATCAATTGCAGTAATCTAGTCAAATAATTTTCCTAAGCAACAATCAGCCTAATCAATTAATTACACTAATCGCTAATCAATTAATTACACTAATTATTAATCACACTGTTCAATTAAATTCACTAAATCACTGATTTTACTAATCAAATTACATGAATCCTGATCTTTTAAACTAATCAGTAAATCACACTATTTGCACTAAACACTCTAATCACACTAATCAATTAAAACAATAAATCAATTAAACCATTAATGAAATATTTTATAGAAATTGATTATCTAATCATTGATATAGGTGATGAAGTAGAAATGTTGTAAGTTTTGAGGTAATGAATTAATCAGTGTTTGATTAAAGTAATGAGGTAGTATTGAGAGTCTGCAAGGAAGGGTTAATTGTTTTACTAGCAGCTGTGATTTACTGGGTGGGAGGAATTTATTGCTCTGATTGCTGCTGCTATTACTCTGTAAACAATAGGTTGTAATAGGATGTTCAAAGCACGCTGGATTTTTGAAAGAGAGCAAAACTCGCTGAATTAAAACACTTTAACTACAAGCAACATGTCTCTGAATAAGATTGTTTTCCAATAGTTTCCTAAAGTTCTTCAAGCTGAGTAGTAGTAAAAATACAGTCCAGAAATTTGGGTTAACCAATCCAATCTGTCCTCTACTTTTAAAGTTACTTCTGGTTGCAATGTCTTTTTTTTTTTTTTTTAAACTAAATCTGACAGTCACTCCAGATCGTTAATCGCAGCTATTTTCCTCCTTTGAGTCCCACTTTCCAAGGAAAATTCCACTGCAGAAATTGGAGGGAATCTTACCAAGACTAAGCATGCTGTTACAAGATCTTTCCTTTCTTTTTCACCTCTGTCTCAGCTGCCTTCCTGGCTTTGATTTAGCCATGCTGGTAGTTCTCTTTTTAGTTCGGATGGAGGGGTTTTCTTCGGGTCAGTCGAGGAGACTCTCCTCTCCTCATGACCACCGAAGCATTCCTCTGCCTTTACCACCTGTCCAGGGTGACTTTCGGCTCCTAAGAGCCTCAGGGCTTTCTCCTCCCTCCTTGTTTCTCCCTGCCAGCTGTCCGATGTGGCTCCGGGGAAACTGTGTGGGGGATATTAATGGAAACACGTTGTCTGGCGTGGAAGATACTTCTATCAGTTGTGTGAGGGATTTAAATGAAGGTACGTTGTTTGCACTCCGCTGGCTCCAAGTGATCCAGTTCAAGAGCTCCACCAGTGTGGTTAATAGGGCTCGATGGAAAGAGCTTCACTTCTCTGGGGAAGGAGAGGAGGGCTCCAGATCAGTTAGCAGGAGCTCCGCCAGCATTATTAGGGCTCCACGGCTTCAGAATCTAGCGTTTTGGGGCTTGTTTTTTGGGCTCTGGTTTACTCACAGTTACTGATGCAGGTGGCAGTTTTAAAAGTGATTTCTGGTGCAGGTGGTGGCTTTATAGGGAGATAGTGCTCCAGGAGCGAGAGCCTCACCTTCCTAGTTGGGCGCCACCATCTCTCTTTCCTTAGAATACATCATTCTAAAAAGTTGCAACCACAATACTTCTTTATAAAGGCAGTCATTAAAGCCATCTCACAGTAGGTCATTTTCTGAGGACCCAGTCAAAATCATGTTTATAGGATATCTGGCCTTCAGAAGGAAGTATGGCAATATTGATGTTGTTAGAAAGAAGCCCATGGGAGAAAGTAGAAATGGTGATATCAGGAAGTTAGTAGTGCATCTTGCCCCTGAGGGTTCTTCTCATCTCCAACTATGGAAGTTGTTGGAGTATTTATGAGTTCAGATTACCTTCAAAAAATCATAGCCCAGCTATGATTGCTATTGCTGACCTTATGGAAATTGATCTCAAGGATCTTTAGTTAAATAGGCAGCCATATTCTCCTTTCTTATATAAATATCTGCCTTATTGGGGATTTTCAGGGTGTATTATTAATATTTGTATTGTATTGTATTGTATTGCATTGCAATGCATTGCATTATATTATTTTGTATCGCACTGCATTACTGTTATGTTATATTATTATTTCTAGAATTTGCATCAGATTGAGATCACCAGTTGCAGCCATTTGCTCTCCTACCAAATGGTTAATGAATCCCCTCCTTTGTTTTGTCCTTAAAACAATTTAAATATTTTTGTCTCTAAATGAAATCAACCAAAGCTTCCCTTCAAAGCTGTTTTTCTACTCCATGTTGCAGATATCTACGAATATATTCCACACATTCAGTGCATCAGTCAGTCTGCACTTATCAGATGTGAAAGCCATTATGCTATGCTTGTAAGAAATAGTGCCCTTCTTCAAAAATGTTGCCCTCTCCTTCTGAAGAAAGGGTATTTTGTCATCTGCACTACAAAGAGGAGAGGGAAGGGAAAGAGGAAGGGAAAGAGGAAGGGGACAGGGAAAGAGGAAAAACTACTGTATAAATTATAATTTTATGGCACAATCCTGTGTAATTAGGCTGCTTAAATGAAATCCCATCATCTTCAGTTGCCCTTTAGCTAAATAATAAACAAAGAGGTTGCAGCTACAGAAGTTTAAAACTATTTCTAAATGGAAACATTCAGGATTTTTAAAAATATAGTTATTTCATCTGTCAATCTATAAAATTCATACTACTACATAAATATGTAGTACCGTATGATTAGGCAAAATATTGCATATATAAAGTAACGTCTGAATAAGTTATGCTTCACTAAACTAACTAGGATGAAATTTATTTCTATCCCTGACTGATTTTTTTTTCAGATCAAGGGTATATGTTCTTAACATATTAATAATCTATTCTAGAGATATAATTATTTCCCAAAATAATTTGGGGTTGCAGAGTTGTACTTACTTGCTTAGGAATACTTACTTGCTTAGGAATAAAACTTGTCCTGAATTCAACATCAATACAACTAGAACTGGACCAACGGTGTCAAAACTTTGTAATAAGGAAATCTTAAGTAACACAGTGTGCCAGTTCATCCTAAGCAGTGGTGGGGTTCAATTTTTTTTTTACTATCGGTTCTGTGGGCATGGCTTGGTGGGCATGGCAGGGGAAGGATACTGGAAAATCTCCAGTCAGAGGTGGTATTTGCTGGTTCTCTGCACTACTCAAAATTTCCGCTACTGGTTCTCCAGAACTGGTCAGAACCTGCTGAATGCCACCTCTGATCCTAAGCCTGCTTTTTTTTCTTAACCTCAACATCTTCTCTATCATGTCCTTAAAAAGGAGTCAAGGTTCTTAAATTTCTGAATAGGCAAAAAAGAATGGAATTGAGAGATGGAGAGATGGAGCTAAGAATCAGTGTACTTTTCAATGTCTCTCCATCTCTCAATTCCAACAACCATCACCCCCTCCCTTCCTGCATCTATTTCTCATGTCCATCTGTCCCAATTTTCTACCTTCAGTGAAGCATGGATCCATCTGATAAATTAAATTAAGTTTTTCAAGCTACCTCCCTATAGATGGGATTCTGCACAGGAGACACCCTTACCGGTTTTAATGTTAATAATAATGGAACAATAAATGTAAAGATAATTAAAAAATCAGAACTACCAATAATTACAAGTCATTACAAATAAAATTAACAAAAACATACATAGTAAAAGATGAATTCTCACATCTTAATAAAATTGCTGATAATCTTATTATAACAATATAACAATATGCTGTATGTACAGGAGTGTAGTGTATAACAAATATGCCATTATTTTTGTTATCTTTTACAGCATTGCATTTTTGGCCTATTTAGTGAAACTGTTTCCACAGTAACCACTTAAGCTGAAATGGATTTCCTTCATTTAGTCAGGTTTTAAGGAGAATCTTGAAACATCAACAGAAAATCATTAATTCTAGTGTTTTCTAAACTGACCTATTAAATCATTTTGAAGAAATGAGATGAGATTATGTTTTGAAACTAAAATGGAACTGCAGCATCAAATTCAGAAATTGCAATCTGGCATGTCAACAGCAGAAGAGTAGAAGATATTGAAGAGGCTTATATCTCTTTAATTAATAGTCTTTTTCTTAAACTTTTAACTAAAATGTTGCATTTGGTACTTGTTCAAGGGTTGTGGTATTCCTGAATTGTCCTTAATAAGTCAGTGTCTCTTCTGGAGAGAAGAGTATTTATATCTCGGATTAAGGCTCCTTGACTCTTTTGAGTGTCAGCTAATTTTAGAAATGCCATGCCAGTAAAATAAAATAGTCTGAGTTTTTTGGGGTTGAAAAGTTTGGTTAATTAGAGATACTATTCCCTCCACCAGGAACAGGTACTGATTAAGAGAAATGCCACAGTGGCACAGTTGTAGTCATTGAACAGGAAGCAATGGTCTTCCCAAAGTGATGAAGTCGCAGCAACTAATGAAAGATGAATTATGACAAGGGTGTTTTATCCACTGACCAACTCTCCTTGGAGCTGGTGTTTTTTATCAGGGCAACCTAGTCTACCCAATTATGGAACAGAGGATCCTGCTCCAATTTCGCCTTTCCGCCCCAATCCAGGAGCCTTTACAGGCAGTCACTTTCGCAACAAACTATTTTGTGTTGAATTTTATGCATAACACTTAACCTTTCCCCTGGTATAGCCAACAAAGTGAGGAGCCCATGGCTTAGAGGTTAATACACCGACCTAATATGCAAGTAGCCTCTGTTTGAATCCCGGAAGGGTGGGAATTCTACCAGTTTCCCTACCGGTTCAGTGATCACACCCTTCATTTGTGCAGCTTTCCAAACACCAGCTGAGGCTCTGTAGCGCCAATCAGCGGAGAGGATAAAGAACAGAAAAGTGCAGAGGCAGGCGGGAGGGCCAATCCTGTGCTTTTCTCTTCTTTCTCCTCCTGACTGATCATCAGAGCTTTCTTACTACTGGTTAGGGTGAACCGGGGGGAACCAGCAGCATTTCACCACTGGTATGGCTAGCTGATGAGAGCTAAATAGTTTGAAATAGATCTATACTAGTCTACCTTTATTTCTTTGTTGGTAAAACCAGTGGTGGGATTCAAATTTTTTTATCACCGGTTCTGTGGGCGTGGCTTAGTGGGCGTGGCTTGGTGGGCGTGGCAGGGGATGGATACTGTAAAATCTCCAGTCAGAGGTGGGATTTGCCGGTTCTCTGAACTACTCAAAATTTTCACTACCAGTTCTCCAGAACTGGTCAGAGCCTGCTGAATACCCAGCTCTGAGTAAAACATAAAATTCCCCTTGGAGTGTAGCCTCCATAAGTGGCTCATTAGGTCCCATTAGCAGATGTTTACAGAGTTCACTTTATACAGGTACCTCAGAGTAGAGCAAGCAATTGTGGAAAACAGTATCAGAACACAAAAAAGTCTCACCTAGATCTGTAGATCAGCCACCCAATTCAGAAACGTGTGTCTTTAATGTTTCACTGTTTGCTTCTAGGCAATCTACAGAAAGAAGTTAGCATTCTTATCAAGGAAGGCAATGTCAGATGGATTATATCTACTGGAGAAGTGGATGAACAGAGTTTTCATGAATGAAGGCAAACATAGTATTGTTATTTTTTTTTTAATATAAAATTATAAGCATATCAACCAAGCAAACAAGGGGTATAGAAGGTTTTGTCACTTTTTCCTCGTCCTTTGTTTGAAGGACAAATGGGATTTTTCCAGCGGTCAGCAGTCCCTGCATGTATAATGATGTCTAAGGTGTAGGCATTCATACTGAAGTAGAACAATTTTTGTCATTGCAATAATATAGGTAGTCCTCAATTTACAATAGTTCATTTAGTGACCATTCAAAGTTACAACGGCACTGAAAAAAGCGACTTATGACCATTTCACACTTATGACTGTTGCAGTATCCCCATGGTCATGTGATTTATATTCAGATGTTTGACAACTGACTCACATTTATGACGGTTTCGGGGTCCTGGAGTCACGCGATCCCCTTTTGCGACCTCCTGACAAACAAAGTCAGTAGGGAAACCAGATTCACTTAACAACCGTGTTACTAATTTAAGAACTGCACATTTGTTAAGTGAATCACTGAGAACTGCAGTGATTCGCTTAATAGATATGGCGAGAAAAGTAGTAAAATGGGACAAACTCCTTTAAAAAATTAATCACTTAACATAAATTTTTGGGCTCGATTGTGATCGTAAGTTGAGGACTACCTGTGTTCTAGTGTGGAAGGGTGGATTCATGAATTTAATGTGGAAATCCCCTTTTCTGGTATTGCAGGTTTTATGCTTAGACTGTAGTAGTCTGTGAGATTCAGCTCAAGAGGCAGGGACATATGCCACAGCCAGGGGAATGGTCAGCAAAGAGATAGCTTAGCCCATAGAAAGAATGTGGGCAGGGGAAACATTGCAAGTGGGACCCTCCCAACTTTCCTGATCTGTAAAAGTGGTGGCTGTAAAAACTGTGGCTCTTCTTCCTGTCTCCCAATCATTCCATATATTCCCACTTTTACATCCATTTCTGCTGATCTTTCCCATGTTGTAATCTTTGGTGAAAGTAATATGATGAAAGAAAGAGACAAGACTAGGAAATTTAAGCAAGCTACAGGGGAAAAAAAGCCAAAGGAAGCCACATTTCCTATGTTGGATGTCAATCTTAGATAGTAAGTAAGGTTCCCTGATGATTCAAAATTGGATGATTGCCCAGGAGATCCAATCCAAAAAGAGAAACCAGAGCCAGTTAGAAAAGATCTGGAACCAATCATCCTTTGGAAAACAGCCTTGCTTTTGGCAGAAATAAAGGATGCTGAAAATTGCTATCAGAGCTTCCTTTCCAAATTGTGTACTCTTTCCAACATTTTCCAAACAACTCTCATCTTGAGGGATGGGAATCTTGATGAGGCATCAACTCTTTTTACACCTGCATGTGGGATAAATTATTTGTTAGGTTCTGCTTCATTAATCAATCTTAAGTAAGTACAAGCGGGTAGGCTATTCAGGATTATAGTGGATTCACTTTTTCCCTTTTCTTTTATGTGCGTAACGAATCGAGGAATCACTAGGTCAATGAAATAGTCTGTTAGAAGGCATTGCATTTTGCTGGGATGAGCCATGGTTAGCTGAGAACTGAAGAATGGTTTGGAAACTGCAGCCCCTTGAGGTGGAAATATCCACAAGCTCCAGGAGTTACAATTGTAGCACAAATTGAACAGAATAAACTGGGTTGGGAAGGGCAAAGATATCTCTTCTGCCAGAGGAGTTATTGCATTACTTGTCAAATATCAAATATAATGGCCCAGCATGGTTCTGTAATATAATGATCCCAAGGCAGTAGCTATTTTGCAGTCCTTCCCTTCAACAGCAAATTGCCTTGATCAAAGGACCAGAGGAGTGGGAATACTAGGAAGCTTATACAGATGAAGATAGCCAAGCAGCATCAGCTACTTCTTCTGTCACTCTGAATGAACTTTCTCCACTTACCTTCTCTCAACACTAATTTGAGCATGCAACTTCTTTAGAAAAAAAGGCCACATTCCTAGTGGTCCCAATTAGAAAAACACAATGACTGAATTGGAAAGGAACTGGGAGGTTCTCTAGTCCAACCCCCTGCTAAAACAGGAGGCTCTGTACCATTTAAGGAAAATGGTTGTCCAATCTCTTCTTAAAAACCTCCAGTTATGGAGCATCCACAACATCTGAAAGCAAGCCATTTCATTGATTGATTGTTCTAACGGTCAGGAAATTTCTTCTTATTTCTAGCTTGGTTCTGTCTATCAGATCTGCCATCACATCCAGGGGTGGGATTCCACCGGCGTTACTACCAGTTCGATAATTACATTTTGCAAATAAATTACGTTTTGTAATTATGTTTTGTAATATAACCTTAGGCTGTGCCTCCCAGACAGCTGAAAAGAGCTGCGCGCAGGTGCACAGCATTCAAAAAGCTTCTTTGTCCCTGCTCTTTCAACCTCAGCTGTGCCGCGCAAAGCAGCTGAAGTTGAAAAAGCAGGAAATAAAGGACAAATAAGAGCCCAGGCGGGTGGGTAGGCCAAACAGCAGCAAACACAGAACCGGTTCTGTGTCTGCTGCTCTTCAGAGCTACTGGCTCTGTAGAATTGAGCAGAACCAGTAGCATCCTATTCCTGATCACACTGCTTCATCTCTGCTTTGCTTTGCTGGCAACATGGCAGTATGTCGGGAGGGTTACAGGCAGTGGTGGGATTCAAATAATTTAACCACCGGTTCTCTGCCTTAATGATTTCTTCCAACAACCAGTTCACCAAACTGCTCAGAAAGTTAACAGCCAGTTCTCTCGAAGTGGTGCAAACTGGCTGAATCCCACCACTGGTTTCAAGGAGGGGGGATGACAGCAACCAGAAATGCCAACGGTTGAATGATCCAAGGAAACAGGCATGGGAGCAGAAGGCACACATCTACCAAAGAGGTGCCAAACTTTAGAACTGTTAGCAAAGCAATTAATTTGAACTTTATTGATCACTAACAATATGACCAGGGCCTGGGAGAAGGGAAAATTATGTGAGGAATCCTCAGGTCTGGCTTTTCCTATGCTGTAATCACTCGTCTTTAGTAAAAGTATATCTTTCACTGCAAATGGAGTTAAAGATCTTTCTTTCCTAAACGCCCAAGCTGGGATAGGCCTGACACTTTCCTTGATTAGTTTCCATCTATTGCTTCTTGTTCTGCCTTCAGGTGCTTTGGAGAATGGGTTGCTCCCCTTCTTCTTTGTGCCTTAGTCCCTTAGATGTTGAAACACTGCTATCATGTCACACCTAGTCCATTTTAAAAAAAATACAGATGCCCTCCTGTTTACCCCAGTAAAAATGCTGTCGAATCACATGTGGCTCTCTTTGGATATGGAGTCATTGATGCTCTCTGAGCTTGGTTGTTTTCTTGCATACCTTTCATTACCTAGCAAAGTAACATCATCAATCCTAGAAGTTAGCCACTGTATAGAAACAAGAGAACAAATTCTGTTCCCTTCTAGAACTCAAGATGTTAGTGGTTGGGTAATGAAACCAACCAACAAGAAAACAGCCAAGCTCGTAGAGTACATTTCAACCTTGGTTGACAATTATCTTCTTTTTGTATCTCTGGATGTTTTGTACTAGAACTGAGAGGCACACAAAAAAGGGATGTGTATTGTCCCTTGAAATTACCACTTTGGTAGTAGGTGCTGACCAGCTCATGTTTACCTTTTAGCTTAGTGAGCTTATTGGAGACACAGATCTTTACATGGAGTAAGAGAGGATCACTCCAACAAACAGAGTGGGTTCAAAATTTATTTCTACAACAGCTTTAGAGGTAGGTACTGCTGAGTAGTTGCAAAAAGTATATAATAGGGACATGATTTTGTGCACTATAATTGCCACCTCTGCACTGCTGAACCAGACCAAATGCATTACTGAAAAACAGGACACTGATTTGCATGCAAGTAACATAAAGCTAATTCAGGAAACTCAGGTTTATGAGTTTTGGGATTCTGAAGACCTGTCAGCTCAAAATGGCTGCTATGGGCTATTCTGAAAATGAGACAGATTAAAAAAGAAAAATATCACAAATTTAATTCAAGACAGATATTTAATGAATAAAATGTGTTTAACCTTTAAAATGATCACATTAATCCCTATCCCATTCTTATTCTAATATTAGTAGTGACAAATTGATGTCTTCTTTATGACATGAACAGATTTGCCAACTTATAATGCATCCAATTAAGTTCAATATACTCTTATTTCTATGCCCATACAAGAAATTACAGGGATAGTTTTTCAAGAGGTAGAAAGTATCTGATCAGTCTGACTCTAGAAAGAAAACTAGCTGCTAATTATCTGTTTTTCCACTTTCAAATTAAGCTAAGTTGGGTTTGGTCACAACACAATAGCAGTACACACAGTTGTGTAAAAAGTCCCCCACAGCATACTTGGGATGAAAAATAATTCTCTTGAGTCTTAATTTTATTACAAATTTGCCTAACCAGGTTATCTAAGGTCAATTCACAAACCAGAATTTAATTATCATTTAAAACATAAAGTTCTGTGAATATTACAAATTTATTTCATATATTTATTTATCAAATGTATGAGTTGTATGGTGGCCTGGAGGTGGAGCTCTCACCTCACAATCAGGAGGCTATGAGTTCGATCCTAGCTAGAGGCAGATATTTTTCTCTCTGGGTACGATGAGAATATATCTGCTGAATATAACTCCACATTGGTGACAGGAAGGGCATCTGGCCAGTAAACACTCAGCTCTATTCAGTTGCCAGACTTCACCCCGCAAGGGATTATGGGGACATTAAAAGATGATTCTGGCGATGTTTACAGAAATTGCCTCTCCGTTAACCCTTATTACATTCTTGGCAGGACTAGACTTCCTGTCTCAGGAACATCTCTAGAGTTTTATTCCCCTCCTTTGCTGGTACTTTGCTTGTGTGGAGTGACCATTCAAAGTTACAATGGCACTGAAAAAAATGACTTATGACCATTTTTCACACTTATGACTGTTGCAGCATCCCCACAGTCATGAGAGGCCAGGCGAGGAGATGCGTGCCTCGATGTGATATTGAGTTGGCCACACCCAGCCAATAACATGACCACCAAGCCATGTCCACCCAGTCACATGACCACCAAGCCACGCCCACCACCACAGAACCAGTTGTTAAAATTTTTGAATCCCACCCCTGATGAGGAGCGAAACGTCTTCATGCAAAACAAAGGAAGTCCAGCTGCCTTTCGAAAAAGTACCTTTGGGACAACCATTCATCTGGATGATGGGAAATCATCGATAGATATTTGTAAAAATCTTCTTTCACATTGCTTATGTGGCTAATGGGGTTCGGGCCCTCTTCTACAAAGTTACCATGAGAGGTTTCATGACGTATTACTGCCCTATTACATTTTTTCCTATATAGTGAATGAGATGATTTGTGTTATTCCTATTGAACACAATGAAGAAAAGCTTACCATCCATCCATCCAAATAACCAGTCATTACTAATAGGATATCCCATAATTGGATAACATATGTTTAGATAAGAGCAAGTCAGGAGCTCTTTGCAATATTCTTTCCTCCAACTTTATTCCATCAATGACAAGGACTTCCATTTTGAATATCTTCCAAGTAATCTTATTTTAATGAAATAATATAGTATAAAATGATATTTTTTTAAAGAAAGAGAGAGAGAGAGATTCTAATAGCTTAATAGCATCCTTTACTTCAGAAACTTTGAAACAAAATGTGAGCGGATGAAAAGAATCCAATCTGTTGCTTTTGAAATACTTTCTTCTGTATATAAAAGCATTTAGTTTGCCAGACAAGTGTTGACCCTGATTTCAAATACGCTTGGCCTTTAGTTTCTGAAAATGAGATTACAAAATTGCTAAACCCACTTGCTAAGAATATAGCCCACGGAGAAGATTGAGTTCTGGCCAAACCTTTTCAAAGTAATATTGAAAAGTGGGTTCCAATTGTTTTACACAATTTTTCCCCTCTTGCTATTTTTTTATTCTTTGGGGGTTATGGTTCTCTAAGATGGCACCAGATGAAAATATTATTGTTTTAAAATCTACCTAGTAATTAATCTTAGTTTGCTCACATAACATACTTGCTAAGTTTTAGATCTATTATCATCAGCACATCATTAAAAATGGTAAGAATGTGGGAAAATCTGTGCATTTTTATTAATATTGTAAATAGAGAGAGAAAATAATCCTTATATTCTGAAAATGAAACTATTGAATGAGAAATTGTAGGGAAAGCCTTTTTGAAGAAGCTTTATGCCAAATGAGGGCATATTGCATTTATTTACACATTAGCATGATGACTCCTAGAAAATGCTTCGGTTTGTCTTCGTTTGAAAGATTTTCTAATTTTCTGCATTGAGCTGTTGAGGTTTCATAATGTGATTCATAAGTGTGTAATAATCTGAGGACTCAGCATTGAAGTTCTCACTTTGTGTCCAATACATCTCTGTCCATATATTTAAGCTGTTGCTTGAAAGTATTTGTTGTCCAAAGAAAGCAATGAAAAGCTTCTACAACAGGGGTGGGATTCTACCAGTTCGCACCTATTCGCTAGAACCGGTTGTTAACATTCTAAGCAGTTCGGAGAACTAGTTGTTAGAAGAAATTACTGGCCTAATCCTGTAAGGAAGGCAGGAAGGAAACATTCTGGGGTTGCTTACAGAAACTGCCTCTCCATTAACCCTTATTACATTTTTGGCAGGACTAGACTTCCTGTCTCAGGAACATCTCTGGAGTTTTTTTTCCCTCCTTTGCTGGTACTTTGCTTGTGTGGAATGACCATTCAAAGTTACAATGGCACTGAAAAAAGTGACTTATGACCATTTTTCACACTTACCACTGTTGCAGCATCCCTACAGTCATGAGAGGCCAGGTGAGGAGATGTGTGCCTCAATGTGAGTGATATTGAGTTGGCCACACCCAGCCAATAACTTGACCACCAAACCACGCCCACCACCTAAGCCACGCCCAGAGAACCAGTTGTTAAAATTTTTGAATCCCACCCCTGATCTACAACCAAATTACTGCTCCTTAATAATAGAAAAGAATATAATAGAAAGTAGAGTAGAGTAGAGTAGAGTAGAGTAGAGTAGAATAGAATAGAATAGAATAGAATTTATTTATTTATTTTGTCAATTGCTTACAAGATAATAGATATAAGTAAAAACATAGTTATGAATACATGGATACATATAAGAAAAATAAAAAAATATATAAAAGAAACAATAGGACAGGGACGGTAGGCACGTTGGTCCGCTTATGCACGCCCCCTACAGACATCTTAGGAAAGGGGTGAGGTCAATAGTAGACAGTCTAAAGTTAAAGTTTTTGGGGTTTGGGGAAGAAACCACAGAGTCAGGTAGAGTATTCCAGACCATTCTGTTGCTGAAGTCGTATTTCCTGCAATCAAGTTTGGTGCGATTAGCCTTGAGTTTGTATCTATTGTTTGTTCTTATGTTGTTATGGTTGAAGCTGAAGTATTAATTGACAGGTAGGACATTACAATGTATGATTTTATATACTATACTTAGATCGGACCAAAGGCAGCCTAGTTCTAGGTTTTCTAGGTCTAGAATTTCAAGTCTGGTGGCATAAGGTATTCTGCAACAAGTAGAGGAGTGGAGAACTCTTCTTGTGAAATATTTCTGGACTTTCTCGACTGTGTTAATATCAGGTACGTAATGTGGGGGAATAGAATAGAATAGAATAGAACAGAACAGAACAGAACAGAACAGAACAGAATAGAATAGAATAGAATAGAATAGAATAGAATAGAATAGAATAGAATAGAAGTTGGAAGGGACCTTGGAAGTCTTTTAGTCCAACCCCTGTTTGGCAGGAAACCCTACACCACTTCAGACAAATATGTTTATAACAATTTTCCTCACACTGGATTTACTGGGATTGAAATTTCCAGTTAGCATGACTACCCAACCAATACCAATCAATAGTCTGCATATCAAAATCTGCAAGATATTGCAGTACAAAATACACCTCTTTTGTATGTGTGTTGAAATTGCATACATGTGCAAATGTTTGGGCCTTGGATCATGAAATTGCATCTTTTGGATCAAATTAGGGTCTTCAAGTTTATTTGAAAGATGTGCACCCAGTTTGAAGATATGATAGGTTCATACATGATGTGTTCATTGGCAAACACATGTTCACTGTTCATGTTTACATGAACAGTCATAAATATGAATTGGATCAGTTCAGCTTTTTTAATTCATTCAGAAATTAAACCCACATCGATGTTTTCATTTAGGAGAACTCCTACAGTATGGCACAACGTCAATGTTTCAGCAATAGTTTACATTAAGTGAGAACCCTTCAAAATATGTAAGTTATTTATAAATAGTGAATATTTTTTTCATTTGTTGTCATTTATTTGGAAGGTATACTTCGGACTTTGCAGTGAGAACATCACCTGTTTGCTATTCATTAAAGAAAGACTTTTACTCAAATCTGATAAAAGGAGCAATAGCATCTGAGATTTCAAACATACTGTATATATGAAGAAGGGCAGTCTCCCTTAATGAATAGCTGAGAGATGCTGTGTTCATGCTACATCTAAAGTGCTTCATTCCAATCATTTCAAAATCTGGATAGTCCTAATAAATAGTTTGTAACCTGTCAATGATTGTCCCACTTTCTTCACCGGAATTATTTGCATCCTACTATTCTATAATAAGAAGTAAATGGGCCTCTAAAAATAACTAATACTTGAACATTGCTTTAAATCACCCACTCATCTTTTAATTTACTTACTGGGAAAGCTTCAGTAATGCCAACTGAAAAAAAAATATCTTAGAATAGTTGAAAGAACCTTAATACTGTCATTTAAACCATATTTCTAAAGTGCAGTAATAGGACCAGCTTTTCTAATATTGGTGCAATTAAAATGCCAGTTCTGACTGTAAGTATTTTGCCTTCAAACTAACTTTTGCATTTGCCCATGGCCTATGTTTGCTAATTTAAGAAACTAATACCATTTTTGCAAGATTTTGAGTCAAGGTTGACCCAAGGCATTTTTACTAGCCCCAGAATTTATCCCAACTGGATTGATAGTTGCACTTAACATAAGAAATGGTCTAAGGTTTCCGGCTTGAGCAGGGAGTTGGACTAGAAGACCTCCAACTTTGTTATTGTGAAGAGTGAAGAGAAGGACCAGGGGAGACATGATAGCAGTGTTCCAGCATTTGAGGGGTTGCCACAGAGAGGAAGGAGTCAAGCTATTTTCCAAGGCACCCAAAAGCCAGACAAGGAATAATGGATGGAAATTGAACAAGAGATTCAACCTGGAAAGGAGGAGAAATTTCCAGACAGGGAGAACAATCAACTGATGGAACAGAAGTTTTCTTCAGAAGTTGTGGGAGCTTCATCACTGAAGCTTTCAAGGAGAGCCTGGACTGCCATTTGTCAGAAATGATATAGGGTCTCTTGTTTGGACGGGCGGGTTGAACTAGATAACCTACAAGGATCCTTCCAACTCTGTTAATCTGTATCTTATTCTCCATTCCCAACTGTAAACCCATAAATGTTTTAAAGCGCTGTTGACAGACCCTTTCCATTAAGCCCAGCAGGTTAGCATAGTGGAAACAAGACAAACTGCCGAAAGATAACATAGGAGAATCAGGAGACTACAGTTGGTTCTTCTTACAACAAGCACTTGTTTGCAGCTGTCTTGTTTTGGCCAATGGTAGACCTGGCTATATTTTGAAGAGTCTTGGTAGCCATCCTTGTTCAACATTTTATTTGCTCTTACTTTGCTTCATTGAAGCTCCCATAAAATAAAAGTATGAATAACAAACTCTGCTTGCAGTTAAAAGTGTCAGTTAATGAACTTTAAAAAAACCCATCTCAGAGGCACTGAATAGGCTATCAACATTTCTGTCATATAGTAATTATTGGATAAACAGACTAAGTTGATGGCCAATTTTTAAATTACCTACTCTAATGAGATCATTACCAGTGACCAAGGTGGAAATAGATGGACAGTGTTAATTATTATCCTCTCACATCTGTAGTTCTCTAAAAATCCGTCTGTGCTCTTATATATACAAAATCTAGTGAGTTCATGAAATATCAGACTGCTTTCGTTTCATCCTACCACATCTTGGACAGAATATATGTATATTTTTGTCATTTTGATTACTATGTTCTCTCTTTACATATTTTGACACTGACTCAACAACGTACACTCTATGAATGGTTGATAAACAACATGTTCTATATTTTATTCATTGTTCAGGCTTATAAATTACATTAGTTACAATTCATTGCCCTCATCATTGTATATATTCCAACTTTGTCACAAAGGTTGAAAAAAAAATCTGTAACAATAGTTCTTGATAATCATTACTGCTATTGTGCCAAAAAAATGCTGTCCTTACAAACAGTCAGAAATTTCATAACAGCAAATCTAGTTAATCTCCCAAAGCCTCTTGAAACAACCAGCTCTTAATAGCTTTCCTAACTTTTACTTTCAGTGCTACAAGGAAAACTATACTATACGATACTTATGCTTTTTTAAAAGAGTTCTGAAAAGGACACTTAAGTAAAAGACTACCAAGGACCACAAATGCAACTGGAAACATAAAATTGATGCAAATACATTTCTATGAGTAGATATAAAATTTGCCATGTTACAATAGAAATTTTTGAAAGGAGGTCTAGAAGTATAATGGTGGATTGGAGAAGTGATCCTTTCAATAAAGATTGACAGTAATTATAGGTAATCCTTGACTTACAGCATTTGTTTAGGGACTAAAGTTATAACAGCGCTGAAAAAAAGTGACTGATTACCTTCTTCACACTTACAACCATTGTAACATCTCCATTATCATGTGATTAAAATTGAGATGCTTAGCAACTGGTATGTATTTATGATGGTTGCAATGTATTGGGGTCATGTGATCCCTTTTTGTGACCTTCTGGCCAGCAAACTTAACAGGGAACCCAGCTTCACTTAACAACAATGTGACCAACTTAACAACTGCAGTGATTCACTTAACAACTGTGGCAAGAAAGGCTGTAAAATGGAGCAAAACTCACTTAACAACTGTTAAGTTGTTGGTTAGCAGTAGAAATTTTGAGCTCAATCAAAGATTACCCGCAGTTCACCAAAAGAAGTAGCTATCCAGTCTTGGATTTAGATTGAGATTAACAGAGTTGGAAGGGATCTTGTAGATCATCTAGTTCAACTCCTCCCCCCAGCCAAAGCAGGAGACTCTACACCATTTCGGACAGATGGCAGTCCAGCCTCTTCTTGAAAGCTTCCAGTGATGAAGCTTCCACAACTTCTGAAGGCAACTTCTGGTCCATTGGTTGATTACTTTTGCTGGCTTCCCTTTTGCTTCAGCTGTGGCTGCAAATCTTCCCTTCCAGGCACAGCGAAGGCAATCCTGTGGAACTCACCACCACTGGATACAGACACGATTAAAAGGGAAACGGAAGGGAGAGAGTTGAGGAAGAAATACAGGATGTTTTGCAACAAAGGGGCTCGAGAGGAAGCTGCCTTCTTGGTTAACTAACTCATCAAAGGTCAGAGAGTGATCATTTCTGCCTCAGCTTAATTCTTTGGGCGTGGATGAGATATGTGCACAGTGAGACAACTCTCTTACCTGCTTAGAAGTTTTGATTTGCTTCTCTGATTAATAATCAAATCCAAAGGTCTGCTTCTTCCCTCTGAATTCTTTTTGTATCTTTTGTCTGCAAACAGATAATAATATTTTACCCATTTGATGAGAGAGTTCTGGTCCTCACAAGCTGGTGCCAGAATTAATTTGTTAGATTTTTGTGATGGTACTTGAACCAAACACAGCACTTTTGAAATAATTATCAACAGCTTAGCTTCACAGCACCCAAAAAGCTCTAAAGTTGCTCTGTTCCGCCATCTAGTGTCACTGAAAGGAATTCAAGGCTTTTAAAAGACAGTTCTTCAGCTGTAAACTCCTTATGGTTTGGAACAGGGCATCAACTTTCCCAGTTTAAGCGGGATAATTCCCAAGATTACTCTTACATAATTTCAGCTAATCAAAAGATTGTGTGAAAGCAAACAGCTTGCTAGCTTTTTAGCCATTCTGTTTTTTCAAACAGTTTGGGTGCAGGCAGCTTCCTTCAATTCTATTGTATTTAAAAATAAACTAAATGCCTATTTTTGGCATAAAACTTCATTATCCTGTATATTCAGCTACTGATAGTTCACAATAAAGGATGGTACTAGTATAGGTTCCAAAATATTAAGGGACACAAGCTTAGGTATGTAAAGAACAATTATAATCATATTGATCCAAGTGAAAACATCCAATTGGAAAACTGGAAAGTACAATAGTTTATATGCATATTTATGTATGTTGTATTGGTTATAATACCAATATCATTTGGTTAATTAGGGATGGTTATGTAAGCCTGGGGGAGAGAGAGAGAGAGAGAGAGAGAGAGAGAGAGAGAGAGAGAGAGAGAGAGAGAGAGAGAGAGAGAGAGAGAGATTTTGGTTTTTGGGGCGGGGGAGGTTGCATTTGTGTCAGAAGCACTGAGGCACTTCCGGGTTGAAAGGATTAGCAATGATATCACCATTGCCCAATTGGGAGTTTATTTAATGTCCCTGGCAGGAGTTGGAGGACAGGGTGAGAGGTCAACCCCATTCCACGCTACCATTCAGGTCTAGAACGTGGGCTTGCTAACCTCCAACCCAGCACCCTAACCATGCAAGCCACCATGCTCCTATGATAGATAGATAGATAGATAGATAGATAGATAGATAGATAGATAGATAGATAGATAGATAGATAGATAGATAGATAGATAGATAGATAGATAGATAGATAGATAGAATAAAGTAATTGAACATCACATGCATTATCCACAAGCTAGTTAAATTTATACAGATACAGTAGATCACAGTAATGATTTATCACACAGGAAAATGTTTATAGCTATGGTTTGATATTGTTTTTCCCTAGAGATACTCAGCTGCATGGAGGCCCACATCTGAATTGTACTTCATTGGAAGAGGCGTTGGTGTGTTTTTATGAACACCACCTGGAAAATACTCTCATGAAAGAAAGGTTTTGTTTGAAACAATATTAGACATCTCATGGATTGAACTGCTTGGGGGGAATTGATCATTCTGAGGTGATGCTAAGAGATCTCTTCTAAAGTAGGTCAGATATGAAGAGCCTGAGCTAAGAAGCTATATATTTATTGGGATCAGCTGTTACCATCTTGAGGAAGTTCAGGGCTCAGCAGCTGCTTTGTGACAAAACCTCTAAATGCTTCCCAAAAGAGTTTTAAAATGGAATTAAAATGAACTTGCTTGAATTATTGGCCTTCAGAGATGGCAGTCGATGCCTTGCAGTGGGTTCCTTCTTTCACATGGAGTTGCTTTCTTTCTTACATTTTTTTCCCACATGCTCAACATTTAAAAATTAATTTAACATTGATTCATGATATTTTGCAGCAAATGACTTCCTTCACTGGTCAGAAAGCCAACATAAAAACAAAACCCAACCACACTGGGAAATTTTTCTTAAAGCAGAGGATAGAATCAAACGTCTGTCCTATCAAGATTTGCATTGCAACTTGACCAGTGGTGGGATTCAAAAATTTTTACTACCGGTTCTGTGGGCATAGCTTGGTGGGTGTGGTGGGCGTGGCAGGGGAAGGATACTGCAAAATCACCATTCCCTGCCCACTCCAGGAGAAGGATACTGTAAAATCCCCATTCTCTCCGCACCCCACTAACCTTTCCAGCTCCATTCTCCTGTGCAGGGCAAAAAAAGAAGACCCAGCCGATCAGTGGGACTCGGGAGACAGAGAATAGATGGGTGCGCAGAGGTAGTATTCCAAACTACTCAAAATTTCTGCTACCGGTTCTCCTGAACTGGTCAGAATCTGCTGAATACCACCTCTGAACTTGACCCAAAGGGCATTCTAGAAAAATCTGGGAAAATCTAGGGTTTCTTGGATACATTGAAGTTGCTTTTCAATGTTGTAATTCTGTTTCTCTGTTGGAATTAGTCACTACATAGCACCACTAGATCCAGGCTGCAAAATCTGCACAACCTCTAGGTTGCAGCAAAGTGAAACAAAAAAAAATACTGCCATCTACTGGTCTTTTAGGATTCTAGAACTCTGATCTGGTAGTCCTGATCATTAACAATCTTATCTGGGTACAGGTAGTTCACAACTTGCTATTACAATTGGAACCAGAATTTCTAGTGCCAAGGAAGACCTTTTGTTAAGTGAGTCATCCCCAATTTTATGACGTTTTTACCACAGTTACCATTGCAAATTCAAACAGTTGCTAAAGAAATGATTGTCTGTTGAGAACTAGCTGTATAACAGAATAATAGAATAACAGATTAACAGAGTTGGGAGGGACCTTGGAGGTCTTCTAGTCTAACCCCCTGCTCAAACAGGAAACCCTATAGTATGTCAGTATAAATTATCTTTTATCTCCTTCTGGCACCTTTAACAAACCCACTCAATTTTATTTGATTTTGCACTGCATGTTTTATTGATGCCCAGATTCTGTCAAAATCAAGGCAATAAATAAATAAGGTTAATTTTATAAGAACAAATGAATCATAGAATATTTCAAGGGAAGAACTGCATTTATCCCATCCACCACCACCCCATTAAAAACATCTATTTTATATGTTCAATTTAGAAACTGCTTCAGGGCAACAAGCTCAACTAAAAAATCTTCTATCCAGTATGTATTGTATATAAAGAATTGTGTATTGTTTAAAGGCCATAACACAATGTAATTTACAATACAGCATGAGATGAAATAATGCTGAAATTAATTACTAAAACTTTAACTATCTTTAGTGTCTTTCTAAAATTACAATAATAGTAACGTCTATAAATAATAATAATGAAAGGCTAACCTTTTATCTACAGTTTAACCCACAGGTCTCCAAACTTGGCAACTTTAAGACTTGTGGACTTCAACTCCCAGAATTGCTCAACCAGCTATGCTATAGGAATTGAAATCCACAAGTCTTAAAGTTGCCAAGTTTGAGGACCCCTGGTTGAACCAAATATTATTGGTATAAGGTTGAACATAGGGTTGAATTCTGCCTAACGATTAGAGATTCTTATGGTCAGGTTGCTAAAAACCACTGATTCTACCATGTTTTGGTGGGAAACAGAGGAAAATCATGTTGTAGATAGAAATAGACTTAAATCATGTTGTAAATAGAAAAAGTGAAAAGAAGAGCAACTAAGATGATTTATTAAAATTGATTTTCTATTAAATACATTTCTTGCAACTAAGGACCTGGAGACAAAAACATCTGAAGAAGTATTGCATGAATTGGGTTGTGGCTAGTCTAAAGAAAAGAAGGACTAGGGGTGACATGATAGTAGTATTCCAGTATTTCAGGGGCTGCCACAAAGAAGAGGGGGTCAATTTATTCTCCAAAACACCAGAGGGCAGGACAAGAAACAATGGATGGAAACTAATCAAGGAGAGAAACAATCTGGAATTAGGGAGAAAATTCCTGACAGCGAGGACAACTAACCAGTGAAACAACTTGCCTTCAGAAGTTGTAGATGCTTCATCACTGAAAGTTTTAAAGAAAAGACTGGACAGCCACCTGTCTGAAATGGTATAGAGACTCCTGCTTGAACAGGGAGTTGGACTAGAAGACCTCCAAGGTCCCTTCCAGCTCTATTCTGATTCTAAAATCTGTATCAAACACACACACACACACACACACCAAGTTTAAAGGACAACCTCACAAATCTGACCAAAGTACTCATTGGTACTTTGTCCATGCAGGTTGTGCTCTTAAACACAATGTGTCTTTCAAACCCAAAATGAGAAGTATGATTTTTGACTAATGAAAACTTTTGCCATCTGATGTGTCAAATAGTCTCCTCTCTAAGGCAAAATCCAGATGGCCACTTTATAGGCACTATATGGGATCAAAAATTAGGTGTTTTTTTTAAGGCTGCATTCGGTTTCTGGGTAGACAGCATGACATTGATCTAGTGTGAGATCCTGTTTGAGATCTATCTGTCTTGCTTGTGATTGACAGCCATCCACTGTCTTCATACAGCTGGACCCAGTGGTCTGCCACAAGCTTCTAATGGAGGTGTTCTAGTGGGGTCTATTCTATCACTTACTTTGATCCTAGTGGTGACTCTGGATAGAATCAGTACTTCTAAAGAAACATCCCAGTGATAATCCTGAACTGACAGTTTCTACTTAAGCTTCACCTGGGGCAAAAGGACTTTGCTATAGCAATGTTTAGCCTTCTTTAGATTTACATTTTTCTTCAGACATTTTTATTGTTATGATTATTGTGCCTTTGTGTCAGTGTTGACTCCTGGAAACACTGTTGAGACTCTAGAAAGAGTGCAGAGAAGAGCAATGAAGATGATTAGGGCACTGGAGGCTAAAACATATATAGAACAGTTGCTGGAACTGGGTATGTCTAGTCTGATGAAAATAAGGACTAGAAGTGACATGATAGCAGTGTTCCAATATCTCAGGGGTTGCTACAAAGAAGAAGGGGGGGCAAACCATTCTCCAAAGCCCCTGAGGGCAGGACAAGAAGCAATGAGTAGAAACTAATCAAGAAGAGAAGCAACCTAGAACTAAGAAGAAATTTCTTGACAGTTAGAACAATTAATCAGTGGAACAACTAGTCTCCATTGGTTGTGAATGCTCCAACACTGGAAATGTTTAAGAAGAGATTGGATAACCCATTTGTCTGAAGTGGTATAGGGTGTCCTTCCTAAGCAGGGGGTTGGACTGGAAGACCTCCAAGGTCCCTTCCAACTCTGTTATTCCAGTCTATTCTAAGTAAGTGCAGAGGCCTGGTAGTAAAGCTCCCAACCAACTGGACAATTCCTTGGAGTTTTATTTGCAAGATTTTGGAAATTGATTGCCATTGTCCTAGGACTGGCCCAAAGTCACCCAGTGGCTTCATTCCTAAAGGAGGACCAGAAATCATGTTTTCTATCCTGATGCCTTAAAGCTAACATATCCAGCATCGTGCCTCTTTCAATAGATCCAGATAAAAAATTGCAAAAGGATGCTACTATTAGGATTTCCTCTTGCACATCACAGAGCTTGGAGATATTTTAAAAATGGCACAAGCTTGTATGGTTGTCTCCAAGCCCTCATTTTTGCCAAGTACTTTGCAATATAACAATAAATGTCAGGAAAGATTTTACAGCCTCTGAATATATGGAATCACTGATCTGGGACATTTATGTCCTTGGAATCTTGGCAAAAACTCTTCCATAATTGAGTACATGCCAGACAGTTATCTCTTTGGCTCTTTTTACATGAACAAGTATTATTAGTATATGTTTTTAGCCATAGCAAAGGTATTTTGTGTATTCTAAACATTTGTCTAAATTGAAGTTTTAAAAACCAAAGCATTTTTGGCCTTAAAAACTGTTGGCAATAGACACCCAATTCATCTGCATTAAATTTTCACAGTGGTGTTTTAAATGTCATAAATTGTTAGAGGGCATAGTTTAGCAAATTAAAATAAGCTTGGATATGTATGCTACACTGATACTAATATTTGTATATTAGCTTTTCACCTAGATTGGCCATGATTTGTTCATGATAGCATTGCAGAAGAAACTCCACATTTTGAAAAACTTTCAAAATGTTCTTCCTAAATGGAAGATAATTTCCTCCACAGTATTCCTCCACAAGAACCAGAGAGTACAACTAGCTTTTGCTAAATCTCACTCAGAACTAGGAGCTGTGTTTTGGGATTTGCCATTAAACACATTCAACCTCATTTCAAAATGCTCTGTGTTAAGCAAAGAAATGGGCAGTCTTTACTTAAACACTTTCAAACTGCCTTAAAAATTATCAGAAACTTTTACAGCCAATCATACAGTGATGCATTAATCCCCAAGAAAAATAATCATGATAGCATGCACATTCAACTTCTACTTACTTCTAATTATTATCTGAAATAAAGGATCAGGTGGCACTACTTCTCTATTCCACGTATTTGTAACACGTGATCAAATGGCTAGTAGCTATGGGAGGAGGGAAGCCAAGAAATTTGTGCTAGTGTTGGGAAACTAGGAAAGAAAGTCAGTAGATATAGTTTTGATTCTGTGATGATCTGGGACAAGGCATAAAGGTAACACAGCCAGCTGTGAGTTCAAACTCCCCTTTAATGCTCCAAATTTCCCCTCAAATGCTCCCATGTTCTTGGCAAGTCCCAGAACAAAGCACACACAGACACACACACACACACACACACACACACACACACACACGGCAGCCTCCGCCCAGTCCAGCAAAACAAAGAAGCAGGGACAGGAGTCCACAAAATAAGGAACAAACAATGAGTCTACAAGGCACAGAGTTTACAAGTTAGGAAGAAGCAAGCAGTCCTGCAAACTCCAAATGTCTGTAGAAGCACACCAAATTCTACCAATTCAGCATTTGTTCCTGACAAATTCCCCTTCCCACATCATCTCCTTAGATTTCAGTCCCCAGGTGTGCCTTGTGAAGAGGAGTGGGGCTCTCTCCTCCTGAATTGTTTGGTTGGCCTGCACTGGTCCCACCTCCTCTCCACTCTCCATGCTCAGGGATCAGGAGGTCCTTGCTCATCACCTGAACTCTGTCATTCCTCATGTCACTGCTTACCCTCTCTCATTTATCCTATTAACAAGCCATCCCAATCCTGAGGGGCCCTGGACTGACTTGGCCTGTTCCTCCCCACATTCCTCTGAAGCCAATAAAGCCACTCCCTCAATCTCCCTTGGATCCAACTCTGGCTTGTCTTCCTCCAAAGATTCAAGCTTTGATGGGGGCATGACAGGTTCCTTGGCCTGAGGTCAACTACTGTCAGGCCCAAGAACCAAGAATGACACATGGAGTTACTTCTGAGTAGTTTCTTTATTGTTGTTTGCCTATAAACAGAATTTTGCCAGAATGATGCAATTATCTGCAATGACTTTGATTAGCAGTGGATGGAAAATAATCAAAGAAGCAACCAAGAAATAAGGAGAAATTTCCTGACAGAATAATATACTGTTCCAGACAAGTGGCTGTCCAGTATTTTCTTAAAAGCCTCCAGTGATGGAGCACCCACAATTTCTGAAGGAAAACCATTAATTAATTAACATTAATTGTTAATTGTCATCAATGTCAGGAAATTTCTCCTTAGTTCTAGGTTGCTTCTCTCCTTTATTAGTTTCCATCCATTGTTTCTTGTTTTGCTTTCTGGTGCTTTGGAAAATAAGTTGACCCCCGTCTTCTTTGTGGCAGCCCCTCAAATATTGATATCATGTCGCCCCTAGTCCTTCTTTTCACTAGACCAGCTATACCCAATTTCTGCAACCGTTTTTCACATATTTTAGCCTCCAGCCCTCTAATCATTTTTGTTGTTCTTTTCTGCATTCTTTCCAGAGTCTCCACATCTTTTTTATAATATGGTGACCAAAACAAACACAAAAACTGAATGAGAAAAGTACTATGGATGTGACATATTTTAAACTAAAAGGAGAAAACAAGTTATGCCTGGACCCATATTTAATCCCTGACATATGCCTCAAAAAGCTTACATCATAAAAAATAAGAGCTCTCTGTTTTTTCCCCATTAAATCAATTAAAAATGTTCCCTTGGTTACGGTCATATAAGAATGAGCAGTAGAACGGTCTTCTTCCTTGAGTTTTGCTGGCTGGTTCCCCAGGAATATCCATCTTGCTTCTATTATCCATAGGCACTGGCAGTTGGAAAGCTGCCTTTTACTTTTCAAGAGATTGACACTTTGCCATAAATTCTTTCCCGATACTGACAGTTATTACAGCAACACTGTTCCTGCCCTCTCCTAAAGGCTGCCTCTACAATTAAATTATAACCCCCTGCTTTCAGAGTTTAGATCTTAGCTATAAACATCTGATAAAGAGGGTAAAATTGACAGCCTCTCTGCTTGCCCTAAAGAAGCTCTTCTTCTTTCTTTCTCTTGTTCGCCCTCCCTTTTCTGACATATTTCATCTATAAGTAATCAAAGAATGAGAGCTTTGCAGAGCAGAAGAAACACAGTTGTGTTCCTGTACTCAGCTTTAGATTTGCTTCATCCATCTCAGCTATGACTGTAAAAATCTTTTACTCTGCATGAAATCTCTCTGCGGACCAGTGCAAACGGAATTTTTAAAAACCCTGTGAGTCTGGAAGAGATTAAAAATCTGGGCCCATTCACTGGAATTGCACCAGTCTCCATTAAACAAAAACAATAAGCAACAGTTTCACGTACAATTGCTCGAGAGCACACAATACAGTGGCCACAGCCCTATGTTAAGTCAATGCAGATGGTGACTATGACCATATAAACCAGGTGACTTTTTCTATGTTGCCACGTGCAAAATAGATTGCTCATTATCTAAATAGTGGACCACTGAAATAATAGCCGAATAAAACTGACAATCAGCTGAGTGGCATTCTTATCGTCCATGGCCAAAATGTGAACATCAAACCAATTGCTTTATATATAGGTAGTCCTTGTGATACCACCGGTCACATAACAGCATGTGATTACCTGGGGCATGGCACAAAAGCAACACAGTCAGATAATCAGTAGGAGTCCATTTATTAGCTCCAACTTTGCCCCCAATGTCCTGATTACCTTCTGGCTGGAGAAAAACTCTCCCAGGAACAGCCTTTGGCTGCAAAGAATCAAGTCCAAAACGTGATCAACAAAAACTTAAGTATAAATCCAATCAAGGCAAGATGAGGTAATTAGTCCAGCAGGGCAGGAGAAGGAATTCCAGACATGAAGGAATGGCTGTAATTCAACATGGTTGGGAGGATGCCAGGAACACAGATTACCAAAGTCAACATGAGATAAACTCACGTTTGTTCCCCACAGACGCCACACTCAGCATGCATCTCTTTTAAACTCTCTTCCCAGGTATGGCTAATAAAGGGAATCAGGGCCCTTTCCTCCCCCATACGCCATGCAACCCACGTTGCTCTCTTCATTCTTCCCTACATGCCCTAGGATGAAGAGGGGGTGGGCCTGGGTCTTCCTCTGAACTCCATCTCCCTTGTTCTACCTCCCTGCTCTGCCCAGCCAGATTTTGCCCTTCCCCACTTTCCTCCACAGCCAATGGAGCAACACTCCCACTCCCTGTCAGCTGTTCATCTTCCTCCTCAGATTCAGACTCAGACGGGGCATGACACAGCAGTTCAAAGTTAGCACAGGCTTCCTGTGCATACAACTCTGCATACAACTCTGCTTCAAATTCACTTTTTATTTATGAAATGTTTATGCCACTCACCTCCTCTGTTTTATGGTGGTGGCAGTGTCCCTGCAGTTATAGTCTTTCATAACCAAATGAAAATGAAGCCTGAAGTCATGGGTTTAGTGGAAACAGCCATGTATTTTTTTTTGGCCACAGTACAATAGTGTTTGTACTTGCCCTCTTCCTAGATAATTTTAACTTTCCCAGTCTGCCTACAATCTTGGTATTTTGATAGTCTTCCATCCAAGAATTAATCAGAACCAAGATAGGGAGAGCCTTGGGCATCTTGAAAACACTCTGGCATGAAATCTGGGATTATTTCTTCAATCCAGTGCTGAAATTACAGGTAGTCCTTGATTTACAGCCATAATTGAGCCTAAAATTTATCTTGCTAAGTGGGACATTTGTTAAGTGAGTTGTGCCCCCATTTTACGACTTTTCTTGCCACAGTTGTTAAGTGAATCACTGTGGTTGTAAATTAGTAACATGGTTGTTAAGTGAATCTGGCTTCCCCATTGACTTTGCTTGTCAGAAGGTTGCAAAAGGTTGCAAACATGAACCCAGGACACTTTCTTTCTTTCTTTCTTTCTTTCTCTCTTTCTTTCTTTCTTTCTTTCTTTCTTTCTTTCTTTCTTTCTTTCTTTCTTTCTTTCTTTCTTTATTTCTTTATTTATTTATTTGTCCATTGCTTACAAGATAATAGGCATAAGTAAAAACATAGTTATGAATACATGGATACATATAAGAAAACTTAAAAAAAATATAAAAGAAACAATAGGACAGGGATGGTAGGCACGTTGGTGCGCTTATGCACGCCCCCTACAGACCTCTTAGGAAAGGGGTGAGGTCAATAGTAGACAGTCTAAGGTTAAAGTTTTTGGGGTTTGGGGAAAAAAAACTACAGAGTTAGGTACAGTATTCCAGACATTGACCACTGCAATGGTCATAAGTATGAAACAGTTGCCAAGCATCTGAATGTTGAGCACATGATCATGGGGAATACTGCAAAGTATTGTAACTGTGAAAAATGGACATGTCACTTTTTTCAGTGCCGTGGTAACTTTGAACTGTTGTAAGTCATAATGCAACTAGAGCTGGATTGGAGAAGTCATATGCTATGAACCACATGCAGCTCTTCACCTACTATGTTTCGTGATCCCAAGAGCGCCTTCCCCCAATTTTAAACTGCCAAAATTCAAGAGCAACTCATTGGAAAACAGCATAATTTTCCATGAAAGAAAAGGGAAAAAAATAGGAATAATAGGAATGTTAGACTTCTAATAAACTTAATGCAATTCTGAAATGTTAATGTTTGTCTTTCTGCAGACAAAGAGAAAAATTGAAAATTAATTGAAACTGTTTTCTGAGGACATCCATAACATCATTGTTGTTCCCAATATGATTCTCAGTTCTCTCTTCCTCCAAAACAATGGTACAGGAAGAAACCAAAAAGCAAATATTTCTTAGCCCTGAACTGCCTGGAACAGTTTGCTGGGTTCAAGTATGATATATGTTTGTCTATCTACCTATCATGGTGCCTTCTTGTGAATTAGGCATAAAAGAACCTTTTGTGCTGACCAAATGCATGTATGTATGTATGTATGTGTATATGAATATGTATGTATATACTGTATGTATGTGATTATATATACACATACACATACACACACACACACATATATATTTACATACAGAGAGAGAGAGAGAGAGAGAGAGAGAGAGAGAGAGAGAGAGAGATTATATATATATAAGATTGAGAATCTTACACAGGAAAAGACCCGAACACACCAAGACCTGCATACCTGTACCCATGAAAATCTATTTATATATATATCAGCTTAATACCATACATGTAAGTACCCGCAAAAACTTAAGAAAACATATATATATATATATATATATATATATATATATATATATATATATATATATATATATATATATTTACAGAAAGCAGACATTATCATATCAAAGTTGGAAAAGGTTGGTCCATATTATTGGCTTGTCTACTTTCTGTTTGATTTTGTTTCCTTAAAAATTATTTTGCTTTGATTCCGTTCTCTCTGAATTCTTTGTAGAAAAAATATGCTTTTTTAATGATGAAAAGTACAATATATAGCTATTTTATAATAAGCAGATGGTGGCAGCATGAATAGGTTTCCAACTGTTCCTCAGTGAATCAGGAATGGGAATAAACATTTGTTTCTTACCATTTTGTTATGGCTTCTTCGTTCATGTTTATGCTTGTATAAGGAGAGAGAGGGGATTTGATTTTGTTCTTTTCCACATTCATTTTTTTAAATCAACTATGTTTCCTTCTATTTATGACAAATCTGACAATTTTGGTGAGCTCTTATTAAACTCAAAATGTAAAACTTTTTTACCTGTTAGCACTAACCAAATGCAATAGATCCAACTATCCTTAGAATGAAAAGAATTAAGCTCTATTTACTAGCCATGTGATATAAAGATAGAATAGAATAGAATTCTTTATTGGCCAAGTGTGATTGGACCCACAAGGAATGTGTCTTTGGTGAATAAGCTCTCAGTGTACATAAAAGATATAAGTGATAAATCATGATCATAGTCACCATAAATACATACATCATGAATCATAAGATACAACACTTAGGATAGTAACAGGATACTAAATAAACAATTAACAAAAATCATACTGGAAAACTAAATAAAACAATATAAATCATAAGTAAAATTATGATAAGATGAAGAAATTATATGGGGAAAAAGAGATAACAAGCTTTAGTTGGTCCCAGAAGTTTAACGAAAAACATAAGAATCCAAGACCAGACTTCTAGATTGGCTCAGAGTCTTAAATTCAAATCTCTGCTAGAACAAAGAGACTTTATCTCACAGGGATGTTGTTATGAAGATACAGTTCGTAAACATCAACATGTAAGCTATCTTGCGCTTCCAGGCAGAATCTTTTAAAAAAATCTCTGTGGAATACCTTCTCTTCACCACAGATAAATGCCTTGATCCTCGACCGTCTTGATTGGGCCATGTGACTGATTGTTTGGGGTTGAGAGAAAAACTTTTACTTTTAATTAGATGAAAGACTGTGGGACTTTTCAGAATCAGTTTTTACCAGATATGTGTCAATAAAGCTATTCCTTGGGGAATCTAGCTGCCTTGGAATGTTGCTTGAAATGGATTTATTACTTGGAACCCTGACACTACTGCAGATTTTTATTCAACTTCCTAATTCATCTGACATCAGAAAGTGGAGCTTCACACCCTTAAGTCATGCTTGAATAAAGTTAGTTATCCAGACACATTGTTTTTTGTGTTGTTCATGATGGATTTTCCACAGTCTTTGCCAGCCTAAATCAGGAGACAAAAGTACAGCTTCTTGGTACATTCCTTCAAGAGAGTTTTGCAAGCATTTAGATTTAAAAGATATCCAAATCCCTGAAAAAGCACTGTGGATCCTGATTGTCTGTTTTAATATGCTGTGCACTATCCTCTAGTACACAGCTATTAAATTTGCATCTTTCTGGTCTGGCTAAAATATGAGCTACTCCAGTAAGGCAGTGCTTTAGCAATAGCAATAGCACAGATTTATATACCACTTCACAGTGCTTTACAGCCCTCTCTAAGTGGTTTACAAAGTCAGCATATCATCTCCAACAATCAATCTCACAAGGATGGAAGACCTTGAGGCTTTGGGCAGAGTTTGCCTGCAATACTGAATTCTAACCACTAGGCCACCAGGCCTTTCTCAAATTCCCATTAAAATTAAGAACAACAGAACTCAAATATATATGTACTGGTATCTCGAACCAAATTCTACTGAACTGAGATGGAGTTTACTATTCACTGGGCATACACACATAGAGATTAACAAGATTAACAGCTCTTCGGTATAAGCGGAAGCAAACTCTCTCATAATGTTTTTATTATCATTCATCATTCATCATTATTTTAGCAATAATTTTATGTTATGTCAGCAATTAATCTGGAAAGAAGAGATAACCATTTCAAAGTTATACTTGTCAATGATGACTTTGCTTGAAACAGAGAGAAAATTAGTTAAAAATGCCAAACAAGTATAATCCAATTATTCAAATTAGAAGCTTAAATTATTTCCATTATAAAATCTAAACTTCATTAACATTTAGTGATTCACATTTGCTTGAACTCCAATACCTGGGACAGACTCCAGCTGGACTGCTATTTCTTTTATGAAAATACCCTTACAGTCAATTGCTTGTTGTCTGCCTCATGCAACCTGTTACTGAAAATATCTCCCCTGGAGTATCTCAGATTACAGTACTGGTGGAACTGCAATTTCACTTGGTCATTAGTCACTAGTATTTATATGGCATATCAAGGCTAATTCACCAATTCAGATTTATTAACACATTGTACAGTCTGCTTGGAAACATCTATTTCCATCAGCGTCACACAGCCTAAGGAACATGCCAAAAATAATATCAACAGTCAGTAGACTGTAATGCTCTTTGCTGAAAGAACACCACAAAAATCTTTTCCATCTGCTTTTCTTCTATATCAGCTATCGGATTTATTACTTTGGCTTCCAGGTGTGCACTCCCCCCCTTATTCTATGCTCTTTAGGGTTCTTATGTAAACTGTATTTAAAGAATCATATCAGAATGAATGCTTTGATCTTCGAGGGGATACCAGAAGAAAAGGAAGGCAGAGGCTGATGGGTGGGGAGGATTCGGTAAATGATATCGGCTGTAAAAGGAATGATTGTCCCTAATAGTGTGAAGTCATGCTCAACGGTGAAATGGGCAGCCCATCCATTAAATAAAGACAGAAATAAAAGTAAATAGGTGAAAATGATTTACAAAAGGCAAAATGTTAAAGGAACTGTAGCATCTTGGTGAAAGGATGCACAATTATTTTGGGCTGACAGCTTTTGAATGGTGCGTTGGGTTGTATAGGAAGGAATCAACCAGTGGTGTATTAACCGTTAAGCAGACTAAGCATGTGCTTAGGGCACCAGGCCCAAAGGGGAGCATTACAAAGTTGAGAATATGGATTTGTTTGTACAGTATGTTCAAAGGAGGGTGGGCACCAAGATTTGTCAGTGCTTAGGGCACCAGTGAGCCTTAATCTGCCACTGGGTTAGGGTCAATTTTTGCCACTGGAATCAATGAAGCCTGGTACATTCTATAAGAAGGAATCAACAGAACCAAGAGAAAGTTAACAGAATAATGTAATGTAGTATATATTTAATATTGCATGTTTTAACAGCAGCAAGGATTAAAGCTGCACAATATTGGAAAAATGAAGAAATACCGCGAGATGAAGAGATAATTAAAAAGATACTAGATTGTGCAGAAATGGATTGACATACATTGAAAATTAAACAGAAAGAAGGCACAGAATATTATCAAACATGGAACTTATTTTGCCAATGGTTGGAAAAAAGGGTGGAGATTCAGAATGTAATCTGTATTGCTAAGCAAATTAAATATCCAGACAATACTATGTTCATTAAGAATTAATAAATGTAAACAATAGAAAGTTAACAAAATTTATTTTAAAAAAAGAATAATGTAAGCATGATTGTTCTCCCTGTATCTCATAATTTCCTATTTCTATCCTATTAAAAATTAAAGTATAGTGTCAAATTTAGGAGGAGCTTGGGAAGGAACAATCAAAGCTTTTAAGGATAGCTTCTGCCTTTTAGAATCAAACATCAACAATGCTTGCACGACCACTTCTGCAGCCCGTTCTGAATGGGCCATGCCCCAGTAGTGAACTGTGGCCCAAGGTTTGAGGGCAGGGGTGAAATTCAACCACCTCAGCCCAGCTCAGGAGAGGTGGTAGGGACAATTTGAATCTCCCCTGGTTGCTATTACTATTATACCAAGCCACGCCTACAGCCACGCCCATAGAGCCAGTAGGGAAATATTTTGAATTTCACCCTTGGTTGGGGGCCCCTGCTTTAGAAGACCTGAAAGACCAAGTTTGGGATAGTTTGTCAGGAAGAAAATCTATCTATGTTGTCACTATGAAAAATACCACATAATTAATCAATCACTTAAAAAAACTAAAGGTATAAATCAGAGGTGTCAAACTCAAGGCCCGGGGGGGCGGGGCTGATCTGGCCTGCAGGATGGTTAGATCTGGCCCATGGGCCCACCCTGGAAAGAGCAAAGGACCGGCCTATGATGCCTCTGCTAGGGAAAATGGAGCTCACGAGGGAAACGCATGGCCCTTCCGGGCTCTGTTTTGGGCCACAACAGCCTCTTGGCCTCCATTTTCCCTCACGGAGGGCTGCAAGAAGCCATCATGGCTGAAAATGGAGTCCAGGTGGGTCATGTGCGGCCTCCCTGAGCTCCATTTTTCCTGGCAGAGGGCTGCAGGAGGCCATTGCTGCCAAAAACAGAGCCCAGAAGGGCCATTGTGGCTGAAAACAGAGCCTCAGTGAGTGACATTGAGCTGGCCATGCCCCCCTGGCCCTCTGACACAACCCTGATGTGGCCCTCAATGAAATTGAATTTGACACCCTTGGCATAAATCAGTTAAGCTATAAAATATTTAAAGAATCTTAAATGGAATAGAATAAAATAGAATAGAATAGAATAGAATAGAATAGAATAGAATAGAATAGAATAGAATAGAATAGAATAGAATAGAATAGAATAGAATAGAATTCTTTATTGGCCAAGTGTGATTGGACACACAAGGAATTTGTATTGGTGCAAATGCTCTCAGTCTACATATAAAAGAAAAGATACATTCATCAAGGGTCCAGAATCATAAGGTACAACACTTAATAATAGTCATACTTCTTCCCAAACATAGGAAATTAGACAGGACTAAATATTCAGTGTGCCTGTTTAACATTTTGTTCTTTTTGCATGAATTTTATGTCCTTTGTGGCAACTTTCAAAGAGCTCCCAAACTTTTATTTTACCGGGTAAATATTTTTCATCCTCAATTAGGTTTGTCTATAAATATGAATAGCAATTCTATTTCTTTCTAGACAGTTTGCTTACACTTTTCAAGGCTTTTAAACATCCATTGAATTTTAACACCGCCATTCTTGACTGCTGTTTTATTGAGTGCTTTATTATTTTTATGATCTTGTTGTTATTATATTTTTTTATTGTATTATAAACCATCTGGTAATGCTTCACTGAAGAGAGTGAGAGATACAAATCCTTAAGTTACCTTCACAAATCAATAAGAAAAGGAGACTCTCATTGCCAGAAGCAAAGCCTTGGGCTGTTGGATGTGATCTAAATTGTCCTCAATTGATGTGGAAAGGAGGCTCAGTGGTGAAATGACATTTTCCCCAGTTTGCCAGCATAATAGTTAGTGCCAGTGGAGGGAAATTAAGCATGTCAGAGAGTGTCAGTTGGGACATGAATCTGCTGCAGAAAACACTATTTTCAAGATCAAGACAATGCTTTTTTGATGTGGACAGTTGGTGGTAGTCATAAAAAGTTATATCTGGGCAAGTCATACTAGTGAGGAGATATCTGGAGAAAACCCAGTTCTATTCTCTTTTGCTAAGAGCCATGTGATGGTGGCTAAAATACTCTGATTAATGCCCCACTGTAATCTTTTAAACTCATTCTTCAACAGCAGAAACTTACCAAAATAATACCCGAAAGTGAGTCCTTCAAAATATACCTTTTATTAAAAAAAAGAAAAAGGCAAGAAGGACTCCACTATTGGAATGCTGAATTAGGCAGAAAAGAAAAAGGGGTTACAAAATAGAGCCATTTAACAAAATTGAGACCAGTATTTAAAACAATCAAATATGATGAACAATTTGTTAGGAGCAATAGTATTACTGATAATAAGGCAATTAAGTCTATGTGGCCCATTAGAGTTAATTCAGAAAAAAGCAGGACATACAGCATCTATTTGTAGTTGTTTAAAGTGTAGGGTGAAGCTAATAACAGCTATTCGCTAGAAGAGATCCCCCCAAAAAAATAATTCTGCAGAATTCCAAAGAATTAAGATACAGTTATATCTAGGAAACTGGTATTTTCCAAGAAAATTTCAAGATGCTAGTTTGGATGTGAAATGAATTCATGTACACTGGAACAATTCCAACCAAACTGTTCAATAAAAGGCCGTTCTTGAAACCATTGGCAAACCACAATCAAATTATCCGATAAAAGGATAAAGGTCTCACTTTTCTCTTCTAGCATGTCAATTTAAATGTTTTTTTTTTTTTTAAGGGAGAGGTGAGGAGGATTATCTAGCCATTTGCAACTGGCAATGAAATGCGGGTAAGTCTGAAACTTTGAAATGGACCTGAAACATTTAGCTTCTCTTTGGATTATTTCAAGGAAGCTCAGTTCACTCCAGGCAATATACAAATTACCTTGGAGCAGTCTGCATCATCCTCTCAAATATAAAATAATCCTAATTAAGGCCGTGAAAAGCATTTGAAAGAGATGAGCGTTAGCTTTGATTGGGAGCTGTCCAGAGTTGGCTGAAAAATGAGCAGCTCCCAATCCTATGAATGTTTTGAATCAATAAGTAAAATGCACAAGCAAGGCACTTCTCTCGAAGGATTAAAACAGTCGCAACCTTTGCAAGGTTCATGCGGCTGTTTCCAGGTGTCCCAAGCTGGGTCTGCATGATACATCTATAGCCACTTCTCTTTACAGTCAGCCCCAGCAGAGGTGCAGAGAACTGAAGGCAACTTTGGAAACAACTATTCTGACCCAGCTCTCCAAACACAACAAACCCTCTGTAGCTGAAGCAATGATTATTAAGGAGTGCCAGCAGCCTGGCAAAAAGTTTCTCTTTCACCGTAGGCTAACAAGTCTGTCCGGCAGGGAGATGAATGCCACACCTATTCATCTCCACCCCTGTCTTTTATCCCCAGAGCTAGGGTGGGGCTTCGCTAGCAGTGGTGGCTCTTCCTG
The DNA here is from genome assembly GCF_049901735.1 of Notechis scutatus. Classification (NCBI taxonomy): domain Eukaryota; kingdom Metazoa; phylum Chordata; class Lepidosauria; order Squamata; family Elapidae; genus Notechis; species Notechis scutatus. Next base: position 191,613,360 of record NC_142011.1, read on the forward strand.
CTCAAGGATCAGCCCACGGATTTCCACTGCTTTGCTCTCCTCTGCCTTCTGCACATCCATGCATCAGCCACTAGACCCAGCTGTTCCTCCTCTTCCTCATCAGCCACCTCCAGACCTCGGGGCTGTTGACCCTCCATCTGAGGACTGATGGACAGCCCAGGCTCTGCCTCTGTTTCTCTCTCTGCCAGCTCCATTCCCTCTTCCCCCTTGGAGCTCTCAGCTTGCCTTGATGCTGACCCTGGCTCCCATGCCTCCTTCTCATCTGATTCAGGTGCTGGAGGGACCAGCGGCTGTCAGACCACAACAATAATCATCTGTGCATTGGACATGGCTGCTTCAAAGAAATGGTTCAAAACACTTGAAACCATGTACAAGACATCACTTTGGAAAGTTGTATCTTTTACATACCAATAATAAGCCTGGTAAAAACAACTACGAAAGAAAGAAAGAATCGTAGCAATAGTATGGGGTGAAAGTCCTTTATACTGCATTCAAAGGCTAGGAAAAAACATGAGATATTATGAACAGTGGAAGCACCTCATCAGGTCAGCATTCGCCTGCAACTCCGAGGCCTCTTCACATAATCAGATTTTGAGGGATTTCTAGAGATAGGCAGTGATATCTGGGGTGGGTCCAGTTTCACTTTAGGGAGTATGAAGTTCTACAGGGTGGGTGCCTTGGTAGAAAAAGCTCATCTCCTGGGTCCTGCCACATGAAAATCTTTTGATTGGTACACGCAACTTATTTCTTCTGCCAAACCTGATGGGATGGATGGATATAATTGGGAACAGGTGGTCCCTCAGATCACTTGATCCCATGCCATGAATTAATTAATTCATTATATTTAAACCAACTAGGGCTTATGTGATGTGTGAACAGTCAACAACGCTCACAATTGTGATTGCTCCTTAGCCACCTGAGACAAATGTTTGTGAAATCAGATAAAACCACTGAAAGTCATTTGGACAGTCGCAAGTAACAAATGTAACAGAATAAAAGCAAACTTTAATTGATCACACTTATTCACCTTGCACTCACGCACTTATTCACCTACACACGTTGCATTTATGCACCTATTAATATGACCAGATTATACCTTTGCTGTACACGGGTCTTGGGGAGCTTTTGTTTAATAATCCCTGAGAAATTATCTTCCTTCTGTTCACCTTCAAGTAGTACAGGATCCTATTATGTGTGGCGTTGGTACTGACATGCTGGTTCAGATAATGAAATCTGGAATGCAATTTGAAACCTCTTTGAAGAACTATCCTTTTTTCATACCCAATTTACATTCAGATTGGTTCTCAGCTGCTTATTTGTAATACAGCATCTTAGAGATAATAATTACAGAAGAAAGACTGACTTCCTAGCAATCTCCTCTCAGGGCTGAAGCTCTAACAACTGAGAAAAGAGGCAGTCCCATTAACTCTCAAAGATCTGATAACAGGATTTGAGTTTATTATGGACCGGTTTTCTTTTTAATCCTGCCTTTATTACTTATATAAGTAATTCAAGGCAGCAAAGATACCTAATATTCCTTCCTTCCCCTATTTTTTCCACAATAGCAATCCTGTGAGGAGGGTTCGACTGACAGAAAGTGACTTGTCCAAAGTCACCTAAGGTCGAAGTAGAACTCACTGTCTATGGAGATCCTCAGACATCCAGGTCAACAAAGGTGCTTTTTCAAGAGGCAACTGGAGTTTCTATTTTTTTCTTTGCAGACATTTCACTTCTCATCCATGAAGCTTCTTCAGTTTTAAGAAGCAAAATGTTTTCAAAGAAAGTCCAGTTGCCTCTTGAAAAAGCACCTTTGAGATAGAAGTCACTGTCCCCTGGTGATTAGCCCAAAATCACACAGCTGTTTTTCACGCCTAAGGCAGGATCATAACACACAGTTTTTTGTTTTCTAGGCAAACACCTTAACTACCACACCAGACTGGCTCTGAGTTAGGTGACATAGTTAAGTGTCCTAAAGACAGAGAAAAGATATCCGCCCAAAGACATACACACCCAAAAAGAGAATCCATGTAGCTTGGTATCTGGTGCCTCATGTCATAGGATGTACAAAAGTTGTTGCCTAAAGGGAAAAAATGCTGGCCGAGAATCAAGTGCAGAGATTTAAGTCTTACTTAGATTGGATTCCAAAGAGAAAACAAAAAGCATTATCAGATGAATGCAAGCAAGGGCAAGATGCTTGAAGGCATCAAATGCAACTAATTCTTGAAAAAAACAATGGTTAAAATATAAAGGGTGGTGGCAATTTATGAGACTTCATTCATTAACCCTAACAATTAAAGTGAAAATGACATAATTCAATATCTGACGTACCTCCTGGTACATGCCAGGACAAGTCCATTAAACTTGGAGAGGGGGGAGGGGGAGAGGGAGAGAGAAAACCAAACCCAGCTAGGGAGATGTCATTTATCCACCTGACTAATTGCAGCAAAAGTTTAGGCTGCTGTCATGTGAGATAACAGCACAACGTATTTCAGTATAACATCATTTGCCCAAGAGTGTCGGTGTCAGAACAAGTTATGAGTTATGACAGCAGAGGAACAAAACATGGTCGATCTTATTGAAGGTGTTATATGCCAAATGTCTGTGATGAAGTAGACAATTAATTAAGGTTCAATGGGTGGTTCATACAGTATGAACAGCCAAAAAAGTACCTAAGTGGATAGCTGTCCTATCTACTATTCCAAGACAAAGGAGGGCAGGAAGTGCAATAGCTCTTAGACGTATCATTTTAAGAGCATGGAGATGGAATACATTCGGATCCTGAGTATTTGCAGGATCACCTCATCTCAATTGATTCTAGCTGTCCAATAAGATCTAAGAGGGTTGTCATGCTCCAAGTCTTGTCAACTAAGCAATGTCACCTTAATAGGAGCTAGGATTTGTTCTCCTTGCTGTTTGGAATAGTATTCCCAATAATGCCTATGTGATTTTGATTCTGTTGGCTTTTAGAAAGGCATTTCAGACTTGGCTGTTCTTGCACTGCTTTAATCCAACCCAATCAGAATAAAATTGGAAAATTGGAAGTCTTCTAGTCCAACTCTCTGTTCAAGCAGGAAACCCTATACCATTTCAGACAGCTGGCTGTTCAGCCTTTTCTTAAAAACCTCCATGGATGAAGCACCCACAACTTTCAAAGGCAAACTGTTCCACTGGTTAATTATCCTCACTATTAGGAAGTTTCTCCTTAATTCCCGGTTGCTTCTTTCCTTGAGTAGTTTCCATCCATTGTTTCTTGTCTCGCCTTCAGGTGCTTTGGCAAAAAAGTTGACCCGCTCTTCTTTGTGGCAGCCCCTCAAATACTGCAATACTGCTATCTAGGATATCATGAATAGATTAATCTAGAATATTGTGAAGGTATCTGTTATGTATTTAGCACTTGACAGCAGTTCTCCTTCTGGTCCGCCGCCTGGCGGGCGCGAAACGCTCCCATTGGCTGATTCCGTTTGACAGCCGGCTATAAAGGGAGCTGTCAAGCGGCATCAGCTGTCGCCGCCAGCTGGCTGTCAGATTGCATCTGAAGCCGGCGGCGACCCTTTATTCCCTGAATAAAGTTGTTAGCGTTATCCTGGCTCCGTCTCCCTTCTGTAACCGCCGCTCTACAACACTGGCGGCGAAGGCGGGATGCAGTAAAAGGCGTCCAGGCAAAACAATTGAGCCGAAGTCACACAGAGAAAGAGCTGAAGCCGCTAATTACCGGTGAAGTCACGCCGCCGGCGCTCTCCAAAAGAGCGCGAACTTCAAAGCTCCGCAGCTGAGAGCCGACGCCGCTGACAGGCGCTGCTGAAACACTTTTTAAAAGCGACCGCTGAATTTTTCCTCACCTAGCACACCCACGGTTATCGCTCAAATGGCATCTCGCCGACCTTCCCACATTTCCAACCCGGAACAGAAACTTGGGAATCCTACATTAACAGATTCGAATGTTTTTAAACGCTATAGACTTGTCTAGGGCTACAGACCTCAGGAAAAGGTCTTATTTTTAAGTTTTTGTGGGGCTACAGTTTTCGACACTGCCTCAGCATTAGTGTCACCACGATCCATTAAGTCTATTCCTGGGAAGAGCTGAAGGATATTTTAGCCAACCATTATTCCCCCAAACCCTCTCAGATAGCTAGGAGGCTAGCCTTTAGGAGAAGGGTTCAAGCTGAGGAGAAACCATAAGCCAATATATGGCAGCCCTAAGATCTGCTGCCATCCACTGTGGGTTCAGGGACTACCTTGATGATATGCTACTTGACCAAGTTGTTGGGGGTGAGGGATCTGAAGCTGCAACGTAGGTTATTAGCCAAGAAAGATCTCAACCTAGCCCTAGCCTAGAAGAAGCTCAAGCTGCTGAGCTATCAGAAGTGTCTGCAGCTGAGATTCAAGGTACTTCCATTAGACAAGGGACGGCTACAGTCCACTACGATGAAGCCTCCCAGGAGGAAATAGAAGAGCCATTAGAAATAAATCGCCTCACACACCCTAGAGCACCTTTAGCTCCACCAAGGAGAAACAACAGCCAGTTCACCAAACAACAATCCCCTTGTTTGAGTTGTGGGGAAACCACCCTAGAGCCAAGTGCAGATTCAGAAATGCTATTTGCCTGAACTGCCAGAAGCAAGGGCATATAGCCAGAGTTTGTCAAGCTGAACAAGCCCCTGTCCCAAGATCCCGAACCTCTGCCTCTTTCCAAAGGCAAGTAAAAAGCTGCTACACTTGTTATCACGCAGGCAGCGTCTCCACTAACCCTAACAAAATAAGCGTTTCTCTTCTCTTAGAAGGTAAACCCTGCCATATGGAGGTGGACACCGGGTCAACTCTCTCCATCATTGCATGGTCCACGTTAAAGAAGATGCTGCCTTCGTTCCCAAGGAGGAAGCTGACCACCTGCCACCTGAATCTTCGGGACTACCAGGGAAGGACCATCCCCGTCCTGGGTAAGGAAGATTCCTTATTCAATTCAAAACTTTAGAGGTCACTTGCCACTGGTAGTTGTTGATGGTGCCCTGCCTAGTCTGCTGGGACTGGATTGGTTCCCTGCCCTGGGGTTTAGCATAACAGGGATTCACACTGTCAGAAACTCTGAAGTTGATGCCCTTTTTAACGACTACACTGATGTCTTCAGCAGTGACCTGGGCTGTTATACAGGCACCCCATATCCTTCAATGTGGGTCCACAAGCCACCCCAGTCCGTTTGAAACCTCGAAGAGTTCCCTTTGCCATTAGGCCCAAATTAGACGCGAGAGCTGGACAAACTCATAAATCAAGGAGTTTTAGAACAGGTAGACTTTGCAAGGTGGGAGACACCCATAGTTACACCTTTAAAAAAGGATGGCAGTGTGAGAATTTGCGCGGACTATAAGACGTCCATCAACCGTTTCCTTCAAGTTAGCACATACCCAGTACCGGTTATTCAACACCTGCTTCACACATTTGAGCCAGGCCTAATCTTTGCTAAATTGGACATGTCCCAGGCATACCAACAATTCCTGTGGACCAACAAACAGCTGACCTTCAAACCATAGTAACACACAGGGCGCTTTTAGATGTAAGCGTTTACAGTTTGGAGTCAGCGTAGCCCTGGCATATTCAATCACTCATGGAAAGAATCCTCCAGGGCCTACCCGGGTGGTTCCATACTTTGATGACATTTTAGTATCGGCCTCCAGCAAGTCACAGTTGTTACTCAGGGTTAGGTCTGTCCTTGACAGGTTTAGACTAAATGGGCTCAAATTGAAAAAGAAAAATGCACCATAGCTACCAGTCAAGTAGACTTCCTGGGTTATCGAATTGATTCCTCGGGAATTCACCCTATTGAAAGCAAAGTCAAAGCCATTCACGATGCACCCACGCCTTCTAACAAGGTAGAACTACAGGCCTTTTAGGGCTTTTAAACTTCTATGCTTCCTTCTTACCCCACAAAGCCTCTGTAGCTGAGCCCTGCATAGGCTCCTGAACAAGAATGTTCCCTGGCACTGGGGGCAGGTAGAAGCCAACGCTTTCCGAGCAGTGAAGTCCCTATTGACTTCAAACGCAGTTCTAGTGCAATTTGCAAGGACTTGCCCTAGTACTGCAGCTGATGCCTCACCTTTTGGGATAGGAGCAGTTCTAAGCCACAGACTTTCAAATGGATCAGAGGCACCCATTGCCTACTTTTCTAGGACATTCTCTCCTGCTGAGAGAAACTACAGCCAGATAGATAAGGAGGCTTTGGCTGCTGTAGCTGCTGTAAAAAAGTTCCATGAGTTTCTCTATGGCCATTATTTTGAACTGGTCACAGACCACAAACCGCTTTTAGGACTGTTAGCTGGAGACAAGCAAACCCCACAGGTACTTTCCCCAAGAATGACCAGATGGACTCTTTTTTGGCCGCTTATTCATATACCTTGATCCATCGCCCCGGAATAAACCTGAGCCACGCAGATGCCCTCAGCAGATGCCCCCTGCCTACGCCAGTCGAGGACCCAGCTCCCATCCACGCATCCGAGTGCACGGGACTGGACCTCCCAGTTTCAGCTGGGGATGTTGCTGCACACTCAAAAAAAGATCCATTGATTTCGCAAGTCCTGGACTGGGTGGGAAGGGGTGGCCGGATATACAATTTGCCCCTGAGCTAATTCCTTTTTAGGACCCGCAAGCAGGAGTTGTCAGAAATTCAGGGCTGCCTGTTGTGGGGGACAAGGGTAGTCATTCCTGCCTCCTTGCAAGAACCAGTTCTAAGGGCACTGCACGTGGGGCATCCGGGCATGGTGAGGATGAAGGCCTTGGCCCGAAGCTACGTTTGGTGGCCTGGACTAGATGCCCAAATTACCAGTTGGGTCACGCATGCCAGGCCTGCCAGGCGACTAGGGCAGCTCCACCCACAGCCACACCCACCAGGTGGGAGGGCGGGGGCACCCTGGGCCAGGGTTCACATTGACCTAGCTGGTCCCATGATGGGAAAGACTTTCTTGGTGGTTGTGGACTCATTTTCTAAATGGACCCGAAGTGGCCATGCTGACTTCCACCACAACACAAGCCATCACAAGGGTTCTGACCCAGCTGTTTGCTACGCATGGACTGCCAGATACCCTGGTGTCAGACAACGGGCCTCAGTTCAGCTCAAATGAGTTTGCCATCTTCGCAGCCAACCTTGGCATCAGACATGCACTCACAGCACCCTTTCACCCTGCTAGTAATGGGTTGGCCGAGAGGGCCGTTAGATCAGCCAAGGAGGTTCTAGCCAAGCTGAGCATGGCAGACTGGCACTCAAGTTATCCACGTACCTGCTCACACAGCATGCCACACCATGCCCGACCACCAACATGTCACCTGCTGAACTTTTAATGGGCAGGCGACTCAGGACAACCCTGGACAGGTTGCACCCCTACTACGCCTCCAGCACACCCCTGGCATCTGACAGCCATGCCAGGGTTTTGCCCCTGCAGGACCTGGTGTATGCCAGGAACTATGCAGGGCAACCATTATGGCTGCCAGGGCAGGTAGTTTCTGTTACAGGGCCCAGGTCTTACAAAGTCCTCCTGGAAGATGGGAGAACCTGGAGAAGGCACATCGACCAACTCCGGAGGCTGGACCTCGCTCGCCGCCGAGAGCCTAGGCAACCCGCTGCCGAACTACCCGGTCTACTCACCGCCTGCGCAGCCGCCCGCAGCACTACCCGGTCTACCAGAGGCCCGACTTTCCAGCCAACTATCCACCGCGCGTAGACTTACCAGAGCAGCCGCCAGTTGACAGGTCCGGAACAGCCATCGACCCTCCACAGGCGCCTGGCACCGCAGAAGGCAAGAAGGACTGTGCTGCAGCCGCCCAGCCTCCAGAACCACAAGGTCCGGTCGCGACGAAGACCGCCATTACGATTTATGGACTGCGCATGCGCGACCAGGGGAAGGAGTGTTATGTATTTAGCACTTGACAGCAGTTCTCCTTCTGGTCTGCCGCCTGAGCGGGAGCGCCCGAACGCTCCCATTGGCTGATGCGTTTGACAGCCGGCTATAAAAGGGAGCTGTCAAAGCGGCATCAGCTGTCGCACTCCAGCTGGCTGTCAGATTGCATCTGAAGCCGCGGCGACCCTTTATTCCCTGAATAAAGTTGTTAGCGTTATCCTGGCTCCGTCTCCCTTCTGTAACCGCCGCTCTACAACAGTATCTTTTGTACAACAACATGTTTCTGGGTTTTTTTTTCCCCCTTAGCAGAGTTGTGTTTTAAAGCTTGCTTTTTCTATTGTACTTAACCCAGATTCAACTGGAAGTTCATATTCTTAGTGAATGAATGAATGAATGAATGAATGAATGAATGAATGAATGAATTTGCATCAGATCTTGCACATACACACACAAACCCTCTTGATCAACCTTCATCACTCCATACTTCAGATTCCAAACTTTTGGGGCAGCACTGGTGAACTTATAATTAAAGGATATCTTTTGGCAACCCAAAGTTCTCTTTCAGTGAAAAATGGGAAATCTGCAAGAAGGTTTAGCTGATTTTCTGTACCTGTTCTTCTGAGAAATATTCATCATGTATGCTGGCAATGGATTGTTAGTCAACACAAATAAAAACAGCTCTAATATTTAGAAACTTCATTTTTAAAAAATTTTTATTTTTCCTATAAAGAAAAGCCCATAATTTTTCATAAAGGTTATAATTTTTAAAATGTATGGCATGTGAATTACCAGATTTAAATTTTTTTAATGTCTATATCACACAGTTATCCACCTTTCTCACATGCACACTTGAGAATAAAGTTGTTAGGAATCTGGAATGAAACAGAGAAGATTAGCATGCCCCCTGAACAAGGAATGTGCAAATCATTAGTAACAACTGAATAATAAGATGTCTTACTTTTCTCATTAAAATCTTACCTTTTTAAGATAATATATTTTAACATATAATTTCAAAATCATCCATTTCATCCAGATGATTATGATGATGTTGATGATGATATTGATATTTCTTGTTAACTGGTTTGGCTATATAAATAACTAAATGTTTTCTGTTAACATGATCATTTTCAGGAAAATAAATCAAAATGTTGAATTTAAATGAATTTTATTTATGCATTTATTTAGAAAATTTATATTGCCATCTTACTCAGGGGTCACCAATCTTTTGGACCTCAGGGACCACCAAACTCATAATTTTAAATCCCAGGGACCACTTACCAGTTCTGTGGGCATGGCCTAATTTGTGGTTGTGGCTTGGTGGTCATGTGATTGGCTGGGCATGGCTTGTATATAAATATTATAAATATTTGTATAAATATTGAATTTTTTATATAAAAAAAGAGCAACTTTTACCCAAAATCAAGCAAAGCAGGTAGGCAGATTGAGTTGCTCACAGAATCATTCAGTGATCTATCTATCTGCCATCAGCCAGCTCAGTCTCTCAAATTTGCTTGCCTTGAGTCTGCACTGAATAATAGAACCTTCAGTCCTAAGGGAGGTTCAGCTTTGCTTAAAAGCAGAGCCGAACATCTAAAGACTAGCTAGAAAGCAAGAAATCCAACCATTTCCTGCTTCCTAGCTAATCTAAATGTCCTGGCACAGCAGAGCACCTGATGGTCGGAAAAAGGAAAAACAGAAATTTAGCAGGCAAGTTTACTAGGTAAGTGAGTGGATGGCGAGGGTTCCTGCAGGCCATGTGGGCGGCACAGCCTTGTGTTTCTGCATAGCCTGGATTAATTACTTTGGGGGGATGCTCTGGGGGTGAGATTTCTCTGCGGCCCACCAAAATTTCCTCACAGACCAGCAGTTGGCGACATCTTAGCTAGGGGCTCTCCTGACCCCCTGTAAACCCTCAGCAGCCCAGCCTGGATAGAGGTGATAGCAATAAAGATATAGAAAGAAAGAAAGAAAGAAAGAAAGAAAGAAAGAAAGAGAGAAAGAGAGAGAGAGAGAGAGAAACAGATAGACAGGTATGGTAGATATTTTGCAGAATAATAACTAGAATCTAAATCTCCTGAACCAGATACTTTTTTTAAATTATTCAACTGTGAATTAAACAAATAACAAGCTACCATATGGAACAGGCATTTGTAGCCAGCTCTGTTGCTTTCACATCATTTACCAGGGAAATTCATGTCTTTTGACTTAAATCTTGTAATGGCAATTTAGCAAAAGTATTTATAGCAGACCTACAGATGTCTGGAAATGGTGGGTCTTAGTGAAAATGTTGATCCAGCTTTTCACTCCCTTCTCTTCAAAATGAAATTCATTACTATAACTGTTGCTTAAATCTTAATGAGTTGCATTTGTTAGTGGAACATCATATAAATTCACAGAAATTAGTACATATGAAAAAAGATCTCTCCCAGAGGGAGAGCTGGAACAAAAGAATTCCTTTCTGTAGTGAAGTGTTTGGGTAAAAATCCATTTTGTAAAGTATAATCATCATAAAGTCCCCAGTAAAATGCACATTCTAATTTCATTTTACACCAAAAGTCCCATTTTGGCTCATTATCTTGGCTTGCATTGTCCATTGTTTTTCTTTTTAATATGAAAATCATATTCATCCAACTTTAGTAGCATTGTTGGTAATTTTCTAAAGTACAGTACAATACAGTTTGGTATTTCTCACGTTACTATCTTAATGGGAATCCATAAGGTTTTTGTTTTTCTATTATATACATGAGTGTGTGTGTGTGTGTGTGTGTGTGTGTGTGTGTGTGTGTGTGCAACGTCTATTGAGCTTTAAAAGGAGACACACATTGTAAGTTCTTCATATACAATATATATTTTCAATCCTAAAATCCCTGGCAAGGTGGCCAGTTGAAATTAGTTAATCCCTGAATCTTTGAATTTATTGCCCATCGTTTCTAGATATCCTTGTTAATGTCAAGGCAGATGTAATTTAAACAATCCAGAACACTCCAACTTTGGAAGTTTTTAAGAAGAGATTAGACAACCATTTGTCTGAAATGGTATAAGGTTTCCTGCCTGAGGAAAGGTCCCTTCAACTCTGCTACTCTATTCTTATTCCTATTCCTATCCTATTCCCTATTCTATTCTATTCTATTCTATTCTATTCTATTCTATTCTATTCTATCCCATCCCATCCCATCCCATCCCATCCCATCCCATCCCATCCTATCGTATCTATTCTATTCTTCCATTCCATTCTTATCTGGAGCCTTTGTTTGTACATCATTGAGCTATAGGATGTCCAGGGATGGGCAAATTGTTCTAGTTACTCCCCTGCATCTCCAATATTAACAGGAACAAATATGCCAGGGATGATTAGGTTAGTTTGAATCTTGATACTGCCATAAATAAATTCCCTTCCACAATGTGAAGCAAATCAAAACAATCTTTTCTCCGTTTCATTCTTGCTGATACAAGCCTGAAAGTATTCTGAATAAGGCAATCCCCTTGTTTCTAATGTGCAACCTGCCCACACCACCCAAACACCAAGAGATCCATCTACTCTATGTTGAAACAAATTGATATCTTCTGTCATTAGAGAAGAGTAACCATGTTATGGCAAGAAATACCTGAAGTGGAAAATGAGATATATTTTCTACTGAAAGCTTAAATCTTTTATTTTATGCTTTCTACTCACTAATATAAAATGAGCTTCTTTTACTGTTTAATTTAATGCCTTCTCTTTGAACACAGCATACACATGGGCAAAATAGAAGCCAATGAAATGGAAAAGGGGCTGAGAATCAGGATTTGTATCAGACATTATACATTTGTTAGTCTAATCTAGGCAGACACACCAGGCTGGGTTTGATGACAACCAAACCAATTTCTAATTAACATCTAATTTTCTTCTGAGTCCACTGTTGCCAACCAAATAAATTTGTATTAATTTATACTAAATTATTTATTTATTTATTTATTTATTTATTTATTTATTTATGAATTATTTATTCGATTTTATCACTGCCCATCTCACCTAGAAATTCTGGGTGGAGACCAATATTTAAATAAAATAAAAACAACTACAACCCATAGAAAAATTAAAATGCATAGCAGTTTAACAAATATCATAAGCAGTTTAACAAATATCATAATTTAACAAATATCATAATCTGCAATCACTAACATAGTTAGCCAGGAGTCGGGTCCCTTCACACACTTGGGAACCTGAATATGGACCAAAAACAGATCTTTAGTGTTAGATCGGGTACAAAAGAGACGCGAAACCAGTGTACTTCAAGCTCTTTATTTTATGTTAAGATTTGTACAAGATCTTGGAGCCACGGCAGTCCTTCATATAGAAACTGCTTGCGGCTCGCTGGCCAATGACAGGTCTTTGAATCTCTCACGATCGGCTCGGCCAATCGCGGTTGATTCTTAGCGGACCAATCATGGCCGTTCAGTGGACCAATCAAAATGCTGTCCGTGCGGACCAATAGGAATTCAGTCTTTGGAGTATGTTAATACAGAACATTTAGGGTTTAAGAAAGGCTAGGGCTATATATAATATTGATTGATCTGTTAATTAATTAATTAGCATGGAACAGTTGCATGCCACCTATTCCTCTATATTTCTTCTAGAATAAGACTCCCCAACCTCCCAGGCCACATCCCACTACCAGGCCTGCTTGGAACTTGGCTGAGTGAGCAGAGGGTGAGTACATGTGCTCACATACCTCCACTTGTGTGAGCAGCATTTGTCGGGACGGTGAGCGCATATGCCTGCCATTTATGCAAATGGAGCTGCATGACTGCCAGTCACACAGAACCATCCCTTCTTCCCCTTCCCTAGGCCACCAAGCGGTAAAGTCAGGGACCGCTGTTCTAGAACACTTTGTACAATACAGAGGGCACCAGTTACATACAAATGTCTATATCTCAGTCAAATACTTTAGAGGTCTCAGACTGATTTCAAAGTTTCTTGAGAGGGTCTCTGAAATAGGACTGGCCTGTTTGGGCAAATGTGATCACAGGAGAGAAGATAGAAGTATCCTGTAGCATTCTTATTGTACACTTGTTCTTCCAGCCCAACTCACTGTACAAGCTGTGGAGATAGTCAAGGAATATTCTTATGCAAGTTGCCTTGAATTTAGGGATGTAAAGCAGGATAATAATTTATAAGTAAATGAGATAAATAAGCCCTGGGCAATCTACATTAATAGAGTCTTTGATTTAGATTAGTTGACCCCATGTTTAGGTTTCTTTAAACACAGAAAACACTTGCTAATAAAATTGATAATCTATCTATAGGTTTTGATGTCCTTTTTTTTAATCAAGCATAATTAATGTTAAAGGGAAACACCATGCATAATTAGGTGCAACTAAAGCATTTATGAATTTACATTTGACTTTGGGTACAATCTTGTTCTCCCAAAAAAGGAGTCTTTACAGTGCTTGTACTGTTACAAATTACTGCTCTAAAACATTGGCTAATGCACCCTTTGGTGTAGTGAATTGGTAGTTCAGCTAACTTTTGAATATGTTTATTTCTGTCTGGAAAAATAAAATATTGAGAATGACTTTTTTGTATGTGATCTTCCTGCTCAATTGTTAATATCGCTTGGTCTCAACAGATGCAAAAAAAAAAATCAAATGAGAAATACTTTTTTCAATAAAAAAATTATTAAAGGTTGCAATTGCAATTGTAAAAACTAAAGCAAATTAATATTTAAAAAAAAATTATCAAAGCAAAAGTATTTTTCTACAGGAATAATTCTTTATAGTTTATTCTAAAAATATTAGAATAATGTTTTAATGTTGACAATTCAAATTTATTTGGACTCAGTCCTTTTGAAACTTTCTAAAACCAAAGTTTTAATCACCATTTTGCTGTTTATTTAAAAAAAAGTTTGTTTTTCAATTATTATTAAAACTTATTTTTCTAAGGATTGTTGATCCAAAAGTTCCTACAGATAAAAAGATATTAACAAGCAATTTCTAAAAGTGTTTAGTAAAGGACTAATGCAAAGTTAGTGTCCTTTAAAGGCATTGATTGGTTTGAGCAAGATGGGTATTCCCTTATTTCCCAGATCTCTAAATCACATACTGCTGTCACGAGGAGCAACTGTATGGAACACTTGTGGGTGATCTCTGGTTATCTCCTTGTCAAGAGAGGAAGCATCTAAAAATTGCTCTACTCATTGGCTTTTCATTTTGCTGCAGTCATTAGCTTAATTTTTCATGAAGTTATTTTCAGTCTGCCATTTCTTTCTTGAAAGTCCTCAGGTAGGAAATTCTTAAGTTGAATATAGTATAGAGTGATTGGGCTAAAATACAACTTCCTCAAGGACCAATATTAAATTTCTACATCATTATTAAAGTTATACATAGAAGACAACTCACGCTAGCAAGATTTGATGTATTACCTTCAATAATGATGAAACGAAACTTAATATTTTCTCTGCAGGGTGCTTCAGTATTTATTTAGATGCTGCTACTATATCAGCAACAACAAACCTTATTCCCTTTTAACATATTTGGTACACAGAGCTTATATTCCCACTTCCCACTTGAAATTTTTAGGATCATAATGAAGATTGGTTTGATTGCTGCTATATTTTGATTGCTATTATAGGTAGTGAACCTGATCTCCACTTCTTTGAAGACTTACTGATACTGGCCTTTCTATCCTGCTATTAATATATTGTTGATATTCTTCACGATATTACTGATTTATCTGTTGGACTCTGAGTTTTATAGAGTAAACGTAAAGAGCACCACCTATCCAGAATAGCAGTATATCCAGGTATATTTAATAATCACATTTAACTCTTAGATTAAACATAGAACCTCTCCTACACTGTGGTTCTTACTTTTTTCTACCTATTAATGTTGACAATTAATTAGTTTTTTAATCATGCAATAAATGGAAAACACTTTATGCCAAATAAACAATGCTAATTTTCTCAACATCCAGAGAGGAAGAAGAAGAAGAAGAAGAAGAAGAAGAAGAAGAAGAAGAAGAAGAAGAAGAAGAAGAAGAAGAAGAAGAAGAAGAAGAAGAAGAAGAAGAAGAAGGAGGAGGAGGAGAAGGAGAAGGAGAAGGAGGAGGAGGAGGAGAAGGAGAAGGAGAAGGAGAAGGAGAAGGAGAAGGAGAAAGGAGAAGGAGAAGGAGAAGGAGAAGGAGAAGGAGAAGGAGAATAATTTCCAGTAATTTCCCACATTCTCTTACAATCTAGAATTTTGCCTAGACACTAACCATGCCTGATCACGATATATCTAAATTCCCACTTCATTTTACTAATTTAAGTTCTACCCAGTTTTCCAGATTCTTCAAAATGTTTTCTGTGCCAAGATTGACACATTATTTCTGACTCACATTTGTGTGTGTGTGTGTGTGTGTGTTGGCTTAGCTTTGCCAAGAAGGGGGGAGGACTTTTAAGCAAAGTATTTGATGACTTTTACTGAATCACAGCATCAGGACCCCAAGCAACTGCTTATTATCTGGTTATTCCCTTAAAAAGCATTTTCATAAATGAGAAGTAGATCTTAGTGCCTTCCATATAAATTGTAATTTTATTCCATAATCACATCATCTGGGCAGGTTGCAGAGGTCAGGAACTTTCCTTCGGACTTCATTACAACAGGATGTCATTATGTACAGTTAATTAGAGCTACAGTAAAAACTGGAAGGACTCGCGGAGCACAGAAATTTGGACAAATGTAGTTCATCTTTACATGTGTATTCTTTTTCAAAAGAATTCTGACTCACATTTGTGTGTGTGTGTGTGTGTGTGTGTGTTGGCTTAGCTTTGCCAAGAAGGGGGGATTCTTTTTCAAAAGAATGATGCAAAGGCAGACATTTTGGATCACAAAGCAGTCCATCATTAACCTCCTTGTCTCTTGCCTCTGTCTATATACTGAATCCATGCCCAGCATGAACTAAGAATGCTAACAACAAGTTGAATGCTGGGTTTCGTCACTTTCCATCGCATCATAATTAGTATTTAAACTAAATCATATTTCTGTTTAGGAAACAAATGTATATTTAAAGGTGGAAATCAAACATGTCTGGATGATATTTAAAAAAATAATAATAACCACAAACTAACTTCTTTCTTTCTTTCTTTCTTTCTTTCTTTCTTTCTTTCTTTCTTTCTTTCTTTCTTTCTTTCTTTCTTTCTTTCTTTCTTTCTTTCTTTCTTTCCTTCCTTCCTTCCTTCCTTCCTTCCTTCCTTCCTTCCTTCCTTCCTTCCTTCCTTCCTTCCTTCCTTCTTTCCTTCCTTCTCATATACATAGCTGGTCTTTATCTCTGCCTCTTTTCTTTTCTGAACTTATTGGATAAATAAAGACAATTGGCTCCAATGACCTATCCTGACAAAAAACACAAGAAGCAACACTCAACTCAACCCTGGGAAGATGGTTTAGGGTTTTGGCCTTGTCTCTTGGATCATTTTTGACTGTAGAAAGATAGCATTGATCCAGATTGAGCTGATGTGCAACTTGGGTAGGATCTTTGTAGACTTATGGTTCTTGTTCAAGGAGAAAGGGGCAGCTGTGGTTGAAAAAGGATGCTTTCCATAGGTAGCCATTGTGGCACAGTGGTTAGAATGCAGTATTGCAGGCTAACTCTGTCCACTGCCAGGAGTTTGATCCTAACCATCTCAAGGTTGACTCAGCTTTCCAGCCTTCCAAGGTTGGTAAAAGGAGGACCCAGATTTTTGGGACCAATATGCTGGCTCTGTAAACCACTTAGAGAAGGCTGTAAAGCACTATGAAGCACTGTACAGGTAGTTCTCAACTTACAACAATTCATTCAGTGACCGTTCAAAGTTACAATGGCTCTGAAAAAAGGGACTTATGACCATTTTTCACACTTACGACCATTGCAACATCACTTGGCAACTGACTCTTATTTATGATGGTCACAGTGTTCCGGGGTCACGTGATCCCCTTCTGAGACCTTCTGATAAGCAAAGTCAATGGGGAAGCCAGATTCACTTAACAATCGTGTGACTAACTTAACAAATGCAATAATTACCTTCACAGCTATGGCAAGAAAAGTCACCAAACAGGAGAAAACTCACTCAACAAATGTTTCATTTAGCAATTTGAGGTTCAGTTGTGGTTGTAACTTGAGGACTACCATATAAGTCTAAGTGCTATTACTATGGCTATTGTCAGTTGTGCCCTGTCCTGTATTGTGATGCCTTCAGGGATGGGCTGCTGGGGGTTCGTGGGGGTTCGCAAGAACCCCAGCTAAGATTCTGCACAGTTTGGAGAACCCCCAAATCCCACTCCTGGCTGGTCCCGCCCACCCCACACATGCAGCCCGTTTTGGATGCAGGGCATGCGGAGGCTCAAGGAGGGTAGAAAACAGGCATCCCAGAAGTTCAGGAAGGCTGGAAACGGGTCCATTTCTGGCTTCCACAGAGCCTTCGGAGTCCAGGGAAGCTGTTTTTGCCCTCCCAGAGCCTCAAAACCTCCAGAGCCTGGGGAGGGCAAAAACACCTCCCCCGCCAGGGTGCAGGAGGCCGACTAGACCACGCTGACCATGGCTGCACCTACCCAGCAACCGGGCAGAGAACCCCTTGTTAAAATTTTTAAAGCCCACCCCTGGATGCGTTGCTTATGATCACTCAGCCGTTGGTCAGTTCCTGTTTGGATTACTGCACTGCACTTTACATGGAGCTATCCTTGAACAACATCTGGAAGTTACAGCTGGTCCAGAATCTGGCAGCACATGGAGCAACAGCTGCCTCCAAATTTGCCAATGTTACACCTCTGTTGCAGGAGCTACACAGGTTTCCACTTTTCTTCTTGGTACATTTCAAGATGTTTCTTATCACCTTTAAAGCCATACATAGCATAGGGCCAGTTTATTTATGGGACCACTTCTCCATGACACAAGTAATTTGAGATGATGAGGACTTCCTGTTGATTAGTTGATGGAAGATGGAGCCCCTTCCCCGTTATTTTCTCATTTTCATCCATATTTTTAGAAACTTTGTTTATGATAGGACTGATAAATTGTTAAAGTTGGATGACACCATCTGAGAAAAGGGTACCAAGATGAAAGTGGGTAGGATGTAATTTTATGTGTTGGACAAACAAGATGGAAGCAGAACAGAATTATTTATAAGCTAGAAAGTGGATTGAGGATTTTTCCCCCTCCCAGTGGCTGTTTTAATTTTGCCATGAGGGAAGCAAACTTTATGGAAGGAATACAGAAATTTTCTTGAGTCAAGGATCATTCCTATCTTTTCAGCATTGGGAGCTATATTTCAAAAAGGAACAGAGCCATAAAAATAATTTTCAAATGGTAGGTAATATAGAGTACTATTTATTTATTTATTAAATGTATATTTCGTCCATCTCATCCAGAGATTACTCTGGGTAGCTCATAAAACATTAAAACTAGTACATGTAATAATAAAATATTAATAATAAGCTTAATTGCTAGCATTAGTTTTACTTAATTTAATAATCAGACAGACAAGGGTAATGCTGAAATTCAGACAGTGATTTCCTTTCCCTTCTTCATTTAATTCTTGCTGTTTAACATTGACAGGTGGGTAGAAACAACAGCTGAGTAGGATGTAATGGCAGATGCATACACAATGCTGGTTACTACCACACATAGCCACGGGATACTATAAAGGGATGCTTAACTTTCTGGTAAGTGTCCTTTAAAAATGAAATTATGAGTTTTGATACCATATGTTCAGTAATGCATGCTGGGCTCAAGAGCCAGTCAAAAGACCTTTGGTCGTGCATTTGCTCAATGAAGAGTAGAGCCCTTAAAATATCAACTTTTATAACACTGTGAGGAGTTTGGCCTATGTCAGCCTCACAAGAGACACTGGATCAATGACAAATGTTTTATTAGCCTTTGGAGAACTGGAAAAAAAAAGAGCATTTCCATGTGCTTGAGAAGACCCCATAAATCTGGTGAGTGGCCAATACAATAGACAACTATTAGCTAACTGAGAAAAATGATGCTAGCTGTAGCATTTGGAAAATATTAGCGTTTCCTGGGAGGATAAAATTAAGCCTGGAAGGAGGTTTCCGCATGCTTATACCAATTATACTGTTGTATGAAAAGACAACTTAAACATCAGTCTATAACAAAATAAACATGAACACACAAATGCAAATACATGCACACCTCATTTTCTCTTATGGTGTGGTCTGGTAGGAAAACAAACAGGCAGAGAAATTGGTAGAGTTGTTTTGTCCCACTTATCAAATATTCAGGGAAAAAGACCAATGTCATTTTTGTAATCTTCTTATTATAATATTGTTGGAAGAAAAATCCATCTGGTTCAGTTCCAAAGGCATTGGAGACAAAATGGAGGCTGATTGGAAAGAAAGTCCATTTATTGATGAACAGGACCACATGTTTGTGATTCTGATGCAACTGACCACATGGAATTGAGAGTGAGGGGTATATATACCTTCTCTTGGGCTTTAAACTTGAACTTCCTGTTCCTGTGAAAGAACATGTATTCGGTTGGCTGTTGTCAGACTCCCATGGGGCTATACAAGGATCATAGCTGGCTCTGTAGGTTGTATGAGATATGTTTGGTTGAAGTTTGGAGGGCATGGAGCAACTGAGATGATGCAATGAAGGAGCTTGTTTTCTCAAAGGGTGTTAGGCAATTCCTATTATGGTGAGGGCTAATCCTACCTTTTTTTCATCTTGCTGCAGGGAGTATTTGATTACCAAATCTGCATTTCTAAAAGCTGGCCTCATCTTAGTATTTGCTTGGGACAGGGAGCTGGAGCTCTGAGTTTCTGTTTCCTTTAGGATTTTTATTTCTATGGGAAATATTTCTCAAAATATTTCATTCTTCTAGGGGTAGATACTAACTTTCTACAATATCTTGAGATTGGCTTTACTCAAACAAAAGAATCAGCTCCTTTTACAATGGCTTATATTTATGTTAATTTTGTTTTTATCATATGGCTGTTGTAAATTGACATTGAGTGGAACCTCAAGATAGTTGCACTGTCACTGCAAAACAACTTATTTTGTTTTCATTCCATGGGTTTTCCTTGATTGATATAAAAATGAGTCAAAATTAATCTCCTGTGAACATTTCATTGGTGGCCAGTTCTACCCTGTATGACTATAATTGAAATAAAATATTTTGAAACTCTAAAATCCAAAACATTTATGAGTTCTTATGGTTACAATTTCCCTAATGAGGCAGCTTAACATTAGACGTAAGGAAGCATCCACCCTAGGCAGCAGTTTTAAGGCAGAAAATAGTTATTTAATTTGTTTTTATAAGTGCACTGTCCCATATTACATTTATAAGAAGCAATTTGGCTGGCTTTGTGTCCTTCTTGGAGGGTGGCATTTTTTAGGAGGCTGCTTAGATGATCATAGCACTTGCAAAAGAAGCAAAAGACTCCCGCTCCTTCAGCTGTCTTTGATACCTGCTCTAGAATCCTATTATGATACTTCCACTGCATCCATTCTTAAAGTTCTATCTATAAAAAAGATACAATACGATTAGAAGTGATGTGATGTGATGTAATGTGATATGATGTGATGGGATGGGGTGCGGTGAGGTGAGGTGGGATAGGATGGGGTGGGGTGAGATGAGATGGGATGGGGTAGGATAAGATAGGATGAGATGAAATAACCTTTATGTCATTTTTTTCTGTGAACATACAGGCACACATTAAAAAATGAAATTCTGATTCCCGCTCACAAAAGATATAACCATTCCCATATATGCATATACATATATATACATTCTCTCTCTCTCTCTCCTGAGAGAGAGAGAGAGAGAGATCTAACCCTGCCCCATTTTTAATTCATTTTTAATACATAGCAGCGTCTTGAGAAATAACAAGGTTGATACTATATGATAGAAAGCTACTGACTGATGTCACTGGATGCCACGTTGCCACATCAACTTCCAAAGAAATTCAGGTATTTAGATCTTCACTAGATCTAGATCTTCACCAAAGAAAATGGAGCAGCCCTCTTAGAAATGATATCAAAAATTATTGATGCATTGAAAAGAGTCGTGAAAGCTATGAGATTAGAGCCCTTTCCCCTTTCTAACATTGCCTAGCATGCAATAAAGTACATACATGCTGCCTATTCTATTTCAGTCTCCCCTTGTTAGCAAGATTTTATTCTTCCCAGTAGTATGTCAGGCACTAAAAAAGAAAATAGAGCTATAATTTAAGATTCACTCTAGTTAGTGCCGGAATTAGAGCCACACACATTCATTGTAGGAGTGAAAGAGTTAGAATCCAAGAAACTATAAACTCTTTGGCTGGAAATTGTATTCATATAACTACCCACTTGAGGGTTACATCATTATTTACTTAGAAATTTCACCTCCTATCGATAAATCTATTCCATTAAATCCATAGTAGGGACTCTCTGTTTTGACAGTGGAAAATCTTGAATAAACAACAATACACAGGACTCAAAGTGATAGATCTGTTGAGTTTCATTGCTATCATGGCATCTTGACAAGTTCCATTTATTTTCCAGATGCTTAAAAAAATATGTTGCTACATCAGTTATCCAGGTGAGCACATAACAATATTCTCTTGGTGATACAGAACTGCCCAGCCATTTGCAAGTTTAGCCAAACTTCTGTTATGTTTCTCAGTATTAAAAAATGAACTTTTGGGCTGATGAAAGTATTGGAATATTGGAATATTGTTGTGGGTTTTATACATGTAGTTATATGCTGCATAGGTGTAGATTTCAAAATTCTTCTTCAAAGTGGCTATTTTCTTTTAAGAAATTGATGCCACTTCTAAATAGCAATGCATAGATGCAAAATCCCTCTGATCTTAGGACAAGGTTAAAACATCTACAAAAACACACCAAGTGAACATCTTCTTTAAGAATCCTAGTTCATGAACAGGGACTATATGAGCAAAGTTTTTACCTGATTTATGTTGGGCATCATTTGAATTATTGAATCACTTAGAAATACAAATACCATAACAAAGTTGGTATTCAGCAGGTTCTGACCAGTTCTGGAGAACCAGTAGCGCAACTTTTGAGTAGCTTGGAGAACCGGCAAATACCACCTCTGACTGGAGATTTTTACAGTATCCTTTCCTTGCCATTCTCACCAAGCCACACCCACAGAACCGGTAGTAAAAAATTAATCCCACCACTGGTTGAAAGGGACCTTGGAGGTCTTCTAGTCCAGGGGTCCCCAACCACCGGTCCATGGACCGGGACCGGTCCGTGGAACAGGTCCTACCGGGCCGCTGGCTTGCTGGGCGCCGCCATCTTGTTTTGATGAAAAAGTGCTTCCGGTGAGCTTTTCCGGGTAGAAAGCTCACCGGAAGCACTTTTTCATCAAAACAAGATGGCGGCGCCCAGCTGATGTCGGTACTGGGCCGCGCCATAAAAAAGGTTGGGGATACCGGGCCACAGCGTAAAAAAGGTTGGGGATCACTGTTCTAGTCCAACCCCCCACCTAGGCAGGAAACCCTATACCACTTCAGACAAATGGTTATCCATTCTCTTCTTGAAACTTCCAGTGTTAGAGCATTCACAACCTCTAGAGGCAAGTTGTTCCACTGATTAATAGATCATTATAAGGAAAACCATAGCTTGCAGAATTCTTTGTAGGTATGAACACATCATGACATCTGAATATCTTTAACAAAGCCTTCAAGACTATTCTACCATGTCCAAGTCTGTGGCATATTTCTCAACTGCTGGTTCCCTTACAATTCATGGTTAATCCAAAATAAGCAGAATCTGTCCAGCACTTCAGTATTTTCACTATTAGGTTTTAGACAGGTTGTTGTTATCTATGACATTAAGGCCTCATCAAGTAGGTTTTTATTCTATTTTAGAGATTGCAACATTAAAAAGGAAAAATTAGTAAGTGCAAAATCCAATACTTTGGTCACTGAGTCCTCTTGACTTTTAATTTTAGAAGAGATTGGGAATGGGGGGGGGAATTAAGCATGTTGAATGGGAGTGAAAGTTTACAAAAAAGTAGATTAAAGTAAATCTCAGGTACAAATAAATACAAAAATAGCCTTGAATTATTTCAATTTCTGTTTCAGTTGTTGATCCAATGTTATTATTTTAATCAGTTACGAAATTTCAATTGATTCAGTTTGATACTTCAGTTCAAAGTATTGAATTAAGTCCAATTATATCTGATTATTCCATTGAACTTTTCCATTCAGAATGCAGAGATACAAACCAGACCCTCATTTGAGATATTACTAGACCAAATGAACAAATTTACTTTTTTTATTTTACATTTTTACCATTTTATTATTCTTTTTTTTTTAATGGAAAAACATACTTATCCCTCAGTGATCAAGAACATTCTGGTAAACTTCTCATTGGAAGGGTCTATAGTTACTAGCCATATAGGTAGCTCTCAACTTACAACCACAATTGTGGCTAAGCGAGACAGTTGTTAAATGAATTTTACTCAATTTTATTATCTTTCTTGCGACAGTTGTTAAGAAAATCACTGCAATTGTTAAGGGTCATGGGTTGTTAAGTGAATCTGGCCTCCCCATTGACTTTGATTGTCATAAGGTCACAAAAGGTGATCACCTGATCCCACAACACTGCAACTGTCATAAATATAAACCAGTTGTCAAGTGTATGAATTTTAATCATGTGCCCACGAGGATATTACAACCATCATAAGTGTGAAAAATAATCATAAGCCACTTTTGTCAGTGCCATTGCAATTTTGAACAGCCACTAAATGAATGGTTGTAGGTTCAGGACTACCTGTATGAGTTGTCTGTGACTGCTACCTTTCTCCAGCAACCTGAAGAATTATTATTATTTTTTAAAAAAAACAAGTTTTATTAATTTTCAAAACACACAAATCATCATTATCCATTACATGTTTAAACCTTTTTCCATTATAAATTTAACAAGTCAGATAAACTATAATTCTGTTTTAAACCATTTCCATATAAACATACAAAAACCTCTTATCCAATTTCTCTTTACTTCTCTTTACTCTTATTCAATTTCATTGTTATTATTTCATCTATTTCTTTCTGACTTAGTTACCCTTATTCTCATTCTATATTTCTGCAAGGTTTTATTAATTCTCCAAAAAAAAACACCATATACACACAACACACAAAACATAAAAAAATCTTTTTGGAAAGTAACTTGGACCCAGGTATCTCTCTCTTCATGGACTTCAATTATATTCATGCTCATCTTACATATCATTACTTATTTTATTTACCATTCTAAGTCTTCTATATTAACTTCTCCACATATTTCACTCTTCTTAATTCTATCTTAATTAATCATCTTAATTTGAGTCATTATATTTGTATCTTTTGTCCATTCTTTATTGTCCCTTTGTCTCGTTCCTTATAAAAAAGAAGAAGCAGTTTCTCCTGAAATCACTAATCAGAGTATGATGCCTTTCTATCTCCCCCTAAATTAATCAAATTAACCTTTAAAATAACGCCCAATACCCAATCCGATTTTGCTTGGTACATTCTATCTAAATAGTACATCCAGAATAATTAAATACATAGTTAAACAATAGATCTAAATATTAAAAACAAATACTATAATAGAAATTTTATAATAACATCAATACCATAATCTTATTAAACTCTTTAATTAAAACTCAATATTCTAAACCTCCCTCATATTATTAAATTTTAAAACCAATCATTATTAAACCTTTCACCATTTTAATCTCTTATCAACTCTTAAACCATTTAAGTTTTCTATTTCTAATACAATACTACAATATCATCTTATGTACCTTGCAAAATCTTTTTGAAGAAATTATACTTTATCCTTTATCCCTAAAAAGATTCCTTTTTCTCATTTAATTTCAAAACTTTGTAGCTTTTTCTCCATCTTTTCCTTCCTTTCTTCTCCCAACAAACCTTTCTACCCCCCCTTCTTCTAGCCTCTGCCTTACTGGCTTCCCTTCTCTGTCGTGTTCCTTTTCCCTTTTGTTTACTATCATTATATTGATTTTGCACCTTATTTTTCCCTTTCTTAAGTGTTTTTTAAATCTTAAGTCCTTTATTTCTCTTCCTTTCCCTCTTACTTCTTTCTTGGTCGAGTTCTGAGATTTATTAAAAATGGCTTCCTTTCCTTCTTCTTCTTCTGCTGTCTTCATCTGTTGTAATGTTTGTTGATAGTTAATAAGCGCCATTTCTAAAAAAAAGGAAGGCTTCTTTCAAACCAGCTTTACCATTTTTTTGCTTGTTCATAATCTTTTCTCAGTTCCTCAATAGAAAGAGCCATTATAAATCTTTTCTTTTCTTTTCCCCTTCTTTCTTCTTACAACAACCAGAATATTCCAAAGAAAAAATAAAACAGTCCCAAAGTTATCAATCAGTCCAAACCAAGGCAGAGTTCTCACTTTCTCCTCCTGGGGTAGTATCAATCAGAGAAAAAGAAAGTCCAAATCTGTTTCTTAAAATCTTATTGCAATATATTTTAGTCTTCAAATCCTTAAGGCATCTCCTCCAACAGTCTTAGCATACAAATATTTTTTTTTTAGTCCTCTCCTTCCCACTCATCGCTTAAAACCAGTTTTCACCTAAAAAAAATAGGTTTCTTAATATCCACTTATTTATTCCGTAGGAAAGGAGGGTAAGCTTTCCTTTCAGCACCACCAAACTGCCGCTTTTTTCCTCTTCTAGAAGGTATCATTCAGAAAGTCATACTTTTCAGGAATTTTGTTAAATATGTCTTAGAGTCCTAGGAACCAAGAAAACTTTCTCCTTTCAAAAACTTTCTCCACTTCCTCCTGCGCATTCTTACCCGGCTGCCAGCTTCTTTGTGGCGGCCATTACGGACCGCCGCTGCACCGTCTTGAGAAAAGGGGTTCTTCCGGCCGGGAGGGGGTCTGCAACACCCCAAACCCCTCTCCGGATCCCCCTACCTTCAGCTGCCCCTGTAGGGCAGCCCAGCTCGGACCCGTCCGGATCGGAGCCCCAAAAGCGGCTAGTGCAGCAGGGATTGCGCAGCTTCGCGAATCCCTGCCGCTCGCGAAGCCAACAAACCGGAAGTTCCAGCAACCTGAAGAATTATTGACTTCACAAACTTCACTTAAATGTCAGGGAGAGGCATTATGAGATGGCTTTTTCAGATTGGAAAGTATGGACAGTCAGGAGTCAGCAACTTGATGGGAAAAGAGTCGAGGAGAAGAGAAGAGAAGAGAAGAGAAGAGAAGAGAAGAGAAGAGAAGAGAAGAGAGAAGAGAAGAGAAGAGAGAAGAGAAGAGAAGAGAAGAGAAGAGAAGAGAAGAGAAGAGAAGAGAAAAAGAGAAACCAACAACAGACGGCCCCTCAACACTTGAAGAATAGCAATAGCATTTAGCAATAACAATAGCACTTAGATTTATATACCACCCATAGCACTTTACAGCACTCTCTGGGTGATTTATAATGTAGAGCATTATTTACATATCGCCACCAAAAATCTTGGTCCTCATTTTACCGACCTTGGAAGGATGGAAGGCTGAGTCAATCTCGAACCTAGTCAGGTTCGAATTTCAGACTATGGGCAGAGTTTGCCTGCAATACTGCACTTTAACCACTGTGATGGCAGGGCTCTATAAATAATGTAAAAGGGAAAAATTGACAAATTTTAAGGCACTCTGAGAAAAGAAAAGAAAAAAGATAACAAAGCTTCTTTCAAAGAGAAATAAAAATAATGAGGAGACACAATTTTAGATATTTCAATATTTTGCAGTAGAAAAAGCTCAACACAAAATTCTATATATTCCAAAAATAGCAATAGCACTAAGGACTTATATACCACTTCATAGTGCTTTACAGCCCTCTCTAAGAGGTTTACAGAGTCAGCCTATCGCCCCCAACAATCTGGGTTCTCATTTTACCCACCTCGGAAGGATGGGAGGATGAGTCAACCTTGAGCCTGGTGAGATTCGAATAGTTTCTGGGTGTTTGCAATCTCAAAATAGCAAGATATTAAGACTTTATGGTGCATATGCATTATCTTGCACATGTAGATGTTAACCAAATCCTTTTTTGTGCATCATCCATCTTAAATCATTGCTACCAGGCTAGAAAATCAAGATTCTGTTTTTGTGTACACTCTTTCTGCTTAAATGTTCTGCCTGTTGTTTTTCTCTTGATGCTGGAGATGTTGATGGATAGGGCAGAAAAGTGACATTGAAGAAAATTGTGCTTTTTTCTTCAACCATAATATTGGAAATATCACCTCTTTCGACACATGCCTGCCTGCGGGTTACAACTGTCTTGGAAACTCTGTTTTTGTCTGATGCCTGGAGAAATTGGTTTATGGGAGCATTGAATAGGTATGACATCTTCTCCCAGGAGAAGTTGCTCTGTTCTCATCCTTGCTTTTCTTTTTGTTTTCTAGGCCCAGAGAAAAGTCATATATTTCACTTACTTTCCATAAAGATGACTGTAATTGGAATATTGAAGCATTACTTGTTATTATTGATCTTGAATTCTGTTTTAAAATATTTTCAGTTGGTTCAGTTGTTATAGATTGCTCACGTCCATGGGTGCACTTGCTACAGCCTGAAAAATGGACTAGAAAAGCTAATAATAGTAATAATAATAGTAATAACAACAACAACAACAACAACAACAACAACAACAACAACAACAATGGTATCAGTTTACTTCTGGCTGTTGGAGGAAAGCTATGCATTCTTTGGGCAAAAATTTGTAGGAAAATTCTGATCCATTCTTTTGCTTCAACTGTTCTTTGGCTGCAGATGTTTAGCAATGATTGATGACGGTTCCAAAAGGAACATGTTCTGCTGTCAATTCCTATAGCCAAATCTCACAGCATCCAAGCTACAGTTCTCCGCTATCTATTCCCCTCTTTGAAATGAAATGGTACTAAAGAGTACAGTGATATATCATCCTTCTAAGTGGCTACTAAGGAAATGATTTGAGTAATTCTAATAGCATTGGCGGCCCCTTTGAAATTTTTACCAACAAATGGAAACAGATTGAATTGTGTCTGCTTGCAGTTGCTATGAAGGGAAACATTCTCTTTGCCAGGATTCCAAGTTGCCAAATCTAACCTTTGTCATTAGAATATCTTCAGATTATTCTTGGGAATGCTGTGAGAGTTTTCTATGGTTGAATCATCCTACTGGGGCCAGGATTTACCATTTTGTAATTCAGCTGTAACTGTATTTCTTTTCTTGATGCTATGGCGATGGTTCAATCCCAACAGCTGACAATGCCTTTCAGCACAAATTAGTTAAGCCAGGGCTCCAAAGCAAAAATTGGGAAATACCAATTTTGGAATGAGGGAACTTCAGACTTCACAGAGGGGGGGGAGAGAGGGAGAGAGAGAGAAAGGGAGAGGAGAGAGAGAGAGAGAACCAAATAGACAAAATCAAAATTGTGGGTGGTATTATCTAGCCACTACCCTCAAAAATCTGGGCTGCCACACAGATAATTGTACAAAATCAGGTCCACTCCAACAAGGCTTCATGTTATAAAATAATTTCTTGTTTGGATATCAAGCTAAAACAAATTGACCTAAAACAAAATTTGAAGAGGGCTTTAAGGGTTCTTGGCCAGTTTAATATTTGAGAAATATTAGATAATTTGCAATTTTTGCCAATTTATGTTAATATTAGGGGGATCTCTGTAAGAAAAAAAAATGGATCTAGTTTAGTATCCTCAGCCTAAAATTTCTTAAAACTTTCTTCAGCTCTAAATTATAGCAACTTATTTTCAACTACATAGTGCTTCACATTAATTATTTTAGCAATAATGAGGAAGAGATATGAAAAGATATGCCTTTTAAATTTTGTTTAAGAGCACATACAAAAATGAGCACCTTTTCCAATCTTTTCATTTTTGCATGGGTTTCGTTTACAATGTCAGCCTTGGAAACCATATTTGATTGAGAAGCTTCAAGGCTGCCACATTTAGTGCCTGGGAATCTGGGAGTGGGGATTTCATAGAGAGCTGGAAGATTAGACTCAACAACATTCTTCTCATAAGTCAAGGATGAGTTACCCTGCATCTGGAGAGGAGTGTCTGGAGGAATGTCTCCTGTTGGGATGATAGTTGATTGGACCATGTGATGGACTGGTGGGTGCAGGGGATGGGTTTTTAATTAAGAAGGAAAAATCCAGAGCTCTCAGATTTGGGTTTTCCCAGATGTGCCAATATGACTTCTTCAATAAATTCTTACTTGGAGGAACTTTGTTTCTGAGTGCTGAGTGAAATGGGGTTTCATTGGAACACTGACATACAATTGTTTACTTCGCCTACTGACTTTAAGAAGATTATTCAGAAGAAGAAGTAGATATTCTCATATGGCTTTCAAGGCTGCATCCTAAGCATTCTTAGTTGGACATGAAAGCCCACTGAGTCAAGGAAGGGGATACTCACACTTCTAGGGGCTATCAGGTAGTTTCAGTTCATGTGATAATAATGTGTCAATGTAGGAGGGTTCCAGCTAAGCAGGTACAGAGAGCATAGCCATTGGTACAGTAGAGAGAAAAGGTATGTCATCGCTCAATTGAACTTGCTTGATTCTGAAAGCATAGTTTTTAAAGCAAGTGTTCTCAAAACTATCCCTGTAAAGAGTTGGAATGGTTGGGCATTTCTTTACTGAAAGATCAGAAGTGTTTTCATATGAATATTGAACCTACTTCAATATTTCTTTTCTTCAGAACCATTCCGAATGCCAAGTGTGAAGGAGTGTGGCCTTCAGAATGGAGAAGGAAGGAAAGACTGATTAAGGGAAAGCTTTTAGTCTTCATTCTTAAGAAAGAGGGAGCACAAAATAGCTAACTCAAAATAACCCCATCCTGACTTGGTTTGATTATAAGATTAAAGCAGAAAGAAACTCTGACATACTTTCAAAATCTCATTCTTCTACCTACAACAATTCAGAACATTCCTGGGATTTTTTTACCTTCCCTACTACAAAAGGGCTGACTCCAGGAGATTCTCATTCTCATGAATGATGAGTGGGAGGAGATCAACTCCTTTGCTATTATTTGGGTAGAGGAGTGTATTTTAAGTGTGGCATTCTGACATAACATACATCCGTGGCAAAGTTCTTTGGCATTCTTACAGGCGTCAGCCTCCTGCATAGTTTGAATTCACTGTTTTAGTATCCCACTAGGACCATGATATCCAGTATGGTAGCTTAAACAAGGGAAGTTAGGGAACCCTTGCTTCCTTACTTACAATAAAATATAAATATTTTCTGTGGCCACCGCTGGAAAGGTGTGTGGGAAGTCTCCCCCTCTTCCTAAAAAATGAAATATTTTGAGGGATATTAAAAGAGGCAGAATATTATATTTTCCCAAAGGAGAAATAGAGAAATATGTTCTTAAAGGCAGAAAGCAGCCCCAGTCTTCCTGCCATAGGAAACCAACCTCAAGCAGAAGAGCTGGCCTTTTGGAATGAGATTTTGTATCCATTCTGAAAGACTGGGCCAATCTATTCATAAACAAAATCCCTTTAGTCACAACTCCCACAGAAGGCTGGAGATGATGGCATTAAAAAGTAGAAAAACAAAGACTCCTAAAATCTATATCACCCCACTATATTTCATCTAAGGGAAGGATATGGCCTTAATAGGACATAATAGGATTCACGCACTACCATTAGAATAGCAAAAGACACAAGGCTCAGTACATTGAACAACCCCATGGAGCATCTCAATCACAAAACCCGAGAACCCTAAAAAAATCCATCCACTCACCCAGCCAATTGGTCAGCCTCCCCAGAAACTTTCTGCTGTCACTGAAGTTTCTGGAAAACCAAATAAACAGAGACCTTCTTTGCAGCAAGCCTCCATTTAATTTCCAGCGTCTTTCTCCCCACTTGAATTTTTCTTCCAACAGGTGATTGGAAAGAATTCCAGAAAGCCCTGAATATTTCCTTTAATTTTTTGGATGGGGAACCACTACCAGAGTAGATCTAGAGCTAGCTGGGTCACTGAAATGTAAGATCTTGTTGAGGATGCTAATATTCAGTGGATGGAAACAAATCAAGGAGAGAAGCAACCTCGAAGTAAGGAGAAATTTCCTGACATTTAGAACAATTAATCAGTGGAACAATTTGCCTCCAGAAGTTGCAGTTGCCCCAATACTGGAAGTTTTTAAGAAGAGATTGGACAATCATTTGTCTGAAATGATATAGGGTTTTCTGCCTGAGCAGGGGGTTGGACTAGAAGATCTCCAAGGTCCTTTCCAAGTCTGATATTCTGTTATCCTGGGGAAAGGTTCAGTTAGCATGAAGACCTGTGTGATATTCAACTCTACATTTGTAATCCCCAAAGAACCTTGGATTGGATACAATATTTTAGAACCTTTTTCTATTTAGAGGTCTTTAAGAGAGAAAACTTTGTAGGACCAGAGAACCAGAGCTGGTAACACATCTTCTGCATTAGTCTTTGGTAAACCCTTAAAGATGCCACCAATATGCTATGTATTCTGCTTCTACATTTTGTTTCACAGTACTCTTATGATGTGCTCAAATGCCAACCAGGATCTCATTTCTGATCACACTATATGAACTGCAGCCCTTTATCGATAGATGTAGTGATTTGTTTTTGGCTCCATTCTCTTTCTTTCCTTTTCTGAGATTGCTTTGTGCTTGTAAAAAGTTGGTGAGATTTTTGCCTTTTAAATAAACCGATTTGCTGATCTGAAGAAGAATTGGTGGAATCCAGTAGAGGGCAGTAGTATACTTAATAGCAGACATCTTTGGTGAATAATCTAAATTCAATTAAAGAACTTCAAGATAAGGAAAACTAGTAAGAATAGGAAGGTTCAGAGAACACTTATTGATCCATAGTATGTACTTTATTTCTGTTATATCTAAGAAGAGGATGAGTAGGTACTCTGATTGGCTCGGTCTAATTGTCTGATGAAAATGTAAGTTTAATGCTAATGTTTTCATCTCATGAGAGGATTAACTAAAAATATCTGGGTCTCATCATTAGATGACATCTCTTATGTTTCCAATCCACTCGGGGGTAGAGGAAAGTAGCCTAAGACTGATGTGGAATAAGGATCTTGATCTAGCAAAATCTCCTGAAACAAAAGCTTATGAATGGTTTGCAAAACTGAAATGTGTTGTTTGCTATCAGTTATTTCAGTTCTGTGCTCAATGCACACACTTATTTCAATTACTATTTTTGCTACACTTCTCTTTTTTAATCCTTCTGTCCAACAGTGAGGAGGAGAAGAGACAATCCTCTAATTAAGGATTCTCCTTAACCCTTCTCCATGCTAAGAATCCTTCTAGAAAGAGAGGTAGTATACGAAGAGAAAGCTGACTTAAAACTTTTGTCCCCGATACATTACTTTTCCATGTGTGAGATATTCTTTCTACTGAGAATGAAGAATAATCAACTATCTAGTTTCTTCTCTTAAAGCTTGATATGAAAAGCTTGGAAAAAAATCACAGAAACCTGCAAACTGTTTAGAAGTACCACCGTTTAGAAGTAGTAGCAATTGTCTTAATTTTGATATTATTTATTACATTTTCATTATATTTATATCATATATCATCATCCATGTATATAGATATTATCCAAAAAGCCACGTTTAGGCTACACCCTTATTAGGATCAATCATAACCACAACTTTTAGGGAAAAAAATGAAAGTAACAATGTGGATGGCTACCTTTATAGCAATAGCAATAGTACTTAGATACTGCTTCATAGTGCTTTACAGCTCTCTCTAAGTGGTTTACAGAGTTAGCATATTGCTCCCAATAATCTGGGAGGTCATTTTACTGACCTTGGAAGGCTGGAAGGCTGAGTCAACTTTGAGCCTTGTCAGGTTCGAACTCCAGACTGCAGACAGAGTTTGCCTACAATATTGCCTATGTCCTTCTGTGCTGCTTTCATTATGGTGTTATCAGTGGTGATGTGTCCTGGGAAAGATGAGCAAAGAATCCTGGGAGAGTATGTCAAGAGGATGTATTCCCAGATGGGCAATCCAAGAATGAAGGTCATGCCAACTGCCCAGCTAAAGTAAGCAGGCGCTTATATTGGCAGCAGCAGTAAAGATCACTTTAATAATCTTTTAGTATTAGTATTTGGTGATTTAGTATTTAGTATTAGTAAATCTTGACAATTACTAATGCTGAAAGCAAAGAAGGAGGTAGAGGTAAATTATAGCTGTATTTTACCAAGAGAACCACATGGGTAGATAAATATAAAATGATTTGTGGTAACTCTGCTAAATATTTGACCCAGGAAGTCAGGCAGAATGCAATGTGCTAATGAATAAGAGCTGAGAATCTTTCAGATTATTAATAGTACTTAGTACATAGTTAAAGTTGTTGGGATGTCTAGTTGCTGTTGTTCTGATGCTAACAGAGAATTACAATGGGAACATGGAACATAAAAAGCATAAACATGAGAAAAGTCAACCAGATGAATATGAACACATTAGCATCAGCAAATTCAAATTCACTTTCAATTTTAGTGAAAAGTGAAAGGATTATTACTCGGGCCACACAAAAGAAGACAGGAACATTATTGTTTTCATAATCAGGAAGGTTATTGCAAGGAGAATACTGTAGTACAATGCAATCAATGACTGAATAATATCAATTAGACTTCACAAACAACCCTTTAATATGACAATTCTGCATATTTGTGCTCCAATGCAGAAGAATGAAAATGAAAAAAGAAAAAGAGAGAGGTCGATGACATTCATGGTTAAATTTAATCTGAAACCAAGAGAATAGACAAGCAAGAAATGTTGCTTATTGTTAGATACTGCAATGCCAAAGTTGGACATGAGGAGGAAAGCTAAGGAAGAAAATTTAATTGAACGGCAGTTCTTGTAAACAGAAATGAAGCAGAAGAATTCACTTCTCAATTTTTGCAAGTTCATTGACTGCTAACATAATCTTTCAACAACCAAAACACCTATATAAGTGGACATTAGCAAATGAAGTAAACAGAAATCAAACAATCTTATTGGCAGCAGGAAATAGAAGAGCTCAGTAATAATAGCAAATCCAAGTCAGAGAAACAGACTATGGACTGATGTGGAAGTCCAAGGCCAAACAAAAACAGAAGAAATCTAACCAGTTCCCAGAATAAAATATTGAGGAGATACCTATATTTTTCAAGGAAAACATCAGGAATTGCTTTGAAGTCCTGAACCTCATTTATAGAGAACTGGAGCAACTGTGGAATGAAATCAAAAGAAGCTGCTAAGGATAAATGTGAAAAAAAGACTGCCAAAAACCAAGAAACACAGGGGAAGAAAAGAAGCAAACCGAATGCCATAATAAATGTTGGAAATTTCCCAGAAGACAAGCGGTATCAAAGCCAAGAAAGACAAAGGTTTCAGGAAGAACATATCGGAGAATTTCAAAGTGTTGTTAAAAAAGACAAAAAGCAACATTACTTAAACATTAGAGATGGAACCCATTAAAGATGGAAACATGAAAACACAAGGAAAGTCTTCCAAAAGATTTCTGAACTCAAAAAAAAAAAAAAAAAAGAAAGAAAGAAAAGAAAAGAAAAAAAGGCTCAATCCTCAAATTGGTATGCTAAAGATGCTCATGGACAAATAGTAACTGATTTAA
Source organism: Notechis scutatus (assembly GCF_049901735.1). Classification (NCBI taxonomy): domain Eukaryota; kingdom Metazoa; phylum Chordata; class Lepidosauria; order Squamata; family Elapidae; genus Notechis; species Notechis scutatus. The sequence goes on from NC_142011.1 coordinate 191,647,791, forward strand.
AGAAGACCAAACAAAGATGAAAGAAATATACTGAATTTCCTAAAGCAGAAGGCTACAGGAATTGACGGAATATCTGCAGAAATATGGCAAGCAACAAAAGAAGAATCCCAAACTGTGCCACGAAATCTGGAGAACAACTTAGTAGTCAATGGATTCAAAGAGGTCAGTCTACAGAATAGTAGCAAAAAAAGGGAAACTTAATAATTTTACACACTAAAAAACAAATGCTTAGGATTATTATGTAACAGACATTATAAAAAGGGAGATTCCAGATGCTGGACCTGACTTTAGAAAAGGCCAAGGCGCAAGAACCATTATAGCCAATGCACAACTGGATAATTTGGAAAGCTAAAGAATATCAAAGAAATTAATATGTAATCCATTGGTACTCATGTGAAACCTGTACAGGTAGTCCTTGACTTACAATCACAATTGAGTCCAAAATTTCTGTTGCTAAGTGAGACAGTTTTTAATTGAATTTAGCCTCCCTCCCACACACAAATATATACTCAGCAACTGAATCATAAAACAATCTATTCAGTGTTTGCAGCTGAGGAATTAATAATAAGTTTCAAATTATCATGTTCTAAACAAATTGCCCACAATGCTGACAAAGGTGGAAAGAAAAAGACCTTTTTATGATAATTATAATAATAAAGAAGAAGGGGAGAAGGAGAAGGAGGAAGATACAAATCAAGTTGAAGTTACTCTGAAGCCATAGTATATGAGATTGATTAGTAGCTCAAAATTTAACTGATTTAATTATTTTTTGTGGAAACCATTTTTACAGTATTCATTTTAATAACTAAAAATGAAAATAATATGTGCCACAGCTGTTTTTTTAAAAAATAAATTGACATTTCTTTAATCTGCTATATATTTGATGGCTTCTTAGAACCAAGTGGCATGTGTAGAATGGGCAGCAGAAGTCACATTACTCCATTCTTAAAACAAAAACAAAAAACTCTTCATATAGCTTGCCATGGAGGGCGAGGATTAAAAAATGGGCATTAATGTTGTTGTTTCTCAGCTTTGAAACCTGTGTAGACATTGAATCAGCAATTTGGGAAAGCAGCTTGGGGGAGAGCTGTTAAGATGTCCCAGGAAGACCTGATCAGACTGTCATGGTATCAGTCTCTCCTTTAAGACCTCAAACCTTTAATAGCAACTGGATGTGAACCAGACACTTCCCAGTGACATTGTGACTGAAGAGTGTGCAAGGCATGTCTTATTCCAGAGGGGGATATAGGAATTTTATTTTACAACAAAGGCTGCTGTGAAATGTTGCTGTTCACATCAGGATCTCCTAGTCTTCAGGGAAATCAAAGGAAATCAAGGTCACCAAAAACACCAGCCAGCTCAGATTTCAGTAGATCCCTAACTGTCCACAACTGTTCATCTATTCTTAAGCTGTTTGTGCTGAGGGCTAAACAAGAGACTTCATCTGACATAAGGAAGGAAGGAAGGAAGGAAGGAAGGAAGGAAGGAAGGAAGGAAGGAAGGAAGGAAGGAAGGAAGGAAGGCTCACCAAAGGTCTTTCTTAAGATGAACAATAACAAAAGTTAAACAGGAGAGAAAAAGGAAAACTGGCTTCTCATTTGCTGGAGGGCAAATGGAATATCTTTCTGAACCTTTGTTTATTGTACAATATTTTCCCCAAAAAGGTTTGCTTCCCTGTTTTGGGCTTTATCGTGGACCCCTTCAAACCAACAGAAGTATAATTTCAGAATGACTGAATCACATAGGAATCTTGAGAAATATGAAATTAACTTTTAATGACTATAATGATTTAATTGCATCATGTTTCTGACATGCTGTATAAGTTCAACAGGGCCGAAAGTGTTTTACTGCTGATTTTTGTTTGTATTCAGATGCATCCTGTTGCAGTGTCCAACAATAGTCACCCAATATTCCAGTTGCTCTGATACCGTTTTCCACTTTCGTTATGGCCATGTCCTTTCACCATGTTCATCATTGGTTGCACTTAGATTTTTGGGAAAGAAATCGACATGTGAATGCAAAAAATGAATATTGAATTGTATGTTCCATTCATGGTCTTGTATGCTGTAAGAAGTTTATTAATTAGATCAGATATGTTATCAATGACAAGCAGTTTGAAGATCTGTTGGTGGGGCCAGAGAAAATCACCTGGAAAGTATTCCAGGATAATGTTGAGAATTTTCTTGGCAACTAGCACCAAACTACATTCAGCTAGTTGATAAACTTCTTACAGTATACAGGACCGTGAACCACAAATTAAACTTAACTATAATGAGCCGTGGTGGCACAGTGGTTAGAATGCCAGCAGTTTGGCAGTTCGATTCTCACCGGCTGAGCCTTCCATCCTTCCGAGGTCAGTAAAATGAGAACCCAGGTTGTTGAGGGCAATATGCTGACTCTGTAAATCACAGAGAGAGCTGTAAAGCACTGTGAAGTAGTTTATAAGTATAAGCACTATTGCTATAATAGTTTTATCGGTGGGGTTTTTTTAATTGTAATTTTTTGTTTGCTTTTTTATGGTATGCTGCCCACAGTCCTGAATCTGTGAGATGATTGGCTATATAAATATAAAAGATAGATGATATATGGATAGATGATAGGTAAAATGATAGATAGATAGATAGATAGATAGATAGATAGATAGATAGATAGATAGATGGATGGATGGATGGATGGATGGATGGATGGATGGATGGATGGATGGATGGATAGATAGATAGATAGATAGATAGATAGATAGATAGATAAATAGATAGATAAATAGATAGATGATAGAGTAGATGATACACACAAACACACACATACACATACACACACATACATCACATACATTAGATATATAGAGGGAGAGAGAGGGAGAAAAGCAAGCATATCTCTGATGATCTTCCACTCTCCTGGTTTCTTCCAGTCCAACCAAATCTAAAACAGAGCAGAATGCAAAATGTTTTACTGAACTTTCTAGATTGGAAATTATGGATGGCCAAACTGCCTGAAGACAACAAAAAGCAATACTAACCTTCTACTACCCTGTTTCTCCAACAATATGGCCTCCCCCAATAGGAAGTCCCAGCATGTTTTATAGGCATGAAATGAAATTAAGCCCATCCCCCCAAATTAAGGCCTATATTAAAACATGTGAAATGGGGGGAATGGTGGGGGGGCTTGCCGTTAGGAAGTACTTTTGTTGCACACCCGGATATGGTGCTGCCTGCATTGACCCCGATATGAAGTGCCCCACCAACGCCGAGGTCAACATCCAAGCTGTCGCCGCCCGCCTGAAGATGCGGGGGGAATTAAGTCATCCCCGAAAAGACGGCCTAGCCATTTTTTCGGGGCTCAAAAAAAAATAAGACCCAGCCTTATTATATGAGAAACACGGTATCTAGCAATAAGATGAGCTGAAATTTTTCAAAAGAAATTTCAAAAACATCCTATGGAAAAGATAACACAAGCAAAGCATTTTTAAAGACCCTGGAAAATTGAAAGACAGCTATCTAAATACTGCTTGCTATTTTGTTTTTTTACCCGCAAAATCTAGCTCTTTTATAAAGTTACACAAAATTCAGAGGAGGCAGTCCTGCAACAATGAGTGGCTATGGTTATAAAGCAGCTGCTCATTTTAAACGATGAACCCTCTTAAATCTTTGGATTCTGCTAGTTTTATCTGGAAGTGATAAACAGAGAAGGTTATTATAGTTTCCATAGGAAAAAGACTGAATGGAGGTAGATAAAAGTTGTCCCCCTATTTGCTTTGAAGCAGAGGGGAAATAAATATTATGAGAATGGATTGCATTGATTTTAAGGAACTCAAGATAAACACTTCATTTGGAAGGCAGGAACTGAAACAAAATTAATAGGTGTTTTGAAAAAAGTTTTAAGAATATTAAAAGCAAACAAGGAAAGAAACAGTGTTAGTTTTAGATGCTTGCTGCCCATTTAACTCTCACAATTAAAGATATTAAAATACTAATTGAGACCGAATGAATGGAGGGAATGGAAGATAAAATAAGAATAATTGATTCTCAGAGTATTTGAAGTCAGTAGCCACAAAACCAAGTTGCATTTGTCTTTTTGTGTTTTGAAGTTGACTTCTGGCAATTGCCTGGACATATCTCTGCTGTTTTCTTGGCAAGATTTCAGAAGTTAGTTGCCATTGTCTCCTTCCTGGGGCTGGAAGATTGTGACTGCTCAAGGTCATTCATATGGCTTTGTGCCTAAGATAGGATTAAAATTTATGGCCTTCCAGTTTCTACCCTGGTACTTCAACCAAATTGGTTCACGAAATAAGCTACAGCCTGTATTATATTTTGTTAAGTTGCAACTTCATTGAGATATATTGAAGAGATAGGATTTACTCCTGTCAGGAAGCATCTTATAAATTGCCCTAAAATAGTAATATTCTTTCAATTTAGCCTCGACAGAGAAAATGAGATAATTCTGCAACCATATATTTTGGTGAACCCCATAGAAGATGGATAGGATCCATATGCTCTTGATAAAACAGCACACAGTATGGACTGTAGTTATATATAACTTACATGACAAGATGACAGGGCAATTCTCTTCCCCCAGTGTGTTTCAACATCTGTTGAACAACAGATCAGCAGAAGGAAAATAAGGGTGGATGCTGGTTTTAAGGGGAAAGAAATCTAAACAGCTTATCTAATTTTTTTTCATTAAAACAAACAAACAAACAAAAAGGCTGGGAGGTTCTCTTCTGCCCATGGTGTTTCTCTGATATCTTCCACACTTTTCTTTTTTCAAATGTTGGAGCGCCAAAGCTAGAGAGAAAAGGTTCTCCACGGGCCAGCTGGAGAGACACCACATGATTTTTTCCCCCGTGCTGAGAAATTTGATCTTTCCAAAAAACATCCATGTGTATAGAATCAAATGACTCAAGGGAACATGGGAGAAATCCAGTAGTATAAATAACTAGAATAGCACTTAATCATGGAAAACTAGACTTGAAATTTACTAATATGTTCAACAGAGTTCATTACATGTTTTTGTGTATATTTGTCACACTCCCCAAAAGCTGCCCACATAAGCAGGAGACTTGAAAGTTGTTCTTGCTTTCAGAATGCTCTTTTAAAGTTTTTCACATTACTACTTAAAGAAGGGGGAAGGGAGTGTTAAATGATCCAGAGCTCCTGTCTTGCAGCCATTAAATGATGAACAAGCTAAAATACATTTGGTGTGAGCTGCATTACGAGCTGTGGTCCTTCTAGTCATTTTTCTTTTAATTGCATCATCTTTCATATCACTTTGAAATATTTCAAATGCAGGCTGAGAGCCTGTCTTTCCAAACAAATGAGACCAAAAAAAAAAAAAGATGAAGAAAGGAAATTGCAGTATAATGGAACAGATGGCTTGCAGCCATACCACTATGGGTTGTGTGATCTCATCAGAGCAAATATGTTAAGCTGCCTTGAATTTGGTTAGCACTAGAAGAGGGAATCTCTGAAGGAAGTTATGGGGAAATATGGTGGTGGCATCTTAGTAGGTGGCAGCTTTTATTTGAGAATCAGGATTTAATTAAACATTCCCATGAACTGCTAGAGGGTGCTTGTCCATGGGAGGTTCCAAATGAGATGTCCTTGTTTCCTGAAGTTAGGCAAAAGTGTGCTTTATGGCACAGCAGAACTTGTGACCTCCCTATTCTGGTCAGATTACAAAGCCAATCTTTTTTCTTGTCTTCTCCTCTCCAATAGCTGGTCTTATTTTTCCCCCATTTCCTGCCTGTGTAAATATAGGGAGATATTAAAGCAGGAATGTCAAACATGTCCACTGACCATTTAAACAAAGATCTACTCATAGCTCTGGAGGTCTACTGACTCGATAGAACTATTTCTCCTGCTGCTTCAGCTGAATGTTTCCTAAAGAGCAAAACTTTCAAGCTGGATTTGCAACGGAGTAGAACAAGGTTAAACATGCCATGTATCTGTTCACATCGCATCACATCACACTGGTCCCTAGTGCTAGCTGTACGAATTTTGCTTTCTGGAACTCCTCCCTGGACAAAACCTATCCTTGTTTACCTGTGAAAACATGGCAGCCCATTGATGTTTCAATGTTCAACTTAGCTTCTTTTCTATCCATTGTTCAACATCTAGTTTGGGAAAGGGGCAGTTATCAGAATACAAATGGTATAGTTATGATTTATTGCGATTTATTATCATACGTTTATTATTTTGGTATGTTGCGCAGTCAGCCAGATGTTCAGACTGTATTTGGCATTTTTATCCATCAAGTCTTTCCCAAGAACCTGGGATAGGCAGATATTGTTATTATTTTTACATATTTGTCCACCAACAATCTTGGATTCTCATTTTATTCCATGAGACACGATCCATAGTATGAGCAATATGTGACCATTGTTTATTGTACTAAAAATATTATGTCCTTTCTGTTCTTTTTCTGGTTTTACTTGTGCATCATCCAGAGTCCTACAGATTGGGATGGAATGCAAAATTATAATCTATTTCTCAATCCTGGTAAAGAAAAGAAAGCAATAGTATTTTTATGATGGTGGTTGGGTCACTTAAGGATGAAGGCCCTAATGTACCTGTAACTTCTTTGAGGAAACTGCCTACCATCCATCTGCTCTCATGTGTCTTTCTTGAATGTCATTTCTTGCCATTAGCAAAATAGCAATAAGGGAGCGGATAATGTGAATAAAATCTTAAGAATATTTTTTATCTGTGAAGTAATAGTGAATATGCAATTGCAAAATGCTTACCACTCAATCTGCATTCTGCTACTCATGCTCTTTAGATATTCCTGCCTGGTTTAGCCAATACCTGTTATAACAACTCTATGGTCTCTTAAGGATAGCATCTTAGGGACTATTGAATACATTGGAATTGCTCTCCGTATAGAAGAAAAATCCATGTCACAATATCAATATGGGCTCCTCCTGGCAGTAAACACTCTGATGCTGAGGATATCAAAAAAGAAGGGACTCCATAACTGATGAAGTAACACTGTCAAGACCTTGTCCCAGTGTCTGGATGATGGGGTGGGGGGATGGATTGTGGGTACTAGGAACTCCCACTCTTGGTAACTTTCTAACCTTGGTCCATAATGGAGATGCACTCCATTTTAGAATGGGGGTCTTCTTGGACTCTTCAGTTTCTGGTCAAGGAGAGGTTGTCAGCTATGGCCAGGAAAACCTTTGTATAGGTCCAGTTTCTAGGATGGTTATGTCTTTCCCTGGACTGAGACATCTTCCTTACAGTCACTCATGTCATGATTAACTTGGGCTTACTGTATTTTACATGAGATTAATATTGAAGCCCACCAAGCTTTATTTTTGCCTGGAATGGACGGGCCACAATGGCCTTCAACTTGTTCACTCCTATGTGCCCACTTGCTGAAAATCAATGGTTTCCAAGTAACTCTATGAGAATGCAGAGGGCTAATGATGGATAAGTTTTATTGGACCTTTGCAACACTAGCTGGCAGCTCTGTCACCTTCAGATCTGATAATCATCCTCTCAACCTCTTTATCCATGCCATTAACACAAATGTTGAATAACAAAGGTCTCAGGACAAAACCCTGTTGTGTTTTACTCAATTTCAGAATAATAGAATATCAGAATAACATAGTTGGAAGGGGCCTTGGGAGGTCTTCTAATCCAACCCTTTGCTCAAGCAGGAAACACCATTTCAGACAAATGGTTGTCCAATCTCTTCTTAAAAACCTCCAATATTGGAGCTCCTACAACTTCTGAAGGCAAGTCATTCCACTGATTAATCGTTCTGCTTATTTCTCCTTAGTTCTAGGCTGCTTCTCTCCTTGATTAATTTCCACCATTGCTTCTTGACCTGAATAGGTTGACCTCCTCTTCTTTAGATAGATACTCCTATAATATCTCGCTTAGTCCTTCTTATCATTAGACTAGATATACCCAGTTCCTACAACCGTTCTTCATGTTTTAGCCTTCAGTCCCCTAATCATCTTTGTTGCTCTCCTCTGCACTCTTTCTAGACACTCAAACTTCAGGTATTTAAGATTATTTCCAAACTGATGCAGCATCATTGCTGATTCCTCTCTGACTAGGATCATAGCGCAAATTAGGAATCCATTTATGATGGATTTATCTAACCCTTATTTATAATATTATCAATAGGGGTATTGTGAGAAACACCTATTCTGTGAGTAGCTGCTACCAGGGCAATGGATCTCTCCAAGGTAAGAGCTTTTAGGTATTAAATGGTCCCTACATATCCTTACATATTTAATATAAAATGAGGAAAATGAAAACAAAGAACATACCCATTTGTTCTGAAGAACAACAATCTGTAAATTCTGTTGCTATGTGAACATTCTTTCTTTCCTCTCACTATTGAAAGACATAACATAATTGCTGTATTACAATTCCACTGCTGTCATTCGTTATTAAAAATAAGACACCACGCTTTTTTTTATAACTGGTGGTAAAACTTTATTATTCAAGTTTAGATGTAACAGACATCTTTTGCTGCCTGAAGAATTGTTTGCATAAGAAATACACCAGGAACACGGTTGTGAATAGAAACAAACATGCAATATGAAGACTGGGGTGGGCGGGGGATTGGGAATAGGGAGACAGGGAAGCAGAAACAGAAAACACAAACGAAAGCAAAATACTGTTCTATTATATAAGATAGAGCAGTGATGAGCGTTTTAGATTCAGTCCTACATTAAAAAAATATTCTTGAAAATATTTGAAACTTCCATTGTTGAATATTGCTACCATATTACATTAAAATCAGCAATATTTTGAGATGGGCTTACTCCAGCAAATCAGAATATACTTAGAAAAGGAGAGAAGCATTCATACCATGAATCTAGTGGGAGCAGAATATTTTAGGTATCAGAATAGAATAAGGAGAATAGGATGAAGTATTTATGGAGTACTTATGCCATGGGCACAATCTACTGAAAGTCTGCTAGTTCATCCTAGTTCAGTTTCAATTCAATTTAATGAGGCTCGTAGTCAAATGGTGTATTTTTATGTAGTATTTCAATTAGTGCTATGGAGAAGTTTGTAACTTGGCTTTTCTGTTTGAAGTGCCGTATCTTTGTAATCTCTGGTATTTATGGAAAGATAAGGCCACCAGACTGTAACAATGGGTTGCGATAGCTGAGAACACGAAGTTTTCTTGACAATTTTGCATTTAAGCATAGATAGGTTTAGTTTGTGTCAGGGGATCACTGCTTCTGATTTTTAGGTAATTTACCTCGGCCAGATAGGCTCTCCCCCTCTCTGCAGTTATTACCCTAGTTATCTCCTTGAAAGTAGTTATTAAATTATCTTGCATATAATCCTTTTAATTGTTAGAAGAAAATTATGGATACAATATTTCTTATGGTGTATTTAGAACCCTGCATATCAAAGTGATCTTCTAGGGCAGAGGTCTCCAAACTTGGCAACTTTAAGACTTGTGGACTTCAACTCCCAGCATAGCTGGCTGAAGACTTCTGGGAATTGAAGTCCACAAGTCTTAAAGTTGTCAAGTATGGAGTGCCTGTTCTAGGGAAAGAAAAGACCCTTTGTAAGCAAAAGAAGCCTTTTCCAACCTTGAATGAGGTTTTGAGAGCTTTAGTTCTAACTCATCTAGAGGGCACCAGATTCATGAAAGAACCTGTTCAAGAGTCTAAATCCTATAAATCAGAATAGAAACTGCGCTGAAGAAGATTGATGCTTCACCTCATGGAAACATTGAAAGAATGAATCCTTTTCAAACTGGACAAGATATGCCCCACTGATAGGAAATGAGCAAATATCCAAAATCTTTGATGGGCAACGAGCAAATATCCGGAATCTTTGGCGTATCAATAATTAAAACTGGATATAACCAGGTGTATGAAATCCAGATAAAACAACCTCTTGGGGGGAAAGGTGAGGTATGGGAATGAGATTTGTCTTCTCTCTCTTTATGTGTGTTTGTGTGTCTGTATGAATAAGAATCATACTGGGCTCAGTTGTTTCCTCCAATATCTATAAAGTCCTTGGAATCTCTTTCTCTGCATACTTAGAGCTCATCAAACATCTTATTAGTCCAAATATTTATTTTAATTTTTGGCTGACAAAGTGACAGCTGCTATCATTCCACTGTTTAGACAAGAAAATGGGTTGTGGCAAAGGGAAAAAAAAGAATTTCCATTAATTGGGTAACTCTTGGGGAAAATATGTCCACTTTTAAGTTTTTATTTTGCATTTTTATTCAGAGGTTAAACATGCAGTATTTGGTCAATTGAAGCAGCTAGTTGGAATCATAATTACCAAGATCAAATATGCAAAATGTAGTGTTGAACCTTTTTTGTCCTTTATATATTTCAAATTATTCTATAGGGTATAATTTGTCCAATGTGGATGGTCACTTTTAGTCTCTCAACTATAGACCATGCTTAATGGCAATAGCAAACTAAGCATAAAACTGTGCAGAAGGTCATTATCATAACTATTGTCCATGGAGCTTGGGTTCATAAAAGATACAGGAGTGACAATCCAGCCTATTATTTTTGATGACTTATAGATCTTCTAAAGCAAAATAAGAATATTATTGGTTCTCCCTACCATTTTCAATGAATAGGATGCTTCTGTCATTGCCATCCATTTCCAAACTATTTTTTCCACAATGAGACCCTAACTGAGGCATTAATTAGGTTCAAAGAAACAGAAATGAAACTTAGCTATGATAGCAATTATATAATCATAGGATTGGAAGGGACCTTGGAGATCTTCTAATCCAACCCCCTGCCCAAGGCAGGATACTTTATACTATCCCAGACAAATGGTTGTCCAGTCTTTTCTTGAAAGCCTCCAGTGATGGAGCACCCACAACTCTGGGAAGCAGCAGTTCCATTGATTAATCTTTCCCACTGTCAGGAAATTTCTCCTTAGTTCCAGGCTGGATTTCTTGTTGACGAGCTTCCACCCATTGCTTCTTGGCCTTACTTTGCTCTGGAAGATTCCGGGACTTCCTAGAACAGTTTTCATACAACACGGAGGATGTAATGAGAAGAAAAGGAAGGGAAAATCTACTTGCATAAAGCATGAGAATTAGTTGGCTAAAATAAGAAAATAACATGTCTGTAGCGTTGTTGTTTTTTCCCAGTACTGCAAAACAAAACTTTTCTAAAAAATGCAGCATAACTCTTCATAATATATTGGAGGGAATGTGGGTAAAAAAAAGAAAATGTTTGTGAGTAGAAATACTGTGTAGAAAAAAATCTATCAGTTTAGACAGGTTGGATTGGGCTATTTAATATTTTAATTTAAAAAACAGACAAAGGTTATGCATTACAACAGACATATTGTTCCATCTACAATAACAAATCTATTTTTGTGCAAAAGCATCTGGAGCTTTTTAGATGGTAGCAGCATTTCGAACTGCCCTACTCTGCATCCAGCATTAGTAGCCCACTGTTAAGATAAGCAATATAAAAGATCTTAGATTCTATTCAGCTCCCCAAGAGTTTTCACTTTTAAACAGCTTCTCTTTCAGGAGTAATTCCATGGGTGACAAATTAAATCCATAGCTGGAAGAGATCATTTTAGGACATCCAAAATCATTCTAGGACAGCCAAAATAGAAGTATAGATAAAATATAGATAGCCTAGTATGCTACTTAATGTTAAGTATTTTTTTTAAAAATTTAGCTGAAATGGAATTTCAATTTTGTCAGCGCCTTTGCAATATTTCACTAGGAAAAATGCAATGTGCGATGTACTTTTTTTTAACAATTAGAATACTAATAGCATGTATTCCTTGTATGTTCATTAAGATAAATCTGGGAACATTTTAAATGGCAACTGAACAGGGGGGCGTATGGAAGAGGTCATCCTGTAGTAGGCCACCATTAGCAAGCTGCCACCCTTCTTAATGAAAAGTCCTGAGTGGACTGTAGTTATGTGCTATTTTCTTCGAAGGGAATGCATATTTTTTAGTCTTTTTTAAAAAATGCCTTAAAATGCTCATTTCATTTCCTATTATGCATTCAATTTATCTTTAAGTAATTCCCCCTCCCCCTTTTTGTGATTCAGCTTAATTTGGGGCATTTTAATTTTTGGCTCACAACCTAATACGATTTCTATTGTTAATGAGACAAGAGCAAATTGGGGGGAAAAGAATGTATTTCAAATCCTGCCACTGCCATATGGATTGGAGAAGAAAAATGATACCTATTTCAAGGTTCTAAAGTAGATGATTTTCAGAAAGAATGTGGAATGCCATTCTTTCTTGACTGTGAATATAAGCAACATTACTCTTCCTTGAAATGCAACCCACTGTCTGTCTTGTGGCCTTTTAGTGGTCTAATAATCCTAGATAGACACTAAAATTGTAGAACAACTTTAGCGTCTGAAATATTATTTTACGTAATTGACAGGACATATTGACATATTGAAGGCAATATGCTGTTATAGCTGAAAAAAGGGTACAAGAGAATCCTTAGCCTTGGTATCAAATAATAGACTCACTTTAATTAAGTGGAGAAATTACTTTCATCACAGGTTCCCCATGTAGGCTCTAAAAAACTGCCAAGGTCAGCCAGATCTTTGGAGACCAGCTATAGGAATGTCACTCAGGCAGATTGAGGTTTCCTGCTGCTTGCTTTCAATATAAATTTTAGAGGCAAAGTCATGGGTTATCACTATCATCATGGGGTTTGCAATTCACGGCAGGTCAAATTGCCATCTACGTTTTGCAAACTACGGATAATACCAGTTGGTAGTGGTATGTTGTGAAGGCCTTATTTTTGTTTTCCAAAAGGTGGTTGAAAGGAACCAGATGGATCCCAATAATTTACCGTTTATAATGGTCACACTTGGTACAATCCTATGCAGGAATTGATGTCACCGTGTTCAGTGAAGCTTTTATTCCTTAGTACGTACATTTAAAACAATACACTTGGCAGTTGCATTTAGGAGGCTTATTGGGAAGTTAAATTGAGATAAGAGTTAAACAAGGCCCCATTTACTTTCAACAAATTGAACCCCTAGCAAATAAGTGCTAGTTTAATTCTTCTTAAGATTCTAGTCTTGTAACTCTAAACCGGGGTGACTTCTCTCCATTTTATCTTCCCAAATAAATTTAAATGCTCATTTTGTAGATTAGGAAATGATTGGTCTAAATCATTTTAATTGGGAATAATAGCATGTAAGTGGGCTCAGAAGAAGGACCTTCCACATAAGTTCCTATCTTGGAAATCGAGCCTGGAAATCTCTAGAAAAAAAATCAAAGGGAGGGAGGGAGAGAGAGAGGGGGTGGGAAAGAAGAATGGAATATCAGACATTTGAATCTTCATTTGCAGTGACATTTAGGAACCAATTATACTCCACAACCGTAAGAGACTAAGACCGTGCAATGCAAAAAAAATAAAAATAAAGCCCCAGCCGCAACAAAACGAGAAAACATGAAGCGACGGTGTAATATGGTAAAAATGGAGTGCAATGCTAGTACAGAATGCAATTAAAAACTTGTGTGCCAAGGAGTCAGGTGGCACCTCTTGACATAATCTCTGAAATGTTTCAGCTGAAACATAGACAAAGCAATAAAAAGAGGATATATGTTTATCATTTTAAGCATAACAATGTGAGTTAAGAGCTTAAGAATACAAAAAGTACTTGGAATGAATAGTGCTACTCTTTTTCTTCCTCCTAAGTAGGCATAAAAATATTTTCATTTCCTTCTTCGTCTTCGTCGTCTTCTTCTTCTCCCCCCAAATATCATTATTATCAACAAAGTCCATTCATTTCATGTTACCGTTTACAATTTTAATGCACACACACACGCGCACAAATCAAAGATACCTACTGCAATAGAAAGTTGCTTCATTACCTTGTTTGCTACATTTGCAAATGTAAACAGAGCGAGGCTGAGCCAGCGCTGAATCTTATGCATGATGGAATATCTTTGTTGCATACGTACACTGTAGAAAATAATTATTCAATATGTCAGGCACCATTATTTGAAATGTAATACATTAATATTTACTAGAAAAATAAGTTTTTTTCCTATTTGTTCTCCCAACTTCTTAAATGAAATAAGTTAATCTGACAGTACATCCAGTAGCTTGTAATATCTCTTGTATATCCCTTTAAAAAAATAAGAACAACAACAACAACAACAACAACAACAAGAGGACTGCCTGGGCCAAGATAATGAAATTGAATCGAAATCCACCCTTTGTAGATTCTTGCAACATTTGTGAAGGTTTGTCTAACAGCACCTTGAACCAACGACTGAATATTTAGTTATTTAGCCCTATTTCCCTGAGCAGTTATGCTGAGGAGCTTTCCCTTCATGGAATAATTTTACAAAAGGTTTATTATTATTATTATTATTATCATTATCATCATCATCATTATTATCTTTCTCTCAAAAATATTAAAAATAAGATTGGCCATGAAGGCAAACACTACCAAAAGCCGGAGTTAAGCCTGGTGAAGCAATTGACCACTGCATATAAACAATCTTAAGGACTTCTGGGAAAAGTCAGTCCCATACTCTACCTGAAGCAAAATTGAGAGAAGAGTTAGTCAAACATTAATACTATGAATGTCAAGTCCATAAAGTAGCTTTCGTATAAGAGAGAGATCAGAAAACAGAGTACTTTTCCTATATTTTGGCCAAAGCATCTTACATCCACTATCTCCTGAGACGTAGTTTGCAATCCCCAGATTTACTTGTGAGCTGAATTTCAATGAATCTCTCTTACAAAAGGGCTTTCTCACCACCGTTAAAACTTAAGAAGCAGCCTGGAAAGAAGGTCTTCTTGGCATAAAAGGTCATGTTCTGAGACTCCCATCTTTCCTGAGAATTTGTTATTTACTTGATTTCAGAGTGAAAGGGAAGGAACAGCTGTGGTTGAGAATGAATGTTCCTGGTCTTCAACCTATTTTAAGCAATGCTCCTGCTGCTCTAGATTTCAAAAAGATTGAAGGGCTCTGTTGTAGGGATCCAACAACAGCTACCCACTGGCTTAGCACAAGAGACAACTGGAAAACAAAACAGAATAAAACCAAACCAAACAAACAAAAGCCTCCAGATTGTAGAAATGCTCTCCTGCCTCCAGACTGTAGAAATGCTGTTGCAGGAGGATGTTCTAATAAGGCCAAAGTGAACCCAAATGGAGAAAAAAAAATACTACTAGATTTCTGGGCATCAGTTTATTTAACAAGTCCATTTCACTATACAATGTGCATATGTGTACTGTACACCTGCTTCAGCATTATACATCTTTGCATTCTAGCCAGTTATGTTTCTTGTACAAGAACAAAAGCGTTATTTGCCTGGTTAAGTTTTGCAAAGAGACCTTCCCTGATATAGTGTCTTTTGTATAGATTTTTTTTCTTTCTTATTTATAATTTTTTTGTTTTTTGCAGGATGGGTCCCGAGTGATTTATTCTTTACCCCTCCCCCATTCCAGCTGCCATCCTTTTTTATTATTTAATAATTATTCTTAAGAACTTTTAGTTTGCTTGTATGAAGCAAAAGGAGGGAAGAATAAAAGATTGTATATTGGATAAGGCATGCTTGCTATATGAAGTGCTTAAGACATTACAAGCTATTGAATTCCCATCAAGGAAACCTATTTCTGTTTAATTGTGCTAAGTGCTAAGGTTTTTTATTTATTTATTTATTTTATTTTATTTATTTATTTTATTTTATTTTACTCTTTCGGTTTGCCATTCGTTTCTGCTTGTGCATTGTTCTTATGTAGGCCCCTCTGGATGTGAGTGGTGAAGTCATACTTGTCCGTGCAAAAATATTGGCATATGCTGCATTGAAAAGGTCCACTGTCACCATGGCAACTCATATGCAAGGCATACATCACTTCATCCAGAAAGACAATGCCACAGTGCACACACTTGGTTGATAGATCATCTTGAGTACTTCGGTCAACTTTCTCGCTTTTAACTACATTCAAGGAACCTTCATTTTTTACATTTGATGCTGTCTTAGCTTTCTCCTTAGAGGCACCATTTGCAGTCGCCCCAGGTCTGGAATGTTTTATCGCCAAATCTAGAGGAATGTCATTGTCAGATCCAACAGCTGAAAAATGAGGAGGCAGATTAAAGGTGGGATAAGGCACATAGTTTTGGCAAGGATTTGGTAGGCCAGGCACATGACTCAAGTAGTGTGGATTCCCAGGAACGGACAGCTTATATTTACTCCAGAATCTCAGCCAATCAGCTTCACTTTGAAACTCATTGTGTACAAATGGAAGTCCAAAAAGTGGGTACTGGTACTTCTCAATAGGGCTTCCAGGTGGTGAATAGTTTAGGTGTTTAGCAGGTCTCATGTATTTTTCTATTGGGCTGCCTCTCTCTGAGCTTCCTTTTCCTTCTGATATGGAGGAACTATTGCCTGGGTCTCCAGAACTTTCCTGAGGACTTTTTATCTGAATGTGCAAAGGTTGCATCCTTTTATGAATATCCAGAGATTGGCCGACCAGTATTGACTGAGGAGCGGAATGGCTTTTAGTCAATGAACCCTGGGCTTCATATTTACTTAGGCTGGGAAGCTGGATTTCTCTCTGATGACCTTCTGTTAAATGATCCTCTGACCTCCTATCTAATGGGCTGCCGTTGACTTGTTCCTCGCTGTTCCCTCTCTGTTGTTTGTTTAGCTGCTCAGCCTGAAGTGCCTCTGGGTTAAGGCGTTTTCTTGTCCGTCTCCTAATGATCTGCTCACCGTTGTTCTGCTTAATGATGTTTAAAGGCCTGGGAGTCTGCATATAAAACACAATAACATCATCAATAAAAGAGCAATGCTAAGCAAAGCTTTGCAAAACTGTTCATGCAAATCCCTTGATATACTTAAGAGTTCAAGTCCAGTCTAATCAAGCCATCCAGGGGAACTGTTTTAAGAAGGGCTTTGTTTGGAAGGAAGATGCAAGGGCAGTGAAGCACAGGAAGCTGACTCCCTAATTTTGAATGATTAAAACATTCCACGTGTGGGGTTTCGATTCCCTTTAGTTGGCATCGAAGTGAATGTCATGATCTTCATATAACAACCTTGAAAGTGATAAGGCACCATCAGTGCTGTCTTTGGAAGGTAAAAGTCACGATCAGTTTCATATGGGTATCAAGGAAGTCTTTAAACTATAATTTCACAGATTGGATGCTTTATGAAACCATCAAGGTTGTAATGGAAGGAAATGTATAAGAAAGAGGAAGGAGAAACATATGGACATCTGATTCATTGGTCAATTGTATAGTTTCTTCAATTAGAATGATTTATGTTTCTTTGTCCTTCTTCATATCTCCTGCCATATTTAATTATAACAATTTCCATTTATTTATAACCATTTTCAGGCCATGATCAACTTGAAAAGCAATCTACAAAAGGATTAAGAGCGTGATCAATGAACTCTGTTACAACTTGAGTTAATAAAATATGCTAATATGAAAATAAAACCCACTTTGCGGAGCTTTTCTTTTATCTCCTGATCTGCCTCCTTCATCCACCTTTGCCTTTGTTAAGTTAATTTATACGATAATTAATTTGTGCTCCTAATCACCTATCTCTGCTTGCTTAGCTGAATTCAATTACAATTGCCAATAAAAAAAAAATCCTTATGATTTAGATGCAAGATAAGAAATGGTCATCTGTGCAGAGCCCAACATGGGATACATAATTGTGACATTATCAGATTCTTTGGCAACAGCCTACACACACAAAATATCATTCTTTCGTAACTGTGATTCTCCAAGTCCTCTTTAGCAGGATTTATTGATTAAACAAAACAGATTTTCAAGAAGCCTGGTGACTGAACTCTCTTCAAATTAAACCTAATATATTCCTTTGTACATTACAACAGAAACTTTCTGATTCTTTTCCTGACAGATGTCAGTAAGACTCCACAGCTGGCTATTTACATAACATTCTCTTGAATCCCTTATCAGTCTAGGAATCAATTCTTACAGATATGAAGGAGACCTTGCTGCCCATCTGCAGAATCACATTTGCATAATATACTATGCACTGGGACATTTGAGAGAGGAAGGAAGGTGTTTTGTGTAAATGCACAGGCAATCACACTCAAAGATGCACAGTCATAATAAGCATCCTGTTCTCATGATTTTCCTTATCATAGTCTCTGCATGGAGTAGCAAATTTTCACATTAGAGGAAGAAAGATGTCATGATTAATATGACAACAACTCCAAGGATTATTTGGCTATAGGAAAAAATCTTGCCTGGTTTTCTGTATTTACAGAAAATGATTGGCGAACACTCAAGACCCAGTCCTGCAAAAGATTATCTGAGGCTTAGTAAACAAAGCTATTATTTTGCTGCTGTTATGATAAAAAGAATAACAGAATAACAGAGTTGGAAGGGGCTTTGGAGACCTCCTAGTCCAACCCCCTGCTCAAGCACTAAACCCTCCTACTCCTAATGGGAAGAGGCAAGGGTAGAAGGTGAACTGGAACGTTCTGGTTCTCTGAAAATGAGTCTCCTGCAAATTGAGACAAAAGGTCATCCCTGGTTGCACCAGGCTCATGTAATCACCTTTTCCAACCTTCTGACAAGTATATAGGAATGCCAGATCCCCCTAACAGCCGTGTTATTAACAATTGCAGTGTTTCACTTAATAACTGTGGCAAGAAAGGTCATAAAATGGGACAAAACTCACTTAATAACTGGAAAAAAAAAAAGGAAAAATAGCAACTTAGCAGGCAAGCTTGCAAGGTAAGGAGTGGGTGGGGAAGGTTCCATGTGGGCAGGGCAGCCTTGTGTTCTTGCGCAGCCTGGATTAATTTCTTTGGGGGGGGGGTGCTCTGGGGGTGACATTTCTCTGCGGACCACCAAAATTTTCTCGTGGACCACCAGTGGGCCGCGGCCCACCGGTTGACGACCACTGGTTTAATGCACACTTCATATCAGAATTGTGAAAAATATCCAAAGAAAAATGACCCTGAAAATTTAGGCATTTCTCTTTTTTCCTCTTCCCCAATCCCTGGTTCAGTAAACGTAGCTGGGAACAATGAATGAATGAATGAATGAATAAAAGCTTGGACAGATATGTAGCTATTATTTACTCAACCTACAGAAAGAGAGTCTGAAAAAGCCTTTGCCTCTCCAGTGACATCATGACATTCCCACCCTGCCCCTGGCATCTTCAGTAACCTCAGGAACTCCCTTCCCCAGCAGAAACATGTTGTGCTAAGAACGGTTGACCAATGTCAACTGCTACAGAAGTCAATACCCGGGGGCAGCACATTGAAAGCCCAGGGAAGAAGTAAACACATGCTCCTTATGAAAAGTATTGTTTGCTTGATTCTCTCTAAGCAAGATGATAACGTGGCAATGTGGTAACATTCATATTAACATTCAAGTCTGAAATCCATGAATGTGAATAAAGGATGCTTCCAAAGTTGCCAAAGTTTGTTTCCGTTTCTACAGCAGGGATTTGCTGCTCTCATTTTTCCTTGGCACCCCAGTCATGACTCCATAATCAGGTCCAAAACCTGCCTACGCACATCACAGAAGAGATTTGGGAGGGAATCCTGATGGATACTCAGAAAGAATGGGGCGGCCCATTGCATGAGGCAAAATAGAAAAAAGGGCAGTAGCAGTTGAACCTTTGATTTGTATTGTTTATTTTTTCTGAAAGTAAACCGTTTTGTTGTTGCTGTTCAGTTGCTAAGTTGTTTCAGAACCCATGAACCACAGCATGTCCCCCCCTCCCCCATCTTCCACTGTTTCCCAGAGTCCTTTCCCTATTTACTGGGCTATACATTCATCTATTGGATATACATTCTTGATACTTTTTAAATGAAGAACCCTTGAGTGTTCACATTTAATTACGTAGACTTTTTTTTCCCTATAGCAAACTTAATGTTTATCAACACTTTCACCCTTTGCTTGGGTAAAATTAAACTCATTAAACATTCATGTGCATCAAATAGAAACTTAGTAGCTTGTTTCAAGACTAGCATAAAAAATGGTTTTTACCTTAGCTCTGTACTCACAAAAATAAATGTAGCTCCAACTTATTACCAATTAGCACTGGCATTAATAATTGATTTCTTTTGAACCAGCTTTTTTTTAAAAAAATCCCTATGTGCCATTCATAGCAAACTGCAAGGATGCCAAAATAATGACACATGAGTGATGATGTCATCACACAAATAAATGACTCATGGAGTCATAACATTTGTCATAAGTATGTAAATCACAGTGTTTGGGTGATAATGTTGTCATTTGTTTCTTTGCCTCCTCCAACTGAGGCCCATGCCAAAGAAAATTATTCTAGTAGTTATTAGTAATTCTATATTTTTTACCACAGCAAAAGAAAAAAAAACCTTGTGCACACTTAAAAGCATTATAAAAAGTAACTTTCAATTGACAAGCAAAACTTTGTCGCACTAAGTTAACCATCTTTACATGTTGCAGGTCCCATCTATTAGGGAAAAAGATCTAGAATAAAGAATAAAGGCCTTCTCAGTGGTAGCTCCCTCCCTATGGAATATTATTCCCTGTAGATAAGATTGGTCCCTACCTTGTTAGTTTTCCAGAAGACTCTGAAGTTATGGTTCCATCTACAGGCCTAGGGACCCTAAGCTGATTTAGACCCAATCAAGTGGTTGGTTGTTGCCAATATAGGGGAAGTGGGATCACATGGCTTTTATGCTTCTGATTTTTAAATTTTTTAAAAAAAATATCTGGAGTCACTGTGTGAGTTCGACAGCCATATAAATTTGTTTAATGAATAAAACCTTCTGGCCCCGTTCAAACAAAGAAACAAACAAAAAGTATTTATGACAAATCAAAATATAAACGAGCTGTGTGCTCTTATCTTTGTTTTATTTGGCTCTTTTTTCCCTTTACATGTTGCAGTCCAACTCATTTGAGGTTAATTAGATATAATTTTCCATTTTAGCTAATGTATGACATAGTAACACAACTGAAATAAGCCAAGACTTTTTAAAAATAAATGAATGGAACCTTCATGAAGTGTGAAAACTAGTTAAAAACTGAATATTGATCCATAGATTACTTTAGGCCAGTTTTTCTCAGTTGCTAAGGCTGAGAAACGCCAGTTTAAGCCAGCTAATAGCTGAAGATTCCTATGAATTCAACCATATCATTTACCCAAGAATCAGATCAATTTAAATCAGAAACAGAAAACTTCCTGAAGCTTTTCCTGCCTTTCTGATTTTAAGCCAGGGCTCAGATCCATTAACATAATGATGATAATGATGGCATAATGATGCCTCAGCAGCAACCAAACTCAGACTGGCTAATTCAATATATGGCTGCAAAAATAGGCTGACATAAATTGGAGATCAGCACAGACTGTCTAAATTTGCAGAGTGGTTTCATGAAAATAAACGTAGGGCTAAGAAGGAAATAAATCTTGCAAAGTCTTGGTACTATTTAGATGTTTAATCAGAAAGGAGGCACTGATATACACCAAAAGATATACCCTGTTTTAGAATATCACACTTTATATCATTCATGTTCATCTTGGAGGTAGCTATTTACAATGTATGCCAAGGTAGTTAATCCCCAGGATAAATAAACTCCTTAGGAAAACCATGGCAAAAACCTGGTCAGTATAATGTTACTTCTTCTCCTCTGTCAGACCACCTGGTAGATTGATTGATTGACTACTTTCAAGTCAGTGTCACTCTTAGCAACCATACAGATAAATTCTATCAATAATGCTCTGAGATTATCTTTATACCTTGGGTGACCTTTCTGGGATTATCCTGGGGGTATGCAACCTTGGCATACATTCCCGGGGTCCTTCACTCAACTCTCTCAGGAAATACATAACCCTAGGACTTCCGGTTTGGGTCTCTTCAGCGACAGACCGAAATCCGTGATCTTGTGCGGTTTCAATCTGTGCTCGCTGCTGGAGTGCCCCGATCCTTTGGATTCGGGGCTAAAGCCACCCTGTAGAGGTGGTGAAGAGGGGGGAGATTGCTAGCCGAGTGGAGGAGAGCTGTCTCTCTCCTTCTTGGCTGATCTAAACTCCCTTCCCCGAAGGTGGTTGCAGCGGTGGTCAAAAATGACCACCTCAAAGAAGAACCCGACTGGATAAGATTGTGCAGGAAGAAGACAAAGAGGAAAGCAGGACAGACCAGGCTAAACAACAGAGAACATCTAAGCAAGGTACCCTGAATCTAAAAGTACCTAGAGGGATACTTCTGAAAGAAGATCTTTAAGTGGCAAAGGAGAGAGAAAAGGAGGTTAAAAACCCTTTTTTTACCTTTATATTGACAATTACAAATGGTATGGAAAGAAATTTATATTAATCTACTTTGACACTAATAGGCAACCTTAAGCTGAAATCTAAGTGTCAAAAGGAGAATAAAGATTTTTTCTTGGTCATTTTAAAGCCCTAAAAAGGAAAAAAGTGGAGGCAAAAGGGTGGGACTTGGAATAATGGAAAAATGGAGTGCCACCTGGAAAAATAAAGAGGATTAACAGTGAAACTTTGAAAAGACTCCCGAGGATACATTGTAACTGAAATCTTATTAAAAGATACAGTAACCCACGGAAAGGAAAAGTAAAGGAAAGAAACAAGAAGGAACAGTCTGGGATCATTTAGTGATTTTTAAAAAAAGTTGTTTGCCATTGGTTTTTTCTTTCTTTTTCTGTTTTTACTTAAAGTCAATTGGGTGGTTGTTCAAAAGTGTTTAAAATGCCATCATTCCTGGAGGAATTGAAGATGAGTCTTAAAAAACAGAAAGAAGATGCAGAAAGGGGAGGAAGGTCCTTCGGCTTTGTATTTGAATTTTTTGAAATGGAGATCCTAAATTATGAAAAGCAAAAGGAAAAGCTTCAAGAGCAAGAAGAAGGGCGGGACAAAGAAGAAGCCATTTTCAATGATGAAATAATGCAAAGTGTGGTAATAAGGGGAAAAAGGAGGAAAGGAGTTAAAAGTTTGAGATTAAAGGGAACAGCCAAAAAGAAAAATAGTCTGAAAAAGAAGTATAACAGCAAGGAGAAGCAGAGAAGAAAACTACAGAAAGCAAAATTAGAGAGAAGGGTATAAAAAAGGGATGAGGAAAAGCGGGGAAAGATAGAAAGGGAAAGAACTTATGAGGGACAAAAACAGGAAATAAAGAAAAAGGGGAAATGTACTAGGATTAAAGGTATTTGCTCAGCTAGAAAACACAGAGACAATGGTTAAATTAAGTTAAAAGTGAGGATTCTGCAAAGGTACAAAAGATAGTGTTGTGACAGTAGAATACTGTAATGAGTTAGAAATGAAATAAGTAAATAATCTATGAGATAAAACTATTGTTATGTAATGGTATGTTTATTTATAATTAATGCAATAATAAAGAAGAGAGGGAAACATTGAAATTGTTTCTAAAGATTGATAAAATATTGAAAAGAAATGTGAAAGGTTTATAAGGAAATTTATACCAGTTATTAGAATGAATTTGAATAATTATTTTGCTTAGTAATAGTAAATAATTTATAAGATAAAACTGTTTGACTATCCAGTGGTATGCTTATTAATAGTTAAGTAATAATGAAGAATTGTTCTCAATTGTTCTCAAAGATTGATAGATATTGAAAAGAAACGTGAAAGATTTACAAGGTTCATACCAGTACTAGAATGATTTTGAATAACTATTTTGTTTACTAATGTATGTATGTATGTATGTGTATGTGTATATATATATATATATATATATATATATATATATATATATATATATATATATATATATATATATATATTTTCTGAGGTTCTCGGGTATTTGTATGTGGATCTTTGGTTATTCGGGTTTCTCCCGCGTAAGATTTGAAGTATCTAGGCAGCGTTTCGATGAAGTCTTCATCGAAACGTTGCCTAGATACTTCAAATCTTACGCGGGAGAAAACCCGAATAACCAAAGATCCATATATATATATATATATATGTTTATATATATGTTTATATATATTTATATATATATTGTTTTTGCTATGTTTTTAGAAATTTTCTTTTTACATTTTCAAGGGGAAGTACCATGCAGATAGATATTAGAAATTTGAATGTTATAATTTTAGAATGCACAAATTCAGTATTTAATGAGATTTCATATGAAAATAACAATAAGATTTAAAGGTGTTGCACTTCGATTGGCAATCATAGGGGGAATTTTGCTTCTTAAGAATGTTGGAAGAGAACATATGAAATTGTAAACAAGACAGACGAAAGTATAAGTATAATGAATAAAAAGATACAGAAATTTAGGTAAAAGAAATACAATTGAATAAGAAGAAAATGAGATAACCATAAAAGAAAATTAAGAGAAGTAAAGGGAGAAATAGTGAGGAGTTGGAAAAAGAGTAATAAGATATAAAGTTGAATACATAAGATGAATACGCATATGAAATTGTGTCTGTATGGAAATGTGATAACCCGGAACGATGCTGTACTCAAATAAGATGTTTTATTTGTTTTGTTAAAACTCAATAAAACTTTATTTTAAAAAAAGGAAATACATAACCCTCCACCCACCATGATAAGGAGTTCAGCAAGACTTGGTTTTCTGGGAATAGAGGGAGAAAATAATTAGTCTTCAATTCATGCATATTTATTTTGTTCCTTATATGATTCCTTTCACTTAGAAACATAAGAAGTTGTCTTATATTACAGTTAGAATATTTTTCCTTTTAATCTTAGTACTTTCTATATGACTGGTTGGCTGCTTCTAGGTTTCCAAATCAATCTGGAGATGCTAGGAACTGAATGTCCTGAATGGAGATTCTCAGTCATCCAGGTCATGGTTGTCCCAAAGGTGCTTTTTCAAGAGGCAACTGGACTTTCTGTTTTTTTTGTTTTTTTTGAAGACATTTCACTTCTTATCCAAGAGAGCTGAAGAAGCTTCTTGGATAAGAAGCAAAATGTCTTCAAAGAAAAACCCGAAAGTCCAGTTGCCTCTTGAAAAAGCATCTTTGAAACTATGAACTGAAGTTGTCATAAGTTCAAGCTGCACTACCAGCTTCTCTGTCATGAGAAGAAAGGAATCTAGAAATGTTCTTTTTCGACATAATTCTGTGCACTTCTTGTGTGAAAGAAGGAAATAGCTCCATTTTTATTCTTTATTTTGTCTCAAAGTAAATACATGCCTCGTTGGGCATCTCCAACACTGACTCCCCTCTCTATGGCATATCAGCATCTTCCATAATGAATCACATCTGATTCTGGAGTGACCACACTGAAGAAAATGTGCAGTTAGGAAATTAACCACAGCTGCCCAACTTCAGCTGAGTTGCTGAAAACCTTTCCAATATAAAACAAGCAAGTTCTTCCTACCGAATGAAGCTTCTGGTAGAGACCACACGCATTGCAGACATATCCTCCATTTGCGTTCTTTCGCCAGAGTGAGGTCTTTGTGGTCAGGCAATTGGCACAAAAAACACCCGAGCCTCTACGTCTCTAAAATTGGGGACGGAAAAAAGAAAGGAAAAAAAAAAAAAGAAGTCAAAGGTTAGTCACGTGATCTGTAAATATGACAAATGTACACAAGCTTTCTATTTAGCTTGCTAGTATAAAATCACACTGCACTGCACACAATGCTGATTTTCATCACAGTTTACCCTGCAGTAATGGATCAAGTGTGCAAAACACAAATACCTTTGTTTTCCTCTGAAGTTTTAATTTAATAAACTATTGAATTTGTGCCTTTTGATGAATAGATTTGGTGCTCTGAATTTTAAGATTTTTTTGAGAGTTGCTCTTAGGTATCTCCCCCCCTCCCAATTTTGAGTTATTTTAATGGTGTGATCATTAACAATACACCTAAAACATAAATAAAAATCTTTCCAATTAATTTCAGTTTGCATGTAGCCTTATTTCGGTTCTTAGAAAGTCTATCTCTTTAACAAGATGCAAAGTGTTAAATTACAGGCTAACATAATTATAAAAATCACATATGCTGCTTTTTATTTCCTAAAGCTCACTGAAAAGCATGGCTCAAATTCAGTACTATGAAGGTATATATAAAGCTCTAACTTTGGTGATAAAACAACATGATGTCGTCTCATCATCAGATGGTGTAAAGCATACTTTTAGGGATGCAAAGTGAACATAAATGATGATGTGATTGAATTCCACAGCTTTCTTAATCTCACAACCGAGAAATATCTGTTAGATTTCTTTTATCCTATAAAGATATCATTCATTCTAGTGAAGAGGGTTTCACAGAAGAACCCAGCAAAATAAAGCTTACATGCTGACTTTATAGACATAACTGTTAATAATTATGATGTGATTATTTCTCCCTCTTTTAAGGAAAGCATACATTTTCAGTATAAACATTTATTAAGAGTTCTTCATTTTGCACAACTGTGGAAGGTGAACCATTTCAGCAAAAAAGCTTAAACTGATTTTGTTCTAAATTAAAAAATTACTAACCTTATAAATCAAAATTTCAAGGTTTCCTCAAATTTAAGCAATTCGTTTAATTTTACTCCATACTGTAGGGAAGGAATGCTGGTGCCAAGAAAGTACAATGGTTATAATTGTACTCTGATACATTTCAAATGGAAAGCTTTTTGCAGACATAATTTTGGCTTGGAGCATGGAACACTTTCTTGGCATAGAAAGGGCATTTGATTCATCGGGTGTTTCGCAATGTATCACTAAAAAGACCTGGTGATCAGCCAGTTCCCTATAGGGTAATTTTTCCATCCAGATGTAAGCGCTATCAGAGGCCCTCGTCAGCTAAACTAATTATGATCTTGCATTTGCTGATGGCTGCTCGCTTCTAATGTTTAGCTTCCCCATTAATCCACTATACGGCAAAAACATAGGAAACACACAGGATTAAAGGCTGGTAACCTCGACGGCTATAAAATTCTAACATAAGTGCAACATTGTAGAAAGATTGGGGAAACATTTTCAGTAAGAATTGAAGTCAGACCAACAATTGCCCTTTTAAACCACAAATATAGTTTCATTAGTGTAGCGAGTTGGGTTTCTTTAAGTCAAGATAGCAAAATCAAAAATGCTAAAGGAATAATCAATTCTTCTGTGACTGCCGCTAAGCTCAATACCACTTAATCAAAACTATAATTATATCTCACTCTTTCACCTAAATCTCAAGTGCAACTAGACTTGATCTGTATAGAACAATCTTAAGTAACTTCAGATTTAACATGGTCAGTTTATTTGTTTAAATACATAAAATGCACTCCCTGAACCACAATAATATATAGTATGCATACTAACCTAATAGTCTGCTGCTGGTCAGTGAGTTTGCCTAACAAGTATCTAAAGTCCTTTTAAAAATAACTCTGCAGGCTAGTTTATCCACAAAAAAGCTCAGCTGATTGCCAAAATACTTTCTTTGGAGATCAATAAACTTTTAGTTAAATGAGATTACAGTTATGCATGCAACGAGATCTAATGGGAACTCTTTTGCATGGCCATCTTTTGAATCTGCTTGAAAAACATACCAGTCTGTTCTAAAAGTTCTTAGAAATGGTATATACAAGCAGAGGCACGCTGAACAGGGTGTATACCAAGTGTGAGTTTTTCCATGCTTGACAAGTTTGATGGGTGATGGTTATTTGGCAGATTTTTTTTTAGAGACCAGATAATTGTTTTTAACAAACAAGTACTCATCTGGAGTTGACAATTTACAGTTTTCTACTATATGTTGTGCACACATACTTGTAAATAAAGGGACAGGGCATTAATTATGTAATTGTGGCTACCCCCTTAATTTTCTGAAAACTCATCTGTCTTTTCTCATGCATTTCCCCCAGTTATACTTTAATATTTCATTGGAGCATGTTGAATTTTAGTCTTGATTATAAACAAAGGAAGCATGAATATTTATTGTTTTGGATATATGTATTTATGCCTTTTTTTAAAAAAAAGATGTAAAATTTAAAGAAATAATTATACCCAGAGGAGGTGCATTTATTTTATATAATAAGCATGGAGCTAGGATCTAGTTCAACTGGGATGAGTGAATGAATGGATGAATATCAGATTTATGCTTTAGAAATATATACACATGAAATGTTAAATTCAACTTTTTGGTAGAACTGACATCTGCTATAATCCAAATCATCATGATGTAAACTTTCTCCTGTGACTGTAAGTAATCTTACTTGATTATTTGAAACATTATGTAAAAATAGTCAGACATGGAAATTATTATGATTTTTTTGTCTGCTAAAAGAATGGAAATAATCTCCAAAGCTGGAAGGGGGAGGGAGAAATCTAGCCATACATTTCTTCTTGCTACACAGAGGATGGATTGTTGTGGAACTCATTATGTTAACCCAGTCATGAATACAGAAAGGATGTAATATTAATAAAGGATAAGTGGATGCTATTTATTAATTTTTGAAATTACTTGTTGGAAAGCAAGATAAATCAGAAAGCATATTGTTCATTTAGAAATATTAACTGTATTTGAGCTGGTTTGTTGTACGTCAAATAGTTATTTTGAATAAAATACTGGTCAAGCTAAAGAATAATATTCTAATTTTGAATGATTACAAGTTACAAGTACTCACGTGTGATGTGGTGACAAGTAAAAATATATTTAACCTATAATGTGGTTTTCCTTAAATGGAGGTTGTTCAGATATGCTGAACATCAATTCCCAGTATTTTCAGGCAGTGTCATCAAATTTTTGGTTGGGAATTCTAGAAATACATCTGGAGGGCACCTGGTTATAGAAGGCTGTTAGGCTTGCCTTGGTTATATCATACATTAAGTAGTCTTAGCTCCAAATACTCTTTACTGCTCGATTGTTTGCTTCAGCTGTCAGCATTCAATTAGCCAAAGCCAAGGGCTGTGTAAGTAGATACCAAAACCTCTTTAATGTAAAAAAGAAAAGAAAAGAAACACAAAACTCTATTCCTGCTGAAATTGTGCATTCCTATACAAGGATGTGGGCAGTGCAATTATTCAGTGGTTGAGATGCAGGGCTTGTCAGCTCAAAAGCCAACAGTCTAGGTTTGAGACCCGAGTGTCGCACAACAGGTTGATCATCTGTCTTCACCTAGCTCTTGCTCATCTAGCAGTTCGAAAGCATGCAAATGCAAGTAGATAAATAGATACCACTTTGGTGGGGAGGAAACAGCACTCCGTGACATCATGCTGGCCACATGACTGTAGAAATGTGTTCTGACAGTGCTGGCTCAACAACCTTGAAATGGAGAAATGATCCCCCTATAGTGGGCAATGATTAGATGACTAAAATCTGCAGGGATTTCTTCCCTTTTTTCCCTTCCCTTCCCTTCCCTTCCCTTCCTGTCCCTTCTATGGGGATTTGAAATGTGCTATTAACCATAGTTTACATGTCTATGTACAATTTCTTTAATGTTACTCTTTTTTGTTCAAGGTAACCCTAAGCTCATATCCTAGATTAGATAAAACAGCTATCTGAAAACTTGCCAGAGTGAAGTATGTTATGGAAGATAGTCCAATACAATTCATGTTTAGAAATATATAAACAAAAATCTGTATTAAAGAAGTGAAGAGTTGAGACTTTGGATTTCGAGACTGATCAGGTGCAAAAGTCATCCAATTGTACATTTTCACCACATTTAGGATTTCCAGAGCTGAAGCTGTAGTTGTAAATCAGCACAAGAAAGCATGGAACACATTATGGGCTAGCTATAGATTTTAGGGTTGTTTTGACATGAATGTGCCACATGGTGCTATTGCTGTTGCCCAGTTTTGTTCTTTTAGCTTTAAGAATACGCTGAATTTGTTGCTTCCTTTTCTACATGGTCTCTTAAAGACAGCAACAGGAAGAAGGCTATCAAGCTTAGCAGCAAATATCTTGATGGGATTGAATCTTTGGAGATATGCATATTAATTCTGATTCTCGATACATTAACATTATGAGTAGAGAAACAACTCTTCTAATGTGTGTTCTTTTTCCTTTGTTCCTGAGTGCTCACCAATAAAAGTATTAATTCAAGCCAAGAGTTTATCTATCACATTTGCTTTCCAGCCCTGTAATGTTATTTCCATTTTCAAACACAAATTTCAGAAAAAAACAAATTTTCCTTTTGGAAACACACAGTGTAGGTATTAATTTCGCAGGCACACAGCATGGTGGCAACGTGACAAAGGGCTCTTTATGAGCTTGAAAAACACAGTTCAAAATCACTCCTAGCCATTATCAACAAACTGCAAATCTGTTGATCTGGGTCCTACTGTATATCATGGGAAATCTGTGTTCAGTTTCATACAAAATCATATTTTATCCCAGCCATAACAGAATACCCAACAATAGCTCTTAACATCATGGAAGCAAGGACTCACTGAGCACCAATGACAGGAATTGGATTTCCTTCAATGCCACTTGCTTTAATTGGAGTTATCCATGCAAATTTCCTGTATAGACTTGGAAAAATAACCCCAAAGGATCAATAATTGAAACTATACTTCTGCTAAGTCAATCTTTAATTATGTGAATCCTTGTATTCAATACATTATAATAACACAGCATGAAGGGACAACTACAGTTAAGGGTCTCTCAGTATTTTCCATTTTAGTTCCTAGGTTGGGTGTTTAATATATTAGTCGTTTCAAATCACACTGGGTTGAAATTTGGCATACAAATTGGTTAGTGCAGATGTGAAGATTTTTTTTTAAATAAAATTTTCTTTAAATCGGTTCAGCTGCTTATAATTTGAAAGAAGGCCAAATATGATTTTAAAAAAAGAAACAAAAATTCCCAGGTTCCTGAATAATTCTTACTTTTCATAAGTTGAACCACAGCAGCTTAGTTTCCAGGGAAATGCCAACAGAGAGTTTCCTGCTCCATTAATTTTAAGGGAAAAGAAAGCTTAGCGAAAATAGGGAAGGAAAAAAAATTAATCTTGAAGCATATAACCCGAATGATACCTCCTCAAGGAACTTTTTAAAAAAAAGCAAACTGAGAAACGTACTAGAACCATGAGAACAAGTAACTGTTTTAACCAGAGGTATTGTTTACTAATGTTTTTTTTTAAATATCTTGTTTTTAACCCATACTGGCTCTATGATCATCAGCCAACTTAGCCAAATAATATTTGTGGATATTGAAAGCAGGAAGATATTGAAAGATGACATTCATTTTCAGCATATACCTGTCATATATGTAACCAACATATCTATGGGAAGCAGATGTTGTCAACTTTTTATTGAGGTTGCAGGGAGCTAATTCACATATTTCTTATTTTTTTATTCTGTAGATATTTGAAATTCAGAATGGTCCCTTCACATATACAGCATCTGAAGGGAGGACAAGAAGTGATGGATGGAAACTAATCAACTATAAAGTCAGAGCCAACCTAGAATTAAGGAGAAATTTGCTGACAGATAGAACAATTAATCAGTTGCCTCCAGAAGTTGTGGGTGCTTCAACACTGGAGATTTTTAAAACATTGGATGACCATTTGTCTGAAATGTTACAGGGTTTTTGGCTTGAGCAGAGGGCTGGATTAGAAGACTTCCAAGATCCTTTCCAATTCTGTTGTTCTGTTATGATAGGAAGGGAATACATGTTTAATATATTATTATATAGCCAATTATGTGGAATCACAGCCACCAGTTCTTTAGCTGGTGTTGGATTTCACATACTTGAATTCTTCCAAGAACCTAGGGTGTCATAATGTATTGGTGTAGTATATATGCAAATCCAAGTAACATGGCCTTTTGTAATTGATTAATGAAAATGTTGCCAACGAGCAGATTTTCTTTAATGCCATTCATGATTATTATTTTTTGTATGGCACCCAGTATGCTGATAACAACTGGATCAGGAATAATCTACCTCTTTAGGAAGAAGTGATTAAAATAGTTGGTTTTCTTCAATATGGGAATGCATTTCCCTTATTATACTCACTGTGATTTAATTTGGGCATTTTTTTTCTACTGTACTTTCACACCATTTAACAGACTTTTTATCCTAAAGCAACACATGACTGAGATATGTTGAGAAATTTTTGACTCACAAACTTGCATTAAGAAGTTATTCAATGAATATCTCTATAAAGCAGGTCTATGCAAAGCAACATTAGCATGAATATAGCAATTCACTCTGAATTATTCAATCCTTCTTTTGGTATTGCAAGCAAAGGGGCTATGCCTGCACACACGTCTGATATTGTTTTACCTGCATTTCAGACAGTAAATAATTATTCACAGCAGAAAGCCATCTTCTTGAATAATTCAAAAACAAAAATAAAAACCAAAACCTGTGATGTTGTTCAAACAATATAATGCTAATTAGTAGTGCTGTGTAAAATGAATTTGAAATACCTTGTCAAGTCTCATGCAGTTGTTTTCCATTAGAAAGAACTGTTTTAAATTCAGAACAGAACTGTTTAAACCTCAAACAATTGAAACAGTTGTCTGAAGCTATTGTTTTAAGCTCGATAGGGGATATTTTGAATTCAAGAGATCCAAATTCAAACAGCTTTATACAACCTTCTAAGAAATATAAAGGAGCACTAGTGTATCCCTTAGTGATCCATTCTACTCTCACAAAGAAGGAATGACTGCTAATTTTGAAAACTTTTCTTAATAATAAAATTTGTTACTGCTGTCTACAAAATAAAAGTAAATGCTTGTGTTTTGGAGTATTTGCACTACTGTAAATATGGAAAACTCCCCCCGCCCCCCAGCTTTCTCAGATTGGTAAGAAAATAATTGGTGCTGAAAACACTGTCCTCACTTTGAAATAATTTTGCTTACCATCCAAAACATACCTACACATATAAGCTAAGTTGCTAGTGAAACATGCTAATATCATTTAAAGGAATACTTAACTAAATGAAAACTTCCAGGGAAAAAATTCAAAGAGGCATCAAAAATTACATTTTTTACAGAAGTGCATAATTTTAAAAACTGTAATATCCACCAAAATCGAAGGAAAATTATTTGTCTTCATGCAAGTTTACCTTACAGGGTATTTCAAAACATAAGTAAAACACATTCCCTCTTAAGCAGTAAACATGATATAGGATGTGTATGAAATAAGAATGTAGATGTGTATTTAATTTAGATTTTAATGTAATCTTTTATGTTAATACTTCATAAGTCTATGAAGTTTAATAGTACTTTATAGTGAACTTATAATCACAAACATCCCATGTATATATTAGGGAACACACACACACATCACTATTTTATGAAAAGCTAATTAAAAAGTGTGAATAAAATTGATATTGAAATGCAAAGGAAAATGCAGAAAAAGATGTGCAACATTTCCTACAAACTTTAAAAAAAGATAGCTGGATGGTTTCTGATACCAGTTTTAAAAAAGATAAAATGAAGGTGGTGATGATATTGAAGTAGCACAATAATGCTGACCAGATGGGGAAGCAGGAGATGGGATTCCATAGATAAATGAATCTGTTAGCTATTTCTGGGTTTAAGGATGATGCAGGGATGAATATGGAATGACATCAGACTTGAGAATTTCCCTCCTCCTTAACCTTCCTTTGAGCAATTTCCTTAAACTGGATCCTTGATGTTATCTCTTGATTATTATTTTTTTGCTTCTTAGCCAGAATTAATCATGTCAAGTAACGTTCTACCATTCCCGTACATATCCCAAAGTTTACTTTAAAAGCATTTGTTCATAATGGGTTCATTTCAAAGAAATGAAAGCTGAATGCAATAGTGATCGGGAATTACAAGGAAAATGCTAATAGTTATTTTTATGAGGATAAAAGACTAAGATAGTTTCCCCCCATGAAATATTAGATTGGTTAGATTCCTATTGACAAAGTTGCTTAAACTGAGTAAGTGCCATGCTGTCAGGTGTAAGTAACCAGGTCCACATGTGAAGGATTCAATTTAGTTTTATTGTTCAAGCCTACACACAAAAATCTCAGATTAATGGTTTGCATATGGGTTAAACTAGATAAGGTTAGATGGTATCCAAGGGGTTGGACTTTGCCTTATGACTATGTAGAGACTCTAAACTAATCCCCCACTTAAAAGTACAGTACAGTGATCAAAAGAAGAAAAGGAAAAGATGGCCAAACAGTGAGGCAACCTATACAGTAACATTAAAACCACTGCACCATGGACTCCCACAATATCTTAGCCCAGCATTTTGGAAAAATAACAGATATTTAGAAAGACAGCAGGGTGGTGCTAATCAAATGTCTGGGATGCTTTTCCAGAGGACACAAACTATGACAAAAAAGGCACATTTCCCTGGTCCAATCAGAGAATGTTACCCAACAAGCCCCAAAGCATTAACCTTGTTATTTATATTAATGATATTACACTGTATGATTCTCTCTCCCCCCACTCTTACACACACACATTAGACACATACACATATTTAGAAATAAAATAATATGCAACATAAAGTCTCTAAAATTGTCTTAGCATGAAAATCACTAAGATGGTTCCTGGTTTTTTTAACAGATGAGAATCCATATTTCTCATTTAACTGTTGAAAGATTGAAGGCTTTTGAGTTATATTATCAGTATTTCAAGATATATAGTGCTACTAACACTCTGTGATGTAAAGATGACCTCCCATCATCAGTAATCTTTGCTTTTGCTATGAAGTATTTCAAAATCTGGGAGTAGTTTTCCTTCTCTGCTGGGTAATAGCTAAGAAATATGAGACACATCTGCAGCTGTGCAAAGCCTGGACTGAAGGGAGGGGATGCAGGTATCTTGAGGAAGCTGACATGTCTGGATATGGTTATAGTCCAAATGAAAACAGCCTGTCAATTTATGGAAGCTACTTTCCAATCCAATGAGATAATGTGCAATGTAACTATAATGAATAGATACGTACTATTGTCAACAACATCATCCTAACCTTGGTTCCCTATTGCAAACCAAATCAAAACATCTTTCTTTTCTTTAAGATAGGTTCTGGTTCTTTTCTAACAAGATAAGGT
The DNA here is from genome assembly GCF_049901735.1 of Notechis scutatus. NCBI lineage: Eukaryota > Metazoa > Chordata > Lepidosauria > Squamata > Elapidae > Notechis > Notechis scutatus. Next base: position 191,682,637 of record NC_142011.1, read on the forward strand.
AGATTGCAACTATTGATGATGATGACCAACTAGAACCATTGAGACTACTTCTCTGTTTGCTTGGCTTTATTTTTTAATATATATTTGTAATAAATGCTGAAAAGCTGAATAGCCAGCCTTGGAAGCATCTTTGCTTTCATCCTTATTTACAGGAACTCTTGTGGATTCAATAGAGGGCCCACAGAATTTCTCAGAAAATAAACATGAATAACAGCTGCTGAGTTCTTTGTAAATATTCCAGTTATCACTTATCCAGATTACCTCTCCAAATTTAAAGCTATCTTTTTTTTGTTGCCTAAACAAGATAAATGTAAGTTTGGAGAGGTAATCTGGAAGGCACAAGGAATATATTGAACATATTCACCAGTTTTGTGACTGAATATGCAGCTCACCCACTTGTGCCATTTAATAGGAATACTGATAGTATATTCTAAATATTTCAAATGTGTTCCTATTTCTGAATCTTGCTGCAGGTGAAAAATTTGAGCTAAAACTGTGAGAAAGTGGCTAATTTTTTTTAAAAAAAGGTGTTAATAAGTATTGTCAAGGGGCAAATTTGATGGAGATTTGATAAAAGTTTTGTCATCGGCTCTTTATATTTATTCCACCTCAGTAGTTGCAGTTGCAGTTCATGGACAAAGATCATATACTGTGAAATGTGACATTAATCTACTGTATGTGATTTTATTACACTGAAGTTTATATTTGTTTTATGTTTATTTCATTATGTTGAGGATGCTTTACACAGTATTTTTAATAATTTCAATAATGTTGCAATATTCTGACATTTTCAGTTTATTGTGCAATAATCTGTTAAGCGTACAGTGCATTTCTCTGTGAACACATAAGCCCATCATCCTGATCTAGAATAAAGCACTTTTAAGAGTTGTTATATCAAAAAATGAAAACGTTTGTAGCAACTTCTTCAATAAGCAGGAAAATACTACTACCATTGTTTCGATTGCTCATGTGAATATTTGAGTTATTAACAATATTCTAATCTAAGGGAAACTCTTTCTTTTCCCAGGTTACCATGGTTTTCAAACATACACTCATTCTTAAGAACAATTCCTATACTCTTTAAAAGGTTTGAGATTTAAACAAATTTTGCGTGAAATTACAGATTCTACTTTTCATGTATTTTCACAGGATAACTCCCATAGCTCTATAATTTTGATGTTGTATTGTTTATTTTCTGTTACTTCTTTAGTCAGTGAATGAAAAAAAAAAGCGCTGGGTAAACTCTGCAGGGGTGAAAATGCTCAATTGATAATGACAGGAACTGGCAATATTATACAAAATTGTTAACATTTCACAAGCCCTATTTTTCCCCTTTTATTTAGGCCAAAATGGAGGGGGAGGGGGACTGAAGCTGAGTTTTTCCCAGTTTGGACTCATCCAATTTTGGGCCACACTGAATTTTAAATAAACTATTATTTAATCAAATGCAGGCAACATTAGTTTCACTCCTGCTGACAACTTCAATTAGAATATTTTTACTTTGGACTTTAAAAAAAAAGGCTCGTGATCTTTATATTGCTGTAGCTTCTGCAGAACATCTGGTTACAATTTTTATATATTCAGCCATCAAACTCCTATCTCCATGAAACAGTTTATTCAAGATTTGTTTTAATTATCCAGAACTGCAAACTGCATCTGGCTTTCTACAAAAAAGTGAGGAGGATATTTCAATTGAGGCAAGCATTACTTTTACTGGATCAACAGGGTTGATTGTTGATATAGAAAGAAAGCTGCTGGACAAAGGTAATCATAAAAAGAAATGGTTCTTCGCCATGTTTAGGAAAAAATACTGTTTTATTATGGATTTTATTCTTTTACATTATACTGTTAATTGTCATCCTATGATTTTTCTCCTTTTTGCTGGCCCTATCCATAAGTTCATTTGTTAATATTCTCACAATTTCAGCACAAGCTACAATTCTAATGATCTGAAAGTAAGGCCTACTGATTTAATTGGACTTTAACTTCTAAAATTTAGGCTGATGGTCTGACTTAACCATCACAATTATCTTTTGAGCAAATCCTGACTTAGAAACTAAAACTGTATATTTTTTGTAATGTTTGTAATGGCTTCCTGTCGTGTGGAGCAGAAGGCTCTTTTTAATGAAAGGTACACCAAAATAGATTGGTCTGTTTCTTGTAAATATTGATATAGATGGTTTAATGGAGGTAGAGACTGAAGAGTCAATATTTGTTCCTGTTTTTTGATTGGTATAATTAACCAAGTGATGATGCAGGAGAATGAGTGTCATGTATATTAGGTTTCTTCTAGGGAAATAAAGGGAACATGTTCTTTTTTATCAGAATGATATTCAAGAAAAAAATACTTTTACACACTCTGAAAACATTGGTGAGAAAGAGAAGAGTGATACATAATTCTATGTATGTTAAAAATTGGGATTGTGAAACTTGGATTTAAATCTTGACCCATCACATGTTTTATTTCCTATTATTGAAATCTGAAGTAAGCCATGCTGGTTAGTAATTCTAGGTGTTGTAGACCCAACAATATTGGGAGATACTTGATTTGGGAAGGCTGGTCTAAAATGATCCCAGGTTCCTTTTCAAACAAAAGCTGCAAACCCCAAACTGTATCCATTCTAAATAAACATATAGGTTGTCCTACAGAATAAGGAGACATGGTGGTTCAGCATTTAAGACACTGGGCTTGTTGCCTGGAAAGCTGGCAGCTTAGGTTTGAGATCTGAGGTCCTCACCCCAGCTCCCATCCTTGCCCCAACCTTTGAAAGCATGCAAATGCAAGTAGATAAATAGGTACTACTTTGGAGGAAAGATAACAGTGCTCCGTGATGTCATGCTAATTACATGACCGCGGAAATGTCTTCAGACAGCGCTGTCTCAATGGCCTTGAAATGGATATGACATAGCTCCCTATAGTTGGCAATGATGGCAGAGTAAAATCGGCAGGGACTCCTTTACCTTTACTTACTGAATATGCAGACCAAATGAATAAATGAACAATGATTCATATAAACGTTTATGAGTATCAACTTGGATATTTAGTATCAGTCAAGCTCTTTTTTTGACTATATATACTGTAGTGTCTTAGGGACAATTATAATTTGGGCAAAGGTAGGATTTCTGTGGCATTTTTCACTATTGTGACAAAAAGATAATTTCTGTAGTAGAATAGGTACAGAATAGAGTAAGAGTGCAAACATTCCTTATACTTTTACAAGTGTCCATCTCATAATGTAATGTGGAAACTTTCAACTATTTTCCTAATGAGGTAACTTATTTGGAATTCAATATATGAAAATACGAGAAAAAAAATTCTTACTGTAAAGTCTACTCTTACTATTTTTGTTTTTCAAGCAACTAGCATCTAACATATCATGCTAAATCATATCTTTCAAAATCTTTAGGTATCTCCCCCATTCAGCTTTTCCTAAAGAGGCAGCTTGCTTTACAAACAATTACTGAAAAGATACTATATTGCTCCAAAAATAGATCAATTTCCTAACCTAGCAGGGAGGATGAACACACCTAAATATTAAAAACAAATGTCCTGGACATCCACCACAAAATGCTACATAGATGGGTAACCATTATCTTATTCAAAGATAATCCAATGAGAGAAAAATGCAAACAAAAACATTTATGAGAACTTTACTTCCAGAAATGGAGAATCATTTTACAAACTAATGTTTTTTCTATGGAAAAATATCAATCTTGACCCATTACTTAAATTTCCTAAGGTTCTTCAATGACTCTGACCTTTTAGCTATTGTTATAGTAATATTGTTGTCATTATATATTGTCAATTCAACAGATTGTCTAAGTTTGATTGGTGGGCTAAAGGGTGATAGAGCAGTGAAACAAAAATGAAAGAGAACAGCATATTTCAATATAATTAGTGAAGTAACATATCAGTATACGTTGACAATTAATTTTATATTCATGGTATAGAAGTGTACTTGGAAATTTTAATTATTACAAGTGTTTTATTAGGTTAACAATGATATATTTGGGTTAACATTATTTTTCTATATTATTGTCTATATCCAACAAATTAATATATTATATTTTTAATTATCTTGTGTAAGCCTGATAGATTTCAGTCACATTATTATATCGCATTATTCATTTTCCCATGACTTATTATTAATGTTGTCATACCCTTACTAATTATCTCCAGATGTATTGCAGAAAAATATATTATTGTAAGAAATTTAAGACTTCCTTTTTTGCAAGAACTTTTTGCTGTTACAAAAAGAACTTTGTCTTTCCTATCTATAATAAATCAAGCATAACTGATGGTCATTTCTTAATATCAACTACTGAAATTCCAGTTACCCAATTTCTCATAAAGATAATGCAATCTGGCAAAGATATTTCTTTTTAAAACTGCCAATCTTCCAAGCTATGATATTGGTAAATGTACCCAGTTTGAAAGGACTCCTAATTCATCAGTGAACAAAGAATAATTCAAAAACCATCCCAATTTCTTATATTAAAATTATCCAAAACTAATTTTAGCCCAATTTACTACTGCATCAAATGAATTTTATTAAAATTCTAAAGCAATAGCCAGAAATGCCAAAATGCTAACATAAAATTTTGAGTAAATATATGTAAAAAGAAAGACCCTATTGTTCAGAAGAAAGCTGTGATATAGTAGGATTGGAAAAATATAGAAAGCTGTGATATTGTAGGATTCGAAAAATATAGAGTCTAGGTTGGTGCGAGCTTTATAGTACAAAAGTCAGGAAACGAGAACTTTTTCATAACATATTTAAAATTTTTCCAAAAAGATTGCATGCATATTAAACAAGGCAACCTATTTTTCACCAATGATTGCTTTGTCTTTGCATGCAATCGTTTTCCACTTTTGTTTCTTTTCTATGGTTAGAGTTCAAATACTGGACAATTAAGACTTGTTGCTTAGGAATCTTCAACTAGATGTATTTATTGTTCCCTCAGTAAGGTAATACACATATACACACCCTTGCTTTTAAGCTCTTAAATCTATGATTCATTTAAACTGTCAAAATTATCATCGTAATTAGACATCCACACTTTTTATATGCTACTTTATGTTGAATCAATTGTCTAATTGACAGATATTTAATTGCCTAATTCTTTCTGCATGCAAGTGTCCTCCCTTTAAAGTGCTAGTGGAAAAAATCTTCCTAAAAGAAACTGTCCACATTTACTTTAATATGGTTCCAAGCACTCAACTCTGCTTTTCTAAGCATATTTTTTTATCTTCCTAAACAAAGCATTTTCCACTAGTGGTTAATATGCTTTGTCTCTCCTCTCCCCGTTCATCAAACATCTGAAAGAGAAGGTTTGTTTACGCGTTTTTCTTCTTCTTCTTCTTTTTTTTTGAGGAGGGAGTACAAGCTATTTCCTTCTTTCCAGTTTCCTCATAAAAAAGGAAACACGTTTCCTTTTTCAAAAATTGTGCACAGAACTTAATGCTCTCATGTCAGCATCTTGCATGAGGACTCTGAAATGTTTTTAAAGAAAGAAAGAAAAAGAATACAACCCTGTAGCTGATCTTAGCAGGTGGTTGGAATGGGGTACCAATGTTTTTTTTTTCCTTTTACAAAATGGGTATAAGCTCCAGTTGCTCAGGCTCACCTTTCTAACTTCCCAGAGTATTTATGGGTGGTATTTCGTCTATTTGACTACAAAGCAAGAAAAAGAGAAGGAGAAGAAGGAGGAGAAAGAAAGAGATAACCACACAGCAGAATTAGAAGGAACATTGGGGGTCTTCTAGTCAAACCCCTGCTCAACTAGGAGACCGTATACCATTCTGGACAATCTCTTCCTAAAAACTTCCAATGATGGAGCACCCACAACTTTTAAAGGCAAGCTGTTCCATTGATTAATTGTTCCCACTGTCAGAAAATTTCTCCTCAGTTCTAGTTTTGATAAGTTTCCATCTGTTACTTTTTGTTCTGCCCTCAGGTGCTTTGAAGAATAGACTGAACTCCTGTGCTGTATGACATCCCCTCAAATATTGGAACACCGCTATTTTCTCACTGTTAGTCCTTCTCTTCATTAGATTAGACATACACAGTTCTTGCAACCGTTCTTTGTTATATTTTAGCCTCCAGTCCCCCAATTGATTGCAGAAATACGACTTCAGCAACAGATTGGTCAATGTCTGGAATACTCTACCTGACTCTGTGGTTTTTCCCCCAAACCCCAAAAACTTTAACCTTAGACTGTCTACTATTGACCTCACCCCTTTCCTAAGAGGTCTGTAGGGGGCATCCATAAGTGCACCAACGTGCCTACCGTCCCTGTCCTATTGTTTCTTTTATTTTTCTTATATATATCCATGTATTCATAACCATGTTTTTACATATACCTATTATCTTGTAAGCAATTGACAAACCAAATAAAATAAATAAAAAATAATCATCTTTGTTGCTTCTCTCTGTACTTTGAGCATCTACATTTTTTTTTGTATCATGGTGACCAAAACTGGATGCAATATTCCAGATGTGGCTTTATCAAAGTGTGTTGTGATAATGTGGGCTGTAGTGGTCTAGAACTGTCTCAATAGTTCACTCTTGAAATGCCACTGTTTGTGTGAAAGTATGACAATTATTTATGTTGAGTGACTTTGAACAACTTATATTCACAACAGTTCATGCATAAAACCTCAAAGATTGGTAGAGAAGAATCTTCCTCTTACCTCTCACTGTCTTGTCCATTATCTTTAACTTTTTTTCCTTGTATTAATTTTACTGTAATTTCTTTTTGTGTCATTGTTGTGAACTATCCAGAGATGTTGGGAGTTGGGTGGAGAAGCATACAAGTTCAACTATATATTGTTATCAATTGGGCACCCTTTTACCAACCACATTAAAATGGCTGAAGTTACAAAAATATTTTTAAATGATAGCAATTGCAATGTGTATTTCTGTCATTTCACTCCCCAGGGTACCAATCTGTGAAGCCTGTGTGCTCTTCAAAATATTGGAAACACTCAATCGTAAGGTCTCTTCAATGTTCATTCACTACCAGCATCTTATGCCACTTCTTTTTTTTTGCAGAATGTATGCAAAGATCCATTTATAAATAAAACACCTGTTTCTCATTTGCAGTGTTAATGTTTCTTTATTAATCAGTGTCTCCAACAAGATGGGATGTCAGAGTCAGTTGAACCAGCAAAGATGCTGAAACAAAAGAACTTCTTGTGTGCACAGATGGATGGATAGGACTTGAGAAAATCTGATTTATTTCAATGGAGAATTTCAAGTCAATCCTACAAAAAACCCGACATTATCCTTTATCCTTCCCACCCACCCACCCCATTGATTACTTATGTGTTCTTATTCAATTTCTCATCAAAACTGTTCAATCAATGTTTAAATAACTGCAGGTTAATACAGCAGAGGCTCCAACTACTTCACGCCTGATCTAACTTTCCACCTGAATTCATTTCCTGCAGACAGACTCAACTGAGAAATATAGGATAGTCTGGAAAGATTTATGTTTAACTACTTCTTCGGGATTTTTGGCTGTATAAAAGTATAAGGTGTCCTGGTTTTAATATGAAGAGCACAATAATGGTTTAGCTTGGGACTTTTAAAAACAATCATTACCGCTTGGGTCTATTTTCAAAGCTCTCTGTGCCTCAAGTAAGTGCTAGAATGAAGAAATAGTCCATGAATGGAGATAAACCACAGCACAAACGCTTCCCAGATAATTGCCTTCACAGATCTGGTTGAGTGTTCGTCTCTTTTAACTAGCCTCATTACTGTACCTGAAGACAAGCAAACATTCATTTCATGCTTCTCATTTGCCCTCTAAACAAGCAAAAATCAACACATGGAACCAGAAGACCAATTCCAGGCAATATTTTACAAACCCAGACATTACCAGAAAATACATAGAGCAAAGTTTTTCCACAGACTCACTGTCAAGGAATGTGCAGGATACATGAGTAATTAATGAATAATGAAAGTAAAAGGGTGCTCAAATTAGATCTTCCAAATTTCACCAAATAAAACCTACCTATCCAAAATGTTATGCCTTGTCACTGTACTGATGTTTAAAAAAAATAAATCTGGAGAGGCAGAACAAAGAAACCTCTTGTATTCAGCTCCACAGTTACTGAAATTCTATGTTTATTTTTAAATACAGAAAGTATACATATCAGAACCAGTCAGTATTAGATGGAGACTTTTCAGATTTTAATGCCAGCAGTAGCATTAAATCTTGATTGTCCAGATGTTTAAATCCATAGTCAGAGTCCTACCAAAGTTTCCAAGAATTAAATGACTAGGTAAGGTGATTTACTATACCCCCAACCCCCCAGGAACTGGGCTGCGCAAGCAAGCAAAGCTTCATCGGCGCATGCACAGGATCTAGGCAGTGCGTGAAACCACCCCCACTCTGTCCTATGGAAAAACTGTTTGCTACGAAACCAGCTCTGCCTACTACTGAAGACAGAAATGGACAAGATCCTTATATGACTGCTCCACAAGTTAAATTCCAAACTTTTCCTTCTCAAGTTTTTAGTCAGAGGAAATTTGGCCACCATTTATCAGTTCTACTGAGAGTAATATTTACTATCCATCCCTTATGTCATATGGAACATCTCCTACTTCTCAAAGATGCAGTACTGATGATGTTCTTGGATAACCCTTTGCACTTTGAATAGTCATTGGATTCCTATACATTGCATTGGATAAAGATACAGAAACTGAATGTGATCCAACAGGTAACCTACCAAAGTTTTCCGAGAGTAAAAAAATAATAATCCAAATCCTGTTGTAACATTTCTAATGTGGTAGAAAGAATATCATTATATACCTAGCAGTACTTATAGTAATCATAATAGCTATATGTAGGCTTAATTACATTTCCATGTAAATACAATTTCATTTTTGACCCCTGCCCCGTCATTATTTTTAGGTGTATGACATTCAGCATGCCATTTAAAAGCCATTGTAACTATTTTGCATTGAGGCATAATACAATAGTTTCCATCCCATAGGATTTTTTTTCCCCCATAGTGATATCCAATATTCTCCAGTGGCTAGAGATATTAAGGAAAGATTAGATAATGGGCAGGGTTTTTTTAAAAAAAAATGAGATATAATTTTTTTAAAGATAACAGCGGGGACAACTGTGGAAAAGACTGATATGGGAGTCAAAGCTTTCTTTCATTGGTATTAGTATCATTGGTATCTTATTATACTAAGATTGATGACTGTCTGTTTGGGATGTGGTAGTGGATTCCCACACTAAACATGGAGATGGACTAGATCAGCGGTCGCCAACCAGTGGGCCGCCGCCCACTGGTGGTCCGTGAGAAAATTTTGTTGATTTGCAAAGAAATGCTACCCCAAAGCATCTCCTCAAAGCAATTAATCCAGGCTGCAGGGAGACACAAGGCTGTGCCGCCCACATAGCCCGGGAATGCAAGGCTTGCATCATTTGCATTAGGAACAACACGAGGTAGTGAGGGGAGGGGGGAAAGGGGAGAACTTGCCTGGCTACTGGGTTGCTTCTTTCCGCTTCTTTCGTCTTCTGCTTTTGGCTGCACACAAGGAAAGCAGCAGAAGTCTTTCTTTCTATCTCCCAAACTCTGCCAGAAATGAGTCTTTGCAGGATCTTGGAGCAGGATGCCTTGTAGGGTCCCAAAGACTCATTTCTGGCAGAGTTTGGGGGATAGAAAGAAAGACTTCTGCTGCTTTCCTTGCGTGCAGCCTGAGAACGGAGCTCAAAGCAGGCTAGGAATGGGGCTGCCTTGGAGGGTGAGGGTGTGTGTGTGTGTGTGTGTGTGTGTGTGTGTGCACAATCCATCTCTGCTGTGGAATTAAATTCACGGGAATTTGCATGTCTGTGTCTTTTCTTTCCAGCCTCAAGGGTGTGTGTGTGTGTGGGGGGATGGAAGGAAGAGAGGGGGGAAGGAGCGATCCATTGCTGCTGGGGAATTAAATTCACAGGAGGGGAGAATTTGCATGGCTTGACTGCTGCAGAGTGACAAATATTAGATAGTACTGTGCATTCAAATGTTTGTCCTGTAATGACTGGAATGAAAACAGAGTGGAAATGGGTATTTTGTGCTTGCTGATAAACTTTCATAAGTGTGAAAGTATAAGGGGGAAAAAAATACTAGTTACACATTACTCTTAACAAAGACAGAACACCAGGACTTTGGACTCCCCCAAACCCAAAGGATGAGAGAAGCCCTTCCTTTCCCTTCACTCTGCCCCACAATTCCCATTTATGTTTATGTTTAATATAAAAAATAAAATGTTTATATTAAATATATTATCTTTTTAAAAACATTCATATTAGTGGGACTCGGGATTTAAAAGTATGAGTTTGGTGGTCCCTGAGGTCCAAAAGGTTGGTGACCCTTGCACTAGGTGATCTCTAAAATCCTCCCCAAAACTTGCTTTCCACACTTATACCATTTCTTCTCTTCCCGCATTTGTAGAAACTGAAAGACCATGAATCCAGTCTTCCCTTAACCATGGAAGCTAATAGTTGCTCTCTCTCAACTCAAACAACCTCAAATGAAGTTTGCGGTAGGGAGAATACAAAGAAGGAAACCTATAAAATGTACCTTGACTAGTCAAAATAATTAAAGGTGAGATAAATCAAAGAAATAAATGAATTAATGTAAACATAAATGTAAATCCTTGTAGAAATCCTAATACAGGTAATCCTTAATTTAGGACCACAATTTTTGTTGGCAAGCGAGACATTTGTTAATTGAATTTTCCTCCATTTTATGATTTTTCTTGCCACAGTTGCTAAGTGAAGTATTGCATTAAGTAACATGGTTGTTAAGTGAATCTGGCTACCCAGTGACTTTGCTTCTCAGAAGGTTGCGAAAGGTGATCAAATGACCCTCAGACACTTCAACCGTCATAAATATGAGTCAGTTGACAAGCATCCAAATTTTGATCCCATGACCATGGGAATGCTGCAACGGACATGAGTAAAAAATGGTCATAAATCACATTTTTCAATGCTGCTGTAACTTCAGTCACTAAATGAACTGTTGTAAATTGAGAACGATCTGTAGATTTCCCAAAGTTTCTGAAGAAAGATCCTGAAAAAATATCCTCTAATATGGTCAAATCCAAAGAGAATTGAATTTTAATACAGTGGAATCACCTGGTTTTTTTAAGGTCTTAATTCAAGTCAAAATGTGCATATCGTATTATTTGCTCTTTAGATATTATTTCATTAGCAACATTGTCTATACAAAACAGATTTGTCATAACTGAATTCATTAATGCTTTTTCTCTGCATAAGTATCTTGTTAAAAGATTCTATTAAACAGTCTCTGCCTTTGAAGAATGTGCCAAAAGCCATTGTCCAGAAAGTAGGCAGATGGAGGAAACAAACTAAGTTTAATTCAACTTTCGTCACAAAAAATAAAATTGGATTAAAAACCTACATCATCATCATCCAGAGGAATTGTGAGAACTTTATCCAACTTTTAGAAACCAATTATAGGCCTGGGGCTTTAAGATGTGTTTCCTAGGCTGGATTAAGGTTACCTGGTACCCTAAGCACAGCCCAACAATAATGTCCTGAGATACTATGAGAGTAAAACTCTCATGTCAGGAGTTTGAAATAAATATAATATCTGACAGCACCTTCAAACTAAACTTCTAAACTTTAGTCACTTGTTATGGCAAGTATTTTTTTTTAAAATGCAGATTAAAAGTCAAACAAGGACAATGACCAACAATTTGACTAAAGACAAGTGTGGCAATAAAAGAATTAAGGCCATGATAGTTTTGGGAAAGCAACAATTCTGTAGTGGCCACCTTCCCTTGATGTGCTAAGTGCATGCTTATTTTTGTTCACTGGTTAATTCAGAGCTACGTGTTTCTATTTGAAGTAAAACATTCAGCAAAATAGAAATCTATGAAATACAAACTTTCTTTGACATCTTCATTTTTACACTGCTAGAAGAAGAAAAGGGTTTTAGAATTGAGGAAAATATAAATGCTAACAATAACCTATTGGTTTCTTGTTTGTAAACACAGTATCCCAAAGAAAACCGCCTTTCATGGAAATGGGAAATCAAACAGAAAAGAAAAGAGTGAATGCAAGAATCGATCTACCTTTTTAAAAATCTACTCGTGGCATTTCTGTTTTCAGTATCTACTGTGCTTAAGATTTTTATTTTACTTCTGCTGGAGAAAAGTAAGAGATGCAACTGCAATAGTCATGAAAACCAAGGAAATTGATTTTTTCTTCTTCTTGGGAAATTAACAGTCAATTCAGTATGACTGAAAAATAGTCTAAAAACCAACATTTACTAAGCATGGAACTCACACACAGAAGCCTTGTTGAAAATCCACAACAAATCGTTCATTACAAACAAATCCACAGTATTACAACAGTCTTCAGTAAGGTTGAGGCTGACAGTAGGAAAGCTGTTTCCTTTCTTTTTTTAGAAACAGTCTAAAAGCAAGCAAAATATCTATGGATCTTCAACCAACATTTCATGATTTGTGCTAAATGAGTACATTAGAAGGATGAACTTCAAGATATGTAGATCAGACTAACCTATCAATAATATCCACATGACATCAGAAACCCATTAAAAACCCACAAAAAAACTATTTACAAATTATCTATCCATACAAAATTTATTTATTTAAATTTAAAGGCTGACTGACTCTTGAGTAGTATTTCTCTAATATTATTAGAGATCTAATTTTTTAGAAGGATAGTCTAAAGGCATCAATCCCACCAAATAAGGATTTTTTTTCAATTTACCGTATTTGCCGGCGTATAAGACGACTTTTTGCCCTGAAAAACATGCCTCCAAGTGGGGGGTCGTCTTATACGGCGAGTATATAACAAAGGTCGTCTTATACGCCGGCAAATACGTTGTTGTCACTCGGTGCAAGAGCGACGGGGGCGGAGCTCCGCAACTTGCGAAGCCCCTTCAAGCCCAGCCGGAGTCTCTTCCTCCTCCTCCCCCACCCACCCACCCACCCACTCCGCTCGTGCGAGCGGACAGGCAGGCTCCAGGCTTTGCCCCATCCCTCACCTCCTTCCATCCCCTCCACCCCCCACCCCCAGTGGCAGAAACTTCGCCGCACGTGGGGACGAGTAGAGGGTGGGAGAGCAGCGACGCAGCTCAAAGCTGAGAAAGCGCCATCCTTGCTTTTGTGCTTCGGGAAGAGTTCGTGTTTTTTGTTTTTTGTTTTTCTCCCAGGAATGGGATGCTGCTCGTGCGATTTTCTTTGGGAATTTTCTCTTCCCGGTTTCAGCCTTTGCTCGAATCCTCCCCCGATTCACTTCTGGAAAGGATGCTTGTGTAACTCTTTTCCTAAGCGTTGCTGGGGTGGAGGGGGCAGTGTGCAGCGTGAGCGAGAGGCTCTTTTCCTTTCTCCCTGAGCGCAAAACCGTCTGCCTTCTTCTCTCTTGGACGGACCGAGCAAGGCTAATAAGATAATAATAAGATAATAAGATAAGATCCTAAGCGCGTTGTGGAAACAGATCTGGATCTCATTGGAGAAAGGTAGCAAATGAATGAACTGGACTTTTGGCAAGTCTCGGGTAGGAACTCGACGCTTTCTGGAAAGTTAGTGAGCAGGAAAATAGACATCCTTTCCGCTTTCTCCCAGCGTGGGTATTTCATTATCCCTCCCTGTAAGAAGTAACAACCACAAAGCCAAGGGAAAAAACGATGCGCAGGAAAAAGCCACAGTAGGAAGCAAAGATTTCTCCCCCCACCCTCTCTCTCTGAAATAATTAATGTCGCAATCAGTGTGGTGCACCCTTGGAGACAAATTGGTTGGGGAGGTGGAAAGATATTAAGAAACAACTCGACTGTTTTTCGTCCAGTTTTATTTTTATTTATTTATTTTCCCTGAAAAAAGCAGATCGCTCAACGGTGTCACAAAGAAAGGGAGAGGAATTGAGTGCCAGTCTGAGAAAGGCGAAGCTGCCTCTCTAAAGCATTTTGGTGGCTTTGTAAGTTTGGGGGAAAGGGGTGGGGTGTCAATCAAGAATTATATCCAGAATACCCCAAGTGTTACAACTTACCGTATTTGCCGGCGTATGACTTTTTGCCCTGAAAAACATGCCTCCAAGTGGGGGTCGTCTTATACGGCGAGTATATAACAAACTCTATATTTTGAGTGGAAATGTTGGGGCTCGTCTTATACGCCCAGTCGTCTTATACGCCGGCAAATACGGTAATAGGCAGATTTTATTTTTCTTAAGGTAGTCAGTCCTGTGTAAAAAATCATAAACAATACCCTCTGGAAGAAAATAACAGCATAAATGATCTCAATAGAATGCAGGAATTTTAAGGTGAAAAGAAAGAAAAGAGGGAGGGAGGGAGGGAGGGAGGGAAGGAAGGAAGGAAGGAAGGAAGGAAGATTTGCTTTACTAGAAATGCAAGAGAGTAGGCCAAAAGAGTACAGTAAGCAGACATGCCACATACTTTTATGAGTGGGTAAGTTTCAGAAGGACATTTTTCAATTACAACACGCTAGCTTTGCAAAACATTTCTAAAATCTATTTTCCAGTAGTCTTCTCTCTCCTCAAAGTGTAATGTGAAATCATGTACTGAGTTTCAAAAGACGACTACATGAAACAATTAGTATTTCAAATGTGACTCCATGTCAGCTTAAATTTTTGGTCAAGTAACATGACTGTTAGTTTTTTTGTATCTTTATTCAGAGATGTAGTTGATGCTGTAAAGCAAAGATAAATATTTTTTCCAATCCAAAAGCCCTACTTGGCTATTAGATTAGATTCCAGAAGTGGAATTAAAAATTAAAGAATAACAAACTGTTGTGTCAGAAGTGGATTTTTTTTAAAAAAGTGTGTGTGTGTGTAGCTTAGATATAAATAATCATAGATTTAAAATAAAATTCATAATAAATGTATTTCATTTATTTATAAAAATAAAAATAGTATCCGTGCTGGTTCTTGCAACAAGAAAAATCCCAAATTGAATACATCTATATGTATTAAATATAATTAATTGTTCCCCATGTAGTTATTTTTTATTTTCAGTATTTTTTAAATGATTTTATTATAATCTAAGACTACATAGAGGCTGTCTGTAGTGCACAAAAAAGTATCTTGTATGTGGAAGCAAGGTACTAGAAAATATCATGCACCAAACATATTTTAATTAATAAGCTAAAACTAATGAGTGGAATTATAACTTGCACTTTCTAAATGTGATGGTTTCCAATTAATTTTATTTAGTCAGTAATCACTCTGCTTCCATAGACGTTTCTTGAGTTTGGACTCCAGACTCTATTCCAAATGTTGATCTTATTAGAAGGTAAAATGCTGGTGGCCATGAAAAAAATTGGTTTTGAATTTATTTCTTTAGAATTGTCCATCAAAGGTCAGCTACATGACTCTTCAGTATTAATTTGAAACTTTTAAAAATGCCTAGATATTTCACTAAATTGATGTCCTATTTTAAGGTTCCCTGTAGCCAGTGGCGGATTAAGGCTCATTGGTGCCCTAAGGACTGACAAATCTTGCTGCCCCCCCCTCCATTGTACATACTATACATACTATGCTCAACTTTGTGGTGTCCCCTTTTAGGCCTGGTGCCCTAAGCACGTGCTTAGTCTGCTTAATGGTTAATACACCACTGCCTGTAGCATTCACCATCTGATATCCTTTAGATGTGTTGAATTCCAACTCACATAAATTAAGTAAACACAGTCAATGTGAGAAATTAAGACCTATCACAAGACCCTTACTTGAAGCCCTTGAACATCCACACCTGAAGCCCTTGTAAATCAATCAATCAATCAATCAAATGTTTATTGTCAATGCAAAACATGTGTACAATGAAATTGAAATGAGCCTCCTTGGTGCTGGCCTTGCAAGTCTATCATATTAAACCTAATTGTGCTGTTTATGTTGTGTTCAGAAGTCTGACAGCTCACAGATAAAAGCTATTTTTCAGCCTATTAGTTCAGCTGGCTATCCTTTTATATCTCCTGCCCGATGTTAGGAAAATAAAGAAGTGCTGACCAGGGTGTGAATCATCCCTGAGGATTTTCTTCACTGAGGCAGCGGGTCCTGGAGATTTCGCTAGTGGTGTCAGGGGACAGCCCATAATTTTTTGTGTGGTGTTCATCACCTTCTGTAATGCCTTTTTGTCAGCAGCTGTCAAGCCAGCATACCATACCATAATACAATATGTAAGGATACTTTCTATCGTAGACCCGTAAAAGGAAGTCATCAGTCATTATTCCACCTGATATTTCTGCAAGACCAGAGGTGGTATTCAGCAGGTTCTGACCAGTTCTGGAGAACTGGTAGTGGAAGTTTTGAGTAGCTTGGAATATCATCTCTGACTGGCCCCGCCCCATCTATTCTCTGCCCGCGGAGTCCCAGCTAATTAGCTGGGACTTCCTTTGTTGCCCTTCACAGGAGAACAGAGCTGGAAAGCGGGTTAGTGGGGTGGGGAGGGAATGGGGATTTTACAGTATCCTTCCCCAGGAGTGGGGAGGAAATGGAGATTTTACAATATCTGACATGCCCACCAAGCCACGCCCACCAAGCCACATCATGCCTACCAAGCCACGGCCACAGAATCTGTAGTAAAAAAATTTTGAATCCCACCACTGCTTACAACCAGAGGTGGTATTCAGCAGGTTCTGACCAGTTCTGGAGAACCGGTAGCAGAAATTTTGAGTAGTTTGGAGAACTGGAAAATACTACCTCTGACTGGAGATTTTACAGTATCCTTCCCCTGCCATGCCCACTAAGCCACACCCACAGAATCGGTAGTAAAAAAAAAAAATGAAACCCACCACTGCACAATACCCTAAAGAAATTGAGTCTCTGTTGAGTCTTCCTGACAGAAGAACATCCCTAAACTCCACTGAAGATGTTAACTAACCTGGTAATGAAATGTTTGGAAACCAATCCACAAGCTCGGAGAATGAACCTTCACCTTTAATTGTAGGAAGTGATAATGCAATTGAAAGACAACAATTTAGGGAACACTATTTTCATAGTGTTTTCCAAGGATTGCTTCATGTGCATGGAGACACTTTGAAGAATAAATCCCCATGCAGTTATAATGAGGAATGTTTCCTGAATGTGAAATCATGACTGCAATTTTAAAATGCTTACATGTTTATTATGACATGTAGGAAATTGCCTAAAATATTTAAACAAAGCAGCATCATTCAGAACAGTTGCATGTACAAGGAAAGTGAAAAATGATCTTCTAAATAATCTGGCCCAGTTTTGACTTAATTTGGACTACAGAATATGATTAACAAATTAGACTAGTGTTTCCCAGTTCCTGGAAAGAAACTGATGAGCACATATATTAAAGCAAGAGACTGAATACACACATATGTACACAGACAGACAGACAGAACCTTTGCCAATATACAATAAATGCTAGATCATTTTAGGGAAGTCTCTCAAGGCTTAGTCCTTCACGAACTGATGTAATCTTCACCACAGTCTGTGGTTGAAAATTGCCAATCACGTTTACCGAACAGAGAGAAAAAAAAATAAAGCTATAAATCTGGGTATGTGTTTTAACTTGCTTTTAAAGAGGTTAATCTTTCTGTTCACAAAAATCTCCCAATTGGTTTCTTATTTATTTTTGCTTCCCTACTTTATAATGTATTTATACCTTTTTAAAAAAAATAATAATAATCCACAGGCAGTGACCCTCATGTGGTCTTCTAATCTGAAGAAAAGCCAAGAGAAAGAACGTGCTCTGATGTGTTGAAAGAAAAGCCCATTCTCTGCCTAGGGAACTGCATCTAATACAGGAAATGAACACAAGTCCTCTGTAAGCTGTCCAGCTTCTGAATCAGCTGTTCCTTGCTCCAAATCTCTTTCTTGTCTCCCCCTTTGCCCCCGCCCTCTGTATCTATAGGACCAAATGCCAAATAGCAGAAGGGGAGGAAAGGAAAGTAGGGCTGATGGAGGGGGACGGGGGTGGTGGTGGTGGATTGGAAATGCAGTGTTTTTCTCCTCTTTTGCTGTACTCCTTCAAAGCCCGTGTAAATCTAACTTGAATCGTAAGCGGCTTTATTTTAACAAGTGTGAGTTATCAGAGTTCACATATCAAATGAAACCCAATGAATTCTGGGTTTGTTTTAAATTTCAAGCCAGAGGCCCTCAACTCTGCATTGCCCTTGGCAGCCAGCCAGACGTAGTAATAAAGTGTTAAGCAGAAGACAGGAAATACTAGAGAAGTCGAACAATGTTATGACAATGTTTATAACTTTTACAGTCAGGCCTGGCTGCACATCTGCATAACATCAGACTCTGGTCAGGCCCAGAGAGAGGAAACCGTTCTTTCGTTGGCAGCCATTTGCTCCAGCCAGATGTTATCACTTTACTGGTATCTTTTCACCAAATGCTAGATATGTGTGCACATACGCTCATTCACATTGCTAAAAAAGGAAATGGGGGATTTTTGTTTGGATGAAATAGGACAAATTAATTCTGTCTTTTGGTTTACTCTGACAAGATCTAAGACAGTTACTGCTCTGTGGCATGTCCCACCCCCCACACTCTCTCCCTGTCTTCTTTTTCTTTTTTTAATGTGATAATGGTAAAAAGTTTAGATTTTGTATCAGAGGGGGGAAGAAAGAAGGCGAAGGACCTTTTCCAACATAATGGGTGTAACGGGTCTTCAAAGCCAGGATAAAGTTCAAGTGGCTGTAAAATTAGGCATTTATTTAATACATACTGTTAACAAAGAGAGCTAGTTTGGTTAAGGCAGGGGTAGGGAAACTTGGCTCTTTTATCACTTATGGACTTCAACTCCCACAATTCCTGAGTGAGCCATAAAAGGTTCCCCATCCCTGGCCTACTGGTTTTTCAGTTGTGGGGGAAATCAATTTTTGACTTGAATGGGACTGTTTAATATACAAATGTGCCGCATTATCCAGCTGGATGACCTTGGGGCCAGTTGCTATCTCTCAGCCCTAGCAAGGAGGCAATGGCAAACCACTTTAGAAAAGCTTGCCAAAAAAAGTGCAGAGGCTTGTCTAGAAGAAAAGAAGAAGAAAATAAAACAAAATGTTACAAGCAGTCCTCAACTTATGACTGGTTGCTTAGAGACTGTTCAATGGAACTACCTTGGGATTAGTGATGACCCAATTCCTAAATTCTGGTGGTCGCCCCTTCCACAGTCACATGATTAAATTTTGAGGGATATTTATGGTTGTTTGCAGCATCCCCCAGTCACCTGATCACAATTTATGGTGGTGTCAAATGGTATTACTAGTGATTTTCAGAAACACTGCACTGTTTTGAATAATTACTTTGCTTATCAACCACTGATTGTATTATGACTGCCACAACTTATGACTATGACATTCATTATGGTCAAGTCAAGAACTACTTGTATAAGGCATTTGTCATTTATCCTGTATTTTTGAGTGCTGATGAGTGAAGGAACCCATCACCTTGGTCAAAACTAAGATATCCAGCATTTTTTTCAACCTAAATAATTTTGATCAACTGCCAAATAAAATGTTTCATTATCTACAATATTGAACTTGAGAAAAACATTTCAGCACTTGCCCTTATCATGTTTTCAGTGACTGCTGATCAACAATGTTTTTCTAAAGTAAACAAAAACAAAAATCACAAAGTACACTTAGCATACAATTTACAAAAACTGTTACAGCAGTACATAAAATCTGTTATGACAAGCCAAAACATTTCATTAATCTCAGGACTGAAAGGTCTATTAATTCCTTTCGAATTAGTATGTCACCTTTTACACTCTTAGTTTACACTCTTATTTGTCTTGACATAGAAAATATTGATTTTGCGTTCTTTTACACGATTGCTTACATTTTGAACATGGGTGATTCAAGCACTGCACAGATTATACAACACAATTACTGGATAATGATAGCTCATAGGCGAACATTAAAGAGAGTTTGAGGTGTATTGATAAAATTGTTATCATCATTTTGGCATCATGCAATGGTTCAGACCATAATTACAGCATACCAATTTGACTACACACATCAGATGTTAATCACAACTGTATACTTTTCCCTCTTGTCTTCACTTCTTTTTTTAGGGAGGGGAGAAGATTCCTTTCACCTGTGATGATAATCTTTTATGAACCATTCCTAGGAATTAAATTAAATTTCTTTCTGCATGAAGGAGTGATACCGGCTACTGGAATTGCAACAAACTCTTGAGTCCTACAGGTTTTGGCAGAAGGACAAAAGTACCTGAACATGCATAATTTTGCATGGGATTGTGACCAAAGCACTTAATAGGCATCTTGAAGTGGTGTTAAGCCCAGAAATACATTTTCACTGCTAATTATGTGTAGTAAAACCTGACACTGTGTATAGAATAACAGAAGGCCAAATTTTGAAAGGACAGTCTGGAATGCAGACATATGGGGAAAAAAGGTGGCAAATGAAATTGTCCAATGCATCTGAATAAAAAACAGCTTCTTCATTAAAGAAAAATGAAATCTATTTTGCTGCTTGCTTGTTATCCTCCCTCTGTTGACAGAAACAGATATACTGGCCTTTCAGTGCTCATAATTCAAAGACAGCAGAGCAATAGCCTGAAGATTCAGCAATTGAACTGCAACACATCTAATCATTTCATGGAAGGAGAAAGCTGTCATAGACTACCAATTGCCAAGCAGAGTCTATTCCCAAGGGATGTTTCTATCTCCATAACCATATAATAGAACTATGCTCTTCTGTTTAGAACCTCAAAAGTTTTTAAAGAAATCCTATTCGCACATACATGGTTAGATTAGGTTTGTAGAATAATTGTGTATCCAAAGAGATATCCCATACACAAGCATTAAAATAAAATCCTCTGTGAAAAGACAAATAATGTCATAACTCTTCAAAATTCTTAGGAGGCTACACTTTTTTGTCAAAAACTCTAGTTATATCCAACCTCTCCTTCATTTTTCTTGTAATTTATAATGCGGTGGTCTATCACATGGAAGTTGCCTTGACATATTTTTACTTCCATTAAGGAATCCTGAACAGTTGCTGTTTCATCTTTGTTTGCAGCTCTACAATTTCTGCTTCATTAGTTCATCTTTCTTTTTCAATAAGACTCCGAACTACAAATACAATTTCATTTTATGAATAGATCATGATAAACTAATCATAATTATCGTCACACCATTATAAACAAACAACAGGTATTTAAGTTCTAAATGGTTTTTAGTTCTGTCCTAATATTGTGGTAAAAAAAGCTGTTGAAACAGAAATTGAAGGATGATCTGGAATTATATTCTATTTCTACCATTGTAAATCAGTATCCTGTAGCAAACTCAAAAAGGTCTGATAGTGCTCAGGGAAACAGTTCAATTTTCAAGAAACATGACTAGGAAATAGGATGAAGAATAATTAAGTAATTAAACAATCAAGCAAACAAAATATTTAGTTTTCAAGTTCATATTGGGTTTAGGTGAAAGATTAGGTCTAAACTTGTGACCTTTAATATTTCAAGCATTCAAATCATGAACACAAAAGTGAGCAAGGTTTTTTTATGATATATGCCAATTTGTCTTAAATTCACATTTTTGGGAATGGTCTATTTTATGCAAAGTATAGCACTGACTTTAGGCTGTGGGTAGGTAATGCATGAATTTCCAGATTATATTAATCTTCCATCAGTGACTGTGTTGAAGTTAATGAGTGATCCACACCTTGCCCATCTATGTTCTAGACATTTTATGGTAAAACCAATAGATTCCCCACTGAAACTGATGCTTATCAAGGCACTTTAATCTTCATTGTGCTTTGTAGTTCCTATGTATTCTGCATTCATTTTAAATCACTGTACAAATTAATAGCTGAGATTAAGATGTATATTAAAAAGAAAAACACACAGCCCATTGTTTAATGGAATGTGTGGATAGACTTGTGTAATTAAATGTGACAATGGCCTTGGAAATAATCAGAGAAGAGAGGCAGGAACTACTAGTGGCTTAATGGTCAGACAAAGAAACTTGGGAAACTATTTTGGATTATGACTATTGAAACTCAGCATAACTATAGAACAGATTGACAGAGGTTGATACAAAGTATGAAATGCTGATGCAATACACTTTGGATATTGTGGAGGGTATTTATCACTCTTGCATCTTTTTCTGTCTCTGGATACTAATTTTGCTATGCTGTTTATGAAGTCAAATCACATTCTTTAAAACACAGAGAATGGCCATATTTTGACCCAATTCATGTAAATGAATAGATATACATATGTATCACACTGTTGGCTTTTGGCATAAATAACTTTATGCAAAGCACAAAAAATGAATACGCCATAAGAGAATTCTTTTGTGACACAGCAGAAGGAAATATAGCTAAATGTAGTGCAATGTGCACCAAAACATCATCAACAATAACATAATTGAAAGGGACCTTGGAGATCTTCTATTCCAACTCTCTGCTCAAGCAGGAGATCCTATACCATTTCAGACAAATGGATGTCCAATCTCTTCTTAAAAGCCTCCAGTAATGCAGCACCACAACCCATGAAGGTAAGCCTTTCCATTGGCTGATTGTTCTCATTGTCGGGAAATTTCTCCTTAGTTATGGGTTGCTTCTCTCCTTGGTTAATTTTCATCCATTGTTTCCTGTTTTGTTTTCTGGTGTTTTGGAAAGTAAATTGATCTTTTCTTCTTTGTGATAGCCCCTCAACTATTGGATCACTGCTATCATTCTTGCTACCATAATATCAAATATATTGTATCTATATTTTTTCACATCTATCTTACATACCATTTTTCTTCCACTATATGCCTGCTGTTCTTTAATCTTCTCACATTCATCTTTGTGAGGATTTCCATGGTTCCATTCAACCATAACTTTCCCTTCCTCCTAAATCACTATTTCACTGGATGTATATCTTTACTCACTCTCTTTGGAAGATAAATGTCTTCAACATAGCTCTTTCATGTATGTCAGTCCAGTTTGTATCCAGTCTACATTCTTTTAGCCCTTATTCACTTTTGATCTTCCTTCTTCCTTCTTCTTGTTTTATAATCCTACTTAAATATCCCTCTCCCACCTCATTAATTTACTTTCTTCCAATATACCCAGCTCTCAGTTCTCGGTAACAAACAAACATATACAGCCATATTAACTACTATAAACAAATATTCATTCCTCACCTTTCTTTATCTTTAGTAAGCCTTCTGGAAAGGTATTAAAATAAACTCTTGACTTGTTCTAGTTTTTTGAAATTTACATATACATTTTGAGCTTCTTTTAAATGCACTATTATACTGAAAACTCTCAAAACTGGTCACCATTCAATGTTAGCACAATGGTTTTCTTATCACTGCTATTTCTCCCAATTACATGAATTGATCATAACAGGATACAAATGTTCTTAGACAGTACCACAGGGACAAAAAAAATTTAACAAAGAGAAGATGGCATCACGTGAGGAAGCAGACAGAAATTCTATAGTTTTAACTGGATTTGGAAACATTTGTAACCAATTTGAAAATGTGAATAATGAAGGGACATTAAAGTTAGTACAAAGCACTTTTAAAAGAACAATTACAATGCAATGATAATTATACTATGGAATACCATTTAAATGGGCAAGTGTTTTAAAGGCTTTGAATATAAAGACCAGATTGGTTGCATATATCACAATTACAACAGACAATGATTCTTCTGTGTAGTTCTGATTGGTAAAGATAATTGGATCTGGAAATTTTCTGGTTAAAAAAAATCTTGAAAGAAAAAGATCACATGTGATCATTCCAGGTATTCTTAGCTCACTTTTTCAGCATCCACTTAAAATTAATATGGTTAAATCTGCTTGCTAATATGACTTTAGTGTCTCTATTTTTACTGAAATAATTTAAACACAAGAAAATAGTAGAGAGAAACCCTGGGTAGCTTAATAACACTAGAAGTTATTGATGGCTGTCAGCTCTATGCCAACTCTACATTCCAATATATTCACTTCAGTCAAGGAAATAAATCCTTTTTGAGTAGTTGAAGAATGACTGAGATCATACAATTTAGTTAAAGTATTATATGAAGTTAAAATGATAACACAGAATCAACGCTAAAACATATTTACTCTTCAGTCATACTAAAAATTACAATTAGGCAACATTTGAAGAGACTTTGGCAATAGCTCCCATGGCTTTTGGGTCAGATATGCCCTGCATTCCTCTCATCTACACAAATGCATATAATTAGATTGAAAATGGTTAGCTGAATGAAGGACAGACACAGCTCCAGATGACTAGATATTGATGGGATAAAGATAAAATGAAGACATAAAAGGCAAAAATAAAGGCAACACTTCTTTATACAGGTAATCCTCAATTTACGACCACAATTCAGTGCAACATTTATGTCGTTAAGTGAGAAATTTGTTAAGTGAGTTTGCCCCATTTGTTAAGGAAATCATTGAATTTGTTAAATTAATAATATGGTTGTTAAGTGAATCTGGCTTCCCCCATTGACTTTGCTTGTCAGAAGGTAACACGACTTCGGGACACTGCAACTGTCATAAATGCAAGTCAGTTATCAAGCCTCTGAATGTATGTAAATCACATGACCATGGGGATGCTGCAACAATTGTAATTGTGAAAAATGGTCATAAGTCACTTTCTTCAGTGCTGTTGTAACTTCGAACGATCATTAAGTTAAATATTGTAAGTCAAAGACTAGCTGTATTGAGCACAAAGCACTTTTTCCTAGTTGGAAAGGGACTACAGCTCAGGAATCAAAGGAACTACAGTATCTATGCTGCAGATCAATGTCAGTGAGTTATTACAACATCCCTTCAAACGGCAGCTTTGTAAAATTATAAAGTGAAACTGAAACTCATGTGACAATCCTATCTACGACAAACTAAAAGTGAATTGCATTCCCCTGAAGTAAAATGTACAAATTAAACCTGTTTCCTCACAGTGCTTCTCTCTTCAGCATGTTGAAATAGGTTAGAAGGATAACATTGAATTCATCCAAAGAATTAAACAGTACAATCCAAGAATGATCCAATTTTTCTTAGTTAACTTCAGGAAAGAGATAAAGGATGAAATTGTCCTGTACATCTCTTCATCCATATATTTCAATTACAGCAACAATGGATGTAATGACCTCTCCCTATCTAGACCATTATCCTGCAATTAACAAGCAGAATTCAATTCAAGAAGAGAGAGGCTAAAGAAATGGTTAAGTTAGATCCATCTTTCTGTTAAAGGGCCTTACAGTCAGTCCTTGACATACAACCACAATTGAGCCACAAATGTCTGTTGTTAAGCAAGCCAGTTGTTAAGTGAATTTTGCCCATTTTACAGCCTTCCTTGCCACAGTTGTTAAGTGAATCACTACAATTGTTAAGTTAGTAACACAATTGTTAATTCAATCTAGCGTCTCCATTGACTTTGCTTGTGAGGAGGTTGCAAACGGTGATCATGTGACTCCAGACACTGCAACAGTCACAAATACATGCCAGTTGCCAAGAGTCTGAATTTTAATCACATGACCGTAAGTGTAAAAAGAGGTCCTAAGTCACTTTTTTCAGTTTCCTTGTAACTTTGACTATTAAACAAATGGCTGTAAGTTGAGGACTGCCTATACAA
The DNA here is from genome assembly GCF_049901735.1 of Notechis scutatus. Lineage (NCBI taxonomy): Eukaryota > Metazoa > Chordata > Lepidosauria > Squamata > Elapidae > Notechis > Notechis scutatus. Next base: position 191,708,225 of record NC_142011.1, read on the forward strand.
AGAAAAGCAGGAGTCTCCCCAGATTGTTAAGACCATTGGCTTCTTCAACATTTTGAATCTAATTTTTTGCCACGTATACAAAATGGCTGCCACTTAGAGGCTTGACACTTTCCAAAATGGCTGCCTTGGTAGGGTTATAAACAGACACTTATCAGAAAGAAAACTTCCAGAATTGGTTGCAGCCATTCATCTTTCTTTTATTTACAACAATGATGATGACAGGAACATTCTTGGAAATATATGTGGCAGAAGGTGCCAAAGGAATGCCCACAAGCACTATGCTGAGAATCCCAAATATAGAGAAGAAAGATGTAAGCCATGTGTTCTGCTGAAACTACGCAGGACCTAAACCTTAACTCTGGCTCACAATACTAACTTCATGCTGCTAACAACAAATGGTCAAAGTCTGGCCTTGTTAATCAGTAACTAGTAGCAGATGAGACTAAAGTGAACAAATGTAGGAAAAGATCTAAGAACTGGAACTCATATTCCCACAAGACTATTAGGAACCTAACACATCCGTGATGTTGGAATTAATTAGTCCAACTGTTTCCTCAAGTACAAATCATTCTGGTGGATAATACCATCTATGTTTTGAAAGAGTTAGGTTTGGGAGGGGAAAAGAAAAAGAAAACACAAAACAGCATTATAAATGTCACATTTACTCCCAGCGGGAAGTGTGCAACAATGTGTGACAATAGTTTATAAAATGTTGAAACACGTTTTCCTTTTGTTTTACTTTACTCATTTTTGAAATACAATCCTGGTTACTGGAAAATGCCTTACAGCTTTATTCAAAACATATGTTATTGTGCTTTTTTCCCCCTTTGGTCTGAATGAAGAGCCTGAAAGAAAGAAGCAAATTCTGACTCCTTCTGGAACATCTAACCAATATATCATTTGTGTGTGTTGCATTTTTTCCTCTCCTTGTCAGGACCACTTTTATGTCTTTAAAGATTTATTTAAACTAGTTTATTATATAATGAAGCTTGTCAGATCATAAGAACAAAGTCAAACAATATGCTCTGTATCAAAGTGCAATGTTGAACATGGAGGTTTAAATATACATATCAAGTGCAATGCAATCAAGAAAGGTTTAATCGAAAAATGCAAATGGTTCAGATTATTAGAGCCACATCTGTGCTTTGAAGCAAAATTTGGGATGTTTATCAAAAGCTACAAGTAATTATATTACTCCCTCCCACTGCATATATCTCAGCCACAGATTTCATAGCCTCAGTACTTGCTTGATTTAATCTTGCGGTTTTACAAGGACCACTAAAGAAATAATTTTTTTAAAAAAGAAACAATTTCCACAGCATCTTTCAGTTGCTTAAAGCAAGAATAAATGTTCTCAATTTCAGTAGTAGCATGAACCCTTCAAAAAACTTGCACGCAATGCTCAGTCAACACAAAGGTTCTAGCTAAATTGCAATATTTAATGTGATATAAAGAGAAAAAAATATGAAATTATGGCAATCACATTCTGTATGTTTAAGATAAATCAAATAAACTGATTTGGATTTTATACCCTTGTTTTTGGACAACAAATCCTTATAAGTTTAAGTGCAGACCTTGGTTTAGAAAATATACAGGGAGTCCTCGGCTTATGACCACAATTGAGCCCAAAATTTCTGTTGCTAAGCAAGAAAGCTATTAAGTGAGTTTTACTCCAATTTATGACCTTGTTATAGTTGTTTAGTGAATCACTATAGTTAATTTAGTAATACAGTTAAGTGAATCTGGCTTCCCCATTGTCTTTTCAGGTCAAAAGGTAGCAAAAAGTGACCACATGACCGCAGGATACTAAAACCGCAATAAATTCATGCCAGCTGCAAAATCTCTGAATTCTGATCTACAACCTTGGGGATGTTGAAATAGTCATAAGTATGAAAAAACAATAAGAAGTCATATTTTTCAGTGTTGTAAATTTAAACTGTGACTAAATAAATGGTTGGATGCTGAGGTCTACCTGCAATTATGTACCTTTAATTTTTGAGGGTGGCTCATAATGGCGTAACAGTATAATAAGAATAGCACATTTTAAAACCATATTCTTTTTTTTAAGAAAACATATCTAATTTGAGCTTCCTCACTAAGTCTGCTGCTGAATCTCTTGAAATTCAGATATTTTTATAAAACATGGAAAAATTCTTGAGGACATGTAGTTCCTGACTTACAACCATTCATTTAGTGACTGTTTGGAGTTACCACAATACTGAAAAACTGATATACAACTGGTCCTCGCACTGATGACCATTACAACATCTCCATGGTGATGTGATGAAAATTTAGGCACTTGGCAACTGGCAAGTATTCATGACAGCTACAGGTTCCTGAGGTCATGTGATCATCATTTGAGAGCTTCCCATTCAGCTTCTGACAAGCAGAGTTAATGGGGAAATCCAGATTCACTTAATGACCATGTGATTCACTTAACTGCAGTGATGTGGTATACATCTGTAGCAAAAAAAAATGTAAAATTGAGTGTGACTTATAAATGGGGTATTTTATCCTCCCTTCAGTGTGACTATGAAGTGAAATGGGAAAACTTGCCACAGCCAACTTGCTGTGGCCAAATCACCATGGCCAACTAACCATGGCTTCCTTGCTGAGGGATAACTCACTATGGACACACCGCCACAGACCAACTTGTTATTTACAACAAAAAAGGAATAAAGTTGGGATTTAAAAATTTAATAAATAATAATAAATGTGCGTAGTGTGCCGAGGTGGACATATGTTCAATGATAAGGTTAGATTGAGTGTCAGTATCTAAGTAAGTATCTACAATTGCAAATGGCTGCTCAAATTTGGCTTAAAAAATAGTGGGAAACCATTAGTGGGACTATGTCACGTATTCATATTCAGTGATAGGCTAATACTAGCTAGAGCTGAATGAAACAGTCAAGCTATTGGAGACATTAAAACTCTTTCTTTTGCCAAAAATGAAGGGGGGTAGAGACCCAGAATAGTGGGGGAAGATTTTTTTTATATGAATTCCTGGAAGTGTGTATGTTATATTTAGTTCTTATGAGTGCAGTAAAAAGCTATACTCTGTGAAATTGGCAACTGTTACAGCAACGTTTTAAAAATTAGAATACTACATTAAATAAGAAGGGGTAAGACACTTACAAAATGAAGCTGTCAACTAGCTTTAAAAGCAACATAACACAATGTAGAATGACTTATGTTTGGCTTAGACAGTAGTACTAAACATATTTTCCTCTGAGTAAGCCTTGCTGAACATATGGGACTTATTTCTAAGTAAACCTATATATGTATGACTTATGAATGACCTGTGTAACTTGATCATTGAGATATCTCAAAGACAAGACCTTATAGTAGGATTTTGGATTTGGGAAGTCTGGATAGATATCATCTGTTCTCTTCTGACACCATCTCAGAAAATCAAGATTTGTAATATAAGATGAATGACATGGGTATGAATCCAATCTTAGTCATGTTTAGAGCAGACCCATTAAATTAACTGAAATTGAAGCCAGGCATGATTAAAGTTGTCCAACTGATTTCAGTCAAGCTATTCTTGATCTGTGTAAGACTAGATGCAGCAAACAACACATAGCACCAATAACAATGACACTGCCATGAGGAATCCCTTCATCAGTGGTGGTTCTGATCAGTTCTGGAGCAGAAATTTTGAGTAGTTCGGAGAACCAGCCAACATCATCTCTGAATGGAGATTTTACAGTATCCTTCCCCTGCCACACCCACAGAACCAGTAGTAAAAAAATAATAATCCCACCACTGCCCTTCATGAGAAAACACCTAGGATCATCATGCTCATTCACAGACACTCACGGAACATCACAATGCATTCCACCATCTGAGAGCCAGTTTGATGTAGTAGTCAAAGCGCTGGCCTAGAAATCAGGAGACTGTGAATTATAGTCTTGACCTAGACCTGAAAACTGGCTGGGTAACTTTGGATCACTCACGCTCTTTCAGTCCAACCCATTTCATAGAGTTGTTGTCGTGAGGAAAATAGGTGGACTGATTATTACATATGTTATTTAATTAAAATAAAATAATAAAACTGAGTAAAAATCTTATAAAACAAACATGTCTCCCTGCCTATCCCACCCTTCTTTTCCTATAATCTTTCTTCCAATCTGGTTCTTCTCATGTCATCTTTGAAGAATCCATTTGTAGCAGTTGATTTAATGATGTTTTGGTGGCAAATTAAAACTGTTTTGTGGCCGGATCTCTCTAAGGACATGAGACAAGATAAATACAATTATATAGCTATATAAATATCACTATGCACTTATTTTTTCTTTCTTCCAAGCATTTCTTTGGCTTTTTCCCCCTTGGATGTTTCTCATTTATTCATTTAGATGTTACTTAAAAATAAACTGCAAAAACATTTTGAAAATCCAGTAAACAAAATAGCAAATAATAAGCAAAAAGTGGGAAATATTAAACTTCCAGGCACATCATGTATATATAATTTATTAAAAACATATGAACATTTCAAATTAGGAAAAAAGCCCTATATTTTTCTATATCATCATAAAATTTGTGGAAAAGGTTTCTTCCGAGAATCTTGTTTCTCTCTTCCTTTTTCTTCTTAATATTTTTTCCTTCCTTGACTACAAGGAATCCAGATAATCTGAATGGGTAATTTCAACTGGAAGAGACCCAGATAACCCGCCTTTAATTCAGGGCTTTCTATTTCTTTATTTCTTCCTTCCCTCCCTCCCTCCCCCCACCCTCCCATTAAAATCTTTCAAGCTGGGGCCTTTTCTTGTTTTTTTGCTTATGAAACATTGTACTTTAAACTATACTGGCATTGCTGGCATTGAATAAACAATATAATTGTTCAAGTCTTGCCCACAATATATAGAGCACTGGTTGAGATTGTAATACATCAGCCAAAAAGAGCAACAACAAAAAAAGCTAATGATGCAAGAGAGTTGGTAGGATTTCCTTTAAAGTCCAAGAAAGCATTATTAATAGAAATATAACTGATCTGTTAATCCCAAGAGCTACAGTAGGTTCATAGTTTTAAATAATCCCTCATTTATAAGAAGGATATTTTTACCGTGCAAATATGGGTAAGAAAGTTATGTGGTTGTTTAATAACAATAACAGAGCTTATCTTGATTTGAAGACAGGTGATTCATATTGATCTGTATGCCCTTAAGTGCTCTTGGTTAGAAACATATTATTTTATTTATTTATTCCAGATTTAAAATTCCTTCCCTCTGGGATAAATGTACATTTAATAATTCCTGAACAAAGTGCTCTATGATATACTTCTGAAGTTATAATAACTGCAATTATGATGTACTGCATAACTGATGTACTACAATTATGTAAGTTTGCTTTGTTCCTTTTCAGTCTCCACTCTTTTTCTTTTTCAGTTTTAAATCATTAAACAAAGTACATATCATTACTTTCATAAGGTTTGTGCAAGATTAAACAATTTTAATCAGGAAATAAAACCTAAATTAGATTTGTAGTAGTCAGTTAAGACTGATGGCCAATCTGCAAAGCAATATTTTTGTTTACCAAAAATTGCTTCCAGCATAATCTGCATAGAGGTGGATTCATTATTATAACATACATGTACATATCTGTTAACTTCACTATCATAAGGATGAGGACATTATTCCAGTTAACCCCCACCCCCAAACAATACACCACAGAAATTATTTTTAATAAGTAAGTTGGGGGGGAAAATCTTTGTACACAAAATTAACCCAGTAACTTCCATGATTACTAATGTTGAATTATCATTCTCATTCAAATTAATAAATCTTACTCTGAATGAAATATCCCCTGGGAAACAAGGACATTGTGCTGCCTCTTTCAACAAAGCTGCTATTAGCAAAAATCCACCAACCAGGATTTCAAATATTTGTGTTTTTACTTAGAAAGTTTTTACTAGTAGTAAAGTTTCCTTTATGTTTTGCTTAATTCTTAATAAATTAATGCTTGCTTATAGCTTAGTAGCATCATGATAGTGGTTTTCCACTGATTTCTTTCAAAATGAAGCTCAATTCCGAAAACTGCATAGCTCAATTCCAATATCTTGGAATTGCTTTCCTTCTTCTGAATTTTTTTCTGTCTTCCCAGCCTAGTTCTATGGATATGGTATTCCCTGACAGTCTTCAAAAATTATTGGTCCTCCATTTCTAAGGGAGAGTGGCCAGTCACTCATTATATTATTTTTTCCTAGATGTTTTTGTGTGAGTGACTTTAACCCAGCCTTTTGTTTGTTACAGCCCTGCCTAATCTGATTCCATGCATCATCCTCAAAACTGAACTAGATAATTATAGAAGTTGGGAGTTTGTACTTTAATTTTAATCCAGATAAGGGCATTTGCATCAGACTATGCATAAACAGAAAATCTGTCTGCGCGACGGTGATTTATGCACATGGACTTCAGACACTTGAGAGTGAACATACTTCTGAGAATTATTTTTGCTTTCATTCAATCATGTGATAAAATCACATCAACATTCTTTTTGGTTAAAAGTACTTGAAAGATTAACTGGAGGCTTTGTTTTAACTGACATTGGCAGGCTTTTACAACCTGGTATACCTTTGGCCTCCAGCTAACGTAGCAATCCCTAAACAACTACAATCTATTTTTCATGCACATAATATCTTCCCTTGACTGTCCCCCAGGAATCCTTCTAGTTACATGAAGATTGCTTTAAATGGTCTTGTAAATATGTCAAACTGAAGACTGAATATCAACTTCTGCCCTGGATTCCAATGAAATGCATTTGATGCTGTCGTTCATTTGAAGAAATGCAGCCCTGCGCCCCCCCTCCCACCCACCCCCCAAGAAATTTGTTTGGTGACAGTTCAAAATCACAATGACACTGAAAAAAGTGACTTTAGCTCTGTTCTTGCCCTTAGACATGTTGCAGCATCCTCAAGGTCATATGATAAGAATTTGGGCAACCAGCATGTATATACTTGCAGAATCCTGGGGTCATGTGATTGCCATTTGCAATGTCCGTAGCCTATTTCCAACAAACGAAGTCAATAGGTGAAGGTGGATTTGCTTAACAACAGTGAAATTCACTTAATGACTACAATGATTTGCTTAACAACCACAGGAAAAACCAGGCACAACTCACTCACAACTGCCTAACTTAGCAATGAGAGTTCTGCTCCCAATTGTGGTTGTTAAGTCGAGGAAGAGCTATACTGTAGTTGCCCCAGTATCACATTACCAGTACTTTGCTTTAACATGAGAGGCAAAATTTACTGTAATTCTTCAAGGTTAATTTTGATTGAGGACTGCCCTTTTAATTTTCCAATCTTACATTTAGCTCATTAATGCAAATCGAGAGGATAAAACATTAGCAGATATACCCATTTGCCCAAAATATAATTTGTCATCCAAAATGTCTAATGGTGGTTGATCAAACTGAGACCACAAACACTGAAAGTAATTTCACTTCTATATCTAAATTTGGATCAATGGTTTTCATAGTCAGCACAATTAATTATCCTACTTTATAAATATACATGTCATAGTTAAGAGTAGTAAAGAACTTCAAAGTTTACACTTGCATTTTTCAGAAAATGAAAAGGAGAAAGTAACAACAGCTCCAATATTACTAAAATTTTATCTGGAACCTAATTTATCATGAAATACCCAGTATGTGATACTAACTGAATAAACAAACAAACAAACAAACAAACAAATAAATAATAATCATGTGTTACTATTAGCAGACAGAATTGCAGGAAAGACAAACTCATTTAAAAATCTGAGAATCAAGATTAAAAGAATGACATGAAAGGTTAATAATCATAACTTCAGTTGGTACTACAGTTTCCTTTGTTGTTGTTTTTAAGCCAATCATTTTGTTTGGCTAATTTAAAAAAAAAACAGACCACAGAAGGAGGAAGAAGAGGAGAAAAGATTTTTCTAAAAGAAAAATGTGTGCAGCCTTAAGTGGGCAACTTTAATTATAGACCAAGCCTGCAAGAAAATCAAAGGGAAAAAGCAAGGAACGGTGAGTCTTAAAACCTGGTAGTTATTTGAACAGTATGGTTGCTTTAATGGACTTCCAAAAGGCAAATTAAAACCCAATCGCTGAACACTATGCCTGCCGAATATGCTTATCAGTGCAGTCCCAAAGACAGCATAAAAGATCTCATTTCTACTGTGTGGCTTCCTTCTGCATTTCTGGGTGGGGCTGGACAGGATGGTGTCAAGTAATCTCTCCACGGGCTGCTCAGCTGGCAGCTGTGATCACAGGAATCCCAAGATACAGGATCACCTAATACTATGCCTCATGAACACAGCTGTAACAGCCGTAGCCAACTATGTGATTCATCCTTAAGGGGGGAAAGAAGGTTTGTTGATATTATTCTTCTTGCCAGGTTTTACTCCCATCATTACTCTACCACCTGGCTATTTAGTGTATGGCTTCTTCAATGAAACCAACAGTGGAAAGGAGAATAGGCTTACTTGCTTGCTAATTAATTAATTAATGTATACCAAAATGTAGCAGAGTGCATGAAATTCACAGAAAGACCATATAAAATGTGTATCAAAAGATAAAACACCAGAGCAGCGAATTATTTAAAAACCATGCAGCATGAGTGATGAATAAAATTATGAATAAAATTAAATTATGTATGAGCAGTTACTGAAATGACTAAACCTATGGCTAGATATCTAGATTGTTTAGTCATTAGACAGTAGTGCCCTTGAGATGGTGTGTTTCATGCAGGGAACCAGGGAACTTTCGGGGGTGGAGGCATTTCATCACAATATGATGTAAAGTCACGGTCACAGTTAGGATTATCAACCAACCCCATTTATATTTCCAATATTGGTACCTGTCATGGTTAGCTCAGATTTGGTTGAGTGTTGTCCAGATTTTCCTTGGGAGATCAAAGCCTAATGGGCATTGTACTGGATCAGACACTAAATTTAACAGATATGTGTTAGAAGTTGCCTGATGCCAAGTTATTTCAATGCCAAAGTCTTCTCTGGCTAATTGCTGTCCAAGTTTCCACAAGAAGAGGTCTTACACAGCACTGGATATGAGAGTTACAAGAGTAAACGTTTATTCCTGGGTACTCCTCTGGTATGTTCTTATTTAAAGAATGGGGTTTGCGCCTTTGCATGTGAATACTGATTGTACGAGTACGAAGTAGGAATATGGAAAATTAAGAAATGGTGGACAATCCTGTTTTTATTCATAGCAATATCAAAATAGTAAAATAGTAAAAACTTAAAATTTAAAAGACTTGAAGGTACTTCACAACAACCCAGAGGAGCCTATCTAATAACCAATAACCCATAATTAACCTCACCCCTTCTAGCCCCAAAGTCTATATAATGCTGTCACCAGCTTACCTTCTATCCTATTTCCCACTTTGACAGAACAGAAGCAGTTGCCATGACTCAGAATACTGTTTAATTTAATTGAAAAGAGAATTATTAAAAAAATAAAATACACGTACATGGGATACTGAACACAGTTCTGGTCACCACAATACAAAAAAGATGCTGAGGCTCTAGAAAGAGCGCAGAGAAGGGCAACAAAGATGGTAAGGGGTCTGGAGACTAAATCATAGGATGAATGTTTGAGGGAGCTAGGTATGTCTAGCCTACTGAAGAGAAGGATTGGGGGAAACATAATAACTGTCTTCTAGTATTTGAAGGGTTGTCAGAGAGAGGAGGGATTTATTTATTATTTAAAGCAAGGGCCTTCAAACTTGGCAAGTTTAAGACTTGTGGACTTCAACTCCCAGAATTCCTGAGCTAACATGACTGGAGGAGGAATTCTGGGAGTTGAAGTCCACAAATGTTATACTTGCCAAATTTGAAGACCCCTGATCTAAAGCATCAGAGGGCAGGACAAGAAGTAATGGGTAGAAGCCTGTTAAAGTGAGATCCAACCTAGAAGTAAGGAACATTTTTCTGACAATGAGAACCATTAATCAATGGAATAGCTGGTGTCCTAGAGTTGTGGGTGCTCCATTACGGCAGATTTTCAAAAATAGACAGGAGAACCATTGACTGAGATGGTATTAAGGACCTTGCGCAGGGATTGGACCTGAAGATCTCTTCTATTATTTTCTACGATAGCCATTTTAAAGATCAGATTATCTCTATGGAAAGGGAAATTAAAGCAGTGTGTCAAAACATGCAGATACTTTGTGATTGAATGATGCACCAAGTTCTCTTTAAAGAAACATATGAGAAACCAAGTGACAGTGACAAGGAGAATACAAGAAGAAGATAATTAAAAGGGAAAGACAGATGGCTGCTTTTTGTAAAACACATCACTTTCATACCTTTAAACATTAGGACATTTGAAAGACATATAATGCAGATGGGAAGCATACACATGTAAAAAAAAAACCTGTAATGCAGAAGGTTTTGAATATTTTTTTCCCTGAAGATTTAATTAAAAATACTTTTGTGATTTTCTTTCCAGTTCAGGTAGCACAGCAAAACTTCATAAAATTTTGAAAATTTATCTCCATCACCTCTGTTTAATTTTAAATGTATACTATTAGCAAGATATTATTCTCATAGATGGATTTTAAAAACATTTTTAAGGAATACCTTATGCTTAAAACCATTCAAAAATTTAAATCTCTCACACAAATATACTAAGTCACAGAAACCAAAATGGAGCTCCAAAGATTTAGAGAAAAAACATTTTACTAATCTGAAGTAGGAAGTTCTGCCTTTCCTGTAACTCAGCAAATAACAACTATTGCTAAAAAATCAAATTAACTTTATAATTTCAATTAATACAATGTCCCCATTAAGTTTGGAGAGAAAGGTCTACAATATGTGGTCTTCTCTATTGTTTGACTGTACCTCCAATTGTTTGACTGTACCTCCTTATGAGCAGAGAATAAGACTTAGGATACCATAATACACTTCATACACACTAACGTCATAATACGCTTGCCTGCATAAAAAAAAAAATCTAATGACCTCAACTAAAATTTACAAGACACATAACAGCAAAAGAGAGCAATCTGAAAAAATAAATTCATTTTTTTAGAAAAATAGCCAATTCTGATACTGCAGAAGGCTAATTTTTAAACAGACTGTTTTCAAACTTTGCAAAAGAAATTGGCAAATTTTGAAAACAATATTTAAGAGATATCAATGACCAAACCTCTCCAGCGTTGCCAAAAACACTTTTCTTCCTCCTGTCTTTTTCATACTCCGAGAATGTAGAAGGTAATACACACTGAAATCCCAGAAAGCGAACAGCAAATTACAAAACTCCCTTTTCCTCCTCTTCTCCCCAATATACATTATTATTTAATATCAATGTATACTTGTTTAGAATTGTTTTGCATTTTTAGCACATGGAAACATTTACACACACACACACACCCCAAAAAAACCCCAAAATGCAGCCTGCTGGTTAAGGGAAAAGTAATGATTCAATAGCTACATGCAAATGTTTGTTCTGAATGGAAATTTGGGAAATCAATGGCTTAAGGTTTCCAACAGCATGTGTGTGTTGGTTATGAAGATACAGACTATCTTTTAAAAATCTAAGTCATTGCCTACCTAAATGGAAACTATATCACTAGAACTATTACCTTAAAAGTTCTGCAGTCTCAATACGTTGAAAACTCAGGACGATATAACGACTTAACCAGCTGAATGTTTAAATTAATGATGTGGATAGGTAGGATTCACACCCTTAATATTCAGCATTGTGAAGCAAAATACTGTATTACTGTCTTAATGCAGATGCAGAACTCTTCATAAGCTTTGTGCAGTTTTCCATACAAATTGATTGGCTGTAGTTTCTTTTCAAACCTGCAGTAAAACACATTCAGGTCATTTGCTAGTTGTTGATTTCCTTCTGCCTGGGAAGAAGGTTTGCTGAAGCCTGTGATGTTTTTAAGAGTTTTCCATCCTCCTTTTCCTCCTCTTTTTTATATTGTAATGGGTCTAAATTAACACAATCCAAGTAACCTTAAGGCAAGGAAAATATCCTTTTTCATCACGACAAGCCAAAACAAAAATAAAATAAAATTGGCCAAATTAATAAATGGGAGAGGTAATCCTGTTTCCATGACCTACCAAAAAGATTCAAACACTCTCCTTGTTTCTTAGTCTATTAATTACATCTGTCGGCTGCACCACCAGTTCTTTCAGCATGGAATATATTGGTTTTTGGAACCGAAAGGGATCTCACAGAATATGAATGCATGCATGAGTTTGCTTATTCACTTTTTAGTTTCCAATCTATATCCATTGCAACAAATAATACAACATAAAGACCAAAATAATAGTATGGGATACTATTATTTGGAACTGATTTCTGGATATGGACTATCAACTATAAAAATGTTAGTCTGAAAAGGTATTAGACTGTTCCTCTTCCACAGGATTACAGGTCTTTCCTCCTCCAATGTTTATAAGGAAGAGGTAACCAGATAAATGTGCAAAGGAATAAACACAACATTTTGCAGTACAGGGATTCTGACTGACTCACGTTAAATATAAAAACTAAGATATTAAAAACACCTCAGATCTCTATACATTAAAATTCATGGGAAAATAAAGATGCTTATAGTTGAATTGTAAGGTTTTTGGAACAGAGATGTTTCCCAATAACTACCTGTCTATACTGAAGGAATAACAAGTATTTATTGTTTAAAGTGCAATAGTATGCTTCTTTCTAATTTTAATTCTTTAAAAAAACACTCAATAATACAAGTAAATAATTAAAAGAAATTTTGCAAAATAAAATCCTCTTAATTCAACAAACACAAATCCTCAAATTAGGAAAAATAAAATCATTAATCTGTTTTTATTTGCAACCTACCTGCATAATGGCATACTTGCAGGAATATGGGAGAAACATCCCTTCAATTCAGGAAACTGTTGTATGATTAGTGATATTGAAATGGCTATTAGTAGAGAATGTCACTATAAATGTTATTTATAAAAAAAATATTTTGAATTACCTGCAATATACAAGTTTTCAGATTGAAATCCATTATTTAGCGTTTTCTCATTATTGTGACAAGAATTGTGCCAATTTCCACACTCAGAAAGTAAAATTATTGTCGCAGGTAAATATTTATATCATTCTCAAAGAGAATAATAACCACTGCCAAAAACTCCCAATTCCTTCCTATAGCAAATACAGAGTTACAGTGAATCATAGCTACTGGAAGAAATGCAGTTCACCACACTATTTATTATAAACAATTTCTTATTACAGATGGTAAATCAATATTTCATACAAACAAAAGTGTTCCATGGAAAATGTTACTGAAAATTTACTTCTCTTTCACAATGATGTGTTGAACAATTTCTTTGTTTTTTCTTCTGCTCTATTCCGACTCTCTTTGGTGTGGATAATTCTTATGATTTTTTTTTCTCCCACGAAAACAAGGCAGCAAAAAGCATCATAATAAAATCTGGATGTTCAAGTAACAGAAATCTTTTCCTGAATGTAGAAAAGGTTAAGTCCTGTTGTTTTCAAGTTTCGTTCTCAAAAGAAGCAAACAGAGACTTGTTTTATATTAATTTCTGGTTAAAGAACAGATGTGGGTTAAAAATCACGTAGGTTGAAGCCCTCATATATCATTTGCCATCTTAAATGAAAGAAACAGAAACTTTTTATAGCCAGTTTGACACTCTGAATGGAATGACTTTGTCCTCTTACCAAGACTGATCAGTGCCAAATGAAATTGGCAGAGGGGATAAGTCTAGTAAGATTTCAAAGTTCAGAATGAGAGCTGGTGAGAACACAATCGGCAGATGTTTTTAAGACCATCAGCCCCATTAAAAACAAAAGAAAAATGTATAAAAGTGTGATTGAGTCAACTAGATATTTTTTAACAAGTGGGGAACTTTAAAAAAATCCAGCCATTAACCACTCTGACCATATGCGCATTAGGAATCTGTTTTACTCTTCTGTGGTGAAAAGCATATAGTTCAGAAATACAATCAGTATTGAGAACCATACCAAACACACAGAAGGAATGCAGTTGCCAGGAATGGCTCACATAAGACCAAAAGTTAACCACAAAGCATCTGCTACTGTTAGACAAGTTGCAATTCATTTCATTTATTGTATTTTCAGAAAAGAAGATCCCTTTGTGGGTTTCCTTAACATGTCCTTGGTAAACTGTGTAGGGGAATATTATTCTGAGATATTGTTTAAAAAGCAATAACAAATTCACGTTAGAAGAACTGATCCCAATTGTTTTCTGGAAACGTAAACAAGAGTGGAGAATAACTGTAGAATTAGCTTTTGGCAGGGAAGCACCACAAAAGAATATATACATATACATACATACTTACATACACACATGCACCTTACCTTTTATTAACAAAACCTGAGAATTTACATTGTAATATTTCACTGCAAAGTATTAAAAAATTAACAATGGAACTATAGACTTCTGTATCTATGGCAACTATAGCTAATTCTTGAATTGTAGTGATAATTCCCTTTTCTGATTTGAATCAGTTGCAAAGCAAAATATTCTTAAAGCCTTTTTATTTAATCCAGTGTTCTTGTAGCATATCTGCTAATAAGAAATAATCTGCAGCTAATATTCACATTCCAGGACAGCTATGTGTTTTCTTAATACTTTGTTTCAGAGGCTTCTTCCCCCCCCCCCCAAAAAAGCTCTGTAAATATAGGAAACAGACATTTAGTGTATTTGTATGTGCACACGTGCGCACATACATACACACACCAACATACTATTACTACCTGGTTGCTAATATCTAAAACATGCTGTGGCTTGCACTGTTTGTTAAAATTGTCTGGAAAGACAAGACTAATGAATGCAAGAGAATGAGATTTACAAATTTGTAGTTAGTATTTAGCTTAATAAAACATGAAATCCCTTCTGTATTTGTTTTTCATCACCGCTAACTAAAAACAAAATCGGTGACACAGAGAAAAATAAATGAATCACTAAATTCGAGAAGTTTTCCTTAGGATACTTGAATAGATTCACAGATCTAACTACTGCAGTCATGATCCAAATGAATGGAATCATTATTAATTTTTGAAGCTGCTACACTGAAAGATACACAGGAAACACACACTAAAAGATACACTAAAACACAAAGGAAAACCACACAAAATTCTCACTTTCAAATTTGCAATTAATCTGGAGTTTATTATTCAATCTCACACTAGGAAGAGATAAACGAGCTTTTACCATTAAGAGTCATCCATCTACATAGCTAGATGAAGGGCTCTAAAGGAAAAGTGGTAGGCTTACACTTATGGCAAGAAATCATCAGAATATAAATTCTGACTGTCTTATCTAAAGGATGAGATAACTGGGGGTGAAAAGTATGGAGCTTGAGATCTTTTTGCCTGGGATTAAGGAATGTAAGGTGAAGCAGATATTACCTGTGTGATGCCTACAGACTCTGCAGTTCCAGCATCTCTGAGCCTTTACTAGCACTACTGATGTCAATTCACAGTTATTTAGCTGCCCAGACTCACTTCAATAGTGAGATGGGAACATATATACTGACTGACTGAATGAATTTTCAGGTCCTCCAGCTATGAAATTCTCCAGGTTTCTTCATGTTCACTACCCCTTGGCAAGTCATATATAGTTCACTTTTCTTTGGATTTGGTGCAGTGTTGCTTGTCTATGGAGATTCTCAGTCATACAGGTCATGGTTGTCCCAAAGGTGCTTTTCAAGAGGCAACTAGACTTTCTGGGGTGTTTTTGGGGGAAGAAATTTCACTTCTCGTCCAAGAGCTGAAGAAGCTTCTTGAATGAGAACACTTTGGTACAGTGTTGCTTCTTTTTTCTTGGCGTTTTAATTATGGACAAGATTTGAATAATCCTTTTGAAGTAACAACTTTGTGGGACTGTCCTATATGCTTTTTATAGTTACTTGGTTAGGGGCTTTGGTCCTTGCACTTCTACCGGAAAGAAGCTGTAATACTGAAAGGGATATTGTTTCTTATCAATGTTAATTTCAGAACAAGTTTTTTTCCCCCCTTACTTTTCAAACTACCTTGATTTTTGAAGAATTACGAATCAATAAAAGCCTTATGTGACCATTCAACTCTACAGGTGCATATAGCATGGAACAGATTTTCAGAGAAAACAGAACTTATATTTTCTGTTTCTGCTGAACTGATTGCTAGAATACCAACAGAGAATAGCGAACCTCAAAAATGGCCATTTTTCAAATGTCTGCTTGAAATCTAGCAGGCAAGCAATAAATTTAATGAAGATATCTAAATAGCAGTTTCTGAGAAACGAAGTTACCATGCATTGACTTACATGAAGAACTTACTTGCTTGCAAGTAGATCATGAATACAAAAATTAACAAGAAAGATATAAAAGATAAATGTGGATTAAAAATAGCAATACATCTGGTTTTCTTTCACATTTTAGTTCCTACCACACACATTTTTCTTGCAAAGAAAGGAGTAAAAGAAATTTGGAACACAAGTTAAACTTTTATATATATATGTATCATCTTATGTCTCTTTGATTCTTCTTAAATCAGTTTTATAATTTCAGTAACCATAGAAACACGAAGCAATTCTTTATTGCCATGACAATCTGACACAACTTTAAAAAACAGTAAGTAATGTTTTTATTCTGTTTCCCAGTTGCTCCCAAGGAAACAAGCTGTTATTTACTTCTGTGACGAAATTCATCTATACCATAAGTGATCTAGCGTTGAAAAAATATGCATATATGAGGCAATATTTATGGTGAAAAAACTTACAATAATTTTAAAATATGCAATATGGTGATTGAATCTCCAGAATATCACACAAATAATCTCTTGTTTCTTAACAGAGACTTTCTGTGCCATCTTTGCTCATTTCTTTCTAGAAGATTTTTTCCCCCAGCTAAAGTGTGCTTATTATTTTCTCATCAGTAGGAGGTGCTCAACATAATGATGTAACTGCTTTTTATTTACTTTGGGTAAACTATAAAGTTGAATGCTTCCAAGTCCTATTAATTTCACTGGCAGAGTTATACATGTTCATAAGGCTGCCCACTCAAACCATTGGGATTTCTAAATTATTAAATCTAGTTGGGTTATGCTCTTTAATTTTAAATTGCATTTGAACTCATCAAAGGCTAAAAGCTCAACCATATTTCAAATGCTAAGGTTCACTGTTTTCAGGTCACTCAAAGCTATCTACCTAACCTGGCTAATATGATACACACGGATATGAAAGAACTGTCTAGTCTTGTATCCTTCCTGTGTCTGACAATGATTGGTAGTAGATGCAAAATAGGAAGTCTACATTTAGGCATAAAATTAATAGCTTATCACTTACAGTCACCTTTTAGGAATTTGAAGTATTGAATTAACAGAAAAGAATGTTTCTAATGAGTCTCAAAGAAGTTACATCCTATTGAAATATTAGTTTAAAACTAAATAGTGCTTCAAAAACTTAATAAATAAAGCAAATTATCTATGTTACTTTAGCAACCTTAACAACTCTCTAAAGAAGGCCATGATAATTTCACTTTCCCCGCATTGACTTTGCTTTTATGAGTGACCATGGGGATGCTGCAACAGTCATAAGTGTGACATCCAGTCATAAGGCACGTTTTACAATGCTGTTGTAACTTTGAACAGTTACTAAAGGAATGGTTGTAAGTCAAGGACCACCTGTAGAAGCCTTTTCCAAATTTGCAACCTATAGATAGATGTGTTGGGAAAATAGTTTTCAGAGTTTCTCAATATAGAACATAGAATATTTCAATGTTGGAAATTATAATCTAAACACATCTAGTGTGTAACAGGTTGGGGAATCAGACAGAGAGATGTCTCACTACTTTGTTTTATTTGTTGGTCTGCTGGACTATGACCGTAATAAAGATGTGATCTGATTTGTTGAAATCATGAAATGAAAAATAGAAGCAAAGGTTCAGTGTAATTGAGTTAATACTCCAAAATATACTGTCGGGCCCAGTTAGGATAGCACAAGTTACTTCTATTGGCAAGGATCAATTTCAGATTATCAAATTTTCTTTCTGCTGACAGGAAAGATGCTACTGCTGACTGAACGTTTCCCTCAGCAGAACATCCTGGTAGAGCTAGATTTGTTTTACACTGAAGTGACAGAAAGACACTTTTAAGGATAAAAATGGCAATAGACAAATTTTAAAAAGGTAGTAGTAGTAAGAAAACAGCAGAGGTAGGGATGTAACTAGAGCTTTCTGGGACTCAAGCCAACACTCAGTTGGGGTTCCTCTCATGACTAATTCAAAATTAGTCATCAGTTAAAGAGCCAGTGGCTACATTCAAGGGTGCAAACTTTTCTGATGCTCAGGATTTGCACATATAAACTGCAATAGCAATTCAGTATGCTTTTTTGTGGGGTAACAATAGTGCTATATCTACAGATCAGTCCATATCACAAGATGGCAGCAAAGGATACAGTTTTTATGTACCTTTTTGCTACTACCTAATAATTCTACTAGCTGTTATTCACTGAGAGTTCTTCCCTATTTCTAATACAGTCCTCTTCTGTCTGTTGTCCTACTATTCCAATTGTGTTATCCTACGCAAATGTTTAAGTTTATCTGTGGATGTATCTAGCCTTGCAAGACTACAACCAGATTTGGCAGCTTTCTTTAAAAAAAAAAAAAAAGAATTCTACTTGACCTATTTTGGCCTATGGACCTAAAGCAATAACTATTCTTGCTATGGCTTATTTACATCGCTTCTTCAAGTTAGGAAGATAGCCATAATACTGAAAATACTCTCAGAATTAGAGCAGGTAGAGAACTAATTTTTAATAAATCAAATTTAAATTCTTCCTTTTCCCTTCCCCAATCCCATAGTGTGTGTGTGTGTGTGTGTGTGTGTGTGTGTGTTTCTCCATGTTTTAAAATATTGCTGTCCTTAGTATACATGATTTATTGTTTAAGAACAATTTGCCTTATTAGTGTTCTTCAAAATCTCTTAAGTTTATTGAGGAAGAAATAATTACATAATTGACTTTGTTAGTGAAAAACCTGAGGTCTGTTCAGATCTCTTTAATGTTCACAACAAGCTTTGATTTATAGATATTTAAAATAACTTAAGAGGTTAAAAATGAAATGGTATAGAATTCACCAACATTAATATTTTTAATAAGTATGTGCTAATCAATTTAACCTATGTTTCATATTCAAATATTTTGAAATCCCATCACCTTTTATTAGAATAAGGATTGCTATCAAATTACTATGGTCAATAAATTATATTGTAAGTTTTTGAATTGGATCATAACCCAGAACTGTGATGGTGAACCTATGGCACATGTGCCAGAAGTGGCACGCAGGGCCATCTTTGCCGGCACATGAGCCGTTGCCCTGGATCAGGCCACTGCGCATGCGTACGTGCCTCCTGCCAGCCAGCTGATTGTCAGGTATTTGCTGCACAAGTGCAGAGATGTGTGGGGGTTGCGCATGCATGCCCAGAGGCATGTGCAGTGGGTCACGCCAAATTGCATTATTGGCACTTTCGGCATGTGATGACGAAAAGATTAGCCATCACTGACCTAGAACATCTTAGCTGATGTGCAGATAGGTTTCAGAGAAAGCCACAAAATCCTTGATCATGCTTTAACTCTTCAATATTAAGCTGAGAAATAATGCTCTGTATACTGTACATCCTTCATTGATCATAGATGTGCCTTCAATTTTAATCTTTAGATCAAAATTGTGGAAGAAATTCAGTTCTTCCTCAATGTATAGAAGATTACTTGTTCTTGTCTACAAACTCCATGAAAATTGCTTGATGAAGGTGCACAAACATTGCACCAGTGAAATCCCAGACAAGGATGCATTCTAGATCCCCTCCTTTTTAATCTGTTCATCAACTGTGTCAATAGAAAAATTGAACAGCCCACCAAAACTGGGAAACAGACACATCTCTGTTCTTCTATGCACAGATGATGATACCGTATTGCTTTCCTAGACGTAGATTGGCCTAAAATGAACACTTTATACAGTTGCTGAGTACCATTGAGAAAAACTAATAATAATTAACCATTCAAAAACCAAGGTCATGATATTTGCCAAGCACCCTAAGGCACGTGTCTGGTGGCTAAACAACCATAATAGAACAAGTCAAGACCTTTAAATATCTAGGGATTGTTTTCCATGCCATGGGCAACCTCAAATTCCATGCTTATCATGTCAGCTTAAATATGCAGAAAACAAGTTTTAGCTCCGCAGTCTTTCCATTTCTCCCAAGGAGCCCAGAATATATCCAGAGCGCTCAAAATCTTTTTGGCCTAGATCTGATCTCAGTTCCTTTTTAGAATCCAGACGAACCTTATAGGTCATTTCTTTCTCTTAGATCTAAGAGATTTCAAGTATTTAGATCTCTGTGTATTTAAGCATCTTCCAAGTACTCCATTGCATTCTAAACATATATTTTCAAAACATATATTTCAAATTGATAATTTTACTATTCTGTTATTCTAAACAATTATTTAGTTGCTTTATATAAATTTATATAAATTATATAAATATATCACATTTCACTGTATTAATTGTTACACCCAAAATTCTTAAAACTTTACCTTACTTGTATTGTTATATGATTTTGTAATTCATTTTATTTTCAATAGTGTGTCCTTTTTGTTTTGTATTGCTAGTCAATGACCAAAATAAAATGACTGACTGGATGAAGGGCCATTTATGTTATCAGAAGAAAAATATATATACTGTCTTGCACCTTTGATACTGCTCCAGTATCAAAGTCTGCCACACAAATTTTAACCATTGGGTTGGAAGGAAGAAAAGTTTCTTGTCTTTTTGTCCTTGCTAGCCCAAATGGTTGCTTTTGCAGCTATGGTAAGCACTTTGTACTATCTTCCATCCAAGTCTGAAATTGTTGATCTTCTCTTATTGGACATAATGGTCTTAACTTTATGTAAAAAATAAAGGGAGGCAGCTGAATTGGGCCACAAAGTCTAACTTAGAAGTCCCTAATGTGCAAATGTCAAAAGAAAATGCACTGGCAGGGAATAAATACATTCACAAGAATAAATAACATACACAAGCCATTATTTTATTTCAAATTGTCCCTACAAAACACATTATCTTTCAGAGTTCATGAAACAGAACTGCTGTCTTCTTGCAATCTGAAAAAGGGAACCATATCGGAGTTTACATTTTTAAAATATCTGACTGCCATGTGGTGTTAATGTAGTATTGATTAATTCATTGTTTAGAAGTCAGCAATATACTGATAAAAATTGCTATGGCTGGAAATCCTTTTTCTTTTTGTCTTTTCAGTGAATGTCTTCCAACCCTTCATTTCGTCCCTTTCCCCACTGCTCTAGAGGTAGAAAAATCAGTCTGAACAGAGGAAACACACACAAAAACAGACAGACACACACACAAACAAACAAACAAACAGAGATGCATAGAAACCTTCACACATTATCTTAATCTGGTAGCTCACCATTAAACTTAAAACTTCTGTGATATTTTTATTACCAGAATTTGAGTTTTAATAAATTGTTAAATAAAAGCCACACAATATAAAAATAAGAAATACTAAGAATTTCACTATATGAAGCACAGAAATTCACAAACCCAATGGAAGACTTTACCTCTGAAATCCCATTCGCAACATTCGTTCCTTTTGCTGCAGACTGATAACATGTACAACACCACACACATATACAAAACATGCATCTATATTACAATGTGCCTGAAGACCTCCAGATACTAATCATAACAAAACAAAATGAACAGTCAATATATAAACCATGCAAAATTAAAATGATTTTTACTTATTTTTTATTTTTACTTTCTCACCACAAAAGTTGAATTTAAAGTAGCTGGTATCTTTTACAGGTGTTTCCTTTTAAAAGTCAGATATAAATAGCAATGAGTAAAACTGAAAATAGTGAACCTTATATGTTTTTGTGATGATGATAACATCAATATAAACAATTTCACTATTGCCCACTGTTTACTACTGAGCTTGATTTTAATGGTTGCTAGCTAAACATTTATAAAAGCAAATGTAACCAACATTTGAAATAAATATTGTAAACTACCTAGAATTTGATTTCTTGGTAATTCAGATTGGCAGGTCA
This sequence comes from Notechis scutatus, assembly GCF_049901735.1. Lineage (NCBI taxonomy): Eukaryota > Metazoa > Chordata > Lepidosauria > Squamata > Elapidae > Notechis > Notechis scutatus. The sequence continues at coordinate 191,730,300 of NC_142011.1, forward strand.
GCATCTTCCTGATACTTTTGTACCCATCCTTTCCAGTGTTTTTAAGTACTTTTGTAAACTTATTTGGTTTAGCTACAATTTTATTAAGCCCTTTGATCTATAAAGATGGAAGTATTTTAGATTCTTAGCATAACATTTATTTCCTTAAGTAATTGCACATGATTTTTTCCCTTCCCAACATTTGGTTAAATGGTTGTTTCAGTACATTACAAAACTTACACAGATGCACTACTAGAAAATCTAAAAATGCTAATTGGGATTTATATCCATCTTTAGTGATTTAGGGGCTATAAAAGTGGTATTATTAGACAAAGCTGTGGTTTTATGTGCTCAGGGTCTTCTTGCAATATCTGAGAAATGTTATTATTTTAATATTTGTCAGCTTTCTTACTTATAAAAAGCAGGAGTAAGCAGTATGGTTCTCTTCAGATGCTTTGAACTAGAACTTGCACCGATCATGCAGGCAAGGCTGGGATGTTACATTAAAAATCTAAACTATCATAAGACAAAAAATAAAAATAAAATGTCCCTATGCTCTGATGAACATTGCCTTTGTCAATTTCCTGAAGAATAAAAGGACCCCCCTCAGGAGTGGGGTTGCCATGGACAAAATCATCTTCCAGGCCTAGATTAACAAGAACCTCACCAACATTATAAAGTAATCAACAGCCTTTTCATATGGTTCATTAAATTTAAAGGCAACCAGCTAGCATCACCCAGTAACCAAACAGCTACATACTATGCCAGCTGACTTCCAGAATGGCTCCTTGTAAAGCCAACTGCTGCAGTCTATCCTCAAGATGACAAGGCTATGAATCACTGAGCCAAAAATATATATATTAATTTTCAATCTAATCAAAGCTGGCTAAGGCCTCTCTTGGCACTGACCTGTTGCTCTAGAGTCTAGAACAAGAGTGTCAAACGTGCAATGACACATTGTTGTCACGTGACGTATTGCAACTTTTTTCCCCTTGGCTAAACCAGGAATGGGTTTGGCCTGCGCATGACACATCTGGCTTGCGGGGACGAGTTTTAACCCTGCTCTAGAACAGCATTTTTAATCTTGACAACTTTAAGATTTGTGGACTCCAGGTCCTAGAATTCCCCAGGCACTTGCTAAAGTTGAGGAACACTGTTCTAGAAAGAGCTGGGAATTTAAGTCAATCCTTAAATTTCACAATTGCTCCAGAGGGAATGCTGATTCTATCCAGATTCATAGTTTCTAAAAAAAACACACACAAAAAAAAAACAGGTAAGGGCTTTTATTGTTTCTTCTCCTTGGCCTGGGGAAGAGATGTAAAGTTGGGCACTTGCTGCATACCAAAGTTACTTAGCCCCCAACTTAACAAAGGAGCTTCTTCAACATTTTTGTAAACATGTTAAACATAATGAGGTCGACTTCCAAAGCTGAGCTTGATACCTCCTGTCCAAAAGATGAAAACCTCCTAGAATGCATATGGGCCAATATAAAAGAAAAAAAGAATGACATGGCCATAGGTCTATATTATAGGCCACCCAATCAAGCAGAAAATATAGATGTTCTTTTTGCCAGCCAACTAACAAACATATGCAGGTAACACACAACAATAGTAATGGGAGACTTCAATTATCCTGATATCAATTGGAAAACTAATTCTGCACCAAGTGAGAAATCAAATAAGTTCCTAACCAACCTAGCTGACAACTTTGTTGTCCAAAAGGTAGAGGGTGAAACTAGAGGGACAGCCATACTGGACTTAATTCTTACAAACAGAGAAGATGTGATAGAGGGAGTTGAAACTGCAGGAACCTTGGGTGAGAGTGACCATGTCATACTAGAATTCAACATAACACAAACACAAGCAATAGAACATAATGATACCAGAGTCTTGGATTTTAAAAGAGCTGATTTCAATAAACTCAGAGAGAACTTGGGAAAGATTCCATGGATGAAAATCCTAAAGGGGAAAACAACTCAAGAATCTTGGGAAACTCTAAAAAGTATGATCATAGAAGCCCAGACCAGCACAATACCACTGAGAAAGAAAAACAAGAAATCCAAGAAGAAACCAGCATGGCTGCACAAAGATCTCTCTGGCAAATTGAAAGAAAAAAAGGACAAGTACAAAAAATGGAAAGAGGGACATACAACTAAGGCAGAATATCAGCAGATAGCCAGAATCTGCAAAGACAAAGTCAGGATAGCAAAGGCTCAGAACAAAGACTTGCAACAAAAGTCAAAGATAATAAAAAAGTTTCTTCCAACATATAAATAACAAGAAAAAAAATCAAGGAAATAGTCAGTCCACTAAAGAGAGAAGATGGCAAGGAAGTAACAGGCAACTGAGTCCTTAATGGGTCTAAGTCTACATGGAGGGAAGTAAGCAGTGGGGTGCCACAAGGTTCCGTCTTAGGCCCAGTATTCTTCAATATCTTCATTAATGACTTAGATGAGGGAATAGAAGGGGAACTTACCAAATTTGCAGATGATACTAAGCTGGCAGGAATAGCTAACACCCAAGAAGATAGGCTCAAGACCCAGATGGATCTTGACAGACTAGAACACTGGGCCGTATCAAACAAAATGAAATTCAATGTAGAGAAAAGTAAAGTCGTGCACTTAGGCAAGAAAAACCAAAAGTACACATATAGACTGGGTGAAACCAGGCCCAATAGCAGTAACTGAGAAAGGGATCTTGGAGTCTTAGTGGACAACCAGCTAAATATGAGCCAGCAGTGTGCAGCAGCAACCAAAAAAGCGAATGAAATCCTAAATTGTATTAATAGAGGGATACAATCAAGATCAAGGGAAGTACTAATACCACTCTATAAAGCCTTAGTAAGACCACACCTAGAGTACTGCATCCAGTTTTGTTCATCACATTATAAAAAAGATGTTGAGACTCTAGAAAAAGTACAGAGAAGAGCAACCAGGATGATTAGGGGACTGGAGGCTAAAACATACAATGAACGGTTGCAGGAACTGGGCTTGGCTAGTCTAGTAAAGAGAAGGACATGATAGCAGTCTTCCAATATTTGAGGGGCTGCCACAGGGAGGAAGGGGTCAAGCTATTTTCTAAAGCGCCTGTAGGCCAGACAAAGAATAATAGATGGAAACTGAACAAGGAGAGATTTAACCTGGAAATAAGGAGAAACTTTCTGACAGTGAGAACAATCAACCAATGGAACAGCCTGCCCTTGGAAGTTGTGGGAGCGCCATCACTTGAGACTTTCAAGAAGAGACTGGACTGCTATTTGTCAAAATGGTGTAGGGTCTCCCGCTTGAGCGGGGGGTTGGACTAGATGACCTACAAGGTCCCTTCCAACTCTGATTATCTGTTAAATCTGTTAAAAGTATTCATTGAAACTACACATTTGTAATTGGAAACATTGTACCTCTGTACTACTACAATCCTTGCAGGTAGTCAAAATGATCTCATCATCATCGATACTGAGAGATCTAACAGAACAAAGAGAAATCTATCATGTCCATTCCTGCTGCAGATCACATAGATCAACATAGACTCCCTCCCCTGCCCAGGCTTGACTGCAAGGAATCCAGATAATCTGAATGTAATTTCAACTGGAAGGGATCTAGATAACCCACGTCATTCAGGCTCTCCTTCCTTCCTTCCTTCCTTCCTTCCTTCCTTCCTTCCTTCCTTCCTTCCTTCCTTCCTTCCTCCCTTCCCTTCCCTTCCCTTCCCTTCCCTTCCCTTCCCATCCTTCCGTTGCAACTATCAACTCATTTCCATGCATACGTACAGTCAACTAGATTTCACTGAGCAAAGCACATGGAAAGCAAAAAAGGAAGGGGACATCTTATGGAATAAGAAAAATCTAGGAAAACTTATCCTTTTGCATCACTGTAGTCTTCCTGCTTTTATGAAAAGAAATATGAGATTTGATAAATAGCTTTGCGTCAGCCCTGGTTTCAGCATCTCACATCTTTGTTGATCCCCAAAGCTCTTTACAGTGGCAGAGGAGAATATAGATAAGACATGATTTAGAATTCTTTCTGTAAGAGAATAACAGTCCATAAAAGTATGTTTTCCCCTCTCTCTGCCATCCATATAACATAGCATGGTGGTTGCTGCAGTGTCTCTGCAGTAGATTCTGTAAACATCTCAGAGTTGATAGAGAAAGCTGCACTTTGCATTCCTTTCTCATTATGGTAGGGCTGTAACTTATACCTCTGACTTATCACAGCTTTGGGAAACACATGTTTTCCCCTTATTTGGTAGTGCTGAGCATCTGGGAAGAAGCGGGTAGGAAAGAAAGAGAGAAACTCCTTATTGTGTTTCAGGATACCAACAGTGAACAGATAGCATATCCAAGTTGGCTGCCAATGTTGAATAGTATTCATTGTAAAAACCAGAATTAGTGACACTGAGATTCAGAGATCCTGCATGAGGAGGAAAGGATTAACAGAAAATAGGTTCTAGTTATCACAAAAATCATGTTAGGGTTTGGTTAAAGGCACAAGGTTTTGTTAAACCAGCGAACACTTGATAGTGTAAACATATGCTTCTTTAAAATAATAGCTAGAAGATCCATCCTCACATATCTAAGATCGCATGCAAGAATGCCAAAAAGCTTATTCACATGTCACATCCATTCTCCCTAGCCTGATATTCTTTAGATATGTATGGCTATGAAGTCAAAAACTGCATTCCCAGACATTCTCCACAATGGTTGGGAAACTTATAGAGTTGCAGTTCAACAGATCTTTAAGTAATTTGAAGGGAGATTCAAAAGGGTATATGGAACCATGCTTTCTGCATGAAATGTTACAAGACACAAAAATCAAAAGACTAAAACATGGTACGTTTTTCAGTTCTGAAATGCGTGACACGTTCTTTTTAAATCCCACCATGTCTTAGTTCTGCTTCTACGGAAGCTTTTCTTGTCCGTCTCCTAGCCCGCAACAATCTTTCAAGCAACCATCCTTTTATTTATACGACTTGTATCTCATTGCCTTCTAGAAAGAGTTACCAAGACTGTAGGCCTTAGGAAATGGTTAAAGGTAGCCCTCGACTTACAACCATTCATTTAGTGAATATTAGAATTTACAATGGCACTGAACAAAGTTACTTATGACTGTTTTTCACACTTATGACCAGTGCAGTGTCCCAGGGGTTATGTGATCAAAATTCAGTCACTTGGCAACAGGCATGTCTTTAGGATAGTTGCACTGCCCCAAGGATCGTGTGATCACCATTTGTAACTTTCCCAGCTGGCTTTTAAAAAACAAACTTAATGGGGGAATCCAGGTTTGCATAATGACCACATGATTCACTTAGCAACTACAGCACTTCCCTTAACAGCTGTGGCCATAAAGGTCATAAAAATGGGGCAAAACCTATTTAATTGCTGCCTGGCTTAGCAATAGGAAATGTTGAGCTCAATTGTGGTTGTAAGTCAAGGACTACCTTTGTTTTGCATTGCTTGCTTTTACCAGAGTTGCACATATATAATAGGCATGCGCCCGTCTCCTTAGCAAGGTGGCCAATTGTAGGCAGCACATCTTCATGTTGTTGATTACACTTGCCTATTTCCTAGAGATGGATGCTGGTTAAAAAACCCAGGGAGTCTTTAGTAATGATTCTTGAATGCTGAGAAACAATGACTGCTTGCTGTTCTTTGTTCAACACTGTTTACGTGGGCTATGAGGAAACTCACAGATGGTCCATGTTAAAAAAGCAACAAAATAAGTGGTCTAAACCCTGAAGCTTCATACAACAGAAGAGAGAAACATTAAAAATGGCATCACTTACAAGCAGCACAGCATGTTATCTACTCATTAGAACCATAAAGGAGGAAAATCTTGACAAAAGGCATTTCATTACGCATAAAATATAAGTCAAATAACTGCCCCCCACGCAGTAATGTATGCAAAGTAAATATTTGTCAATATGAACTATTCCTCTGACATAGAAAACACTTCATGGAATTTTTTTTTCCTGACATCTTGCAGACTTTGTCATAAAGCAAAAATCAAATTATCTTTGAAATAACTCTGAAGGTGTGCAGTGCTAAAGATACAATGGTAAGGGCCGTGTCTTGGGGAACCGCATGAAAATGTCTTGCCCCTTTTATGCCACAAAAACAGGGGAAAACATTTGAAATAATTACCCTGCACCATCAGAAATATTTTCAATATCAAAGAAAACAACATTGCAATAATATTTAAAACATTACAGCTGTTCTTTCATCTTTTAAAGGGCTCCTTAATCATTGCTAGACACTTAATTACAGTAATTATAACAATTATTTTTTTAAAAAAAAAATTGTGCCCTTTCCAATTGAAACATAAAAAACATGTAATATACAAAATGATCTTTCCTTTAACTTTCCTTTCTCTGAAGGTCTGAAGTTACCATTTATATTTGAAATAAGCCCAATAAGCAAAACTCAGCAACTTTTTTTCACCAAAGCCATAGATTACACAGCTTGCCACTAAAATGAAAAAAAAAAAATTCCAGAAAACAATTTGTTAAAAAGAGATTGTTCTCTTTAAAGTTACCATAACTACCTAATAATAACAATCACTTTAAAAGCTCATATGAAACACAAGGCACTTAGAATGAAAACAACTGAGGTGGTAAGGTAAAGACAGTTGTAAAAAATAAACAACTAAATAAAGTATTCTTTTTTCTAAGTGGAAATAGCATCTCAGTCCAACCTTGCTCATGTACTTGTGATTATTAAATTATTAAGAACAGAAAAACACTTGAGGGAAAGGGTAACAATTGATTTCAACTCTGTCAGGAAGATAGTGTTTGGTTCCATTTTAGGAGCAATTGATAAAACTGCCCTGAATGAAATGTTCACTATTAGTCTTAGAAGTGGGGAAGAGGTTAAAGAGGAAAACAGTAAAGAGGGGGGGGGAGAGAGAGAGAGGGAGGGAGGGGGAACAATAAAAGAAGTTGAACTAACATCCATTAGACAATAAGGACTATATTGAGTAAATCTCAAAAATCACTGCCAGACTGACATGATTATTGGCATGGATCAAAGAATGTGTATCTTTCTGGATGAGTCTAAGGGGCTGTGAGCTCTCTAGGTTGTCTGAAACAATTAGATCTTCAATGAAAAGGAGAGGACTGGGCATGGGAGAAAAGCCAGCCACCTGATTTCACTTTACAGAACATCTGATGGGGTTAAATTAATAACTGTCCATGGTCAAAAACAGTCTACTCTTTGTCAGTCAGAACCAAATTATTGTAGGTGCTGGCAGTTCTGATTGTCTAACCAATCAGTACCGGAGGACATGACTTCCAGGCTGATGGTTGATTGACTTGGGTCATTATTTGGGCTGATTTTTCTTTTTCTTTTTAAGCACACATGGAATAAATCTCTAAACCAGATGTTGGCTTGAAATAAACATCTGTGCTCGGTAAACTTATCTTCCAGAAATCTTATCATAGTCCATGACTATACAATTGATTTCCTTTCCTTTCAGTGATCCAAAAGCATTAAAAAAAGAAAATTAAAAAACCCCTACAGAATCTATAAAGCCTTCTGCTAATACTGCTGTCAGCAGGGAAAAAAAAAAAAAAAACTTTTCACAAGGTTTTTTAAAAAATGGATAAGGTTATTAGACCAAGGGTGGGATCATCTTTTCATGGGATTCAATCTTTGAAAAGTAAACCAAATGGAGAAATGGTAGATATTGTGTAAAATGTGTAAAGTGGGAGAGTGTGAATTTTAGTCCTGCCTTAGGCATAAAAGCCAGCTGGACGACCCTGGGCCAGTCATAAAAGGAAGAAGGTGAGCTGAATGTTGCCTTGAGTTATTTGTGAAAACAATAAAGGCGTAATAATCAAATAAATAAAGTAAGTTGGTATTGGAAATGTGTAAAGTCTGCTTTATACTTTTTAATAATAATAAGGGAAAAATACCATTGCCTTTAACAAACCATGCTGTTTTAAAAGCATCAATCTTTAAATGTAACATTTCAAGAGAATTCAAGAACAGTTCTGTATATTTACAGAAATGTATGATTCCTTATCTTGTATTTATTTATGTAAGAGAGGGCTTTGGGTGGTATACCCATAAAGAAGCTACCCCCAAATCTTACCTTTCACCACCAAATTAGTTCCTTACTTATTTTTTTTTTTTGCATCTTCTACTTGCACAAACAATTTAGTAAACAAAGAGAACCAACTTGTTCAAATCTCTGTTAAGTTAGAAATGTATTAACAATATGAATCAAGGTTCAGTTTGGTCATAGCAAATGGGAGCATGCTACTGGTTTTGGTAGAGAGTAAACAGAAAAGGGTTTAGTTCTAAACAAGAACAAAAGTTAGGGGACAGCCAAATATTTTAACGAATTGCTCAGTACTATGGCTTAAGCAACAAAATTCTTATTACCATTTAGATAGATACTGCTAGCTAAGGTATTCAAATCTCTGCAGGCACTTTAGATTAAATAAATACTATAACAGATGCAGGTGAAACACACATATTCTCCAGAAAAGCTTCTGCATCCTTAGCTGCTATACACTGTGACCTTCCATTAAAAAAGGAATTATGCTACTTCATTTTCTATTTCACTTAGCTTTCTAAACTCACATTTCAGGTTCTCATTCTGTTGCCCACTTGTTCAACCATGAAGAAATGCTGTCTTCCAAAACTACTTTCTTGCAGTATGCTTGCAGTGTCTGTTTGTCTTCAGATATGGGGCATATTTCTGTTCCAACACTCCCCCACACCCCATGATGTTAATAATGTCTGCACACTAGAAGCCACTGAAGCACATACGAACAGTTCCTGAACACAATATGTCTGATATGGTCACTTTGGAAGCAGACTATCAGAAGAAGAGTTCAAAGGGACCTTGGAGATTTTGTAGACCCTATACCATTCCAGACAAGTGGCTGTCCAGTCTCTTCTTAAAAGCCGCCAGTGATGAAGCATCTTCCCAAATCTTTCCAAAGATGTAACTACAGTACCTTGGATTTTTCAGCAAACAAACCTGAACCCAGTGTGACATATTCTCATATTCATATATATTCTCCTAGGCCCAGAAAGAACACTTCTGAGATTAAAACTAGAATTGGAAATACAGGAAAGCAGAATAGCCTACTTTATTTACCTTTCGAAATGCACACATGCCATACCCACAAGTCAAAAACAAGGGGTGTGATGTTGCCTAACTCTATTTCTGTCTGAATGGAATTTTGTACACCAAATTCCTAAGTGTCCTACTTTATTTCAACCCTTCCTCTTCTGATTTGTTCTAGAATTGACCACTAACCTTGCTGAGTTGACACTGATACAGTCCAAAATCTCTATTGGGAAAAACTGGTCCATTGTACCTCCACCAGTCAGCCATTGCAAACTTTTCTATCATATACAGGCAGCCATATCAATTCCACAAAATAAATAGTATTTGATGTCTGACAAGTAATGTATCAATTAGTGGGCTGGACAGAACTACAGTTCTTTGGGTTTGTGAAAAATAAAAAGTGCACTCATTTCTTGAAATTTGGCATATACAGATAGATGTAATTATTGCATAAAGAAGATTTCTGTTTCTCTCTCTTGCCCATTTATGCTTTACTGCAATTTGCTGCATGAGTGACTGCTTTGGCAGTGCTTTCATGATTCAGAAGTCCACCAAGTAGTGCGTATTAACAGCCTCAAAGGAAAGTCAAAGGGACTTTTCCCATTCAGTTCAATGGAATTTAGGTCAAGCCTGACACAAATGTGAATAGAAGGGTATGGTGGTAACCAGGAATGCCTTCTATCATAGCAAAGGTTTTTTGAGGCCACTGCACTCACTGGCTTCCAGTTCCCTCACAGTACAAGGAGATGTTCAGGTGACCACAAATGTACAAGCATTTGTTCTATTCTGAGCCTGCTTCATTCCCAGGGATTGAGTGGAAATTGAATCAAGTTATTTTTTTTCCTCCCTAGGCAAAAGTTATAAATATGTTTCTGTGGGATAATTATTTTGTCCTCACTCTGTTCTTATATAAGCAGTTAATTCTCCTTGCTAAATGCTGTTTAGGCTCTCATGCAAAATGGTTCAACGTGAAAAGCAATTGGATCACATCGGTATAGAGAAGATCTATTATTTAATCATGAGCCTAAATATCTGGCCCTAATTGAATATATGAGGCAAATATTGCCAACACGTCCTCCATGCTTGCACCAATAAAACAAGAGGATTCTTCCCAACTTGATGTCTTAATATATGTTGTTTTATAAGCTCCCCAAATCCACAAGTACCATACTGACTGAAATGTATGGAGATACATATATGTATTCCATTCTGAAATTTTCAGAGAAACCCTGATATATAAACGCAATTAGCAAGAATGTAGAGTTTGCCCAACACACATGTGGCTTATTTAGTTTCATGTTGGTTTCTTACAGCATGTTAAGTTACATAAGCTTCTTGGATGAGAAGCGAAACATCTTAAAAAAAAACAAAACTCCAGAAAGTCCGTTGCCTTTTGAAAAAGCACGTTTGGGACAACCATGACCTGGATGATGGAGAATCAAGGCTTCCAGCTGTCTTTTCACTATTTTGTCTGTTTATTTTAGATTATTTTATTTATGTTATTTTTTTATCTGTTTATTTCACAATTTATAGTTGCCTTATCTTTTCTATTGCTTTGGTCATGCTTCTATGTCTGTTGCCCTTGTTATGGCCATGAATCACATTGTCTACTGTCTGAGCCTGGGCTATCACACCTGGGCTGAAAAAAACCTTGGATAACATTAAACAGACACATAAATTCTATAGAGATCATTGGGATTTATGCAGTCTAGATATGATAGCCTTAGTCCGGGGTGAAAGTATTCATTATTTCTCCCTTGACATAACTTCATTTAATCAGTAGAGACAGTTTATATAGATGTATTAATTTATTTTCTTTAAAAAAACAATATTTTTTTTATGTCTCTTGTTGATACTATCCAAAGCTTGGCAGATGTTCAGATTCTTTATCTGCCCTTTTGCTTGAACTCTTGCATGTTATCTTTTCATTTCCTATTCAAAAAAGGAGCATCAGCACCTAACCAAATATGACTTGCGTGACCTTGGATATAAACAGTAATATGAGCAGAATTTGCTATATGCGTTACTGCTATTATCAGAACCAAAAAGCTTCCACAGAGAATTATTTGCTTATTTCTTCTTTGGTGCATCATTAATGTAGTCAGGAAACAACTTTGATTTGTGGAAGTATGTTAACAGCAGTTGCAGAACAGATGTCAGAATTCACTATAGTATTCTGAATTTCAATTCAATTATACTGAAAGGTGTTAAAAACAGTCGCTTCCCTATAAATTAGAATGACTGGGAAAGGGTGAGCCAGACTATAGTCAAGTCACTGAGTCTGCAAGCATTCCACGTCTGAAGTCTACATTTTCACTATAACAAAAGTCAAGGACATTTTTCAATATCTATAATTATAAATTGATAAAGTGCTAAAATTAGAAAGAATAGATCACACAAGCAATATGAAGAGTTCTATGTATAAAAAATTTACAAAAGCACAAAACCAACTGATGTTCAAATCATACTTTAATTGATGTCTGCAGAGTTTTATAATTGGCTCTATAATGCTCTCTCTCTCTCTCTCTCCCTCTCTCTCTCTCTCTCCCTCTCTCTCTCAGAGAGAACATTAACCATGAACATGTCTTGTGGTTTTTTTCCACATTTATCATTAAATCAGAAATATTTGTATGTGTGCATTTTAATAACCATTGAACTATAAAGCTGTAAGGAAGAGGTAAAGAGAGAGTAAAATCTTATGAAGTAACACTTGATAGCATGTTAGCTGTTAATAAAATGCACCCAATTAACAATTGCGAGTTTCATAACCATGGAATCAAAAGTTAAACAATAGTGACAGTCATAATGCTATAAAATACTGAACATTTAAAAAGCATTAAGAAACAAGCTGAATGTTTAAAATCTCTAATGATTGATATAGGGGGCTGTAAGAAATGTTTGCATTGGTTTAAATGTTTCTCCTTGAATTTTTTTATTCTTTATGCTTGGCATTTTACTGATAGGCACTGTGAATGTGAAAAATGAAGAAAAGGGTGAGATAAATCACATAAATAAACTAATAAACACCATTTTATCTCTTCTCACTGGTTCTATTTGCATCTGCAATAAGGTTGTGCAGTGGAGCTGAGAATTCTCAAAACAAGGATTCAGATATGAAATGCACAGATCATAATTTAAACACATAGCATATCAAAACTAAAATTCTGTTGGAGGCTCAGCAAAATCTGAACAATCTGAGTCCTGAATAAATGCCTAAATTCTGCAAGCTGCCAATTTATTAAATTCCTCACTCTCAACCACGTAAAAAGAAATATATGGGACATTATTTTCAGCTTTGTTGGCTTATTCCTCTCCATACATACTTTACATACCTTTTTAATATTGGTGATTCCTAAATTCTAGAAGGCTGGAGCTCAGAAATCAAAATCTAATAATGACCCTTCAACTTCTTTGAGAAAGCCTGACATGATCTAGGGACTGGAAGACTAAATTCTCATACAAGAGAGTTAGAAATCTCTGAAAACTGAAGAACACGGTAGGGTGAAGGCCTATAACAGGGTGCTGTTCCAACTAAGAACAGGTTTTTTTCAGTTCCATAATTTGAACCTTTATCTAACTTTTCTATTCCATCTTCTTCGAGGACAGCGATGGCTAATGTTTTTGGCAGCAAATGCTAAAAGCGTGTGCTCATCCCAAAATGCAACTCATGCGCGCCCCCGTGCATGTGCCCCCTGCCCCTACGCATGCACGTGCAACCCCGTGCCCCCCAACTCCCATCCCCGCATGCATGTGTGACCCCTGCACATGGACTCGACCCCGTGCATGACTCCCCATGTGTGGGGGCCCCCACGCACACCCATCCCCCATGCATGCGCAGCAGAGACCCCAAGACTAGATGGCTGGTGGGAGGAGCAGGTGCATGTACAGCGGAACTGAGCTGGGGCGATGGCTCACATGCCCACAGAGAGGACTCTGCATGCCACCTCTGGCATGCGTGCCATAGGTTCGCCATCATGGTTCTAAAACCATCACAAATAAAGAGTATCTATTTCACAATTCTACTGATCTTAAAAGGAGAAGAAAGGCTAGGAAGACTCCACTATGGTTCTTGATTGTAAGAGTGATTATGTCCCATTAAGTTGCCATTGACTCTCAATGACCACATATTATCCAGTCCCAAATCTTGTCATTCAGTTTTTCTGACAATGCTTCCATCCCCACTGTAACTGCGTCTGTCCACCCTGCTTCTGGTAGCCTTCTCCTTCAATTTCCTTCCACTTTCCCACTATTAGAGTCACTAAGTTCTGAACAATATGTCTGAAGTAGGAGAAGTTGAGCCTGTTTACTGGTGACTTCAGTGAGAACTCTGGATTGATTGATTGTCTTGGCTGTCCATGGTATTGTTGTGGTTCGCCGGCAGCAGGTGCGGATGGCTGAGGTCTTGGAGAGCGAGGACTCGGATGAGGGGCCTGCTTGTGATGCAGGATGGGGCCAGGACTATCAGAGAGTGGAGTGCTGCCTTCGGAGCTTGTGGAGGCTGGCAGCAGTGATGCAGAGGACCCCCAGGAGCCTGTGCCCAGAGCACATGCGCGCAGGGCTGCTCAAAGGAAAGAGCAGCTGCAGCAGCACGGGCGACTCAGGAGGAAGGCTGCAAGGTGATGGCCCCTCCCTTAAGATGGGATTCTTTGCAGGAAGCAAAGAAGTACTTGCACTTCAAGTCTTGTGGAAGTTCGGACTATCCTGGTTTGTGTTTGGAGACTTTTGGTTTTGATTATTTCCTTGCAATTTAATCTAGTGTTCTTGGCAGTCTTGCATAACTTTGGCAAGGCTTGTTCTTATCTGGGACAATTAGTTTTTAACAGCGTTTTTCTGTGAATGAACGGAATTCACAGAGAAGCATTAAAAAGGTTTTGCTTTTATCTCTGTTTGGTGTTTGTTTGCTTTGAACGAGGTTTGGGTCAGAACAGGTATTTTCAGTTATTTTTTCCAACACCAATGTTCAAAAGCATTAGTAGTCTTCCTATCCTGCATCCTCCTTGCATGTTTCATTAGGTCCATGTTTTCCAACTCTGTGTTGACTAGTTTTAGTACTGTGAAAAAGGAAATTGTTGTACCTATATTTATGAATGCTTATTGAACTGAAGTATGTCTTGTTAAATTAAGCAGCATAATTGAACTTTTCCATTAAATGCAAAGCACATTTCACATAACCCATTCTGGAATAACTGAAATCCAGTAATATTGATGTTAATTATCTTAAGGCTATTACACTTTTTCCCTAATAATTCCTTGTTTCAATATAAGAAGATGGTTGATTGTCGACTGAAAGTTGTGTGGGAGAGTCATGCTGCCATGAAGTAAGCATCTGTCAATGAAAACAGATAATGCCTCCGCCCAGTCATGCCAGCAGTACCTAAGATCAAGCAAATATCTCTCTTCAACTACCATACAACAAAGGTAGTGATGACAAACCATTGAAGTTCTCTTTGATCTTTATATCTCCGTCTTTGTTTTCCTTTAACCTCTTATGCCAGTTTAGCTTAAAGCACATGTAGCAAAAATGCTCTGAAGTTGAATGATGCAGAGGCTTTTAATTTGGGAGAGACCACGCCACACCTTCTTCCTCACAGCAGAACACCAAAACACAATGGGAATTGCATGCATAGATATTTGTGTCCTGCCTCCTTGCACCAACACGACAGCATGATAAACTCTGGTGGTAGGTTTATCAAATGATAAATTTCACAATTTCTCAGGTTTACTTTGACAAGAAATTGGATTTTAAGTCAAACACATTTCTAAGAAGACCAAAGCTGGAGTTCAGTTAAATCCTCAGATTAGATGTGCAGAGTATGCATCTTTGCATAATATAATAACATCATTTGCAGCAAAATTTACTTTACTAGAAATTCCAAAAGTCAGGATGGCGTTTATCTAAATACGTTCCAATGCATATCTTTACCTACTTTAATTTGTTTTAAGTGAAGTTGCTCTTTTGAATCTGGAAAACAGAAACTACTGAACACAAACTTGTTTAGTGTTAATTTTATAGACATTCAACATGGTCATTTCTTTGCAAAATATATCCACCAGATTGCCAGGCTACAGAAGTCAAACTTAACCCATGTTCCCATTTACTACTCTGGAATTCTAATTAATCTCCAGAAAGTCTCCATGTTTTGTATGACAGTATGCAAAATCAGGAATTTAGATCTTGCAAGAGCCATTAGATAAGATGAAGATCACCCCTATTATTCTTTAGCTATTTTGTTTTATATCTGATACTGTATTTTTATTTCATAGTTTTTATAGTCAGTAGCCATATTAATTGTAATTTAAGATGTTTTTACATTGTAGCTCGCTGTTATTAATGCTACATTTAAAAGTTTCATATCTCATAGATTTGAATTATTATTGTAATGACTGTCTAACTTATTGCTTTTATCCTATCTGAACAACTAAAATAAAGGTTTTATTTAATTTGAATGGCATCCATACAAAATAATGCTGAAATGGGTCTTCTTGTGTCAATGCACATTAGTTAGAATAGAATGTATTAATTAATACTCAACCTCAGCGCAATCTCATCTAGTTCTGTTAACAGAATTAACAGTAAAAGCACTAGTGCTCCACAAATGTGTCAGAGGAATATTAATAAAATGATTTCATGTATTTCTTTTATTATTATCAAAGTGATAAGAACTTCCTCCCAGCACATTTCTGGAAAAAGCAAAATAGCAAAAAACTATCTTGTATCAAAACTCTTATCCTTTTCCTTTCCTCCCAAAATGGCATCAGAAAGAATTGCTATGTTTGTTAAGGTTTGCAGTTAACATGTTTGTTTAGCTTTTTGAGGTTCTTGATTGTTGGGAACATAGAAGAATGAGTGGAGAAGATTGAGTGTCCACCAGAAAGGATTGGAAATGTCTTATATCTCCCTCATCTTGATGTAGCAAGAGCAACAGCACTTAGACTTATATACCACTTCACAGTGCTTTACAGCCCTCTCTAAGCGGTTTTACAAAGTCAGCATATTCCCCCAACAATCGGTCCTCATTTTACCGACTTCAGAAGGATGGAAGGCTGAGTCAACCTTGAGCCTGGTGAGATTTGAACTGTTAAATTGCAGGCAGACGGCAGTCAGCAGAAGTAGCCTGTAGTACTGCATTCTAACCACTGCACCACCGCAGCTCTGTAGTTACAGTAGCTGCAATGAAAGTGACAGCGCAGCATGAGTGAACGGCTACTGGTCACTTATCAACTGGGTAATCAGAATAGAAACTGATGCAACAAGGCTTGAGGGTCTCTAGGACTTGGAACTTTATTGGTTGCTTCATTTGGTTAGAGATAACTCGTTGGGCCAATTCCAAAGTACGACAAATACCTGGTTCCTGACTGGAATTGCTAATAGTAGTGAAGGAAGTTCAGTCAGTTTTTCCATTTTTGTTTCCATTTTTAAGAATATGTTAACTCCTATCATCTGGATACACCACATACACCTCTAATATTGAGAAACATGGTGCCCAGAGGTGGAGTTTTCATCTTATTATCAGGAATTTATGAGTTCCATCCTAGATAGAAACAGATATTTATCTCTCTGAGCACAAGAAAATATCTGCTGTGAGCTTTGCATAGGTGGCAGGAAGATCATCTGGCAAGTAAATGCTCAGCTTCATTCAGTCACTTTAAAAAAAACCAAGTAGCTTCCCTGCTACACAATGATATCCTTCTCTGAATTGCTAGATTCCATCACTGGATGGCAGATAAGTCTTGGGAAATCTACTGGGCACTCAGGAGTTCATGGGGATCATGGAACTGACCCAGTCAATGAAGGTCCAATACATGCTGGGAGTCACCTGTTAAATTCAGCTTTTCCTTCAACTGAAACAGAGGCTGCTTCTATCAGTTCTTTGCCAAGATTCTGTTCCTTAATCCTTCACCAGGTTTGCTTCCTGAAGATTCAGAAGCAAACAACTGAACTTCATAAATCTCACAGGCTAGCTAAAAAGCATAGAAAGGCTTATGAAGAGCTGGCTTTGCAGTACCTGAGTGATGCCTCTCACCTGGGTACAGGCTCACTGGTTGATTTACTGAGCTCGCGCCCTGGGAAGAGGGCTGAAAAAAATTCTTCAAAACTCTGCCCTGACCTGCATGTATACTGTTTTGCCTGGATTTGTCTCATCTTGTCTCTGCCTTTTTCTCTGTATTCATCACCTGGTTGTTTGTTTACTGGCCTTGATCTCTGCCTGACCTGTTTGACCAAGCACTCCTGCAGTTAGCCCAAGGTATTCTTTCAAAGCTTATTCTCTATTAATTGTGAGACTGTAAGAGTCCATTTATTTCTGGGTATGGCAGATGTATAGCCTGCTAATTGGGGTTTTGGCAGCCAACCAAGCAAAACCAGCACAGAAAATTGCTGGTGCCAGTGCTTACACACACAGACGCACACAGAGACACACACCACAACCCAGGAGGATCTGGCCCAGTTGACGTCTAATAGATTGGAATAGATTCCTGAAGGAGCTTGACATTTTCCCTGAGGATCTGGTGGTCAGTTTGATTGATGCCTGAGTCACCACCTGAAATGGGCATAGAGCAAATTGTTGCTAGCAACCTTTTACTCTGTGGTAGCCTCTCTATCCAAGAAACTTTGCAAAATGAAATGCCAGAAAAGACAACTAGAGCCTCATTGGAGGCAGATAAAGAGTGAATCCACCAGAATGTGAGTAAAAGTCCTTATGAGGGATTATATCATGACAATAAGGTCAGCCTTTATTACACCCTCATATAGCTGTCTAGCAGCCTGTTGCTCACTGGGGAAAGATGAGCAACAGATCATCCACAAAGTTGCTGTGAAGAGTATTCTAGGCATCTGGAGAATAAAGTCAGACTGAGCAAGTCTGGTTGAGGAAACAAATAGTCTTCATAGTCAAGTGGAACAAATTTGAAAAGTTAACTCCCAAGGAAGCAATCCCAAATACAAATCCAACCCCATGTTTATCAGATTTATGCCTCTCAAGACTACTTAGGAGGTGATTTGTAGCTGAGTCCATGCAGTCGTGTCAGAGTTAAGCAAATTATAGAAAAGCAGATTGAAAATTGCAAATGCAATCACTCAATCCTAAATCAAGAGAAAACAATGCAAATCCATTGAACCCAGGCTTTGAGACAATGCTATTTTTTTTTAAAAAAAAAGACCATGTAACGCTTTTTTAAAAAATGTATTTTTGCCTATTAACCTCCTATATGGAGTGAAAATTATAAGCCTTCTTTTCCTCAAAAATTATTTGGCATACCTCTTCTTTACATTCTTCACACCTCCATTTTAAGCATTCACACACATACATACACACATCAAGCCTGACACTGCTAAACCTATTTAATTTGCACACCTCTTTTCATCAGTTAAAATAATGAAGATGATGACATACATTGAAATTAATACAGATATGTCAGGAATGTTGGAAATTGAAATAAATATATCACTCTTATACCAGAAACCATCACTTGACTCATATTTTTTTGGCAATTATTTGAATAGAAAATATATTACGAAAATTGCACTAGCTTTTCATTGCCAGTTTATTCCAGAACAACACTGCATTACATTTCTTTAACTATTGTTCCATGTGGACTACATATCCAGCTTACCCGCCCAGTTAAACACAAATTAAAACATTTGCCTCTTGTTCTTTGACACTCTACTTTGGGGTCCAAACAAAGGGCTCAGTTCCCTTTGAATACATTAGCTATTTGCTTTAATCCAAAGAGTTTGGCAAACCATATGTTCTGCATCATTAAAATCAGATATTTTGCCTTTGATCTTTAGGTTCTCTTAGTTGACTGCTTTTCCCCTCACTACAACCAACTTCTTGCTTTTGAAGTTATCTTCTTGCTTTGTACAATGAACCTGAACTCTTCAACCAGATTTGATAAAATGTTACATGAAATTATTATCCATATTGTGTTTATTGTTATAAATATTCTTAAGTAGCCACTAAAGAAAAATGTGGAGGAAAAGTTACTTAGATGATCACTAGACTGAAAACTCTAGATCTAAAAAATAAATATAAATGTAGGTCAGCACACACACACACAAAATATCAAATTCTTAAGATAATGGGAGCCTGGCTTGAGTGTTTGTATTGCTTCAGGCACAACAGCACTTTCCGCCCCCACTTTCCAAGTCAAAATGCATAGAGGCTAAGACCAGCCAGGTTACTCTGGTGCAACAGGCAGAAAATCCCTTGAGTTCTTTTCACCATATCTAGAAGCAAAACAACTCAAAATCTGCTGAACAATGCAACCATTCTGTTCTGCCCTAATGGAGATCCATCTCTGGAGTAAAGGACATCAATAATGAAAATGGCATTGAGCAGAGTTTTCATCATGATAGGATTGATATTGAGCTGGTGATCAATATTATTGACCTCTTCTTCAAGTAGTAACCCAGCTTCAATGTTCTTGGGGGATCTCTCTTTTATGGGATTTCCAAAGTAGTCTGGAAAAGGCTTTGAATACTTCTGTTGAATGCCAAAGAATGGTGAAAGATTGAATCCTGTGATACTATTGAAATGATTAAATGGTTAAGATTGTGAAGAGCAAAGAGAAGGAAATTGGGTTATTTCATCTGGAATAAATTATTTATTTGAGAATTCTGGCAACTACCCTGTTTCTCCAACAATACGGCCTCCCCCAATAGGAAGTCCCAGCATGTTTTATAGGCATGAAATGAAATTAAGCCCCTCCCCCCAAATTAAGGCCTATATTAAAACATGCGAAATGGTGGGGGGGAAATGGTGGGGGGGGGCTTGCCGTTAGGAAGTACTTTTGTTGCACACCCGGATATGGTGCTGCCTGCGTTGACCCTGATACGAAGTGCCCACCAACGCCGAGGTCAACATCCAAGCCGTCGCTGCCCGCCCGCCCAAAGATGCAAGGGGGGGGGTTAAGTCACCCCCGAAAAGACGGCCTAGCCATTTTTTCGGGGCTCAAAAGAAAAAAAGACCCGGCCTTATTATATGAGAAACACGGTATTAATGGACTTTGGGCTGAACTAGGATTGTAAATTTGATGAAATTTTGGATTGCATTTAGATAAAAGTTAGACTATAGGGAGAAGTGTTTTGCTTGTAACTTTAAAAGAAGGTGAACAGTTAATATATTAGCTTGTGCTTGTTGTAATGGAGGTTGGAAGCTACTTTTTTATTATTGTCTTTCTTGACTTTTTTTCTCTCTGTCAGCCCTCTCAGATAAACCAGATAGGAAACAGGACTAGATGATCTAATCCTACTTTATTGTAAGGCTACATTAAAAGAATCTTGCAAGTCTGAAAGTACAAATGTCCTACTGTCACTTTTAACTCTTTGATGTATTAGGGCAGGTTCTTCCAACATTTCTTTATCTAATCTAAAGCTACTGGGGGTTCCTGCTGCTCTTGTCTGATTGTTTCCTAGGCACCATCTCTTTTCCTTTTTCTCCAAGGTCAGGGGTCAGCAACCCGCGGCTCTGGAGCCACATGTGACTCATCCCTCTGTTGTGGCTCCCTGACACTGGTCAGCTTCACAATTGATAGGGCTTTCAGTTAGAACAGGAAGAGGAAAAAGGAAGCCACGCTAGGAGGAGACTCTATGGTGGGAGAACCGGACTTTCGGTTGACTCCAGAATTGAACAGGGGGCTTCTGGTTAGGAACTTTGTGGCTCTTTGAGTGTTTAAGGTTGCCAATTCCTGTCCAAGGTCATTCACATCATTACACTCTTCTATTTTTATTCTATTATTATTTACTTTACTTTTACTTTTTTCTGCATCTTCTAAACGTTTTTAATTTTTTTTAGTTTGTATTCATTTTTACTATATTTATCCTGATATACAGGCAACCCTCAACTTGCAACAGTTCATTTAGTGACCATTCCAAGTTACAATGCAACTGAAAAAAAATGACTTGTATCTGCTTTTCAAACTAATGACCATTGCAGCATGCCCATGATCATGTGCTCAAAATTCAGACACTTGGCAACTGACTCATGTTTATGATGGTTGGAGTGTCCTGGGTTTATGTGATCCCTTTTTGCGACCTTCTGACAAGCAAAGTCAACGGGAAAACCATATTTGCTTCACAACCGTGTTACTAATTTAACTGCAGTGATTCACTTAACAAATATGGCAAGAAAGGTTGTAGAGTAGAGCAAAATTCACTTAACAAATGTCTTACTTATCAGCAGAAATTTGGGGCTCAATTGAGATCGTAAGTTGAGAACCATGTGTATTTATTTATTTAATCAAATTTTACATTTTTTTCAGTAAATGATTTATTTTAAATGCTAGAAGTCAGTATCCTTCCAGTTGTGATTTTAACCAAGAGCTTTCACATTCTATTTTAATTTGGAAGATTATTTTCATTTCAAGATTCTTTGCATGGGGTAAATAGCAACTAGAGATGAAAACCTTGGCCACACATGCTTCACATCATAAAATAAGAGCAAGATCTTTCCTAATTTCAATCACATCCATGGCTGTTGTCTTCTTTCTTTTTCTTTTTTCTTCCCCCAGCAAAATGTCTTTTAAAAAAAATAAAAAGTTGATGAAGCTGGAAAATCTGCTACACCATGTGGTTCTTCAGAACATTTAAAAAACCCTTCCTATAATTTGATAAACAAAATTAAAAGCAAATGCCATAGGATTTGAAGATGTGGAAGACTATTTGGAAAGGGAACAATAATGTATGTACCATGGTTGTATTGTATTATGCTCTGGCTATGGTAACAGCTAAATTGATTTTTTTTTAAAGTGACAGTTAATTCATCCCAAAACATTTTACTGGAGCCTTCAATGATTTATAAACTAGAAACCTCAATAAAATCTTCTCAAGGGAGTCAAACAAGAAGTTAAATGCTTTCACAATACAACAACAAAACACATATAAAAAATTCTGCTGTTCTGGACTGATGCTATTGTAGTCTCCAGAATTTAAAATAAACCACTAATCCAGATTGATCTATGTTTGTAATCTTCACCTAGGTTTCTTTCACTCTCATTTCAGACCATTCTTTTCAGCTGATCTCTGTTCTTGGATAAGCACAGATCCCAGGGATGAGAATATAATGCTCATGAATAAATCATAGTCCACACAATCTTATCTATTCTGCTTAAATCCTCATTGTGCACAGAATAAAGTGGATACATACATATGATTTTTAAAAAATGATAAAGAAAAAAACCAGGAAGACAAAAGATGGGAAAAAGTAGACACAGATTTATGTACAAGATCATGTATATGTTTGGAAACAAATTTAGAAATAATTATTTTCATAAATAATTTCATAAACAAGGTGGTATGTAGCTCTCTTTCAAGAGACAGAACTTAATATAGATAGTCTTGCTTAACAATAGTAATTGGAACAAAAATTCCTGTCACTAAGCAATGTTATTGTAAAGCGGATGTCACATGACTCTGCCATGTAGCAATGGCAGTTCTGGCAGTCCCCAGGTACCGTAATTAAGCAAATCACTATGGGTTGTTGAATGAAGATCTCATATATAATAACAACTTCCAACACCCTGCTGGCTTCCCCACTGACTTTTTTTAATGGAAAGCCAGCAGGGAAGGTCACACATCATGTTCATACAACTGTGGGATGTTGCAATTGTTGGAAATCCAGGCCTGCCTGAATTGTAATCACGTGATGCAAGGGTACTGCAATGGCCAGAACTTTGAGGAGTGGTTGCAAACCTCCTTTTTTCAGTACTGTCAAAACTTTCAACCATCACTGAACATGTGCTTGTTTATCCTGTAAACTATTATTTAGTAGCATTTCTAGTACACTTTTCTCCATAGACTTTAAGTCAGTGATCCCCAACCTTTTTGACGCCGCGGCCCGGTACTGGCATCAGCTGGGCGCCGCGGCCCGGTACCGGCATCAGCTGGGCGCCGCGGCCCGGTACCGGCATCAGCTGGGCGCCGCCATCTTTTTGATGAAAAAGTGCTTCGGTGACCTCACGAAGCTGCGTTTTCATCAAAAGATCCGGCGCCAGCGCTCGGTGAGCTTTTCCGGGTAGAAATGGCTTTGTACCCGGAAAAGCTCACGAAGCGCTGCGCCGCCATCTTTTTGATGAAAACGTGCTTCCGGTGAGCTTTCTACCCGGAAAAGCTCACCGGAAGCACTTTTTCATGAAAAAAAAGCCACGGCCCGGTAGGAGTTGTTCCGCGGACCGGACCGGTGGTTGGGGATCCCTGCTTTAAGTGGCTAACGTCATCTAATAAAACCCTAATGCCATTTCAACTGGTCATCTTGTTGAAATCAGTGATTAACAAAACCACATGATCTGACCACGGCAATGAACTGATGTCCATGTTCCCCCATCCCTTCAGATAACATACAATATGCTCTAAAGTACTAGTATAGTACTTCACAATTTACACAATTTACAAATAGTAAATTGCATTATATGGTTGGGTGGCCTAATAATATCTAATTGGAACTACATGTTCCTCATGAGGTTATGAACTGCTAAGCTAATTCACATCTTTCACCCAGGGCACGTAGACTGAAGACCCCAAGGACACCAACATTAGAGAGTTTAATAATTGAGATAGACTTGTGCTGATGGAGGGAAAGTACACAACAGCAATCTCAATTTATCTTTGGAGTCCATTGTTAGATACAACTAGTAGAACCTTTGCAGAATAGGGAGCAAGTCTTGTGAAGGGACATTATAATCACTGCCTCCTTATTCTAGAGACTCCACTCCTAAAACAGACAAAATTCTGATATAAAAATCTCACTTAGAGGAATACCCCCATCTTCTTCTGATCCAGCTACCATATACTTGCCAGAAATGCTCTTCTTTCCATTATAAAATTATGGAGGAATATGGTCAATTGTACACAGACCTGTCATTAACTAAGAGGACCTGAAACCCAAATCTCTAGGAATACAACATTGCTTGATCTCAGCAACTGAAGAAGTCTTCTAAGGCAGGGGTCTCCAACCTTGGCAACTTTTAAGACTTGTGGACTTCAACTCCCAGAGTTCCTCAGCCAGCTGGCTGAGGAACTCTGGGAATTGAAGTCCACAAGTCTTAAAGTTGCCAAGGTTGGAGGCCCCTGTTCTAAGGGATTCCCAAATAGCAAATTGTTGCTGACACACTTGATTGCAATGGTTGAAGAGACACTGGGGTGGTAGGGGATACAGGGACTGAAAGGAGGCTCAGATTCCTCAGGCTGAGGAAGCATTTGGTGGAGAAAATGGCTGAGTATGTTCTCTGGATCAGGATAGTGAGAACTGGGAAAGGATACATTTTTCTACCATAAAGTCATTGGTCATCAATCTTTTTTCTCATCTTGCTTCTGGAGCAAGTGATAATTAAGATGTTCTGGCTCTACTGCGAGGAAAAAAAAGATTAATTGCAGTATCTTTTAAAAACCTCTATTAAAAAGTGAATGAATATTTACACAGTTCTTCAATCTAATTCTTTTGCCAACTTATTAACATTTGTAGAATATACTCATTAAAATTGTTTATCCTCTTGTCAGTTCTTCTAATTCACATCATTCTATTAAATGCACATTTCATCTATACGCTATTTATCTAACTGAAAGTTTGTTTATTTGGATTTGGATTTTTTTCTTTAAAGAAAAAAAAAGATTGATTAATCTTATGCCTGTTTATAGTTTGATTTTCCCTATTATGTAATTTAAAGTAAGCTTTTTAAAAAAAGCATTATCCAATTAATTGAATGGGCCTATGTAGGGATAATTCTTAAAGCAATACTGTCATATTCTTCTATTAAGATGTCTTTCTTTTAGGAAATTGAAATGAGAGAGAAAGAGAAATAAGCTTTACCAACTACAATAGATGAATAGGGATTTTGCTCTAACCTATAGATTCCATTGTTATTTCACATATTTATTTTATCTTCTTTTCTTCTAGGTTGATCTAAGTGTTATTGCTTGTTTAATAACACTTTTTAAGATAAATTATTACACATATTCTATTATTGTTGAATCTGTGCCCCAATTCCTTTTTCTTCTCCAGAGGTCAAAAGAAATAATAAACACCTTGGTAATATTTAGACATGATGTTTGACAGTATTTCAAACTTTATATTTCAGTCAGCTATAATCCTACAAGACTTCCAGCTTATTCCATATATAGTTTTGAGACTATAAAGCTAGCATGGACTACAGTATTGATTGATTGATTCTCTCTAAATTTGGGTAGTGCTCAGTTTAGGCTAATCTTGCATTGCATTGATTGGGGAAAACCAGTGTTTTTTTAAACTTGGCAACTATAAAACAGGTGGACTTCAATTCCCAGAATTCCTCAACTGCTTTAAATCCACATATCTTAAAGCATACTGATTGGAAGACTCTAGGACAGGAATGTCGAACTCAATTTCATTGAGGGCTGCATCAGGGTTGTGTTTGACCTCAGGGGGCCGGGGTGGCCATGGCCAACTCAATGTCACTCATGTCAGGGGTGACCTGAGGGCTCTGCCAGCAAATATGGAGCTTCGTTTTCGCTGGCAGAGGATTGCAGGAGGCCATCACAGCTGAAAACGGAGCTCGGGAGGGCTCCATTTTTGCCGGCAGAAGCACCTCAGGTCAGTCCTTCGCTGTTTCCAGGATGGCCCCATGGACCAGATCTAAGCACCCCAGAGGCTGGATCTGGCCCATAGGCCTTGAGTTTGACATCCTGCTCTAGGAGTTGAAAGCCACCTACCATAAAGTTGCCAAGGTTAAGTAATGCTGGAATAGACAATACTGGATCAAATTCAAAGTCAAGCATAGGAATTCGGAAGTATCGGTGACCAAGCGTTTTCAGTTGTGTGCAAGAAATTCAATTCAAAATAGTAAATAGGAGCTATATCATAGATAGTGCTTCCCAGATTTTTTAGAATTCCAAAGCAGAAAAAAACAAAACAAAACCAGAACTGGGCAGTTAAGGGGTCTCTAAAGACTTAATTATCTCACAATTAGATCCATAAAAATGTCCCTTTACATGTGTATCACAAAATTTGCATTTTGTTATAAATTCTCTGTGTTAGGTATTAAAAGACAAGTATGTGGGTCCTTATTCATAACTTCAAAATATCTCTGGTTGATTTTAAAAGAGAAAGTAGAGTCCCACTTAAAAGCAACCACGGATATTTTGAAATTATAGATAAGGGCCCACATATTTATCTTTTCTTAAGCACTGTACAGAATAGGGTGGGGAGATGTCATTCTTTATATTTTAAAATTTTACTGCAGTACAGTAAAAGGCAAACAGATTTGAAAATAGGTTTGATACAATCCTCTCTTTCAAGTGCTATGTTTGGACCTGTAGATAACTTTTTACAAGGAGAACATTCAAAGATATAAATTCCCTGCTTCAATCACATATGCTATCCTCCAGAAAAGGCAGCTGACTGTATAACCTTATTTATGCCTCTTACATAAATAATCTTACATTTCTCTGCTTTCGGCTGACTTAGGTGTCTACAGAATTGCACGGGAGTTAAAATATGAATTAAACATATATCAGGGGGAGAAAAATGTGAATGGCGGAGGTAGTTTCTCATCTCATTGAGCAAACATTACGGTGCAAATCTTCTACAGCAGAACTTGGAGGAAAGAATTTTGTTCGATCTTCTGGAACTAGCATTGCTGATTTTGCTTTCTGGTTTCTGAGATGGAGAGACGGTTGAGGGGGGAGGAAGCAAAACCCAAAGCCTGGAAAAAGAGATCATTAAAACCTGTCCTCTGTGTTTGGGAAAAGCATACAATCCTCTATTTTTCTCACCTTCCTCTGTAAAAGCATATAAGCAAGAAAGCAAAGACCTTTTTAATGTAACATTTACCGTTTGATGCTACGTTGAACATTAAAGAAGATGCAGTGTAGAATCTCAATGTGATGCTTACGTGCTGATCAAGAGACTGTACTATTGGTTAAAAAAGGAAATGCTTTGTTTAACCCCTAGGTTCAAATGATTTCCAGGTGCTGGCAATTATCACTTGCAGTGTTTGATATCCCAGAATCTACCTTGAAATATAAACTTGACAAGTTAAACTTTTCATGATGTGCACTAGCTTTTCAAAAGGCTTCAGACAAGGACAAATAGTCCAGTAATGGGTGAAAACAGCTCCCATTTACAAAAGAAACACTTCATTACCAACCTAGCTGTTTATTTCTTTTCAACTTGTTTAAAATCAATGCTTAATCCTTACTAGAATTAGCCTGTTTTGTCATCCAATATTTCTATGTTATTTTGTCTCCCTCTTCAGTAGAAAAACATACTGAAAAATCATTGCAGCAACTTTGGCAAAATTGAAGCATAAAATTCTGTTCTCTCTTGCTTTAATAATTTCACGGTTGCATCAAAAATATTAATTGTAATTGTAATATGTCACTCATGATTACTTAAGTTCCAATGTTATGAGAATGAATATAGACTTAGAGTGCCACATCTCTTGTTATTTTCACAATTGCTTTATTCTGCTTTGTTTGATTTCTAACAAATAATTGGCCATACATTTCATTTTAAAGAGGTAAGAGAATTTTTTTAAAACGTACTTATTGGAGGGGGGAAATATTCTATGTTAGAATTTTATTTATTTATTTACTATATTGTGTACAACTCATTCCTGAATTTTGACAGAACATAACCATGCAACAATAGCAATAAAAGTAACAACTGTGAAACATATTGTTGAACAGTAATCAACATCCTTTTGATTATAATTAAAATTAAAAACTGTATCAAAAATCAAATTTCAAAAGGACATATATTTCTGATGTATATTTCTTTAAAAATGTATGTTATTGTTTTTTTGGAAAGGGAGGATATTGATGAAAATCTATAGTAACTTAAGACCAATTTTCTAACCACAGTTGATGGAAAATTTTCTACAAGAAAGACATACGTAAATTGGCATACGATCCATGATTTTCCTCAAGAAATTGACTTAGAGACTCCTTTCCTTTTGGCATTGCCAAGGCCATTTGAAAATCCAATTCTGAAAATGAAAGGCTAATCCAGAACAGGGATAAGCAAATCTTTAGGTCTGAGATTACACACTTAAAATTGGGTATAATGTTTGCTGCCGAAATCTTATTGGGGTTGCCCAAAAGCTGCAATGTGTAGCACAGTGTATCCTAATTCAGTAGTACGGAAACTGGGATGCTTTCTGCTACTCCAGCTTGACTCAGAGGTACTGCTAGAAAAAAAAGAGTATGGTGGTAGGGTTTTGCTTTATAGCACAATAACCTCTTTTTTAAAAAAGTTATATAAGATGGGCAGCCTAGTGCAAGGGTCGCCAACCTTTTGGACTTCAGGGACCACCAAACTCATTATTTTAAATCCCGAGGATCACTAATATGAACTTTGACTGATGGTGGCTTCATGTTGGTGGGAGAGGGAGATCTGATCTAACCCCCCCCCCTCTCTCTCCCCCTCTTCCTCTCTCTCTCTCACATACAAACACACAGAGGCAGGGGTGGGATTCAAATTTCGTAACAACCGGTTCTTGGGCGTAGCCTAATTTGTGGATGTGGCTTGGTGGTCATGTGACTGGCTGGGCATGGCTTGTATGTAAATATTATAAATATTTACGTAAATATTGAATTTTTTTTATTAAAAAAGAGCAACTTTTACCCAAAATCAGGCAAAGCAGGCAGGCAGATTGAGTTGCTCACAGAATCACAGATTCACTTAGAGATCTGTGTTTCTGTCATCGGCTATCTGTGTCTGCACTGAATAACAGAATCTTCAGTCCAAAGGGAGGTTCGACTGGTTAAAAGCAGAGCTGAAGATCTAAAGATTAGCTAGAAAGTAAGAAATCCAATAATTTCCTGCTTTCTAGCTAATCTAAGTCTCCCGACAAAGCAGAATAGCAGACGGTCGGGGAAAAAAAGGAAAAATAGCAACTTAGCAGGCAAGTTTTCCAGGTAAGGAGAGAGTGGGCGGGGAAGGTTCCCGCGGGCCACGTGGACAGGGCAGCCTTGTGTTCTTGTGCAGCCTGGATTAATTGCTTTGGGGGATGCTCTGGGGGTGACATTCTCTACGGACCACCAAAATTTTCTTGCGGACCACTAGTGGGCTATGGCCCACTGGTTGGAGACCACCGGCCTAGTATACACAAAGAAGCTGTGTGATCTATCTTGTTGTTTCTGGGCACCATGCTGGCACCTGCCAAATAGACAGTATTTGAATCAAGACCATCACTAGGCAGAACAGTAATATTTTAGGTATGAGCATGATGGTGAAAAGTGCTTTCTGAATCTCTCAACTAGCAACTGAGCGCTAGGCACAACTACCAAGTCATAAAAGAGAGATGAATCTAAGGGTGCCATAACAGAAGCAGTGATAATGATAAAAGAATATTTAAAGAAGCCAACTGGCTTCGAATCTGCATGCCATAAAGTACACAGAACTGCTTCAAAGAATTATAATAATTCCTGTTGGCTGCTACACAGCTATTTCTTTGACTGATTAAGAGTTCTTTGGTTTGGACTCTTGAGTATTTTCGGGCTGTATTAGAAGACTGTCATCGCTTCTGGTTGCAAAATACAAATATATAAATTTTGACAGACAGTATTTTAATGCTGGAGCTTTTCAAAAAGAAAAGTACTACTGTAAAATATATAAAATCATTACCCTCCATAAAATTTGTGTAATAAGAGACTTTTTCTGATTCTGTCTGTTCTTTACTATGGTTTACACAAGGCTATCATATACTGTTCTGTTCACTGAAAGCAATTACCCTCTTTTTCAAATATATCTTTTATTTATATTATTAACCTCATTCATTCTATCTGTGCCTTAATTAAAAAATTAGTTTAGTGATACCCTTAATCTTAAATCCCAGGATCAATTCTGAAGACGTAATATTGCCCAAATATAACAAGGCTGTTTGTGAGGTTACTGGTTTGTAGTTTTTCCTTGTTTCAAGCTGTTCAGTTACCGATTTTCTTTTCTTTTAAGTACATTTTTAATACCACCCAGAATCCAGAAAAGTAGTCAGTACCATGATCATATGACAGCCATGCCAACTAAATGAAGCCTATTAAGGCTGAAATTAAGTCTACTTGATCTTCAAGTCTCAAAGATTAAAGCATCACTTCAATCAACCGACCACCACTTTTGTTCTTGTACGCTGCAAAAAATGTCTTGTTGTTTGTAAAACTACAGATGTACAACTGTGATTCTGAAATCTGCCATCAATCCTGATGTGCAGCAACATAAATATGAAGGGGAAGTTTGTTTGGAAACAAACCCATCTGAAGAGTTATATCTCATATCTTTCAGGAAGATCAATCAACAGTGTCGGTTCAAAAAGTCAAGTTTCTTTGCTGCTTTAAACGCGAGGGCTGGTTTGGAAACTTGTAAACTCAGAATCTTCAGTTTCATATATCTGTGAATGTGTACATGATTGAAACTACAAATAACGGCATCCTGGTATAATGGGGAAAGTATTACATATGCTGAGCAACTGCAAAAGACGCATATACAACAAAAGGAACCTTAAAATAGCTGAAGCGTATTTCCTTTGTGATTCACTCTGCAAAACCCCAGTGAGTTAGCATAAATTTGTCAATTTACACTCTAGCAGGAAATGTCTGGTGTTAAGACGGATAGAGTAAAGAGAGGTGATATCAGGAGTCGGAGGAAGAAGATAGCAATCAGAACCTTTGCTGTCTTTTGAATCTATGTGCTCACTGTTAAAGACAGAGCTGATTTCACCCTTCAAACCAAAGTGGAATTTGATTAATTATGACTATTGCTACTGAATAGTGTGGAGAAAAGATTGTTGCTTTGTGTGACATGTATTTGTGCATATGCAAGTTAACTACTGCAGGACCAATGCCAACTCTCACCACAGGAGGGCATATTCAAGCAGAGAAAACTGTCATGGAAGTGATAGGCCATTTCACAAAGTAAGGGTGAGAGTGAAGCCAACTTTTTCCAGTTTGTGAGAACTGCATGATAAAAGTATAATAACAGCATCCAAAAATGTGTCTAGCTCACTTCAAAGTTAGCATAGAGAGCTTCTGCCTTGTATGGAAACTAGGAAACTAAAAAGAAGATGACAGTGACAAAGGCGAAGAAGATGCAAAGTTTTAATCTCTCATGTCTGCCATAGCCATCCATGCACATCTCACCCATTCATGCATATTCACATTATTTTATCAATAATGTGTAATATCTTTATGTGCAATGAAACTAGCATAATTGAGGGTGGGGGAAATCAGGGTTGAAGAGGCATAAATCTGACATTAGAAATACTACAGTTACAGACTAAAGGGAGAACTCTTCCATCTGCTACTTAGGATCTAACGCTGAACATCAAGCAGCCATTCTGGAACAAAAGAACTATATTCCAAAAAGCTGTATTACAACTCACTACAAAGTTCTATATGCTTCCGTAGAGTTTACTACTCCAAAGATATTTAAAAGTACTGTTTCAAAGTTTGTGGGGGCATAACACCTCTCTGTAGCTCATTAAGGCAACCCCCTTTTTTAGATTTTCCTGTAAGCATGAAGAAAAAGATGCAGATGTTTTAAAAATCACATAACCAACACAAAAGCCTAGAAGAAAAAGAGAACGGGCTGCTTTAAAGAGCAGTAGTGAAGCACTATGCTCATGGCAGAGCCAAACTCTTTATACAACCCATTTTAAAGGGCTACCAAGCCCTGAAAACCAACTATGGCTAGTTCTTCATTAACGATTCCCTCTCCCTGTTTGCTCTCAATCCACTGGTTCACTGGAGAAATCTAGAATTGGGGTGGATGACTGCAGTCCTTTCAGATAAATTTTCCTTCATTTCAGGGCAATGGGATTATTGGCCTTGTTTCAATTGCATGACCTTCTGGGTGAAACAAATCAAGTCATAATGATCTATATCTTAATTCTTTTTTGTTTAGAAGGGCATAATGTACTCTATAAGGTGCCCTTGGAAACATTTAGATCCTGGATAACTGTTTATCTGTGCTCTATAGGTAGAAGTTCCATATATAAGGTATGTTGAAACTTTTACCCTTCTTGTTACCGTGGTGCAACCCCTAACCTGTTTCATCCTATAACAGTAAAAGATAGAGGAACTTCACATTCTGTTGTTAATCCTAAGCACAAAATTAAAATGTGCTTTAATAAATTTCTCATAGTTGCTATGATGTAAAACTTAAAAAATATTTAGGTTAAGTTAACTGTATTAGCATATTACATCATTTTAATAATTTCTTCTTCCACTGTTGTGTCTTCATAGTAGCTTACAACTTCAGTAGGGTTTTTCTAAGATTTAAATACGTAACTTTCTCGCCTTACTAGTATGTTGTAAGTAGGAGAAATCTACCAGCTTAAAATCTAATATTTTCATACCTTTTTATACCTTTATATGAACTACGTGAAAAATATTCTAGATCAAAAATGAAAGTTTTTTAGTTACCATGACATATTTACCATTAAGCCCATTCATAAATTACTATTCTGTACTTTTTTCCCTTTTAGACTGTCAATTTTGGTACATGTTCTTAAAGGATTTTATTTTCATACAAATTGATCAAAATATGATGAACTTACACTTAGTAAACAAGTTGTCCAGCCAAGGATTACAAGGATCTCAAATTCATAAATGGCATGATATAAAACTAGCAGCAACTATACTGAATTATAACCAGTAAGAAAAGTCACGGGTCAAGGAAACCACATAAAGTTATCCTAAAACCAACAATAAGACTTAGCATACTTTTCATGTTCAGACTATTTTCTACAATATAGTATTGCTGCAAGATAGACTAATGATAAGAGCTGCAGAAGGCCAGAAAAAGAGGAGAAAGGAAAAGAGAAGAAAATGAAAAAAGAGAAAAAGAGAGAGAGTGAAGTGAAATGAATGGAAAGGAAGAATTCTAGAGATGGAAACTCAGCCAATATTCCATTTGTAATTTGTCACGCTACTACACAATAAGACTTGGACATGAATGCACTGCCAATTTACAATTCAAATAAGCTCCCTTGAATTTTAAAAGAACGGACTGTGTACACATCAGTCAGGGTGACACCAAAATGCCCTGTCAAGTTAATTTTAAATGCAGGTTTTCTGTGCTACTGTTAACTAATCACTATCATTACTCTTGTTTAAAGATGAAGGCCTTTTGAACAAAATGTAAAGCCATGATCTCTTCCCCATCCTTTGCTTTTAATTCCTACCTAGGTTCCTAGAAATATTTATTTTACATACTTGTCCCAAGACTCTTTTAAATGAATGCAATGCCACTGGAAGTCATGATGATAGCAAGAGGCAAGGCCAATTCTACTGAAGTCAGTTGAAATTGAAAATACAGCCAAAAAGAAAAAAAGAAAAGAAAAAAGAAGAAGCAGCTTTTTTTAATCCTGTGGGAAAATTCACTCCTTGCAAATGACAGGCAGTAGGCTTTGCAGGGAAGAGTTGACACCCTTCTACTGATGGCAGTGAAAAACCCCTACTGATAAACATCTGGTTAACGAGAAATTGATTAGGATTGTCTTTCAACAAAGGGAAGTCTTCCCTTCTTTCTATATCTTTCAAAAAAGGGGAAAAAGCAGCATGCAGAAAAACAGACACATGTTTTTTGATGGTGTGTGTGTGTGTACATGTGTTCAGTACACCAATATAGAAAACATCTATAAAAAGTAAAAGAAGAAATGCACTGTATTCATACAATTACCAAATGGGATGAGAATACTCCTTTCTTACTTTTTATGCATATTTATTAGTGATGCATAATAATCTAACCTTTTCAGTCATGGAGTCTAAAGAACGATGATCAACGGATGATACCTCAACCCTAATAAACCTACTGATCATTTATCTCTTACTTTAATAAGTGAACTGAACAGACTGAACATTTGGGGGCTCCATGCCCTCTTGCGCCAAAACCTAATAAAACTTGCTCAATTATATAGAGGTATTATTCTTGCCTGGTTTTATGAGATATGCATATCTTCCAAAAAAATTTCTAGATATTTTTGGAAAGCAGGTTTTTAGTTTAAAATTTCCTGGCATGGAAACACTTTAACTAATCCTTCTATGATGAGACCATCAGAATCAAGTCGGGTCAAATGAGAAAGGGATAATGTTTTATTTACCTTTGGTCCATGATATGCCTTTGCATTTTGTCTGAATGGTTTAAATATGTGGTTGGTGGTGTTACAATAGCAGCAAATTGTTCAGAACTGAAACACTGTACAATGGGTTTTTGGAGGGCTAGATACCAAGGGCAACATGATGCTTTAAGCTGAAAGGATCCATATTGCTTCTTATCTACCCTACAACCAGAATACAAATCATCTGAGCTTTGGAGGAACTGATTTTTTTAAAATGAAATAGTAGCATGAAGCCACTACAAGACTTTAGGAACAATAAATCAGGAAACAAGGTGGTTGAAATGACTACAAGTTTATTGCACGCTAATTCTCTACAAGACTCTGAACTACTAAGTCAAAGCAAATTGGTGGCAGATAAGAGTCAGTGGAAATCAAGCTGGGCTAGACTTAAATCTCTTGTGGGCTTGAAGAGGTTCAAGACTGATGGTGTGCTTGACCCCTCCCTCGGTATTAGCCAGGTTGTCTCCTACAACAGGATCTGTTTGGCCTCTTACAATGCTCCAAACTAAAAAAAATATGCAAAAAGCGGGAATGACACTGTGAAGCCACCAACAGAAGGATGAGAAAATATATGAAAAAGCAAGTAGAGATATGAATAATATACTTTGCCATTTCCAATAATATCCTATAAGCTTGCTGCTCATTTGTTATGCTCAGTTAAATTAAGTTGCAAGCTCATTGCACTGAACAGGTTCTAGGAATCGGGCATCATTAGATACTATAGCAAAAGTGGCTTGTAAGTAGGGGTTCAGAAAAAAGTATTAGTAGATAGATCAAGGTGCTTAAGGTTTTATCTGCCTACTCTTTTTCCAAACTCAAACCAACCCAGCAACTTTTTATGGAGTTGAAAATATGTAAATTCTATGTAATCCTTTATTCCTTCCCTCTGGGTAATGATAATGTAGTGAAGCTGTTCTAATCTTTGTTGTGATGCAGTTAGAACTGAAAAATATTTTCCCCTGAGACAAGAGGAATCTCAATCACTCTCCTAGCAGAGAATACAAGAAATAACTTGAAACTGATATTTTAATTTAGTTAAGAATCTGGATTTAAAAAAAAATCTGCTTTCGATAAACTATTAACTAAATCCTCAACTGAAACCAGAACTAAATTTTGCTTTGAAGTTGAAGAAGGCTCAGTTCCTTTATTTTTACACATTTTATTTTTATTTAAAAGACTGGACTTTCTTAATCTTTAATACAATAAGTGGTTTCCCTCTAAAAGCATAAAAAGCATCTTTTATACATGTCAAAGCAATATCCTTGTGAGATTAACTATTATTTTAATAGTCCTATAGGAAACTATTTAGAATTTCAGATATTTACTGAACTATAAAGTTAAAAAAAAAAACCTTATGGACTATCAAACAGCCACACTTCATTATCATCAGCAGTGTCTTGACTTTTGAAAACATAGATTAGGAGAAAGAGAAACAACAAACCTGAAATAATAAGATTTTAAATACATCTGACTTGTAATGGCTATGAGATCTTTTATGAAACTATCATTTGATATAAGAAATGCCAATCTAACAAGTAATAAATGGGGGCTGGAAATTTTATAATGCTATTTGTTTTAAAGTGATTGTAGAGAAGGATGAATAATATGGATCCAAACATTCCATGAAAAGTTTTGACAAGTACAAATGGTTATCACTTACTTTTGGGCTGATATTTTGCTGATTAAGAAAATATTACCTTACTCTCAAACTGGCTTTGTCATAACCAGTGACAAAGCTAATTAGCTAAGTAATGACTTTGTCATAGTCATCTAGTGAATTCTAATTAGCTGCATATTGTAAACTGATGCGTTGGGGATTTTGTTAAACTTTTTACACCACCTTTATCACTTTTATACATAACTGAAGGCAACAAACATACTTAATAATACTCTTTCCTTTCATCTATTTTCCCTGGGAGGTGGGGTGATTGAGAGTGTGGGACTGGCCCAAAATCACTCAACTGAATTTCATGCCGAAATTAGGATTAGAACTCACAGTTTCCTGGTTTCTAGGCCAGCACATTAATCACTGCACCAAACTGGGTCTCACAAGTTATAAATGGCATTGAAGAGACAAATCAAGGAAAGAAGCAAAGATAAGGAAAGGGAAACCAAAGATACTTTAAGTTTCAATTATGCTAGGTGAACATCTGTCTTCTACTTTCCTCTCTTTCATTTCCCTAATACAAATTTTTACTGTTAATGTTACCCGTTGTTACATGTTGAAACTGCAAAAAAATCCTATCATGGTAACTTCTTACAAAGTATGCTTCAAGCAAGCATCAGGATAAGTAAGTTTTAGTTCACATAGCCTAGGTAAGCAATGGAAAAAAATCCAGAATTAAGTGTTCTCTGTACTTTTCAAATAAGCTGTTTGAGACAAAATTTACCTAGATACAGCCAAATTCTTATATGCTGTCTATAAAAATTAGGTAGACTTTCCTCCATCAATGATCTCACCACTAGCTATAATATACAATTTTGTTCTGTTTTACTTTATTTCAATGTTTTAATTTTTATCTCTGGTCTCTGACCATAATAAAAGATTGATTGATACTTAGAATATAACCAGAACCTGAATTAAGTCATGTCCATCCTAAAAATAATTTATACTTTTTGGAATTATCACATAATTATATATAATAAAAATACTTGATGGATGTTCTTTGTTTTCCTTTCTTTCTCTCATGTTCATAATGTGAAAAGATGTAAGCTTGAAAAGAGAGAAACAATGGAAGTTATTAGTACAGACAGTCCTCAACTTATGACCATAACTGAATCTGCCCATTATGGTCACATCATGATGGTTATAAAGCAATCATGTGACCAGACTCAATTTTATTCCCTTTTTTTAAATGGTCATTAAATGAACTCATTATTCACTATGACACATTTTTTTGCCCAAAACTGGTAGCAAACACCATTTTTGTCAAAAAGATAAATTATGGTCATGTGACTTCAGGACAATGCAAACACTGTAATGTCAAGTGATTGAAATGTAGTCATGTGACCATGGGAGGGCGCAACTGTGAGAATTTTGAAACTGGGTCATAAATATCTTCTGGGGGATCCATCATAATTTTGAATGGTTGCAGAGTAATGGGTTGTAAGTTGATCTGTAATCAGTAAGAAGTTTTTGTGGAACACTGACTCATTTTTAAAAGGTTTACTACATTTCTTAGAGACAGAACAAATGTAGTCTGAAATCACTGCGAGATAATAAACTTTATGCGTCTCACAACCAGGACACTTAAATCTTGTTATTTAATCTGTGGTTAACTTTGAATCAACATTTTCATGCATATCTGTGGGAAGATGCAAAATTTTTCCCAAACTACTTGTTTAGAAACAAGCAGTCTGTGAAGTGACATATTTGCATAAAACAAAGCTGACTTTCTATGCTCCATATAAATACACATTATTTAACTCTGAATGCTTAACTATTTTAGCTTCTATCTTCTTGCTCAGGAAAAACATTCACATTTCTAATCACTTTATACTCTTTTATTCTTCATCTAATCTTAGACTTGTTGACTAAATGCAGGTAGTCCTTGACTTATGACCACAATTGAGGCCAAAATTTATGTTGCTAAGTGATACAGTGATTAAGGTAGTTTTGCCTCATTTTATGACATTTTTTGCCACAGTTGTTAAGTGAATCAATGCAGTTGTTAGATCCTAATACAAAGAGGTTAATGAAGGGCCACTGCTGCTACAGGACCATTTATGATGAAAGCAAGGAACGTTTGCTTCAAGAAACTTACTCCAGTAATAACCCCAGCTCATTTCCAGCGCCACAACCCTAACCAGCATCAGGTCCAACCTCTGCAACAACAGACCCATCATCCTGAACAGTAGCAATGTACTCTTAATCTGTCATCAAGATATATTTTTTCTCTATTTAAAATGTTTTGATAATTGAGCCTTTAATTATTACTATATTTTATTATTATTAATATGTACTATGTTATGATATTTAAGATGTTGCACTATTTTTGGAAGTGTTTCCTAAGTTTCTGAAGAGTTTTGGGAGTGTTTTATATGCAGAGAGAGAAAATAAATACTACACGGTTCGACAAACGTTTGACTAAATAACTGTCAGGTTCTGACCAAATTCAGACTTAACTTTAACCAAGGAACTTACCATATTTTTTTTCTGGTCCAGAGTCTATTGGAATAGGGTGGCTGATATATTTAAATGAACGAAGAAATTAATTAATTAATTAAATAAATAAACACTCTTTTTCTAACCTTAGGGATTGTTTTGGAATGTTCTTTCTGAAAGAGGCTTGGAATATTTTATCAGAAGTTCGCCTTGACATGGAAAGATCTATGAGCAAGAACCAACAGATTTCCATCTGAATCATTACTGTCTCTGTGAAATATTTCCCTTTAAGTGCTTCAATGGGAATAAATCCAAAAGCAATTCTCTGGAGGAAACCATTACATGAAACCGATTTGGAAAATAATAATGTTTGGAATCCCTAGCACCCAGGGTTATGGGGAACAATCTCTCACACAGATCTCTATCTGGCACACTCATGTCTGAAGAATAAAATTACCATAATTACTGTGATAACGTAAGAGGAAAGCATTCATGATCACACACAGAAACCTGACACACCTCAGAGTTGTTGGCTTTTTTTTTTTTTTCTTAGTCACAGGTCACACTTTCATAATCAGCTTTCAGAAAGGTTATCTTCTGGAGATAGTTATGTTTGCATTTCTAGATAGCTTTAGGGTTGTTTGCAGAGTGAAAATTAACGTTTCCATTGTAATCATGCATTTGTACACCACACTCAGTGCGTATTTGTCCAGACAAAAATACAGAAAAGGTTGTTAGAAAGAGGAAGAAGGAAAGCAGAATAGGGTCATTTCATCATAAGAAAAAGACGAAAACTAAATATGGCTGGTCTTTTCCATCTTATAAAAACAAATCATAATTATATAATCCATGTAAAATGAAGGTCAAAAGAAAAAAAATGATGGTTGTGATGTATGCAATGGTAATTGATAAAGATTGTAAAAGAACCAAAGTGGATCTTACAGCAATAGATCCTGGGATTTAAACCTATAAAAATGCAGTAGCAGAGGGCAAATTCTGGGGGAAGGAGAAGGGGAAGATGAGAAAGTGAATGGATACAGAAGCTTTTCCCAGCTACGGATTATAATTCTATTTTCTCTATGAGCTTTTCTTCGAGTTAGGCTCAGTTCCAGAATTAAAGTTCAACAGAGGAGAGAGGCAAGGAAAGATAGAGGAGGAGGAGAAACAAACTCCAAATTTGAGGAAGCATTCTTGGAAAAACCAAACCCTCAAAACTGCCCTATAAAATTTCAGAGGCTGTAAAAAGGGAACAGCTTATGGGTTTCATTTTTATGCCAATCTGACTGCTTTAAGAAAGTTCTACACTTTTCACCTGCATTCCACATGCTCTAAAACTATACCCCAAATTTGCTTTTTTTGCAGCAGATTCAAGTTTGAAAAATACATGATTGGTTGCTACCATATTTCACCTGTCCCAGTGAATAATACTTACAACAGTGAAACAGAAATCTATTTTTCTGCACAGCTTTGCAGGTGCATTTCTATGCTCTGGCTTAGAAGAGGAATGAATCATAATTAGCGTTTAACTAAAACTCACAGTTCCACTTTGATTTAGTACTCTCATTTTCCATTTCTGGATAAAATATTCTTCTGAGATTGTACAATGTCCCGTTCTCCTCCCCGAGCAATACAGTACTGCTATTTGGCTAATAATTATTTTAGAGTTTTAAATTATTCTTCTTTCTCCCTTGATACAGATGAACTACTGGAAGTGAGGATACAGGTGATTTTATTAAAAGCAGATATGGGATGTGAGGTGGTGGCCAGAGACATTATTTTTGAAAGGACTGAAGGAACAAAGTTGCTGAAATTCCATCAAATAATGAAAGTATACCCTTCAAGACTTCAAAAAACAAATATATGATGCTTTCAGTAAAAATGATTTAAATGGTCTTGGGGGGGAACAGACATGTATTGTGATTTTTTTTTTTTTTAAAGAAGGATCTAATATAGCACTAGGGGGAGAATTTATTTACTGTCGGTGACTGTTACATTTTCTCACAAGCACTTCAACTGCTGGTGTTCCAAACAAACCAACTGAAATATATGTACAAAAATAGAAGCATAAAATAAAGAAATGCTCACTCTTCCCAATCTTTTTTGCAGTTTTAAAAGCCTTTTTTTTTTTGCAGGTGTGCTTCAAGAGTGATCCTTCATCCTCTTTGAATCATTTTGTACAACATAATGAGCTGCACTCTTCAGCTTTAATTATTGGTTCCTGACAAGTCAACATAATAGGACTCAGCTTATCCAAGCATACTCCCCAGTGACACGTCCAATTACACAGGTTGTACTTCTCTGCAAGAGGTCTGGAGGGCTGCTAATTTAACATGGTCGAAATAAAATAAAGTAAAATAAAATAAACAGAGGTTAGGTTACAGTTTTCTCTCCTGATCCCTTATGTCAAGGGATCTAACAAGATACACCATAGCTAGCCTGGTGGATAAAACATAGAGATTTTAAGTCCTTTACTATTTTGTTTGTTTGTTTAATGTAATTAGCTAACCTCTGCATCCCTGTCTTTTACTTATTTAAACCCTAGAGTTCAGCTGCTAAAACCCAGGAGAACATCAAAATCATGATTATAAAAATGAATTGAATTGCTTCAGGGGAGACTAGGCTCAAAATTTTGGCTCTGATTTTCCACACAGTCAAAATCTGCAACTCAACCAGGTTTTTAAACAGTACCGTGTGTTTTTTTTAATTTGAAAAAGTAGTTTTAAATTTGGCTTTACAACCGAAGCAAGAATAAGGATTTTTCGCTCCCTCTTCCCGCTCCCTTATACTTGTGAAACTAATCTGTACTATTGTCCATTGTTGCTTTGATGAATGGGCACTGTGCTTACCTTGGGCACATTTGAGCTTTGCACAGAAATGTCACATTCTGTACATTTGTTACCCTTTTGTCCCAGTGTTTACACAGCTTTATTCAGCTCTTCTGGAAAGAAAAAAGAAAAAAAAATCCTTGTGGAAGGGAGAAAGGATTATATTTCTGGATCCTCTACCTCCATTCTCTTTGATGGGAAGAAAAAGTGTGCTTGTATCTCATTTGACTGAATTTTAGGGCACCAGGATGCAACAATGATTTTGGCTTTCCAATTGTGCAAAGGAATGTAATAGTCAACAGCTTAACTCTATTGGACTTTCACTTTAGACATTCTCATATCCAGGGAAGGAAGAAAGTGGAAGTGTTTCTTCCCACTGAATAATTAAGGCATTTGATTAAAATCTTCATGCAATAATGAATGTACTGATCGATCGATCAAACTTTTTAGGCCATCTAATTCTACAATGACTCTGGGCAGCTTCCTAAGATTAAAAAGGAAGGAAAAACAACATTATATAAGAAAAGAAAACAATTGCCCCCAGGAGAAGATTAAAAAGAAGAAGAAGAAAAAAACAGTCTTCCATATCACTACCAAACAATCTAAACTAAGGGTGGGGAGAGAGCTTTTAGGGATCACTTGAAGATGAGTAGAATGGGGGTATGTGAATTTGATTGGAGAGGCTGTTCCTGAGATGTAGAGAAGTCCCATTTCCTGGATCATGCTAGATGTTCAAAAGGACCAGAAACCAACCAACTCTCTGTTTGATCATGCAAGCCGGTCAGTCCTACTCAAGTTATATGTTTTCTCAGACATCTAATCCCTATGCCATATTTTTGCTATAATAATTGTATTGCTACTTAAAATGCATAGTTTTTATGTTTAAAGACATGCATTTAGAATGTAGCACAACTTTCAAAAATACAACTCAATGTTAAATGTAACAAAACTTTCAATAAATACAACTCAATGTTACAACCCATTGCAATCAAGGTCTCATATAAAAATGTCCATTAATTGGCACAGGTATGTGTTGCGAAGATTAGCTTGTATCTTGCAAAGTTCCTTGGGCGAAGAAACTTATTCTGACCTCAGTGGTTGACAGAGATGCCATAATATATACTTAAAGTAATTATACAAATATAATTGTTTTAATAGGGATGTACTGCCATGACTAAAATGGCTATCAACATACAGATATAATCATTAATATAATGACTGTTTGAAGTTATAATGGCATTGAAAAAGTTACTTACAATAGGTCCTTCACACTTGTGACTGTTGCAGCCTCTCCACAGTCACAGAAACGAAATTTGGATGCTTAGCAACTGGCATGTATTTTTGATTGCAATGTCCAAGGGTCATGTGCAACCTTCCCTGCTGGCTTCCAACAAGCAAGTCAAATGGGGAAACCTGATTAATAATGTGTTTCACTTTGCAATTGCAGTTGTTTGCTTAACAACCAGGGCAAAAAGGTCGGGTCCAACTTGTTTAACAATCACTTTGCTTAGCAACAGAAATTCTGGTTGCAATAATAGTTGTAAGTCAAGGACTTTCTGTACATTTTTCTGGGAAAAAGTTGTGCTTGAAGGTATCATTAAAGATTGTGATAAACCCATGACAATCTTATCTATTGACAATAATAACTGTTTCCTTCTAAATGAAAAAAAAATATTGGCTTTTTCCCAAACTGTGGAATTTCACTGCATCGTCACCACCAGAGTTTCTGGACTCTTATAATATGCTGGAAAACACACACTATAATTAATATGTATTTTTCAGCATATTGTAAGAATCCAGAAATTGTGATGGAGAAGTTGAAGTGACATACCACAGTTTGGGGAAAAACTATAGATATACTGAAGATATGAAATA
Source organism: Notechis scutatus (assembly GCF_049901735.1). Classification (NCBI taxonomy): domain Eukaryota; kingdom Metazoa; phylum Chordata; class Lepidosauria; order Squamata; family Elapidae; genus Notechis; species Notechis scutatus. The sequence continues at coordinate 191,773,240 of NC_142011.1, forward strand.
AGAGAAATGGACTGTGACTAAATCTAGTCACAATATGCTTAAATTCTTTGAAGAAATGATGGTAATTGCCGAAGCAACTTTGAAAACTTGCTAATGTTGTTTGGATTCCAACTTTGATCAACTCAGCCAGTATGGCCAATGACTGGAAAAAAATAGAATTTATAGACAGATAACACTTGAATGGTCCATATAATTAGGCTGCCAACCAGCCCATATTTAATTAGCTTGCTATTTTTGTATGTGCTTGATATTTTGCTTATGCCATTCTGTAGTAAACTATTCAGGAATTACCCTATATGAAATATCTAGTTTAGCTCTCTCTAAAAAAAACAGATTGCAAACATGCTTAATTACATTTGGATTAATTGTTGCAAAAACTGAGCTTCAACTATTTTCCTTGCAAAAATAAACTCTCCCTCCTAATACCCTTTTTTAATCACATATAGTTTTCTTAGAAGAAATGCAAGCACTTTTGCAACCACATGACAATAAATACTGATCCAAAGACAGCCAAATCTTCATAAAACAATATTTTATAAAAGGAGACAATTATAAGCATGCAGGCCAGTGTCAACAGCCTGTTATCCAAGTAGGAATTGTCTGTACCTTTGTGAATGAATTAATGTGACCACAAACCTGAACCATTGCCTAAAAGTTTAATGTCTGCATTCTGATGTTTTGTCTTTTATAAATTATAGTTCACAGGACTTTTTATCTTTTTCCCTAATGGTGGATCCTCTCCCCATTAGAATCAGCATACACACACACATACACAGAAACACACACATGCATACACAAAAACTATATAGTTCTTGAAATTCTGGCTTAATCATTACCAAGCAGCATGCTCATATATGCTGCTCAATTTCATCTGTTTAACTTTTTCTTCCAGAAAAAAATAAGAAAGCCCCCCATCTGTGGGTTGATCAGCCAGATATCCAACCAGGATATACTGTAATTACTAAAAAAGCAAAAGCAACATTGTTAAAGACTTTGAAATAATGGCAGATTATTAGGACTGCAGAAATACTTTCTGGCAATAGAAGTCAGGTAACTGGGAACAGCTGAAATTTTGAGAGCAAGTTATCAGCATTCTTCAAAAAATATTTATTTATTTACATCCCACCTTTAGACAACAAACAATGGATGGAAACTAATCAAGGAGAAAAGCAACTTAGAACTAAGGAGAAATTGTTTTAACAGTAAGAACAATTAATTAGTGCCTCTAGAAGTTGTGGGTGCTCCATCACTGGAGGTTTTTAAGAAGCAACTGGACAGCCACTGGTTTGAAATGGTATAGGGTCCCCTACATGGCATATGGTATATATATCATATGGTATATTGCCTATATGCTATAGGGCACGGGTATTAACTCTTGGAATCACATTGCTATCATGTGACATATCATGACTTTTTTTCCCCTTTGTGGAGTTGGGGTGGGCGGGTGGGTGTGGCCTGTGCGTGACTATGGCCTGCCAGTTTGACAGCCCTGATATAGGGGGTTGGACTAGAAGACAGAGTGACTGGGCCAAGGTCATCCACTTGGTTTTAATGCCTAAAGTGGGACAGGAACTCACAATTTCTGTTTCTAGCCTGATGCCTTAATCTTTAGATCACTCTGGCTCTCTTAAACATTCTCAGAAAATGACTGCCATGATGGGAGGGCTTTCCCTACCTCCCATGGTCCTCTGGGAAAACACTAAAGACCCCAATTAATCTTTGCTCTGGGGAGGTGTAACGATTTCAGAAAAGTTGTTACTATTATTCTTATTTTCCAAGAAAGTCTCTAAGGGTTATATGAGGATCTGAGAAAGAGATTTTTTGAGGAAAACGTGTATGTATGCATGTTAGTTTCCTATTGAATTAAAAAAACACACCTTAAAAACTGAATCCTGGAAGGCACCAAGAGAGGCACCTGTCTAGTTGGGTACCAAGCTCTAGACAATAAAATATAAAAACATTAAAATCATCAGTCGTACTGCTAAATATAATGTGTTTTTGGAAAATTATAGGAAGCAAATATAATAACTGTGATGTACTATCACAGTTCAGGAAGCAAATATAATAGTACATCACAGTTTATCCCAGAACATTTCTTATCCATCACCATCAACCAAGCTTCACCATGACTCATGAATGCATGATCCCTCCTTCATTAAAGTAGCCGCTTCTGAAAGGCAATTTAGGATAGAGAATTTGGGAGAGACAGGGTGTGGTCCACTTGTCACAATGTCAGGAATGTTTTCGGCATTTCTTTTACCTGTTCTTCAGATGGTAGCCCCATACAATTACAAAATAGACGTTCCTTTAAACTATTTCTTAAAGCATGTAACAGCAAGGCATGGATTTATTCATGATGTTTTTTATTTCACCCTACCTCCAAAGAACATGACACGATAAGTGGATCATCTTACTTTTAATTGTATCCTCACAACAACTTAATAGGGTATACTAAACAGGGCAAATGTAATCCATAAACTGCATGGATAAATGGGGATGTGAGCCAGGGTTCCAAGACATAGTCAGTACTACTTTTTAATTTACATCTATTAAATATAAGAGCAATATTTTAGAACTTTGTGGCCTACAGTAATGGAATGTGTGGATGACCTTGGGGGCAGAGAGAAAGAGATGCTGCCTAGGAAACAGACAAGAGAGGAAGGAGTTCTCAAGGACTTAATGATCAAGAGAAAAAAATAAGCTTAGGAAGAACTCATGCCAGTTGATCAGATGGCAGGAAGTTCGTATCTTAGCATTTGCAAAATTCTGACAATGTAGCCTTACAATAAAGTAGATTTAACTCCTCTAGTCACATTTCCTGGCTGGTTTACCCAAGAAAGCTACACCTTCAAGCAATTCAAAAGCCTGTCAAACAATGGAATTTTTTAAATACATAGTGGTTGTTTCTTCTTGAGGATCACAAAAACAAACAAAAAATAGAGGTCTGCTAAGCTTCTACCAAACCATAGTAATAAAACTATATTTAGCATGATTCATCTCAGGTTGTCTCCAGCCTTTTTAAAAGTATACTTAAGAATCGAAATTTTATTTCAGCTTTCAATTCTACTTCTGAGGATCCATTAAGTTGCAAGTCTGAGGAAAAATGCTACATCACTTGATTTCACTGAAGATAAATCATTCACATAAATATTCTGAATTTTTTCAAGGCTGTAATTCTTAAATTAGATAAACCTAATCCAGCAAGTCAAATTAGATAAACCTTGAACAAATATTGTATTTATTCATTGGAAGAATATATTTTGGAATAACTCCTTGTACTTTGCCAGCCCATTTAAAGCCTTTTTTAAAAATTGATTTAACTGTGGTACCACCTGACTCCAAACAGGGTGATAATTGTTAATAGCTTGAGAAACCACTCTTTAAAATTCCTACTTGATCCCAACTATTACTAGCTGGATACATGTCCTTTAATAGTATATTCACCAATATCTCACACTGCAGCTTTTAAGAATAAAATAATCTCATAACCTTTCAGCATTCTCACTTGAAATCTCAAGTCCTCCAATATCAGGGGTTGCCAACATTTTGGACCTCAGGGACCACCAAACTCATAATTTTAGATCCCAGGGACCACTAACTGGTTCTGTGGGTGTGGCCTAATTTGTGGGTGTGGCTTGGTGGTCATGTGACTGGATGGGCATGGCTTGTATGTAAATATTATAAATATTTATATAAATATTGAATTTTTTATAAAAAGGAGCAACTTTTACCCAAAATCAGGCAAAACAGGCAGATTGAGTTGCTCACAGAATCATTGAGTGATCTATCTATCTGCCATCGGCTAGCTCAGTCTCTCAAATTTGCTTGCTGTGAGTCTGCACTGAATGTGCTTGCAAGCAAACCTTCAGTCCTAAGGGAGGTTCGGCTATGCTTAGCTAGAAAGCAAGAAATCCAACCATTTCCTGCTTCCTAGCTAATCTAAATCTCCCGGCACAGCAGAACAGATGATGGTCAGAAAAAGGAAAAATAGCAACTTAGCAGACAAGTTTGCTGGGTAAGGAGTGAGTGGGCGGGGAGGGTTCCCACGGGCCATGTGGGCTGAGCAGCCTTGTATTTCTGCGCAGCCTGGATTAATTGCTTGGGAGGGGTGCTCTGGGGATGAGATTTCTCTGCGGCTCACCAAAATTTTCTCACAGCCCACCAGTGGGCCGCAGCCCACTGATTGGTGACCACTGTCCTATATCACAGCTAAAAATGTCAGCTATTTTAAATTTCCAATGGATTTATTTATTTTGATGGCTTTGCAGCTATATTAAGGAACCAGCGAATCTATCAAAGAGATTTTATTATGAACATGTCCTTTTTTTGAGTTTCTCAAAAGATTTCTCATTGGCCATCATGAAAGAATGATGTATTAGAACAAACCTTAAGCTTGATCTGAAACAGCTTTTCTTATCTTTAACCCTCATAGCAATTATTGTGAAACAGGGAAATATAGATACTATTTGGAGGAAAGAGGTAAAATAAAGATGCTAATAAGTAATAAGGCAATTGTCTCTTTGAGTTGTTCAAGAAAAGTACTTTTTAGAGAGAACCACTAATGAAAACCGATTTGCTTGAGTAATGAATTATATTTATATTTGAATCTTCTAGCTTCACTGTAAGTCCCCCAAAATTGTATTTTTCAAATCTGTATATTTTAAAAATATGAGATGAATCCTCTACCTTTTCTGAATTGTATATTTTTTTTAAATAAATTGAATTGTTATAACCAAGGATCACTTCTGAACAAAACTCTCAACTCAGGAGATCTGATTTAAATCTGATTTAACCAGTGGACACTATAGCTGTAGGAGAACCAAATATGGTTTGCAAAGACCGAAAACTATGGAGAGATCATGTGAACTGCAGTGATATGTATACTAGATTTAGCTGTATTTCCTTTCCTTTTATCTCCTGCTTTTAATCTGCTTGGCTCACTATTTTTTATTATTTTTTTCTGCTTTGCATAATGTTACTGACGCCAACTGGGTGATGGGTATTTCCACAATCAGTGGCTAGAAAAAAAATCCCATCAATTGCTACCTCATCTTTTAAAATGAGTTTTAAACTTTTCAACTTAAGTTGTAACAACTCTTCTACATGCAAAGAGTGAATGAAACCAATTACTTTCTCACTAGCTTACTTTAAAAAAAAAAAAAAGGCAAGGCATGCGATATGTCCCCTCTACCAAAATGATGCAGATCAACATCTCTGTTGAAAAACAGCCCTATGAAAAGCAGACCCAAGTAAATGGGTTTTTCTCTCCCTCTCTCCTCCTCCCCATCTCTGCCTCTCCCTCTCTCTTTCCCTCCCTCCCTCTCTCTTTCGCCCCCTCCCTCTTTCGTCACTTTGGCTTCAGAACTTGCCCATCATGCCCCACTTGTTTTAATTCTAAACACTGATTAAAAGTCAGGAAGTAACCCTACACATTTGTTGCTATGGTTGTTCTACATTATTTAGTCTATTAATATAAATAATTGCCTCTTAGTATTTCATTATTATGCTTTTTTTCCCCTTAGAGTGAAAACCAGCTGGTGTTATATATGCTGGCAATCTGTGCCGAAATGCAAGCGCATATAGCAAAGGCCCACTTTTATCCCTGGCCTGGATTCCTTACAATGTTAATCCTGGTGGGTGTACTCAGCCCAGTCTTTTGAAGAGATTCAAGTGTTCCAACTTCAGCTCATTAATGCTGCTTGTTTCCCTTATTCAAGTTGCTAATGCTGACCTTTTTTTTTTTTTTTTTTTGTAGCCAGCCAGCATCATACTTGACTAATTGTCCTGTACATCTGCATTGGCTGCAAGGCCAAAACAGTCCAGAATTCCTATTTGAAAGCTGCAAATGTCAAAAGTGCACTAGAAATTTTGAAGACTGTAGGGAACAAAGTTCTCATCTATTTTAAAAGTCATTCTCCCAGGAAAAGAAATTGTATCTGAAGATTTAGATAGTGTTGTATTTTATAGGGGTAAAGATATTATTTATGTGGTGATATCTAAAGAAGAACTTGCTTCAGACATCTAAAGATGCATAGTTCTTGAAACCCGAGTTTCTGCAAACTTGTGTGTAAAAATGAAACGTGCAATACAGAAATCCCACAGTCTTCCTCTTCCACTGCATTTGGGCTTTTAAAATATTTTTTTAGTGCAGCCTTCCACCAGAAACCCAGATGAATGGAGGAACTATAGTCTTCTCCATGCTTCTCTCTGAATTTTTAGCCTCTCCTTGGAATCAAGGAGGCAAGTAGCAATAGCAGGAAGCACAGTTCAACTCTTCCGCCAAAACATCCTTCTCAACACTGGATCTACAGGAAGCGTTTGTCTTTTGCACCTCCAACAAGGAAATATTTTGGGCTGGGGGAAGAAGGGCTGATAGAATTACCATTGATGACTCCTTGCTGACTCCACCAGTAGCCTCCGCTACCAGGACATGATTTTGGTCAGCTTTTTTGTTTTCCATACTAACCACAAATGAAGAACACTCTATTCATCCTTTGTTGATGTGGAACCAAAGTGACAGAGAAAAGGAAGCAGACAGGGAACTACAATATATTTTCTGCACCACCCTGCTGTGTTAAAATGTTGGCCTGTGTCTTGAATACAGTGATATTTAGGTTCTTTCTACCTCTTTGTTGCTGAATAAATTGTGCAAGTTTAACAAAAGGCTGAGCAAAGTAATTTTATTTTATTTATTTGATTTGTCAATTGCTTACAAGATAATAGGTGTAAGTATATACATAGTTATGAATACATGAAATGGGTACATATAAGAAAAATAAAAGAAACAATAGGACAGGGATGGTAGGCACGTTGGTGCGCTTATGAATGCCCCCTACAGACCTCTTAGGAAAGGGGTGAGGTCAATAGTAGACAGTCTAAGGTTAAAGTTTTTGGGGTTTGGGGAGGAAACTACAGAGTCAGGTAGAGTATCCCAGACATTGACCACTCTGTTGCTGAAGTCGTATTTCCTGCAATCAAGTTTGGTGCGGTTAACCTTGAGTTTGTATCTATTGTGTGCTCTTGTGTTGTTATGGTTGAAGCTGACAGGCAGGACATTGCAATGTATGATTTTATATACCGTATTTATCGGCGTATAACACGCACTTTTTTCCCCCTGAAAATAGGGGGCAAATGATGTATGCGTGTTATACGCCGATATAATGTTAAGAAGCCTTCGGTGAATGCTGCTGGGATCGGGGATCAAGGACACAAATGAAAGAAGGGGAGGGAGGAAGCAACCGAAGCCTGTCCTTCTCTCTGGGTCAGCTCTCTCAGTCGCTCTCTCGCTCCTCCACCAGCACAGGAAGAAACTGCTTCAAAGAAGCGGGGGGCCTTTTCCTGTCGCCGCAGCTTCCCTGAAGCGCCCGTTTCTCCCCCACCCCGTCCGCCCGCCCGCCCGCCCGCCCGCCCGCAGTGCTCCGTTCTGCCTGCCTGCCTGCCTTCGTTAATGGTTGAATCGGAACAGCTTCGGCTGAGTAAAAGAGGCGAATAGTTATTATTCTCAGCCGAAGCTGCTCCCAAACAACCAGAAACTAAGGCAGGCAGGCAGGCAGGCAGAATGGGACACTGTGGATTGAAGCGCGCGCGTGGGGTGGGAGTGGGGGTGAAATTTCCCTCTTAAAATGAAGATGCGTGTTATACGCCGATAAATACGGTACCATACTTAGATCAGACCGAAGACGGCGTAATTCAAGGTTTTCTAGGTCTAGAATTTCAAGTCTGGTGGCATAAGGTATTCTACAACGAGTAGAGGAGTGGAGAACTCTTCTTGTGAAATATTTCTGGACTTTCTCAACTGTGCTAATATCAGATACGTAATGTGGGTTCCAGACTGATGAGCTGTATTCGACTATTGGTCTAGCAAATGTTTTGTATGCTCTAGTAGGTAGTGTGATATTACCAGAGAAAAAGCTACGTAGGATTAGGTTAACAACCCTTAATGCCTTTTTGGCTATGTAGTTACAGTGGGCTCTAGCACTTAGATCATTAGAGATGAGTATTCCAAGGTCTTTTACAGAGCTTGGATCATCAACAAGATCTTGACTATTCAGCTTGTATTTTATTTTCTGATTTTTTTTGCCAATATGTAAGACAGAGCATTTATTTGTTGAGATTTGAAGTTGCCATTTGTTTGACCATTCTGATACATAGTCAAGTCTGTGGTATTGAACAGCTTTACATCATCAGCGAAAAAAACGCAGTTGCTCTTAATATGATCACAGAGGTCATTTATGTACAGTATGAAGAGAGTTGGTCCTAGAACACTGCCTTGGGGGACACCACTATTGACAGGCACAGAATTTGATAGGACATTCCCAATTTTGACCATTTGTTGTCTGTTTGACAGGAATGCTTCTATCCAGTTATGCAGTTGTCCAGAGATACCATAAGATTTTAGTTTTAGGAGTAGTTTGTCGTGTACCACTGAATCAAAGGCTTTACAGAAGTCTATGTAAATTGCGTCTATTGCTTTGCCCTGATCAAGTTGTGTAGTCCATATGTTTTTGCAGTGTAAGAGTTGCAGATTACAGGATAGTTTTTTCCTGAAACCAAATTGTTTATTGGAGAGTAGGTTGTTTGTCTCTAAGTGGAGGATAATGGATTGGTTAATAATTGATTCCATGACTTTAAGGTGATGCAGCATAAGGAGATTGGTCTATAATTTTTAACTAGGCTGGGGTCTCCCTTTTTGAAGATGGGGATGACCGTGGCTTGTGACCATAGGTTAGGCAAGGAGCTGGTCCTGAAAGATTTTTCAAAGATTATGCTTAGAGGTTCAGCTATGGCAGTGGATAGCTTTTTTAATAAGTAAGCACATATTCCGTCCGGTCCAATAGATAGAGATGGTTTCAGATTGCATAGTGCTTTTTCAACATTGTCTTTTGTGAAATCGATATGTATTAGATCATTGTAGTTGTCTGTGGTTTGGCTAGGAAATACTGGGCATGATCCATTGCTGTTTACAAATACTGAGCCGAAGAATGTGTTAAAGATGTTGGCTTTAATGGTGTCGTAGTTGCAGTCTTTACCATTAGGTCCTATCAGGGGTGGGATGGACCTTGAGTCTTTTAGTTTGTTGTTTACAAAATTGTAAAAAGCGCGGGTGGAATTAGTGCATAGAAGGTTTTCCTCTTATTTAATGTGATAATTGGTGCATTCAGTCTTTATCTGGTGGCATAAATGTTTGTATCGGCTTTTGAAATTGACAACGTTGGCAACGTGACCAGATTTGTTTTTCTGCCAGAGTGATCTCTTTTTGGACTGAAGTTTCCTTATTGTTATGGGTAATCTGTTTTTTTTTGTTTGTTTGTTTTGGGAGTTGTTGTTGGTACATATAGTTTGATGACTCTTTTGACTTCAAGTAAAAATATGTTGTAATGGTCTTCAACAGTATTGCATCCAGTGAATAGAGATTGCCAATCAAGGGATGAGAGATCATTGTCTATAAGATCATAGTTGCCTTTTTTGAAGTTATAATTGGGGATTACGTCATTGTGATGATTTTTGTGTGGGCGTATGTTGAGACAAAAGTCAATCATATTGTGGTCACTGCTGGAAAAGGGTTCTTTAGTTTGTATTCCATAAATTAAATTCAAACTATTGCAGAAGATGAGATTGAGGCAGTTGTTTAGTCTAGTCTTGTTGGTTACTAGTTGTTCCAGTCCCAGATTTGTAACAGCATTGTAGAAAGTTGCGTGTATGGGTTCAGTTGTACATTCATTTAGGGTCCAGTCAATAAGAGGTAGATTGAAGTCACCAAGAAAGATAAAAGCGTGTGGGCAGGATGCTGCCCATGTTAGTAGTGCTTGTTTACATGTTCAATGTCATAATCAGGTGCTCTGTAACATAGTAAGAATCGAAATGTGATATTTAAGGATAGTTCACAGATGATGGTCTCAGGAAGAACAAGCTCCTGGGTAACTTGGATGTTTTTTAGATGTAAGGACTTTTTATACAAGATAACAACAACACCTCCTCTACGAATTTCACAATCTGATCGGTAAACATGATAGTCTATTACTGTTGCTTCAGTCTATTAATGATGCTTCAGTTCTGACTTATCAGAGGTCAGTTAAGTGTTGTGGCCTATCAGGTGCTTAAAATCTTTTTTCCTCATCCTTTTTGACTCTGTTAGGCAGCAAAAGCAGAAGGGTTTCTTGTAGCTCTTGAAAAACTTCCAGAATAGTGTTATAACCTGGTTGCAGATGCTCAAAAGATCAATTGCTTGTCTGAATGTATTCTGATCAGGTGTCAAATCTTTTTTTTTCAACCAATACGTTGAACTACCTATCAAAAACTGCTGTTTGTTAGCAAAGCCATGTTTTTCACCAAATTAGCATTTGTATGTAAATGGTCTCCATTGTAAATGAGCTCACTTAAATTCACCAATAATTTCTCATTGACATCTGCCAGACAAATGCATTTATCTTTTCATGACTTAGCAAGGGATAAAAGATACCTATTCGGACTTCAGTGTTGGAACTTTTGTAGTCTGTACATGTAGTGTTAGCATTTTTTTAAAGTTATGATATAATATGATGAGGATAATTTATTAAATGTTCATGCTGCTGGCTATCAGCAACTAAAAGACCATTACACTCCAAAAGCTTCAGTGATTTAAAATGAACTTGAGCACTAAAACCTACCACATTAAAACACAATGCTGTTGCAAAACAATGCTGTTGCCCCATAAAAAACATGACTAACCAAATACAGGGAATCAAAGAAAAATCCCAAGGATTTAAAATAAAACACTGAAATGATGGTTGAGAATAAGAAAAGAGGCTTCTGTTTCTCAGAAGCTGATCTTTTCAGGAACGGTCATCCAAAGGGAAGTAGCAGTAACTCAACAAACTTTGTTTCCCAGAGATGGAGAAACTTTTAACCGGGCGTTCACACAAAGGAAAGGGGCTGGCGGGTCTAGTCCTCAAAGGTGTAAGAGCATTTGTCACTAGTTTGCAAGTATTGGAAGTTGCTATAATTCTAGCTGCTGACAATGAAAGGATCAAAGGGATGAAACACCTCGGCCCAATCACCCCCCAGTCAGGCCTCCATGAAATAAATCACAGTTCCTCTGAAACAAGCCAGTCTGGGTAGAAATCAGCTCTGAAACATTCCACTCACTTGAATTGTGTTGCTCAAAAGCAAAGCGCCCTTTCACCTTTTTCTACCTCACTCCTTGGATTTCAGTGGCTTGGTGTTTCATGAATACTAAGCCCTCGTTGCTTAGAAAGGGGGCAGAGAGGGAGAGGAAACAGCAAATATAAAAACTATTAACATTTCATGAAATACCTATTGTTAATTTTGTTTTTTTCCCCAAAAAAATCGGAGGTGAAGGAGGAGGAGAGAGAAATCTCAGGAAAAAGTTCACGGGTGTGCTAACACTGCATGAAATGCATTTGCCAATCAAACAGCCATGCTTGAGGAAGCCTGCACAAAAGGCATTAACAAATGCATACCTTCAATTAACATAACGTTTGCCATAAAGAAGGGCAGGAGTGCACTGAAGTGCCATTTTTTTTAAGGCTAGTTGGTCATAGCCACTCTTATTCCAAAGCTGCGAGTGAATATTAAAGCTAAATATTTCCAATAAAGCAGTAATCCCTATATATTCCATTCTCAGAGGCTGCAATTTACTTCCTTCCTTTACTTTTTTTTTTAAGGTAGGGTGTGTTCCTATCTAAAAGTGGAGACCGCATAGTGGACCTACTACATTCACAGGGCAGCATTGTTATCCCAAACAAGCCTGGCTTTTCAGGACTTTCAGATTGGATTATTTATTATTATTATTTATTTTAAAGGTGGCATATTCTTCTGCCCATTTCTTCCATAACTTTGATGGGATTGGCCGGGATTTATCTGAAGATTCTGCGGATCACCTCAGGCAAATAGCATGATCAAATAGATTAAATTAAAAGCTAACCAGCCTGGACAAGAAATGTGGAGAAAGAAAACTATATGAGCAACATACCTATCTATTGTAACTGTCTAAAAAAATTCTGCATGAGAGCAAGAGATCTTTAAAGAGCCAGACAATTGTCTACTGCTAAGGATCAGACAGAGTTAGAGGAAAAAGAAGAAATGTAATGAATAAATTAAATCATTAATGTATGCCCCAAATGAGATTCCCAAAACACATCTTTCAAGCTGCCTTTGGAAAGTTGAAATCCTGCTCTTTCCAAATCTCCTCCTTCTCCCCATTCCTTGTTAATCTCGGATTCCCCCTCCTTTTTCCTCATCCTCCCCAATTTGATAGTGAAATCCTTGGGGCAAAGCAATTTGACACTCGCTTCTGTAGCAAACCTGGTCAGGCAGGATTTCTCACACATCCAACACAAAAGGCCAACCCTTCACAAAGTACTTTCTTCAAATTTATGTCAGGGTTGACTGCACAGCAGTCAAGGAGCTGTTCTGCAAACACAATGCTGAAGGCTTCTAGCCTAATCATTAAACCGGTGGGTTTGTGTGGAAGGGAAACAGGGAAAGGGGGATGTGTCAGTCCTGTTCCTTAACACAGCCAACTGCACATTGCTGCCCGCAGAAAGAGATGGTCTTAACTAAGAGTCCCCATCCACCAAGCATCTTGAGCTCTTCAGAAGCCCTTGTGCCTTTTGTTGCTCTTCTTACACAATAAAACCACTTTTGTGACCACTATCAAAGTGCTGGGTTTATAACCCCAATCAAGGATTTAGGTGTGTCTAATTGGATGGTTCTAACACAAACCTTGAGGTTACGACCATTTCCTGGGGTGTGGGACCTACAACTTTGTTCTCAGATTAAGATGTGAATGGCAAAGACAGGAAATCTATTAAAACATCTAATTTTATTAAAATTTCCAACTCTTCCTTTATTTCAGTGAGAGAAATACTTAACACTTGCATGTTAAGCAATATTAATCAGAATTGTTTTGTGTACTTAGTGAGTCTCCTTTTACAAGAAGATCATTTCTTTTTTAGCTGTGATCGGTCTTGACATTATCCTAGATCTAGGCTTATGATGTTACATTTCTCTAGCGACATCATATATTACTCTTACATCCTCCAAAAAGATAAGTTAATACTTGTGTTGAAGGAAACACAGATTACAAGTGACATTTATTCATTAGTGAAGATGTAGAAAGTTTCCTTTTGCTCAGAAGGGAAATATTCCCATCAAATTTACTGAATGCAGCAATCAGGAAATAAAACAGCAGCAGTAAGCCATATAATTTTAAAGGTGGCCCAACACTATTAGAAGAAAGTGATACCAATGGGCATATATGCAAAATCATATATAAAGACTATGATAAGACAAAGATAGTCTTATTTGAATTGTACCCGAGTCTTGATGGTTTCATGCAAACCCTGCATGAATCTTCCTTGTCCACAGTGTAAAAGTGATTTGCCAAGCCTTTTTCTAGACTTCCCAGCATAGTTTACAAACCTATGTGTTCCTAGTTTACTCCTATCCACAACTGAACTAGGTTCAATCTTGCTTAGCTTTTTAAGACCAGTTATAGGCACTCAAGAGGTGTTTCTGCATTGGGTGATAAATGTACATCCAATGTGAAAATCTGGAAGTTTACTGGAATCTCCAGGATTTTAACTTTACCATAACACCATATTTTGCAGCCCTTAGCTTCCACAGTCCTATAAACGTGAGAACAATTAAGAAATGTTAAGAACATTTAGGCCTTCTCTTGCCACACGACAATGGAATAAGCTGCACAAGAAGAGAATAAGCAGTTTCATCTGAAGTATATTGCTGTACTTGAAAAGTTGTATGGTCCCAATATGACCCAAGTGTTCTGCCTGTTTGCCTCTATCTGTTCAGTTCCCAAGCTCAACACATTCAGAAAAGAGCTGAATGGGATTATCAAAGCAGAAAGAATTGTAAATGCAGGCTACACCGGATTGATTGTCACACCAATATTACATGCGCCATGATGTACTATCACATCAATGAATTCTACTTTGGCAAAGATTCCTCTAAAGAAATGCATTAACCTTCATCTTAAATGCTCATTTTGCTACCAATAATAAATACAAGTAGGCCTTGCTTAACAATGTCTCTGTTTAGCAACCACTACAGTTATGACAGCACTGAAAAAGTATGTTTACAACCAGTCCTCACATTTTTGACTCTCACAGAATCCCAGTCATGTGATTACTATTTGCATCCTTGCCAACTGTCTTCTGACAAGCAGAGTCAATTGAAAAGCTGGCACTAAAAATGCAGAGTCATAAACAACCCATGGACACTTGCTTGATGACAAGTGACAATAGAGGTCTGTTGTGGTGACCCAGAATTTCACTTAGTGGCCATGTCATTGAGTGGTGGAGTTACTAGTCCCCATTGTGGTCATTAAGTGAGAACTACCTGTTCATATACCAATGGATTTTTTACAATAGAATTATGAACTCTCGCTTCAAAGTATTTTAAATTTATAACAGAGCAAAATTTCACAGAGGCCCTAGAGTACATTGTAATGTTTAGCATTCTCTGATTGTAAATAATATAGGGTTTCAATAAATTATTCATGGATGTATCTGAAGTTATAACATCTCGCACACCTGAAATGTAATTCTTACAAAATATAGACTTCAAGCGTAGTTCCTAGCTGACCTGACACACGTATCTGATGTAGAGTTTCAAAAATTATTGTAACAAAAAAAAAATTCATAGCCCTTTCAGAAGATTATAGAACATGAATAGGATGATGATAGTGAGGGTTGTACATATTTTAAGTCAGGAATGAACAACTTCAGTCAACTTGAGGACTATCCTAGGCTTTTTATGGCATAGCAAAAACCAAGTTCCAAAAGAACTTGTAGAAAGTTTCAAAAGTGTTAAAGAGATCTGTAGGAGTCTTAATTATTTGCAAAGCTTAACACACCCACCTAAAACCTTTTTCTCCAAATGAATAGAAACTTAGATTTTTGAGCCCCACCCATTCTGGAAAGGCTCTGGTAGACAAAAAAAGGAGATGTTGGCAGTTCTTATGAAAGCCCTAGGCCAAACTTTCTACATTCAGGATGAAAGGTTAGGTCAAGACTATGTGTACTTTTAAATTAACCCCTTCCTGCTTTGGAAGTGGAATAGGGAAGGGGAAATAATTAAGCAAATTCAGAATTCTCAGTAAAAGCCAAATGTGTTCCTGGTTGAGACCTTCAAAATTATGTTGCCATAGCCCACTTTGAGATTACCAAAAGGTATGTAGGTGACTCTTTCGAGAAAGTGCAATTAGTGGACCAACTTTAATTGATACATTTTATTTCCTTGTTAGATGAATCACCTGAGTTACTACTGACCAGCCCAGAAACACTATCAAAAGAATTTGTCCAAACAAGGATCAAACTTAAAAAGAAAATATAATTCAAGGGACACTGAAAAAAACACAGCTCAGAACTATATCTTATTAATGTTTCTGTTTTGAATTGAACCACTGTCTCTGTTTTTGTTAAAGCAAACACTGACTTAAGACATCTTGAATATAAATCTGTTGTAGTATATGATATGGAATGATATTTCATTTCAAATGTTTAGATGAGATCCCCCAGTGATTTTATAAAAAATTTAAAAACATGGCGGAAAAGATAGACGTTATCAGCATTCTATGCAATCATTCCCATATGGCAAAACAAGATTTTTTCTTCTGGGACCAACTTGATGTCAAATTGTTAATATCAAAGGACCGGCATGCAGTGCCTCTGGTGGCTAAAATGGGCTTTGTGCAGCCCCCCCTCCCATGCCTCATTTTCATCCTCCATGGCCTCCTGCAGCACTCTGTTGGCCGAAAATGGGCTGAAAACTGGGCCAAAAAAGGGCTGGAAATGGCCAAAAACGGTCAACACAGGCCATTTTTGGCCAGCAGAATACTAAAGAAGGCCATGGAGGGTGAAAATGGGGTGCAGGGGGCCGCACATGAACCCCCCCCAGATCCCATTTTGGCCAGCAGAGTGCTGCAGGAGGCATCCATCCCGCCGCATCCTGCCCCCCCCCCACCAGACCGCAGAGTAGAACTACAATGCTGATCCGGCCCTCAAAGAAATCCAGTTTGACACCCCTGCTTTAGAAAAATCTGTGCTCCCATCTGTTTCATGGGGAAAATGCCGTTCAAATAAATTAAATAGTTGCAACATCAAAATTATGCCCCAAGACAGATATTCTGACTAAATAGACATTTTATGCCTAGTCTTCTCCAAAATACCATTTCTTAAAGAAGTATATTTTCTACACATATGCCATAGAAGCAAGCATTAGCATCCATAGCGTTCCTATTGCAAAAATTGGGTGTCTCTAACAGGCAACGTATTGCATTTACCATAACATCTCTAAGATAAGCTGATCCCTTTTGAATGTTGAAGGCTGGCACTGGAGAAAAGGGGGATGAGGACAGAACTGTGAATAATCTTTCTACAGTTAAATGGTATTATACTTTCAAATTATATTTATGGGTGTCAGCTTGGAGCATAATGTAGGTGTCAGATTTGGAACATTTCATGTTCCCATTATTTCTTAAAAACAAAGAGTTATTTATGATAAAGGCATTCCATATATGTTGAATAGATACAGTTGCTCAACTTTCTTTATCCTCTTAATCCCATTCTCACCCCACCCTATGGGGGCACAAGAATTCCACCCCAGTGATTTCCTAACTCCTGCAAACTCTCTTTTTGATAGGAGCAAAGTGACAACAAGCTGAAGAGAAAACAATAGTCTCAAGTTTCATGGGAAGAACAAGCAATGTTACTAATCTTTAAGTGGTGTAACAAAATATAGATATCAGGACTGATCTAGAAAATACAAACCAGAGAACTCAGACCTTTAAAATCCAGACCTACTGAAGTCTGTGGAACTATACTGATTTTATCAAAGTACTATGACATCTTATCAGCTCAACAAGATTTTCTTCATACTGACAGAAATTTGAATATAGTATATTAAAATACCTTGGAAAGTTCATGGGGTCAGAAGATTTTTGACTGGAAAGTAAATGATCATAAAACAGAAGAACTAGGGAATATTACATAACTATAATGATTCCCTGTGGTTTATTACGATTCAGAAATATGAGATGAATCCTTTCACCCTTGATTATCCTTTGATGACCAAGATGAACACACAGAAAACCTTGCATAAAATTATACCTAGGCAATCTCAACAGTACGTTTCACAAGTAGCTGACCAAGTATTCTAAGTCAAACCCCAATTCATTCTGAAGTTTTCTTTGCAAAGGATGCTTTTGTGTTCTATCCCAGGGTACTTTCAAATTTCTTGACGGAGCTTCTTGAACCAATTTTATTACTGGAGGTGGTGAAGGGTGCTGATGCTAATGCTAAAGAAGCTTTGAAACTTCTCCAATTTGATTCCTCATATTTCCCAGGCTCAAAAGGCCCAGAAGGCAGAGTTCCCCTTATGATGTAGAAGCCAAGGCGGCTGCAGAAATCAGTGTACAGTTAAATATATTTACAGATATCCTGATCATGTTAGTTAGAACTTAATGTTCATTAGAATTTTACTGAAATTCTATCCTTTAAAAACAATTTGGATAGCAAATCTGCTTTCAGCAAACTAAATTGCAGGAGGAAAAAAAAGTGAAAGAAAAATCTGCATGACAATTTAAAAAAAAAAAACCATAGTCCTTGAGCATAGATTAGAATACAACCTACAAGATTTATTAACGGCAATATCTTCATATAACTGCTGAGGTCTTTTTGAAGTTCTTCATTCTTCTTTGTTGGATATCTGTACCCAATATAATACCAATTATCAGAAACCTACTAACTGATTTTTCATCTTGGCATAGGATGTATGTGAAATTCATGAAACACATAGTAATGGTTCTTATGGCCAGGTCATTGAAATAGAGGTCTTCTTTTAAATTTACATCTGAATTCATCTTATGCTGCGAGTTGGTGAAGTCAACTACAGCATGTTTATTACTGCAAACAGAATATTAAATAAATCACAGGGAAAATATCTGCCATGTATGAATGGTTCCCAAAGGCTTTTTGAAATACTTGTATAGTATTGTGTTTTAGGTTGACTCCAGATGCTCCCTTTGTTGCCTTAGATGTTAATATCTGATGTTTATTAAGAGTCTCTTCATAAATATTCCCAGTTGTGTGCAAGAAGTAATTTAACAACAGATTTCTGTAACAGATTTCTTTAAGCCCATCCAAAAAATGAAATCCACAGAAAGATTTTTTTAAAGTTCTTATAGAAAGGATGGGACTATTAATTTTAAGTACATTTTTCTTTAAAAAGGGTTGGGTAGATTAAGCCATTCCAGGAATTCTGTAAAAAATTAGCATGGATGATAAAAATGTTTTAAATAAGCAAGATAAATAAATATTCAGCAGTGGTTTTCACTAAATCTGATGGAATTTATGGAAAAGTGGTTACTGGTTCATGAGATCATACAGACAGTGTTTGTAGGTACAGTTTGTATGAATTCTAGCAGTTTATTTCTACAATTCAGGATTTAGACTTTGAGTATAATGAACATAGTTTTCAACCCTGTCACTGTGTCCAAAATCCTACATGCCAATTGCAAATGTAATATTTGTTTTCATTGAACTTATATGCTTCTAGCATTGTATAAGTCGTTATTTTATTGGAGGAATAAAGCAGGATTTTTTTTTAAAAAAAAGTTTCAATTCTATATTGGAATTTAATTAGAAATATTTCTGGTTTTTTTTAAAGTACACATTTAATTTTAATGTGTTTTTTTAAAGTACACATTTAATTTTAATGCAAATGAATCAAACAAACATTTTAGAAACAATTTATTGTTATGTCTATCTCTGCATGGGTCCACATTTTCTGTCTGTCTTTTCCCTTTACTTTAGTATTGAATTCAGCATTTTGCCTGATCAAATATTCTGGTTTGTGAGGTCTTGAAGAATTAATATAGTATATCCATACCACTTGTTACCTTTATATTTACAACAGAAGAGAAAATCAAATTTGTAGAAAAGACAAATTAAAAGCTGGATCTGAAATACTTTGGATATAATCCAAAAATGAAGGAGAGGAGATAATTATAATCTAAGTCACTGTTTCTCAACCTTGTCAACTTTAAGATGGGTTGGTTTCAACTCCCAGAATTCCCCAGTCAGCTATTATTCAAATCATTTTTTTCATTTAAAAAATTCCAAAGTACAAAAATGCTAATAATTTAAGGATATACTTTATAATAATAAACAAGTAATTAAAAGTATTAAGGACTCTAATTTCATGATAACTAGGATAAAAAATCTTGTCATAAGTTTACAATGTGATCCTATACATATATATTCAGAAGTAAGTTTTATTTAGTTTTAGTTATAGACAAATATGTTTTAAGTTCTTAACTTATTCATATAATGTGCCACAGTGGACCAAAAGCCTGGATTTGATCAACCAGTGAAGGAAAAACTTTAAATTTGGAAACTTCACCTCAAAATTTTGCCACTACATTAGTTATGTAAGAGACTTAATATGTAATTGCCAAATTCAGGGGATGAAAAATCAAAGGACATATAAAAGTCATTAAAGAACTTCCTAAGACTCATAAAATAAATCTAGCACTTGTTACAATTGCCTGGCAACAATAAAGCAAAGTTTTGTACAACTTAGCTAGTTCTCTCGAATGTTGGAGAAAGTGATTTTTTTTCAGTTACCTTCAGCAGCTGTCTTCCATGTATCAGTCTACCACAAAGATATTTAGGATATGCACATAAAAATGTCAAAAATCTGTTGGTTTCAATAATAGATGCAAACTGGTTTATTAGACAAAAATGACAATGTGAATTAAACTCAAATTTCCCTGAAATTATAAGAACACAATTTACCTAATACTTAACCTCATATTCCAAGGTTACATGTGTCCCCTAAAATCTTGGCCTCCATGGACCTCATAAATTAACAAATCATATTTTTAATATGTCAGAAGGAAAAATATATTAAAGATGTGATTGGAAAAGGAAGGAGAAACAAACATGATGTCATTGACATATGGGTGATAATCTTTTCCAACTTTCCAGGCAAACTGTCTCTGTGGTTTCAGATAAATGTCACAAAACACAGAGAAAGAGAAAAATCCTTGAAAAAAATTGGGAGGATTCTCCTCATACCAGCTTTAGAGAGAAGAGAATGCAAAACAATTGCAAAATAGTGCCCCTTACTCAGAATTTGTCCAAAAAAATAATATAATTGCCAAAAACCTTAAATTGTGTCTGCTAATGATTGGCTCTTACCACTTTCCCCATTTTTTAAAAAAATCATTTTTTGATGTTCAAGAGCCTTCTAAACTGTTAAAACCTTTGGGAATCGTCACTGATCTATGGTCTGCAGATCAATTAGCATCAATATGAAAATTGAATTTTTCTTAAGTATCACCATCCTGCCTTACGTGACTGGCTGTAAAACCATTCTTTGCAACAAAAATGTCATCCTGGTTGAGGGAGGTGTCTAACTAGTTTTTTTTTCTTTCAAAAATTACTTTTTTAAAGTGTTTCTTAAGCATTTAGTCCTCTTTCGGGCTTGTTATTAAAATTTCAGACTCTGGTATGATATTTGAAAGCCAACTTGGCATCCTTCAGAGGATAGCTGACAAGTCTGTATGTAAGTTGAGAAATCGAAAACCATGCCTCTGCCAGGATACCTTCTTTTCAAGGATCCAACTCTAGCATTGGGGTCTACCCATCAAAACACAAAGGACAGAGTCACCAGCCAAAGAGTTGCAAAGACTGTCTCTGAAGCAGGGGTGGGATTCTACCGGTTCGGCCGAACTGATAGCTCCGAAGATCATCTGGGAACGAATCAGTTTGCTCCGACGATCTACTGTTGGGTAACAGCCCGCCCGGCCTCCCATACTGACCTTTATTTCCTGTTTTTGAAGCACAGCTGCTTTGTGCGGCACAGCAGATTGCTGCGCATCAGCTATTGAAGACACAGGGAGAGTGCAGGATTGCAGGTGGTGAGTAGGAAAGCCTCTGCGCGTGCACAAAGTGCATGTTTGGTGCACATGCACGCATGCAGCACGCCCACCAAGCCATGTCCACCAAACCAGTGGTAAAACACTTTGAAACCCATCACTGCTCTGAAGTTGTCCTTTCCCTGAGTAGATATGTCTACTGAGTAGATACCGTATTTGCCGGCGTATAAGATGACTTTTTTGCCCTGAAAAACATGCCTCCAAGTGGGGGGGTCGTCTTATACGCCGGGAGGACTCCGACTCCCACTTCGAGCTTGAGTTGCAGCCGGGAGGGAGGCTGGGGGAGCGGGTGTGTGTGTGTGTGTGTGTGTGTGTGTGTGTGTGTGTGTGTGTGGCGGGTGTCACTCGCCACGCGCTGCGCAACCTTTCCCCCTCTTCCTTCCTTAGCGGTGTGGGGAGGAGAGGATTCAAGATCCTCACGTGCGGCGTACTTTTCTTTTTCTTTTTTTCTTTTTGCACGCAGGTTTTGCATGCGGGCGGCTGTAGGTTAAGGATGGGGAGCCCCGGGTGGGTTATCAGGTTTTATGGTGCTTCCAACATGTGCGAACGGTGGGAGAGCGGAGAAGAGAGCGAGCGAGCGCCCTGCTGTGTGAAATCCTGCCATCAAAGCAACACTGGGGGAGGCAGGGTATAAATTTACCAGGTTAATGTAGCAATGGTGATTAATGCCCAGAACATTGTTTGCGGGTATTGGTGTGTGTGTGTGTGTGTGTGGTGGTGGTGAGGAGAGGTTGTCCTTTGAATGCGGAAAAGTAGGTGTGACCTTGTGTAGGAAAATAAAGAGATCCTTTTTAGCGTGTTTGGCTTCTTTGCCTCCCCTCGTTCATTTTGACGTGGAGATAATGGCCTTCGGGCGGGAGGGGAAGAAAACGGTAGCTGGATCATTTCAAATTTCACTTACTCTCCTGCCTCACTTCAATATGTCTGAGCGACTCCAGATACTGGAAGACTTTTTGAATGAAAGTGTTACCTCCATTTTTTTTTTTTAAAGAGGGCCACTTGGGGGAAAAAAAAAGATTCTAAGGAATTCCTTGTTTCTTGATTAAAGAGAAGGCATTGAATATACTGTTCCTTGGCAGCCTTTTCAGTGTCCGGGTTTTTGGTGTGTGTGTGTGTGAGAGAGAGAGAGAGAGAGAGAGAGAGAGAGAGATCAGCTGTATTGAGAAGAGAATGTTTCCTGTGTTCTCATTTTATTTACAACATATTTTACGCTTAATGGTAAGCAATGAAAAATATTTTTAAAACTCATTTCTAAACTCCATAGCTATTTGCATATTCTTGGTTCAAAATTGGATTAGCTCATTTCAAAATTGTCCAAAGCAGAAAAGTGCATCAAAAAAAAAAAAAGTGCAAAAGTGGAAGGTGTGTGGAAGAGGGGGTAGTCTTATACGGCGAGTATATAACAAACTCTGTATTTTGAGTGGAAATGTTGGGGGGTCGTCTTATACGCCCAGTCGTCTTATACGCCGGCAAATACGGTATGTCATATGACTAGACTTTTAACTAGGAAATTTTTAACATATCAATGGAATCTTTAACGTAAAGGCAAAATCTTTCCCCCATAAGAGTCTCCAGAATCCTATTGCTTAAGTTGATAGAGTAGAGTAATGTAAGTATCCTATTCTCCTCTTATTTCCCTTAGTGAACAGATATAATTTGGATTGGCTAGGAATAGCATTTAGACTTATATACCACTTCAAGTGGTTTACAGCCCTATCTAAGTGGTTTACAGAATCAGCATAATGCCCACAACAATGTGAGTCCTCATTTTACCGACCTCGGAAGGATGGAAGGATGAGTCAAGGCCTTGAGCCTGGTGAGCACAGTTTTCCCCATATTGTGGTCCTCCAGATACGTATGGGTAATTAATAAAGGACTGTAGATACAACACATAGAGGTCACAGTTTGAAAATGGTGCACAAGGATATAACAGGTGTGACACGCACAGATTTTTAAGCAATTACCTATGTAACTAATTGGAATTAGAACAAAAACTTCAACTTATTATTTATAAAAATAAAGATTATGAATAACAGGATACATCTAAAAAGTAGGGAAATCAATAGCGCTTTCTATTTCCAAGTGCAAATAAGTTATCTAGGAAATGTTTTCATCTTCTTTTACTAAAATATATTGTATCATGGAAAAATACAGATTAAGATATGTGTGCTTTCCCTTGTTTGATGGAAATCATAAATAGAAAATCAAGAGGAATTTGTCATTGTACAGCGGAGTCGAGCACTGTGGTCTCATCAAAGTCAAGAGACTAACTCAACTCTTTCCTTCTCCTGGCGTGCTATCTACTTTCTTGAAATCTGCACATGTAACAGTTATTGTCCTTGGGGAATTTTTAATGTGGACGACTGTCTTTTGAAGTGATATCATGCTGAACTGCATACTCAAACTCCTAAGAGTAGAAATAGCAGTCTCTTTATTATCATTTTTACAATTATTTACTGTGATCCAAAATTGTAACTGCTACGGTTATTAACTAAATCTGCTATAGATGGTGATCTCAAATTTCTAGTGAACACTACAGTCTTGTTAATTTTTAATATGGGTTCTTTAGCTTAGTTCAACATTCATAGCTGAAATTGCATTTCACCTGGCCAAACACTTTAACATAATTTGTTCTCTTTTGATTTAGTGTCTTCTGTGAAGTGTCCCTATGGACTGCAACCATGTTTTATATTTTAATAGATGGCATTACCCAATCAACTATGGTTCATTCAAGAAACCATGGTTTAGCAATCTAAGGATTACAATAATGAAGAAATCAGTTTGGTGGTGTAAATACGTTTTAACCATACACATAGCTTCACTACAGATGCTGTGATACACATATTCATTCTTTGTGTGCTGGAGTAATATTCCAAAGCCCCACATTTTTTCACATGCTGAGAGCATCTAATGGCTCATAGTTGAAGACAGAACGGGCCACATAGAGTTAAAAAAACAGATTGATTGCTTTGAAAATTTTGAATGGACATTATTACCTACCAGAGATTATCCTTATTTTCCCTCACAACCTCACCAAGCAAGCTAATTTTCAGTTTGTAGACTTTGAGAAAAAGATAGACAGATGGATTCTGTTGAAACATTTCTTGCCATCTGCTAATAAATTGAAAGTGGAATGCCGATTAAAAATAAAAAGACAGACAGCAAACATGTCTGAGGGGGCAGATTTTTCTTTCAGTCGAGATAGGATAAAAAAATTTTGTGGCAGTTTTCAATGACTGCATTAAGAACCTCCTTTCTAATCTAATTCCCATATTTTACTGTATAACTGCTTGAAACTAATGTAAGCTAAAACACAACAAGCCACATTACTTATAAAAACGTTTAAAATTTAGATGCTGAAAAGAAGACAAAACTGACTTCAATCATTATAATCTTGTTTAACATCTGTCAAATATGCTGAGGGCCAGTCCTTACTTGTTAGACCAGAACTGTGAAAACTTTATTTTTGGAAGTAAAGATAAATTAACTTACAACTACAATTCTCACTGAGTATTAGTATGTATATCAATTATATTTCTGACAAAACAGAAAAACAGAAGATTGTTTCATTGGGCATTAAATCCAGCTTTTGGAGAAATCTGTTTCTAATTATTTCTTTTATTTTATTTTAAAAAAGAAGGAAAATGAAGTTTTCTCCCATGTACCAGATGCAACATTTCTACAACATTTAGTATTGTTATGTAAATGTTGCTGAATTGGAGATCATTCTGTACTGGAGATTGAAATTTTGAAGACAAGTAGGTGGCCAAAGAGTAAATGTTATGTGTGGTTTGTAGTATTAGTGTTTCTCTTCTATAGTGATTGTATGAAGTGTAAACTCAAACAACCATGTATAACAACAGACCATACATGATGATAAAAGAATTCCTCTGCTTTTAGTGGTCCACATTCTTTTCCCCATAAAAAAAACTCTGTGAGGTAAGTTGTGCATGAGAGTGTATTGGCCCAGTATCACCCAACCAATTTTTCATTTTATTCATTTCATTTTTCTAAATTGTTAAGGGAAGGCGTTTAGAAAAGATAGCTTTGTCTTGAAAAGGGGGAAAGATGGGAAACTCCAAAAAATTGCCTTGATTTTGTTTGGTATAAAGTGGAGTAGAAATAAACTCTAATATTCTACCTTAAAATAATTATGAATATTCCTAGAATCCCTACATACCCCGTTACTTGACTTTGCCTACCTTAAAGGTGACATTTTTGTATGTCTTTTAACTATTTTTAATTCTGAAACCAGACTGAGTCAGGCAGCCTAGAAATCTGATGAATAAATAATCAATCTGTGGTCTCATTATTAAAATATTAATAAAATATAAATCTCAACAGCAAACCCTGAGTATTCAAAGGAATGTACAGTCTGATAGAGTAAATAAACTCTGAGATTGAAAAACAGATGCATTATCCTTTACTTTCTAAAAAAATATAATCCTTAAAAGTTTATTTATCAATTCAAGAATAATAAATAGGACATTCCTGTCACATGATTTTGACTTCCTACAAACATCAACATCCATACCACTGAAGTTATAAAGACCAGAATAAGCTGGCATTCTATGAAACAAAAACATAAACAGATGCTAAACATGTGTTTTGGTTAAGATATTTTCATTATACTATGGAGAGAGAGAGAAAGAGAGAGAGAGAGAGAGAAAACAAAAAGAAAAACAGAAAAAGAAACCTATTTTGTTTATAAATAAATAAAATAAAAAGTTACCACTAAATGCAATGACTTCCATATGCTTTAAAAACATTTTAAAAACAGGACAAAATGTAATAGTGCCATCAATCCACACCGAAATCAGCTGCATTTTGGGTGGGAAGAATACTTTTTTCCCTCTCCCATTACAGAAACTTATCAGCTATTGTCTATCAACTATGATCAGCTTTCTCTATGTGGAACTGAATGCTCAATAGGATTCAAACAATGCATCCATCTCAGGACTAAGATCTGATTTCAAGAAAAAAAAAAAACAATTATCTGATCTTTAACGGGACAGGATGTTGCATGCCCTATTCTTGTCTCTGAGAGAGAACACAATATGGATACTGATTGTTCTTTATTTTTATTTATTTATTTATTTTGCAATGAATCAGCAAGCTTAATTTCCTGTAGTAACTAAAATGCTCAATTGTGCTTCTATAGTAGGCTCCTCCTTGGGATAGTCTTTTAAAATTGTTTAAAAGTCTGTTACAATACTGAAGTTTGCTGATGACACAACAGTGATTGGTTTCATTCAAGACAACAATGAATTCACATACAGACAGGAGGTTGTACAACTTGCCTCGTGGTGTAATCAGAACAATCTGGAACTGAACACACTCAAAACCATAGAAATGGTGGTAGACTTTAGAAGAAACCCTCCCAATACTACCACCTCTTGCAATACTAGACAACACTGATCAACAGTAGAGACCTTCAAAGTTCTAGGTTCTATTATATCACATGACCTAAAATGGACAAGTAACATCAAAAACATCATCAAAAAAGCTTAATAAAGAATGTTCTTTCTGTGCCAACTCAGAAAGCTCAAACTGCCCAAGGAGCTGCCGATACAGTTCTACAGAGGAATTATTGAGTCTATCATCTGCACCTCTATAACTGTCTGGTTTGGTTCTGCAACCCAACAGGACAGAAACAGACTTCAGAGGATAATTAAGACTGCAGAAAAAACAATTACTACCAATCTGCCTTCCATCGAGGACCTGAATACTGCAGGAATCAAAAAGAGGGCTGTGAAAATATTTTCAGACTCCTCACATTTCGGACATAAACTGTTTCAACTCCTTCCCTCAAAACGACGCTATAGAGCACTGCACACCAGAACAACTAGACACAAGGACAGTTTTTCCCTGAAAGCCATCACTCTGCTAAACAAATAATTCCCTCAACACTGTCCAACTATTTACAAAGTCTGCACTACTATTAATGTTAATCTTCTCATCACTCCTTATCACCCATCCCTCCCACTCGTGACTGTATGATTGTAACTTTGCTGCTTGTATCCTTACAATTTATATTGACTGCTTCCTAGTATGATTTGATTGCTTATTGTACACTATGACTATTATTAAGTGTTGTACCTTATGATTCTTGACTCTTGATGAATTTATCTTTTCTTTCATGTACACTGACAGCATTTGCACCAAGACAAATTCCTTCTGTGTCCAATCACACTTGGCCAATAAAGAATTATATTAATGGCTTAAGAAGGGTTACAAGTAAGCTGATCTTCTTTACATCCTGCTTGTCCTTCACAAATCTACTTTGCAATTAAACCAGGTTCATAGTAGGTCTTGTGAGAATATAGTGGCTTAACAAGAAACCTCAATATATAACTCAAAGCTTTCTAGGTTAAGCTCCAGAATCTATGACACAGGTTTCTTAAATGTATGAATGTGAGAATGCAGATACAGTACACGAAATATGAATAATTATTCTGCCATTATTTCCCTGGCTTAGTGGAAACACAGAATCGTGAAATTGGAAGTGATTATGAAGCTACTGAGATCAATATCCTGTTCCGCGGAGAAATACTTACTGAAGATTTTTTTGATAAATGGCAGCCCAGCCTCTAAACATATCCAGCAAAACTAAATCTGCTACAATCCTAGGAAGGTGGATTCATTATCAATGTAATTACGTCATGTGATTCTGAAATTATGCTTTTGATGCTTTGTTTGCAGTCTTGGCATGTTTTTCTCTAAACCTGTGGCCACTTCCAAAAACCTTTTTACATGTGCAGTTAGTGAGCCAGATGTCTTACATTTTCCATTTGATTTCTAGCGTAATTATTTAAAGGGGAAGAGGATAGAAAGAAAATGATGCTATGTGTGCCTATGTTACACCTAGCTAACATTATACACACACACCCAAAAGTCGTTTTGCATAGTCATTTTGGAGACTTTCTCGATCCTCAGCCATTTAGGACAGGCCAAACTGATTAAGGGATGATGAAATTTATAGTCCTCTAGGGCATCAAAGGATTTCAAAAGAAATCAGTCCAGATTTAAAACTTCTGTGAAGTCTAATATAATTTTCCATCATGGAAAAATCAGTAGGCTTGGAACATGCTCTTTCACTTTGAAAATTATTACCATCAAGTCAATAAAAACATCTGACTAACATCCCTGATCAGGATTTGATATAGGAGGTGGGGTGAGAGTTTTGTTTTTTTTGTTTTTGCATTTTAATGAAAAAACACTGGCTTTAACATCAGGGTTCTTTGAAAAAGACAGTGGTACAAAATTCAGGACATGCACAACAAGGCCAAGCTGATTGCTAGCTCCAGACGCTGCAGGCATTTTGTTCAATATTTGAAATTAATCTAAATACCAGATGCATAATGTGGAGAGTGGAAAGCCTTCTTGGTTTTGTTTTAGGAAAGATATAGGAAAGAAAATTTATGGTCTACTCTAAAAAGGGAAATTCAAGTTTCAGGTTTAAATCTCAGTAATATGTCCAGTTTAGAGGGAAGTTCTTTGTCAAATAGATCAGCTGGGTTGTTTCTAGACACATTCAATTTCAACTCTCAGGAACTACTGGCTACAGATCATGGGAGCTAGTTAAGTATAGGTAGTCCTTGAATTTTTACCACAATGGAGCCCAAAATTTCAGTTGCTAAGGGAGACAGACAGTTGTTAAGAGAGTTTTGGCCCATTTTATGACCTTTCTTGCCATATTTGTTAAATGAACCACTGCAATTGTTGACATTGTTGTTAAGTGAATCTGGCTTCCCCATTGACTTTGCTTGTCAGAAGGTCACAAAAAAGGATCACATGACCCTGGGACACTGCAACCATCATAAATATGAGTCAGTTGCCAAGCATCTGAATTTTGATCGCATGACCATGGAGATGCTGCAATGGTCGTAAGTGTGAAAAAGGGTGATAAGCTACTTTTTTCAGAGCTGTTATAACTTCAAGTGGT
The DNA here is from genome assembly GCF_049901735.1 of Notechis scutatus. Taxonomy (NCBI): domain Eukaryota; kingdom Metazoa; phylum Chordata; class Lepidosauria; order Squamata; family Elapidae; genus Notechis; species Notechis scutatus. The sequence continues at coordinate 191,802,147 of NC_142011.1, forward strand.
CACTAAACAAATGGTTGTAAGTCAAAGATTACCTGACCAATTTCTATAAGGAAAATGACAGATCAGGGAAAGATATAAGAAATCAGATGAGTTCTTGGTAAGAATTCCCAGTTACTACAATCCAATCACAACAGAAACCCCAACTTCTTAACTGTCTTCCAGATTAAAGGTGCAGCTTTTCAAATGGGTATGTATTCAATGAGTAATTGTTTTATTTGAATTTTAATTTATTATTGTTGTTATTCTCATTTGAATCATTCCAGGGCTTCATGGCTCAGTTTGAATTATACAGTACGAATTCCATTGGGAATTGATGCTTCAGAGCTGGAATTGTTTATTTTTAATGTAATTGGCCTTTTACCTTGGTTATGTAATTTTGTTATTAGTGGGTGGCAAATGTGCTTAATAAATGAATCAATACAAACAGTTCTTCCAGCAACATCATAATACCACACTTAGCATTTTACAGTTGTTTTTTAAATTGGCAATTCAAAATTCAGAGAAAACAAATCTAAACAGACACATATATATTGTGCAAATGCCAGGTTGAATAAGTGCACCAGATACCACACATTTTAAAGGGCTTACAGAGTTATGTACAACGGCGTCTTGAAGTGGCCTAAACATACATGCATACAATTTTCCTGACACACAGAACAATATGCTAAGCCAGAAAAGGGAGGAAACTGTCTTACTGTATTCAGCTGCTCCCATTTGGAACAGCAAAACTTAACTAGAAAATTGTGCTGTGTCCAAACCCAAAATACGACTCGTACACAAGCTTGAGTGAATTAAAAGAAGGAAATAAATCCAATAAACAGCTATTGGCTTCATCCTCCCGTTTAAAAAAACAAAAACCTGTGGATCCCAGGTCCTACTGTAGTACTAAAGGCTTTCTATTTTAATAAATATCTTTAGCATTTCAACCTATGCAAGTATACTTCTTGTTACTAATGAGTCCAAATTGTCAGCAGTCTGTAATTTATTTTTTTATTTAATTTATTTATTTGTCAAGCAAGAATTAGATAACAGGTATAAGCATGGTTATGAATACATGAAATGGATAAGAATTAAAAAAAAAAAAAAACAATAGGACAGGGATGGTAGGCATGTTGGTGCACTTATAAAGTGGCCACATTTCTATGGGGTTTTAAGATACTCTGAGATGAATGAGTAACAGATCTAAACAGCTAAAAGGGGGTCTTAAGTTTGGAATCATGCACTAACATTCATTGAGTGAAAGGTTTTCAGGAATATAATGTGTTAAACTGTAGAGTTGATAGGAGGATAAAAAGTCATTAATGCTGATCCTAAGACTTGCCGAGACACGTCAAGTCAGCGTATCGGGGTGCAATAACATGCCTTGAATTTCTTATTTTTTTCCCCTTTGAGAAATATCTTCAATCTTATTCTGTTTTGAATTTCTTTTGGTGATATGTTTGAGCTCATTCTTTAACTGGCAGCCAAGATGTCGTTTTCTGCTATGCATCTTTCAATATATCTTGAAGCCCTCCCTCCAATGGCCCACTTTTCCAGATCTGAAAATGTTCAATGGGAAGAGTTGTTTCACAAAACCTAACTTTTGAAGCCCAGAAATATAGGCATTTACCGAGGAAGGAGGAATGATGACATGAGTATTGTGATGTCATGACACCAATGAGATGTATTATGTTCTTATTACCATGATTCAAGGACTAACTTGCATCCTTTGTGTCATGATGCATTACTGTCATCTTGCTACGATATCGTTGGCCAGGACAGTTACAGGTTGTCTGAAAGAAGACTGTAACAGAACCAACTGGATATTAACATGAATACAGTAGAACCTCTGGTCACGACCATGATTTGTTCCATAATTTTGGTCGTAACCCAAACCTAATTTTGGAAATTTGGGGCACACAAAAAAATGGTGCAGAAGGGGAAATCGGCCGTGGAAAAAAATATTGTGAATTTTTTGGTCGGAACCCAATTTGGTCAGGGTCAGAAGCATTTGTGACCAGAGGTTCTACTTTACCTCTTGGCCACCTCATAAATAAAACAAATGCAAGAACTCCTCAATCCATACACCAGAATTTCACCAAAAGTTCATTTGCCTTTGAATAAATTTTGGAAACAATTCTTTTTCACCAAAATAATTATCCAAATCCATTTTTTGGCATGACATTGAATTGCAGTCTCTCTCACTCTTTGTCCATTTTTTTTTCATATTTTCCCCTTTCTCATTACTCAATCTCTTTTCAGCTACCTATTGAAATTTCAATACTGTCCACAATGTAAATTGCCTTAAATAAAATCTTGTTTGTACTTGCTCATAAGTTAATTAAGTGCATACTATACAGGTGGAAGGACTCAATACTGCTTTCAATGGTGGTGTTGGGACTAAAATTCTGTTGAGGTTCATCTGTTGAGGATTAACAATATTGAGCTACATAAACCACTGATCTCCTTTGGTAGAGGCAACTTCCTAAATTAATATATGCACATTTTAATGATAGTATCTGCTGGCAAAACAAAATCCTCATGGTAAAAATATACAAACTGCATATTACAGAGGGCAAAACTCTCTTCCTCTTCCTTTTATCCCTCCCCAGCTTTAAGGACCTTGCATGAATCACAAACATGAAAGACAACTGCTGGCATATACATAAGAGATATATAAATATTTAGATATATTAAGTACCTTATACAGCAGTAATAATTATATGTTAAGCCAGTTTTTGATTTCTGTGTTGTTTTTCTCTTGTAGTGTCCACCTAAAGCCTTTTAGTCAAGTGTCAATGGGGAGAGGTGATGACTTTGAAAAGTACAAAGTACAAAGGTTGACTCAGCCTTGCATCCTTCCGAAGTGAGTAAAATGAGGACCCAAATTGTTGGGGGCAATATGCTGACTCTGTAAACCACTTAGAGAGTAAAGCGGTATATAAGTGTAAGTTCTATTGCTACAAGCTGACACACATATGTTTTTCTCAGTGTGGGATTCAATTTTTTTTACTACCAGTTCTGTGGGTATGGCTTGGAGGGCATGGCAGGGGAAGGATACTGTAAAATCTCCAGTCAGAGATGATATATTTGCTGGTTCTCCGAACTACTCAAAATTTCTGCTACCGGTCCTCCAGAACTGGTCAGAACCTGCTGAATACCATCTCTGTTTTTTCTGGAATTGTTCCTACTTATGTTAACTTTGGAAGAATTGCTTTAAAAGCAAGTCCAGAGATGCTTCACAACATAACCTCAAAAGAATCTCAAGTTTGTTCAACTAACTGAAAGACAACTATTCAAGGGTTCAGGGGGTCTTAATACAGACCCACTTTTATGTCTTAAGTCTTCATTAAAGAGAGTCCACTTCAGCCTGAAGTTTATTGAAGAAATTTAAAGGGGGAAGAAGAGAAACATTACATTAGAAAACAGTTTGACTGCCTTCATGTATCACACCAAACCCTGAACCTGAGAACAAACTGCTTTATCCACATAACATTTTAGGACAAATGAACCATGGTCATCAAATTCATTAAGTACAATTTCAAATATTACATTTATGATGCCTGATTTTGCCTAGCAAGTATGGGTGAATTCAGAAATCTTCACACTATCTTCAAAAACATGTATCTTCATGTTTTCAAAAACATGTATCTTCAAAATTTTGGCTGAAATGTATCTTCAAAAACATGTAGATTCAAAATTTCAAATACACAAGTGAAAATATGCAACTAGATTTTTCTTGCTTTTTTTCATTCCCTAGTCTGTGCGGTTGAGTTTCCTCATTCTCTGCAAATATAGCACAAATGAGTCACAGTCATTTTTTTTCTCCTCTGCCTCTTTTTACTGAAATAGCTGTGATCAGAATCTATTTGCAGGAGTAACAACAGCAAAGTTTTGTACCCACCTAACTAAAATTAGTTTGAAGTATCCAGGCTTCCCATTTGAACATATATGACTGTTCCAAATTTAAAAAAATAAAAAATGGCATCTGTGTCCAAGATTACAGGCTTCCAAAATGATGTTTAACTCATTACAGGCTTTCAAAATCATGTTTAACACAAACTCCATTAAGTTTGTGTTTCAATCCCATTCATAGTGAGCAATTTGAGATATTCTGTCTTTCCTCTAGGACAGGGGTTCCCAACCTGGGGTGCGAGACGATATTCCAGGGGGTGCGAGAAAAGTCCAGGTAAATAATAGGATATTGGCTATATGTTGGCATTTTTATTTATTATTTATTTCAGGGGGTGCGAGGTTCGAGTGAAATTTCTTTACGGGTGCGGGGCGAAAAAAAGGTTGGGAACCACTGCTCTAGGAACTTAATAAGTCGTACATAAGCTCCCTTCATCAATTTTTCCACATAACTATGAGATAATTTGATTGGCCAAAATAATTAAAATGAACTTCTATGGCCAAGGATGGATTTAAATCTAAATTTTCTTGGCTTTATCCCAACAAAACAAACAAAAAGAATCAGGCTTCAGAAACGCTAAAAGGCAAATTCTGAGATGCAAGAATATGGTTTAAAAACATCTTTATCTAATGTGAGAACTCAACTTCCATCACCTCAACCAACATTATATTGGTTGCTGCTAGTGTTAGGGGGAACTATATTCAACACAGCTGAAGGGAAAATTGATTTCTATCAACACGAAGATGTACTTACCGTAACCAAAGGAAACATTCCTAAACCTTAATCTGAAATATCAAACAAGAAATTTCTAAGCATCTGAATAGGGAGCATAGGGAGCAGAAGAATGAAAAATATTCAATCGGGGAAAATAACACACCAAAAGTTAGCAACTTAGGCCGTGTTCAGACAATGCTAAGCCATAACATAAATAATTATTTTTGGTTTAGCATGTGGTACAAGCCAACTCATTACAGTTTAACATTACTGGGAAATTTCAGTAGTGGCCACAGTAGGATTGGAAATCTGCCATAGCAATGTGGCTCAGCACACAAGTATTGGCATATATACACACTTAGATTTCTCCAATCCTTTCTTAAGACTATCACAGGTGGCTTTTTTTAAAAACCCATTTTGGTCTAACATATCAAATCATGTAACATATAATAGGTAACAGAGTTGGAAGGGATCTTGTAAGTCTTCTAGTCCAATCGCCTGAACAAGCAAGGAGACCCTATACCATTCCAGACAAGTGGCTGTCTAGTCTCTTCTTAAAAACTTCCAGTGATGGAACACCCACAATTACTGAAAGCAAGCCATTCCACTGGTTGATTGTTCTCAGTTTAGGAAATTTCTCTTTCATTCTAACTTGCTTTTCTCCTTGGTTAGTTTCCATTCATCTTTTCTTGTCTTGCCTTTTGGTGCTTTGGAAAATAAGTTGAACCCCTCTTCTTTATGACAGCCCCTCAAATATTGGAACACTGCTATCATGTTACCCTTAGTACTTTTTTTCAGTAAACTAATCCAATTCAAATTAAATTCAAATGCTTTTGTTTTGACAAGTAATTCACCTTTTTAAACTTTTTAATGTAATATCCATACCTTGTTATAACACCACATCCAAATAATTATTTTACTACCTAATTCATTTACATACCTTTCTTCCTAAAACATATTAAATATCCAAAGCATAATTGATAAAACATGATGTTGATAATCCAGCCATTCAACAAAGGTCTTCTTAAAGAGGTTAGTTGGATACTCCAAAGACTACCTCTTTGTGCAAGCAGCATATTCAGTTGACAAGAGTGATGTAATACATTAATTTGCATGCAGTTAATTCCAGTTGTTACTGAAGGCACTTAAGAAATCATTTCTTTCCTCAACTTCCTTAAAATTCTCACATTCCTGCAATTCAATACAATGGGTCCTCTTTTAAATTCAGAAGCATCTAGCAACACAGCAAATGTTTCCAATCAGCTTCATTAACACTCCCATTGTTAGGTTTATATTCAGAAATTAATGTGCACATATTCCCAAACACTGAGCTGTAGAAACAGGTGCTTTTAACAAAGTTGAAAAATTGGGCAGTATTTTGACCCTGCATAACACCAACTGAGTCCCCTCTGTTAATTAGAAGGCGGTATGACAAGGGCTACTTTTTGACTATAAATGCTTCCTGAAAGATTCCTAACAGAGTAAAAGGGCAGGACAAATGAAATGCAGCTAAAGAGAAACTATTTCAGATATTCCTTTTTTCAGTGCGATGTTTTTAAAGGTCTGACAGACATTGCAAAGCCTATCTAAAAGAAAGTAAAAGGTAAGGCTGGTTTATAAAGAAGATGTACAAATTTAGAGACTATTTCAAGTCATAAACCAATTCTCAAACCATTTCAAATAGATCTGAGATATGTACTGTATAATCAGTATATAAGTAACTAAAACTAGATGCTGGGCAAAAGGTATATATTGATTTTACCACCTTTCAGATACATTAATATATACATTTAAAGTGTTGTACCTTACATTTTGGGACAACAAATCTTTATGCTCTCATATTTGCAGGAATTGTTTGACTATCAGTAAGAATCTCGATGCAGTGAAAATTAAGGTGTTTCTAATCATAGTCATATGCATATTTTTTTCATACATAATCCCTTTTACCTGTATTCAGGGAGATTATTCCCAGCAGGTTTTGCTTCCCCCACTTACATTAATCCTAAGAAATGATTGATAATGTTTCATTCCAATCATGAATAAATCAAAACTTATATAGCACCTTAATGATTTCTAACTTAAAATAACAAAAACTAATGGCATTAGTTTTCTATGTATAGGCCATTCTCTTTAGAGAAGTCAGATACATATCATATAAACAAGGAACTAATATAATACATATTGGGAGGTGGGAAGTTATCTCTTTTTTTCATCAGAATTAAAATCAGGTGCACTGTTTCTTTGGAGTCAAATAACCAACATCTTTCCATATGTAACAAAGGAACAGTATAAATGTTCCTTACCTATTTACTTAAGGTTGAAATAGTAAAAAATCAAAATTATAACAGAGTTTTCTATCAATGGCTAGATAATAAAATATAATAGAATATTTAGAACTTTAGGAAACAATGAATACATATTTCTTTTTTTTCTTTGATACTATCTTTATAAAATTTTATTAAGATAGACTTGGTATGACTTTATGATTTGCTATAAAATAAATTAAGTAAACTATAGTTATCTCGTTAAAGTATGAATTAATAAAATTATAGTCAAATGATTGTTTAATAATGATATCAGGCTATATAATTGTTGATTGATAATATGAGCTATTATGTAATATAACTACAATGGAGACTATGAAATGGATGCACACAAAAAAGTGGTAAACCAACCAATACACTGTCTGTAAACTCATGAAGGAAAGGATGATGTTTTTATGTTTTATGTGTTTTTGTTTGTTGTTAAAATTAATAAAACTGTTTTCAAAAAAAAAAAATTATAACAGAGTTGGAAGGGACCTTGGAGGTCTTCTACCCCAACCCCTACTCAGGCAGGAAGCCTTGCATCATTCCAGGAAAAATGTTTGTCTAATCTCTTCTTAAAAATCTCCAATGTTGGAGCACCTACAACTTGTGGAGGCAAGTCTGATTATTTATTCTAAATTGTCAATATGTCTTATAAAATGCAATCTTTACTGATAACTAATCAGAATATGATTACTAGATGCACATTTGCATCTAGATGCACATACTAGATGCATAATCTGTTTTTGTAGCATTAGGCAAAATTGCAGCCTATTTTCTATTCAACTGAAAGCAGCAGCAATTTCTCCTATGAGCTGTTCAGAGCATCCAGTAGTGGGAGGTGCTTCAGTCTCTGCATTCGTAGGCTGAGCTTGATTTGTGGAACGCTCCTCCTCCACGTGACTCCTCCTCAGCATTCCCCAGTTTTTGCTCAGCCTCGTGAGAGACAGGCAGTGCTTTCGATGCTTCCTCCATCAGAGCAGAACACATCTCGGGTCTGTCAAATACACAGGCAGAAGGACCACCATAGATCAGTCGGAGTGGTGCCTCCACCCCTTCCTGTTTCAAGAAGCGGCACGGACATTTGGTCAGCCGGTGGTGGACCTGTTTGCTTCCCCTCTCAACATTCAGCTCCTGATATTTTTTTCCAGGTACCCATCGCAAGGGGCGGAGAACTTCAACTCGCCCCACTGTCGTTGGCCCCCGGGGCTCCTGTATGCATTCCCTCCACTTCCACTGGTTCCCAAGGTCATCCAGAAATTACTAGACGAGAGGGCGGAACTACTTCTAGTAGCGCCTTACTGGCCCAGACGGCCATGGTTTGCAGACCTCCGCAGTCTCTCGGTATCAACCCCTTGGAGAATCCCGTCAGACAGAATTTCATTAACTCAGGGGCCCCTTCAACATCCGGACCCTCAATGGTTACAATTGACCATCTGGAGGTTGAGCGGAGTGGTTTGAAGAGCGAAAAGCTTTCCAACAGAGTTATCTCCACTATCCTAGCCGCCAGACGCCCCTCGACAATTCGCATCTACAACGCCACATGGTCCATTTTCTGTAAATGTTGTACCAAGTTTCAAATTGATCCTACCTCTCCTTCTGTGGCTCAGATTCTAGAGTTTTTACAAGAGGGACTTGATAAGGTGTTATCACCTAATACATTGAAAAGGCAGGTGGCAGCCTTGGCATCAGTTCTCACTTGTGAAGGCCTAAGTACTCTTTCCCATCATCCACGCATATGGTCCTTCCTTCGAGGAGCCACCAATTTACGCCCTCCAGCGGTGCACCGTTATCCCACCTGGGACCTTAACAAGGTCCTGTCGCACTCACTAAGGGCCCTTTCGAACCTTTGAAAACATCAAGCCCCCAATTTCTGACGTACAAAGTAGTCTTCCTTGTAGCGATCACCTCTGCTCGTCGTATCTCGGAGATCGCAGCCTTGTCTATCAGACAAGTTCTCTGTGTTTTCCATGCTGATCGGGTGGTCCTTCGTCCTGATCCCACATTTATACCCAAAATCAATTCGGCTTTTCATAGGGCACAAGAGCTAATACTTCCAAATTTTTGCCCCAGACCATCACAAGGGATGGAAAGACAATGGCATAGGCTTGATGTGAGGCGTGCACTGCGAATTTATATCAATCGTACAGTGGTTTTCAGAAAATCGGAGGCTTTATTTGTGTCCTTTCAGCCCAACACTCAGGGTTACAAGGTCTCACTGTCTACGATAGGCCGTTGGTTATGGGCTGCAATAGCAAAAGCGTATCAGTCTCAATCTCTGCAGGTGCCTAGGGGCATAACAGCTCATTCAACAAGGAGCGCTGCAACCTTGGCAGCATGGGCCACTCAGGCACCAATAACTGAAATTTGTCGAGCCGCGACTTGGGCTTCCCCATCGCCATTCATTAGACATTATAAAATTGATGTGTTTGCCTCCGCTGAGGCTTCCTTTGGCAGAAGAGTTCTACAACGGGTCCACAGGGACCAGGAGGAGATTCCAGACCAGACGGAGTCCCTCCCGTAGGATAGGCCAAGCTTTGGTATGTCCCACTACTGGATGCTCTGAACAGCTCATAGGAGAAAGGGTGTTGGTACTTACCTGACACGCCCGTTCTCTTTGAGCTGTGAAGAGCATCCAGCCCCACCCTTTTCCATCTGATGGGGTCCTGTTTCGGCCAATGAATTCTTAGGGCATGAGGATGAGGGTGCTTATTTCTTTTGTCTTCGCCAAAACTGGAGAACACTGAGGAGGAGTCACGTGGAGGAGGAGCGTTCCACAAATCAAGGTCAGCCTACAAATGCGGAGACTGAAGCACCTCCCACTACTGGATGCTCTCCACAGCTCAAAGAGAATGGGCGTGTCAGGTAAGTACCAACGCCCTTTTTCCCTAGTGTCTATGACTTTTGATCACACAGCATGTTTGTGTGTGCTGATGTGCTCCTACACATCTTTATAGTGTGTGTGTGTGTGTGTAATCTGCAATTTATTTAAAAATGCAAAGTGCATCCCATGAAGTTCACAAGATATTTTATTCAACCTTGAATTAGACCTTTTTGTTTAGCAACAAACAAGAATACTGGAGTGCAGCCATAGCTTCTTTAAAAGAAGTCTAAAAGGCTGGGCAAGTGAAGCACTTGTGGAAATACAGTTGATGCTAGACCTGTGTTAAATGACCAAGAAAGATGACCATGGAGTTAATGGAATGTTGCCTGCTCACACCTAAACTAAGGGTTCTTTGGTTTAATTTTCACCTTGCAGAGTAGAACTAGGCAAATTCTACTTTCTCAACCTGAGTTCTTCCTCCTCCATCTGTACTGCTTTGCAACTGTGTGTTTATATTCTTTAAGAACTGAGGGAAAACATTATGTAAAGGCTACATCTAATTAGTGAGGCAACTTTATTTGAAATCAAGCTTAGCAAAAAGTATGTGCTTGCCCAGAAAGAGATCGCAAAACAGTAAACAACATTGTTTTTATAAGCCTGGGCTAGAACAGCCGCCAAATCTTTTTTTCCCCCACTCAGAAGAACATTTTTGCATATCAATAGACTCATCCTGTATTAACAGACCTTTAAAAGATAAATCCAAATTTAAGTAAAGAAGGACAGAACTGTTGACACTATAATGTGCTGGGAGATACTTTATGGTCCCAAAATATCCTGGAATCAATGTGTATGTACTGACATTCTTGGAAAACAGACACCATTAAAATATTAATGAAAATTGACTATTTATATTCACATTTCCTTTCAGATCTGCAGATATTCGAAAGTCTGAGGCACACAAAATTGTGGGCTTCCTTAATTATGGTTCAGATTAATTATGAATCAAATAAGCGACAATTAAGAAATATTTTGAACTCCTTCTATTTTTCTACTTACACGGTAATAAGACCTGTTCTTATCCCCTTTGGCTAATTCTGCAGAGGGAGATATTTAATTTAGGGTGAGAAACTATTCTACTTTTAAGATTTAACCATAATTAAAAGAAGTTAATTAATACAAATCTAAAGACAGTCTCCTAATAGATACCAATAGTAACCTGCTTTATTGTTAATTTTTTTTAGTATGTTGTAAAGGAAGCCAATGTTTATTCAATAACAAAACCCAGTTTAAAGCTATCTGTGAACCCAAAGGAGCTCAATACACAAAATCATCAAAATTTTAAAAACTAATCTTAAATTAAAATATATATTTCTGCTAGTAACTGCTTGCTAATAATTGTTATTAATGCTATTTTATAATTCCTTTTGATAAAGTACTCAGATAATTCTGAGTTATTTTAGTATGGTTTTTCCTGTCAAGACTTGCACTTGAAATTAGCAATTTTTTGTTATACTGTTTTTAAAACTCCACATAATCTAAAAATTTGGAAATTAAATTCTATCTGAAACTGAAGCTGCTTAATATTTTAATTTTCAAAATTCTAGGTGATGAAAATAATAAAGAATTGCTACTAGTAAGATCCTAAATAGTAGCATAGCAGAATTTATTAGGAATGGTGGAGCTTTGGCAAGGAAAACTAATAATTCTAATAATAGACCTTTACTTCAACCCTGAAGGGGAAAAAAAGTCTTATTAGCTGCTATTCACAACTAACATTTCCAAAGTCTTAAATTCTTTTTCCACATTTGGTATGAATGAACCAAATTGATACATGCCTAATCTGAATTCTGTGATATGAATATTCTGTATATTTCAAGCAGGCTCCAAAAATAGGGCATTAAATATATTCTGCATTCTTATACTTGAGGCAAAGACCAAAAATAGGACTTTAAATAGATTCGGTATATATTCAGTACTCAACCTCCCCTTAACTAAAGCTTTTTTTTTTTTTTTTTGCTTCAACCATTTGAAAATCATTCTTAGATATTCCCAAATTGGATTTGTCTTGAGGTATTTTAGTAATGCTTAAGAGCTTTCCTTTCACAGCAAAACAAATTTGGGTGGCCATGAGGGGGAAATCAAACACATATAAAGTCCATAGTTTATTTTTACATAGGCACTGAGAAGGGTAGCTGAAAAAACACATAAAGAATTACCTAATATCCATTCAGCTGATAGTGAAAGAAAACTAAATAAATAAAACAATACATCCCAAGTAGGATGTTGTACTTCCAGTACTCAGTGGATCCACATATTTATGTGAGCAATCTATACAACTTTGATTCATATCATCATGCTCCAATCTTTCATTCTGGTGATATTATCTGCCAATAAATATGTTTATTGCAAGGATGATTTTATTTGTCTGTTTACTTTTTATGGAAGTTCTTCAAAGCAATCAATGAATGCAGGTGCTGTGCTATCAGGAGAAACATGTGTTAAACCCATAATCTTTTAATTTTCTAGAAACATTTTTTTTCTATTTTGTGGATAGAAAAAAAACACATCTCCTTGTATATTGAACAAAAAATCATGAAAGAGGATTAAAAAGCAAGTTATGAACAGTCACAATCATTTAATTCTTTGGTTCTCTAGAAGCGGAAGAGACCCAGGCAAGAAATGGCCAGAGTTTTTAAAGACTTTTCCCCCCACCTCAAAATCAGAAAATTTTAATTTGCAAAGCAAGGAAAGGTAGTAAGTGTTCAAATATTACATTGTGAAAATTCCTGTCTCTGGAATCCAATGGTCTTTTGGAAATCTTATTTAGGTAGACATTAGTTTTTCAGGCAATATAAAAGGTACTTGAAATTGTCTATTATAAACATACGTAAACATACATAAACACAAACAACCATTTTCTTTCAGTCTTGTTCTTTTAAAAATAATGTGCAGTTTTAATAGTGGCAAATGCAGAATTAAAGGGAGTATATACATTTTTTTAAAAAAAAAAGTTCATATTTGAAATATGCTTGGATAATGCTTATTTAATGCACTATATGACTGGACCCAACAAGCAAACAGAAAAAAACCCTAGAAGAAATAACAAAAGCTTGCAACAAATGGAATGTACAACTTTGATGCACAAACTGCCTAAACACATTCATACCACATCTTATTCCTCCTTGAATTAAGATAATTTCTTTTGGTGTGTACTTGGTGCTCACTCTACTGTGGCATTTCTCTGAGTTATTTTGAGAATGTGGGCTTCACATTTTTAGCAATGACCATGATAGCTAGGGAATTCTGGAAATTGAAGCCCACATATATTGAAATTTCCAGCTTGGAAATGAGCTAGTCAAACTCACAGCATCACCTTGCCATCACATGACATTTGGTACTATAGATACTAATAGATACTATTGGTATCTATTAGGACACCCTTTTTTCTCTTCGTGGAGCCGGGGTGGACGTGGCCTGCATATGACGCATCTGGCCTGCGGGCTGTCAGTTTGACACCCCTGAGCTAGAGGATACTGTGTCTTACTTATCATTTTCTTAAATCAAAGGATTCCATTGAATAAAAATTGACTGGCTCTTGATAACTACAGTATCCATTAAGTTTTCTTGGCAACAGTCAAGCATTTTCATCCTTACTTTCTTCTGTTTTTTGTTTTTCATTTTCCACTTTCTAACCTGTATTACAGCTTTGATAGCCCCATTCAAATATTAAGCCCTGCTTCGCTTTCTCAAAATAAAAAAAAACATTAGCTATGTTCTGCCATTTACTTAGTGATATCGTGTGTTTGCTTCAAGTCAGTTTTAAATTCTGACAACTGTCTGGACAAGTCAGTGCAGTTCTCTTGGCAACATTTACTGAAGTGGTTTGACTTCTTTTTGGACTGAGATTGAGTGACTGGCCCAAAGTCAACCAACTGACTTTGTGACTAAGGCAGCACTAGAACTTCCGGTCTCCCAGTTTCTAGATTGGTGCCTTAATCACTACAACAAATTAGTTGTCTATTTATCAATACAACTGTGCTTGGAAAAAAATACCACCAATTGAGGTTATCCTACAGGTGTTACAATATATATTCTGCCTCCATTTAATTTGAAATTCATAGCTATTTCATAAGACCATTTTCTCTGCAACAATGGGCATATTGTTGAGGAGACAGCAAAATGAATAAGGGTCCACAGCTGATTACACCTAAAGAAAAAGTGCCTGTAAAAGAGTTATTTTTCCCCCCTAAGGCTACAATAAAAAAACAACAACCAAGCAGCAATAAAATGTCAAAACTTTGCCTCCTTAGCTTTTTCAATTTTCAACACAGCCAGACAAGCATCAAATATTATATTTAATCACACTGTGCTTTATTTCTCAGTCTTCATTTTTATTATTATGATTCCACTTTCATTGTTTCATCCAACGATGGCTTACTTAACTATACTGTTAATATGTAGAAGGGTAAAGAGATGCTTTTCTGTACAAATGTCCAGCCTTCTGGAGTTCTGGATTTTTTAAATTTCAAATGTAACCTCATCTTGCAAAATCATCAGGAATTCCTGACTTAGCACAACCAAATTTAAAGACAAACAAAAATCACAACTACAACTAGTATGGGCAACTTTACAGGCTTGTGCTGTAATTATTACCTGACATTCTCCTTAGGTATGTGGGACATTTTGAAAAGCAAACATCAGAAATGCAGATTAAGTAAGTAAGTAAGTAAGTAAGGAAGGAAGTAAGGAAGGAAGGAAGGAAGGAAGGAAGGAAGGAAGGAATTTCCCTGAAGAATATAAATAAAAACAGAATTTCCTACCCGTAAAAGGGATTGAGACTCATCCTTTGACTTGTTATCAGCAGATCCAGGATATGGCTGAGAAAGTGGTCCAGATTTTTCTCCGCTTCCTTGCACCATGCCTTGCAGGAATCCCTTGGTCTCAACAGGCAAGCTATAAACAGGCCTTGCGAGATGAGCAGCTTCTACATTTGGACTATCCCTTAAAGCCTTTGGCTGCTCTTGGACAACAGACACTGTGGTCAGAAGACCCAAGCTTGTTTGGGTATAGGATGGGCTTCCTCTCAAAATGTCCACTCCTCTCCAAGTTGTACCACGAAGATCATCACTAGACCCATCAGGCCAACCTTTCTCCTTCAATCCTTCTTTATCTTCCATCTTTTCCTTCTTCACTACACTCTCCAAGATGGGCTCCCCCATTTTTGGATCTGAACTGATCAGGTTATAAACCTTCAGATCAGTTTTGGATTCTTCCTTGAGAGCAGCCGCCATCCCATGGCTATCTTCCCCATTGGCTGTGGTGATGTCCATTTCTTGACAGTGCACAGTGTTGAAGTGTTCCAGTAAGGACTGTGTATCAAGCGCTGTAAAGCTGCACTGATGGCATTTATAACAATTATGGACTCTCCTGAAGAGAGAAAAACAGAGGAGAAAACATTACAATAAGTTCAACTATGGTGACCAAAATGAAGAAAAATGAATTATTTCCACATCTGGTGGCCTGCAGGCCTTTCAGAATTGAGTGAAGATAAAACTTGTCTAGGCCAACCTTGAGTACATGAACACATTGTTTGTTATTTGAAATCTTCCTTGTTGTTATTAAGGTAATTTATTCTCATTGCCTCTTTCATGTTCTATCTATCTATCTATCTATCTATCTATCTATCTATCTATCTATCTATCTATCTATCTACCTACCTACCTACCTACCTACCTATATTTAATTTCCCAATCTTGCACAGAAACCATTCCTTGGTGGTCTCCTTTCTAGTTACTAACAGGCCAATCCACTTCACAGGATTGTGTGGGGAAAATAGGAGGAGGGAGGCTTGTTGGATATATTTGCCACTTTGAGTTACTTGTCAAATAATTTAATTGATACTGTAATACCCACTTTTCATCAGTTCAGAATACATGTAATCCTTAACTAACAAAGTCCATTTAGTGATTGTTCAAAGTTACAATGAAACTGAAAAAGTGACTTATGACCATTTTTCACAGATACAACCATTGTAGCATCCCCATAGTCACATTACCAAAATTCAGTTGCTTGGCAACTGGGTCATATTTATGATGGTTGAAATGTCCCAGACTCATGTGATCCTTTTTTGCAACCTGACAAGTAAAGTCAATGGGGAAGCCAGATTCACTTAACAAACATGTGACTAACTTAGCACCTGCAGTGATTCGCTAAACTGTGGCAAGAAAGTTGTAAAATGGGGGGAAACTCACTTAACAACTATCTCATTTATTAACAGAAATTTTGGGGTCCATTGTGGTTGTAAGATGAGGAACACCCGAATGTAATAACTTCCTATCTGTCTTTCATTGTTTCTCTTTCTTGTGCTTTGCCTTTCTCCTTCCTTCTTGTGTTATCCCATTTAAACCCAGGAACACATGAATATTTCCACAAAAATATCAATAATAGTTATGGTTCTATTGATAGAAAATCAATGTCCTCAAGAAATGTATTAAATCATTTAACTCTACACTTATAAGTCAATTAATATGCTTGGTAATAGAGAATCTCAAAAATGAGTGTTCAGTGTCTTTTTGGATTTCTTCTGATTAACTATTTCCTATGTTCTTGTTCTACCCTATGCATTTTAATGAAAAAACAAGTAAGCTGCATTTATTCATTTATTCCACAAGACTAGGATAAAATAAGTGTATTAGGAAAAAAGAGGAACTTTTATACACCATGCATTTCTGAGACTTTAAATGCATAGGAATTGTAGTTCTGTTCAACTATAGCAGGGGTGTCAAACTGGTGGCCTAAGTGCCGGATGTGTCACATGCAGGCCCACCTCAGCTCCACGAAGAGAGGAAATGTCACAAAACGTCACGTGATGGCAACGTGAAGTAGCAAGTTTGACACCTGTGATCTACAGCATACAATTGTTTGGTGTTCTTATACAACCACAAGAACACCATTATAGTTCTTTTCATCTAAAGCAGGGGTGGGCAAACTACGGCCCGTGGGCCACATCCGGCCCGTTGGTCTTTTTAATCCGGCCCGCCGAAGATTGGTACAGAATTAAGGTTTGATGTGAACGATTGAATGATTGCATTCATTTGATTTTGACTTGTAATGACAGGCATTTCGACACCAGGTAGCGCATTAGGCGCAGTGACTTGATTTTGCGGAGATTTTGCAGTTTTTTATATGTATCGTATCTTGTGCTGACCCGGCCCGTCTGTCAAATTTTAAAAGTCAATGAGGCCCCCGAGCCAAAAAGTTTGCCCACCCCTGATCTAAAGAATAGGTTGCCAAAATCTGTTAGAAGTGTTGAAAACTACTGTAGGAAAATATTTCCCCTTATTCCTCCCTACTGATAAGAATGAGACATATAAAGTTCATGAGACATAAAAGATCAGCAGGGAAAAAAGAAACTAAGAAATAAATGGAGAACTCATGAAAATTACATGCCACACTATTAATGGTAATCTGGCTTCTCAAATAGGAGATTTCCAGTGTTAATATCAATTGTAACGTTTATGAAATTTTGCTCCCTTTACCACATTACAGAGCTTTAATTGGGTATTCTTGTTTTAAAGGTAAATGAATGAATTATTTTTCTTAAATAATAAAAATATGAAAAATAAAAATAGCTAATAACTGGGGGGGGTGTTTCCTCCTGACATCTGAACACAAAAGGGAGGATTACATTTATTAGAACAGAAAAACAAATAAATCATTAATAATTACCTATTTTTCATATCTGTTTGTCAAATCTGCTTTTAAAAATCAAATTTCCTTTAAAAGTTTTGAATAAAAAGTGAACTTCTGTGAAGAAGGAAAGGTTTCATTGACATTGTCAAAAATAGCATCGGGATATATCTTAAAATTGTCAAGTTAAGAGAGGTTAATCAGAGTAGAATAGTATTCTATTCTACTGATTTAACCTTAAAAGTATTCTATTATTGGCCAAGTGTGATTGGACACACAAGAAATTTGTCTCGGGTACATAAGCTCTCATTGTACATACAGACAACAAAATAATATAATCATAATACTGATAACTAATAAGAGAAGCTAGTATATAAAAAGATGAGAAAGATGAAGCAATACAGCCATACTACATGGGTGCTACTGTGACTATGTACTGTGCACTGTGGTAATTATGTGTTCAGCATGAGGGGGAAAAATTGTCTCTGTGTCTAGTTGTTTTGGCATACAATGTCCTATAGCAATGTCCTGAGGGGAAGAGTTGAAACAATTTATGTCCAAGATATGAAGGGTCTATACATATTTTTTCAGCCCTCTTTCTGACCCATGCACTATACAGTATGGAGTAGGAACTATGTGTGGGAGAATACAGCTACTATAAAATAGACCAAGTCATGACATACCTCCATCTCCTTAATTAGAAGAACACTGGCAAACTTTGCTCATTTAGCTCTCCTCAGGCTACATTAGAATTGCATCATAATTTCTAGTCAATATGTGATAAGATATGCCAACTGGCAATTCTAGGATTTGCAGTTCTAATGCATGTAAATGGTCCCAGTTGGAAAAAGGACTGCCATATAATCTTTCATACCTTGTTCTTTTGTGAGGTTCTACTTGAATCCAATTTATTCATTTTATCTACCTTCTTCCAAACATTACAATAATTAGTCACTAATCTTGAGAAAACTGCCAATCTTCTCAAGCTACTTTAGTTAACTTTATATTTTTGTTGCAAGAGTTTTTTTATATTTCTTTTCTATTTATTTTATTTTTCTGAGTTTTCCCCCCAAGCAACCTTATCTCTGGTGGATGCATGCATCTCCCCCGCACCCCCATTGCCAGTTGTGTTAGTTAGCCTGCCTCTAAACTCCATACAATTAATAGTAGTGAAGGAAGCTCACACCTGTACAAGCATAAGATTCTTTTTACAAGTACTATATTCAGTTTTTTTATTCAAGTAGGCCCCTTTATGGAATGACAATGATGCCTAGGTTTAGCTAACGAATTCTAGGAGCCTCTTTATTCTGTCATTTCTGTAACGAAAGACAAAGCAGAAACTATACTTCAACTGTACTCCAGAATTCCTATACACTACTTATGGATGTGATGAGGAAGGTCGTAATTGTAGTATCTCTCATCCTTCCTTTGCTATATGTTCATTCCATACACTAAAAGGCAAATACATGTATAAAATTGTGCTCAGGAACTAAGCAGAATTAGACCTAGACTGCCCACCCAACAATTCAAAAATGCCAATGAGAGTAGATCAATCAGTATCACTTTGGTGGGAAAATAGCAGCATTCCATGTGCCTTTGCCATACAGCCATGCTGGCCACATGACCATGGAAACATTAGCTCTGTCAGCCAAGAAACAGAGATGAGCATTGTCCCCTAAAGTTGGACATGACTGACAGGGAAATCTTTACCTCTTACCTTTAGCCTTTGACCAGCAGACTGGCAGAAAACAACAGGGATATAGGATAAACCAGGAAGTAAAAAATAACAACAATAATCCCAAGAAAAGGTAGAGGTAAACCCTTCCTTATTTCTGGCAAGAAAACTCCTGCTTGGGACCATATAGTCACCAAAAGTAAAATTGAACTTGAGAATCTTTATAAATCTGGTTGTTTTATTTCTCAGTCTATTTTTCTGGTACTGATCACTCACAGCTGAAGCCCAGTTGGGAAGAGGAGCTTTCTAATTCAGAGATGAAACACGCAAAGAAAGTAAAACCATTGCCAAACTATTGTCTCCTTTCTACCCTTCCTACACACTGATACACCTGCTTTGCATTCCCTCACAAGGATCTTGTTTTTATAGCATCTGGACATCATCTGTCTCTGCCGTTCAGCTCATCGTAACAAAAGATCTCATTTTCCATATCAATGAAATGCAATAAGATAGCCTGAGTTGGAAATATAGGCTTAAACTTAGATAAAACACTTGTGAGGCAAGCAATGGAACCATCATTTGTAGCTACTTTATTGAAGGGATTAAAATACAGAAATTATATATGCAAATATATGCATGTACTTCTTTTGAATAAGAAATTGGTAAGAGAAATAATTACCTTTTTTAATAAAATATGTAACTTAAGTATGTTGAAATATAATCACTTCATTACAAAGAAGTGTAATGGCACAGCCAGATATTGGCGTTAAGAATAGGATGGTTGGGTTCTTATTATTGTTTTGGGGAGTGGGGGAGGACAGAAAACAGGAAAAAGTGGAGTTTCCCAAAAAATTTAAACTCTTCACAATTACTACTATCTCTAAAGCAGAGTAGAATCAACACAATTGATAAAACTAGTTGTTGTTTCTTAAATAAAAGATTTTGCTTTGGTTTATTTAAAAAAATGGTTTTTCTTTAAGGAAAAATCATTGCTAAACATTTTATTTATTGGGATTTAATTTACTAGAGGTTTAAATATTTAGTTTTGATTATTAAATGACCGCAATGATTTAACAAATACATAAATTTATTCATTAAATTTAAATGCCACCCAGAATCATTTGTTAGTGAGATGGGCAGCACATAAATTTAATAAATATATAAAGTTTGTTTCATTTTAATTACTAATAACTAAAATTACTTAGTTAAGAAATTCTAAGAGCCTCTTTATTCTTTCATTTCTATATCAAAAGACAAATCAGGAACTATTTTATTCCAGAAAACTTATATTCTCTTTGTGGATGTGATGGAGAAAGTCATAATTGTAACATCTCTCACACCTCCTCAATCTGTCCCATTCAAAATGTCTATTCAGTAAAATACAAATAGCAAAATACATCCTCTTGTTAAAATGGTTATTCAAAATCCAGTCTTCTTTCTGCATGAAACTTACACATTATATGGTGAGTTTGTCAAATTGTGTTCTTAAAAAAAATGTGTTCTCAAAAAAAAAAAAAAAAAGATCAAGGAGAACAAACAAGAGATCTGATTGTGTGTGATACTTTGCAAGGAGAAAAATGGGAAAAGATGTTGGGTCAATCCCGAATACTTCAGCTGAGAAAAAAATGAGAACTGTGCAATATGCAATTTCTAAATACAGCCGATATAAATGTCCCATATACCTTGGAATAACAGGCATGCCTATTTTCATTCAAGCAGACCATGAAAAGTACTGTATTACTGAACTATGTAAAACATATGTTCCCACATTGGAACAATATGTTGCCAATTTCCTGTATATGCCATAGAAACAGAACACTTTTTACTAGCTAACATGATACCGTTTTATTAGAATTACAGTAGCACTGAAACTTCCCAGCCAGGATCTGGACCCAGCTGTGCAAAACTTTATAGTAAAATAGAATTAAAAACAAAGAAATAAAATCAGGACTAGCCTTTAGCAAAACAAGCATAAATCCATAATCCTTAATCTAAAAATATGTGTGCAGTTACACCTTTCATGTAACAAGATATTCAGCAATTCCAAGGGATACATGTCATTCAACATAATCTTAATACCAATATGATTTGTGTATAGGGAAATAAGGTTAAGCAATAAATGTTAAAATATAAATTCACACATTTACTATGGTATTTTTCTAAAAATGCAGAATGGTTTGAGCCAGGTTTCCAGCCTGCATATTCAGTGGGAAACAGATAAAATATTGGAGATATGGTTTAGTTGTATGGGGAAAAAAATATTACTGATTCAGAGGCAGAAAATCATCCTTTTAAGTTGTATCAGCATCAATTCAATTGAAAAGGAGTAAAACATTTCATTTTCCTGTGCTATTTATTTGTTGTGTTTTATGTCAGCATTATTCTACTTCATCATTTGTTTGCAGTTTATATGTTGTAGTTTAAAACAACCTGGAAAATGTTATTGTTTATTCATAATTTGAAATTGTTTTTCTTTTTTCAATTTTCTGATCCACAGAAATTTGAATGTGGCTTTTCCTAATATGGCCAAACTCCCCGTACCCCATAGTAACATTTTAATGTAAAGTTTCCAGATGCATTTTAAAATGTATACTTTTCTCAGTATAAATATTTTTGAAAAACTATTTTAATGTATACTTGACAAAAAAAAATATTTGTATAAATTTTCCAAATATATTAAAGTTATAAGCATGCTCTATTTTCTAATGAAACTTTATAATGAATGAGGTGATACCATAAGAACTATATTTGGAGAAATAGAATAGTTCAGAATATGGAATAAAACAAAAGAGGGTGGATCATATTGTTTAACTGGCACCATACTGTTTAATTTGCAGAGCAAATTACAAATTGGAAGAAATAACAGCTGGAATCAAAATTGGAGGTCAAATATTAATTGAAGGTATCTGGGTGATACTTCATTAGTTGAAAGAAAAAAATGACTTAGAAAACCTCATTAAGAAACCTAAAACTTGAAAACTGAGGATTTTGAATTATTATTAATAATTGCAACAGTTAAATGTAATATTTTATGTGAACATGTTTAGTTGATGGCAAAGTGAAGGTAGAGGATAATTTTGATTCTTTGAGATGGACAATGTGCTGGCAAACTGAAGAAAAGATGAATTCTTGGGAGAAAGACAATTACAAAATTAGACAGGATCACGATGGATAAGGGCACTTCTATTAAAATAAAGAGCAAAGCAGCTGTAGCAACAAGGTGGCAATGTATGGCAATTAAATCTTAGGTCTGAAAAACAGCAAGGGAAAGACAATAGAAATGTCTAGATACAGTTGTGGTAGACTGCAAGAACACTGAATCATTTAATCTTGTACCAAATAATGATTGACTGTTCCCTTAAAGCAATAATTAGCAAGTAATGGCTCAGATACTTTGGTTATATCATGTCATGTAAGAGACAATAGATTAAAAAATATGCTATCAACAACCAAGAGAAATTAAAAAGAAAACCTACATAGTGAATGGAGATAATCAAGGAGTTAATTAGAATAATCTTGAAAGACCTTTTTGGTCATTAGAAGATAAAATGGTGAGTACTTATCAATATAGTTGGTATACTTATACTCCAACTTAATCACACTCAGTGGACTATGGTACGACCATTTTGGCAGACAGGGAAACCAAGTCTCTTTATTCTGACCTGCAAAATAAAGCTTTGAAGCTTGTGCCAATTCATTCCCAAAGAAGTTCATGTTGGATTCACTGAGTCATTTGGCAAGATGGGAAGCACAGAAGTTTAATAATAAATAAAATATAAATATCTTCAATATTTAGACACAGCATTGGAATTCCTGGCTTTATATGTATAATAGAGAACAGAATGCTTACATGGCAAGTATGGGAAGCAAGAGATAGGGAAGCAAAGAACTAAGCAACAAAAAAAAAAAAAAAAAAAAGAAATCTTAGCATGTTTACTTTTATGTTATAATTATAGCTTTTTTAATTGAACACTTAATGTTCTCAAAATCATTGAAGGACAATCTACATAACCTCAATTGAGTATTTAAAAGTAGAATTTTTTTTTAAAAAAATGGTAAACCACATTGATTTTTTTTAAAAAAAAATGCTTCAATACAGATAAAGTAGTGTGCCACTGATATTAATCAATACTTTATTTTTGCTTTGTTATGTTTACGGGATTCTGCAAAGATTAAAAACTAAAAATAATCAGGATTTAAACTAAATTTTAATCAGAACCACATCTAATGACAGCATAGTCTTAATCACATTTTCAATTTGTTTAATATCTCCGTACTTTCTTCATTCATCTCAATTATATGCAGCTTTATGTTCATCCTAGTTGTGACATTGACGCTATACAAAATCCAATCAAATTTTTTAGGAGTTTTTAAATTTGGACCATAAACAGCTATTTGGTTACTGCTGTGGGATCTTTAGTACCAGTCATAAAGAGCCACATATATCAGAATTCACAAAAAGAAAAGGAAAGGAAATTAGTATAGGAAGGGAAAGGGAAGGTAGATGCAAAGTGATAGCTCTTTCTTGATCAGCAGCAGAAATATCATATTTATACTAATCTGCCAAAAGTCAG
Organism: Notechis scutatus; assembly: GCF_049901735.1. Lineage (NCBI taxonomy): Eukaryota > Metazoa > Chordata > Lepidosauria > Squamata > Elapidae > Notechis > Notechis scutatus. Next base: position 191,825,821 of record NC_142011.1, read on the forward strand.
AGAAACAACTGTCAAGGTGAAATAGAACAATATTGAGAATACTTTCTGAAGGCACAAGGACTTAAACACTATTCCCAATTCAGTATTTAGGCACATTCATAGATGCCTAGGTAAAACAATGCATTCTACAATCAGTGAAGCATGAATGTCAGCCAAACTTCAATGCAACAGATTTTGCATATAGTGGCTATTTTCTCCTATACATTATGCTGCTATTTTATTTTTTTTTTGTTTCTTTTGGTGGTGGTGAGTGAGGTAGTGTTTTATCCTTGGACATCAGTTATTGTGTACACTGCCCAGTCACCTACGTGTATGACATGGCAACTATATAAATACCAATTGCACAAGACTTATATACCACTTCACAGTGCAGAATCAACATATTGTCCCCAACAATTTGGGTCCTCATTTTACCCACCTCGGAAGGATGGGAGGCTGAGTCAACCTTGAGCTGGTGAGATTTGAACTGCCAAATTGAAGGCAACCGGCAGTCAGCAGCAATAGCCTGCAGTACTGCACTCTAACCACTGTGCTACAAATCATCACCGTATACAAATCATATACATAAGTAAAAACAGAAATATGTATGTCACTTGCAGTTTTCATTGCTTGTTTATTGATGTCATATGCTCTGATTTGCCAGATATTCATGAATACTAAGTATTTCCTGCCTAATTAATCTATTACAAGATTCCACTAAGCATCTGTGCTTAGCACTATGAAGCGATATGTAAGTCTAAGTGCTATTGCTATTGCTATCTTATCTTGGTCCAGCTGTATTAATCCAGTCTTACCTTAAACATAAGATTCCAGCTTCAAGCTTCAACATTTATATTTAAGATGTAGTTCTGCAGGTAATGTTAACTTTTAATTCCCATCAATACTTTAAGATAAGGGGAAGGATAATCTAAAAACTTTTGAAAAGCCAATGTTTCTCTACATAACCAAATACATTTACCTGGAGAAAATCTCACTGAAGTCAGTAAAACATAAGTATGAGAAGACACTCACAAAATTCTCTGTTCTTTGTTGCGCAAGTCAATTAATTTTCAGTTTGCTATGATTTTATTATTTGCAATCTAAAAAGATTTGAATTTTTGGGGTTTTTAAAACCCCGCAAAAATTTCCAGAAACACAGACAAAAATTATTTGGCTCAATAAATGAGTCAGTTAACTGTTTTTTATCATATTTAATCTATCTTAAAATAATTTTGTTCCCTATTTTATCCTAAAATGAAAGTAAGCAAGCTTAGCTACAAATAAAGAGAAACAATGAGAAGAGTAGCCATGTAAATCTTACAGAGTAACTGCTTTCAAAAAAAGTTTTCAGATGCTTTTTTAGTAAAATATATGTAAGCATATGAGAAGACAGGGAAAGTGTATGCATAAATACTGGTTTGTTGTGCCAGAAAGTTGATAGAAATCTAGCCAATTTTTTTTTAACTCAAAAGCCCAATTTTAGCTTTCCAAAACATATTTAGACACCTAAACAAGTGGTATGTTTTTTCCCCTCTCAACAGCATTATCTACCATTGACGTCAGTGGGAAGAATATGACAATCAGGGTTTTTTTTTATAACTAAAAGAACTAAATTGAACATTGCCATTTAAATTTCTGCTTTATGGAATTAAGAAAAAGAAACATTTCCTCTGAAGCTATATTTTAATTTAAACACACAGAGAAAGATACACAGAATAAAAATATCAAAGGAACATTTTCAAACCACAATTCACAATCACCCAAGATATAACAAAAATTAAAAATAACACTTAAATATTAGAACCTTCATTTAAATGGAAGAAATGCTTTGCATTCTAATTTTCCAATGTTTTCCTAAGCTGGCCTTATTAAAATATATTTCAACCCTGCCTAAGATGTAAAAGCTACCATTCATCTTTTAAGCTTACTATATTTAAATACTAATTTTTACCTCCTAGTGGGCCATTTGAATTAAAAAAGGGTGAACTGTATAATAAAGCAATTCATTTCACATTGAGCTGACTATATCAATTGTTTCATTTCTTGGTGTACGTTAAATATGTTCTCAAGGCATTAAACTTGATATTTGCATTCCAGTTGTATGATTTCCAAGTTTCTCTGCTTGGGTAAAAATGCCTGTTCTTCTTCCCGTCCAACAATAACCAAACTAGAAAATGGAGTATCTCATAGCATATTAATTTATTTACATGTGATACAGTAATTTGTATAGTAGTTCAGAGGTTTGTATTGACTCTTTTAGATACCGTGTTTCCCTGAAAATAAGACCATGTCTTATTTTTTTCTCACCAAAAAAGGCACCAGGTCTTATTTTCGGGGATGTCATCTACTGAGTAACCTCACTTGCGCATGTTAATCCCCGTCCTCCTTTTTGCTGTCAGAGGCCTTCAGGAACTTCTTCTTCTGCAGCTGGCAAGGCTTTCCTGAAGGCCTCTGCAGCTAACAGAGTTCCAGATTGAACTGGAGCTTTGTTATTAGCTACAGAGGCCTTCAGGAAAGCCTTGCCATCCTTGCTGGCTGCAGAAGAAATGGGCCAGGCTACAAGGTAAATAGTAGGGCAGCTCTATCCCCCCATCCTCACCCTAGCTTAATTTTTACCCATGCACTCTGGAGTGGGCGGGGTCTTAATTAGGGCTTATTTTGGGGGTAGGGCTTATATTGGGTGCACGTTTAAAATCAAGCTAGGATTTACTTTCAGGGTAGGTTGTATTTTCGGGGAAATAGGGTAGCATCTCATCTCAACTGGCTGACCGACTAGGGACTGCTTTGCAGTTTATGGTTCCTGGTTAATTCTCTAATTTTGGCTTACTTTTCTACAAAAATGAAGTTACTGTCATTTAGTTCCATTTCTGCATGTTTATTTCCAAGATGTATATATGTTAGTTAGCTAAAGGATGAAAAGATATGGGATCAAATCTGTAATGCAAGGATTCATGTCTATAAGGAACTGAATCTGTGACTCATTATGCCCCTTTGTCAAGCTTTTCAGAAAGTCCACAAGACCAATTTATTTACACAAGTCTGCCCTAAGGCCTCCAATTGTATTTTATGAGTTACACACCAGAGCACTTATTGTTACTTTGGTGTTTTAAATAAATACATTGTCTCCTTTTGTGAAAGTAAAGTGTATCGCAAAGCCTCTTGCCTTACAGATAGAAAAAGTTCAAAATGAAATAAATAAATAAAATCTAGATATAGATAGCAATATGAATAACCTTTTGAATCAGATAATACCCCGACTGGGCATCCTTGGATTGGAGCTGCATCACCCCAATTGCTCCATAGCATGGCCTTTATTTGGACTATGCCTAATTTGTCATCTCTCAGTTATATATAAAGGATATGGGTGACGGGGTAAACATCTAAAGTTTCCACACTCTAGGCCAGACTCACCACATGAATGTGGAAGATGTTAAGAAATGCACATGTGCTCTCACACACAAACATGCCCACACACAGACTTTTACCTGTAATGTCGAGAAATCTCCTCCTCTACCTGAGTGACAAAGTCACATTTGGTACACGAGTGTTCTTTGCTTTCTTTGACAGTCAGTGGTCCATCCCCCCCTTGCAGGGCATTTGCTTCTTGCTTGACTTCAGACACCTGGGCTTCGTGTGTGGTTTCATAGTGAAGCAGGAGAACGTCTACATCAGGGGTGGAGAAAGAGCACTGGTGACACTGATGCTTGACTCTGGTGCCTCCTGGCATCCCAGGGGACAAGTGCAAGAGCAAGAGAGCACAATGGGAACAATTACTTTTCCTGCAAGCAAAAGGATAAGTAATTTCTCCAAGGTGCTTTTCTGGACTACAGAGGCCTCGGGGACAAAACTGACAGTGCTTAATAGTACATTTATGAATGTTGTGTAGCTGCTGATAATGACGAAGAAGAGGCCCCACCACTATTACATTTGGGCCATGGCTCTTTGAGTACCTAAAATCACAAAACTGACAATTGTAGCTTGTCACCACGTGGTCCTCCACTCCTGAGCTGGAAAAGTCTTTCTTTTTGGCCACGCTAGAGCCCTTCTCGCTCTTTGTTGCTAACTCTCCGTCTGCATTTTTGGTTACGTCATTGTGATTAATGACTGACCCCCTCGAGAGCTTGTCATTCCGATCTGGGTGAGGGCCCCCTGCCTGGCTCCCCCCGTGGTGCTTGCTGTAATGTTCTAACAGTTTGAGAGAGCTGGAGGATTCACAACTAAAGCTGCAGAATTTGCACCAGTAGTAACTGGAGGCATCCGTACCGTTTTGTCTTGAGGATTCAAGAGGCTTGATGGGCACCGAGTAGCCAACTGGAGTGTCATCTCCACATCTGATGGTGATCTTGTCCTGCCATTTCGCCAAATCTCCCATCTCACTCGATCGAACAGTAGGACTGGACTTGCTCGAGTTTCTGTCTGTGGCTTTGCTGCCTTCGGAGACAGGAAGGGAGGCTTTGATCTTGTTCGGATGGGTCTGCAAGAAGTGGTGTTCCAATTCCGTTGAAGAATTGCCCATGTAGGTGAAATTGCAGAACTTGCAGCGGAAATATTTGGTGTTCCCTTGGCAATCTGGAGTTTTGCGTCCAATGCCAATAAAGGTCCCACCTAAGGTTACCTGCAGAACATGGAAAGGAGAACAATTTCTGTAAGTAGTGTAGGACTTCCTGTTCCTTATATATAGGGATACAAAACAAAGTAATCAAATGAAAAGTTGGAATATTAATTTGGGAAACTGAACAACAGCAGTTTTTGTCTTCTACCCCCAAATAAATCCACTTATCATTTAAGAGGCAAATTATTAAACTCTGCAGAGAATAATAGAGTTGCAGAAGAACCAGCCATTCTTAAGGAAAACCCAAATCTGAATATTGTCTTCCTGAAAGTACTTCAACTAATGAGGAGGAAGGGGGAGGAAAAGAAGAGGAATCAATAAAATTGATGCATAGTAATTTCTGGAAACTCAGATCAACCAAAACAGCATATAAGAAATGGAGAATGCTTTCTTCATTTGCATATATTTATTTGGAATTTATTGTTTCCTTAATGTATAGAGCTACCCATCTTTTTGCTGTGCTGATGAAAAATATAATTTTCCAATTTTGGGACAGTCCAGTAATTTACCATGTTTTTTTTTATATGAATTTCTTTTAGGCAAATTATATCTATTTTTAACTTTTGTAATCCTGTAACAAGATACATACATACAGTAACTGAAAAACTAGCCAGTCAAGAAAAAAAAAGCAGGAGTTTTAAGATCATTTGCAGGTGGCAAAAGTCTACACATGAACCCAGCAGAATCATATTTCTTTTTTTTTCTTTCTTCCTAAACAAGAAATATCATCAGTGCTGAACCTTGTGTCTTCAATTGGACTGAAAATTCTACAAAAGTGACCTAAAGAAGAATGTTTCCCCAATGCCATTATGAAAACACAGTATCTTGCCTATCTAAATCAAGAGATTCCATTAAATAAGTAAAAGTCAAAAGAAGAGGCTTGAATCACAACTGACACTTTGGCAAAAGTTAACTTTGGTTTGTGCTATGTTAAGGGCAACAAGTTGAAACTAATTTTAACCTAGCAGGAGAGAAACACTGCACAGTGCATTTCCAAACACTAATTTCCTCAATGTAGATGCTTCTTAAAAGCCTCAATTTAGCAAAATATAGAAAGACCACAAAAAGCAAAGGACAGAGCTCATGATGTAACAAACACATTTTTTTTTGTTTGGATGAAGTCAGTAGGAGTGCCACTTTTTTCTTGCAAAATTGGAACCACTCTACTGCACATGAGCATCTCGGTTTCAGTCACTAACATTTATTAAATAGAAAATCTATTCTGGTGAACAGGAAAATACTCACCAAAGAACAATAGCAATTCGTGAAAAACACAGGTGGAAATAAGAAGATGGGAGTGTGTGAATGGAAAATGGAAAAAGATATAACCTGCAAATTTTACAACAGTGACAATATCATCAAATATTTAACTTCATGGTTTGTGAAGGGAACTTTCAAATTCTTCATAAGAAAGGCATGTGCATGCATTTGACAAAATGAATTCCATAATGCATACGGAATTCTAATTCCCTTCTTAATATAAGTACAGATTCCAGAAGCTGGGATCTAGCAGTTGCACCTCTTTAGATTTTTCCTCTGCATCCAAAAATACATTCCATAACAGAAGAACAGATTTTCATTCCCTGAACTGCAAAGTAAATTACTGTTTTTCTGGGCATTTCTCTCCAGTAATGCATTAAGCAAATCACCCTTTACTTTAGCAGCTGTACCTCAAAGAAACCAAATGATCACTGTTCCTTTTGGAATGGAACCATACGAAATGATTCAAATACATAAAGAACATGCAATGTAAACATTTCTAAATGCATATAACATAAACACCTTTTACCCGTTTAGCTAGAGAAAAGATGACATTTTCACTTATACCGCAAAACTAAACATGGCCCATCTAGTGAGTCAAAAAAATGATAAATTACGTTATAAAAAGAAATTGTGTTTGGCCCACTCTTTTAAGTAAACATGATTTCAAATAAACTGATATTTTTGTCCACTATGAAGTTAATAAAAGTATATTTAATAATATCCAACAAAATGGATATTATATAGAAATGGAATAAGCTTAATAGGTTTGTTCTCTTAAAAACTGAATGCTGACACCAAATGCTTTCTAGCACTGAAACAGTGAGTGACTTCTTACATTGTTCCCAGCCAGTTGTAAAGTAGATTCATACTCTGTATTAATGTACTAAAAATGAATGTAATTGTTTTCCACCTTGCTCTCCTTGCATAAACATTATTTTTTATACTTTTATTTTATTCATTCCTTAAATTTATTATAGCCACCAAACTCCAATGGACTCATGCAAAACTGGAATGGTCTAGGCCAGGGATATAAAATTCAAGGCCCAGATAGGCCCACTGGGTGCTTAGATCTGGCCCAGAGGTGGTATTCAGCCACTTCTGACAGGTTCTGGAGAACCAGTAGCAGAAATTTTGAGTAGGAGCTGAAAAGCAGGTTAGTGGGGTGGGGAGGGAATGGGGATTTTACACTATCCTTCCCTTGCCATGCCCACCAAGCCACACCCACCAAGCCACACCACACCCACCAAGCCACGCCCACAGAAAAAAATTGAATACCACCATTGATCTGGCCCACAGGGCTGCCCTGGAAACAAAGGGCCAGACTACAGTGCCTGTGCCAGCAAAAACAGAACTCGGGAGGGCTGCACGCAGCCCTCCTGAGCGCTGTTTTCACTGACAGAGGGTTGCAGGAGGCCGTCACAGCTGAAAATGGAGCTCAGGAGTCCATTTTCACTGGCAGAACACTTGGGCTGCCACAGGTATCCCGACACAAGTGATGTCAATCTGGCTGCGCCCACCCTAACCACATAAACACACCCTCGCCCCAAAGGTAAAACACAACCCTGATGAAGCCCTCAATGAAATTGAGTTTGGCATCTCTGGTCGAGGAAAATTAATGCTTTATACTAGAATTTTGTAGGGTTAAAAAAAAAGAAAAAGATCCGTAACTTACAATGAAAAATTCTGCACATAGAATATTACTATAAATGTTGATTTGGAATAATTTCAGATGACTAATCTGTCTCAGTATGCATGATTTCAGAAATTAGTATTAGTTAATTAGCACATTATAAAAGACATTCATGTTGCTGTTTCATCAACCTCAGTGCCCTGAGATATTTGCTGACCAAACAAAACTATTAAGATTTTTTCTGCTTCATCTAGGTCCCCAAATAAATGCCCTTTCTACCCATCCACGGGTCTCTTTCATTATTGCCTATAAACATGAATGAAACATTGAATTTATGGACTTCCATAAAAAAACAAGCTACTGAATATAAACAGATAACAAACACCACACTCATTCACATTAATATTGTTACCTATTTGGGAAAACATCTGCAAGCAAACTACCAAGCTCAGGGAACACCAAAAAGTCCACAGTTCAACTCTGAACTATAGGTATTATCTTCTATTCAAACAAGAATGCACTAAAAACTTGCATTTTTCCAGTCCATTCTGTCCTCCAAGTCATCTATTTATGTAGTATAAGTACAATAAAATCCTTTTGGAAGCTGGCTGAATAAGCAAATGAAACAAGGGGGGAAATGTAGTTGAGAGCATAAAAGAATTAGCTTGTTGAAAATGACAATATAAAAGGACCACCTACTAGGAAGGAAGAAGCATTTGAGTGATGTTAGACAAACCTTTGAGGAAAAATCATATGACACGTGCCAGGAAAAGACATGGAAGAAGGATACATAAATACCAGGATGATACTGGTATCAACAGGAGAGCTGGCATCTTTTATGGAAATGTGGGCATTCTGATGAATGAAGAAAACCAGCTGGCTAGACTTCTGTGTTTAAGTTAGTGTGGCCTTTTTCTAGCATCTCATGACAGAGAAGAAAGAAATGTGAGTTGTGTAAAGATAAACATTGGCCAATCTGAAATGCTATGGCTTTTCTCTTCAAGAATTCTTGGAAACTATTTTTGAAGGCTATAAGGACACTATCTGAATTCCCAGAACATCAGAGGTGTAAACTGGAACAAAATACTGTAATAATTGGACGTACTTTAAAATTTGTTGAAGATCATTCATGCAAAATCTTGCCCAAGCGATAATAGCAGCAGCTGAGTCTTCTAGATCAGTGGTGGGAAACTACGGCTTGTGGACTTCAACTCCCAGAATTTCTGAGCTAGCCATGCCAGGGGTCCCCAACCAGACCCAGCAACCAGGCAGCACAATCAAGGGAACTCCCATCCTCTAGATCAGTGGTCCCCAACCTTTTTTATGCCGCAGCCTGGTACCGGCATCAGCTGGGCGCCGCCATCTTGTTTTGATGAAAAAGTGCTTCCGGTGAGCTTTCTACCCGGAAAAGCTCACCGGAAGCACTTTTTCATCAAAACAAGATGGCGGCGCCCAGCAAACCAGCGGCCCAGTAGGATTTGTTCCACGGACCGGTACCGGTCCGCGGACCGGTGGTTGGGGACCCCTGCTCTAGACAAAGGCAGTATGAGAAACCGTCCCCCTCTCTTCCAAGGAACAAGCTCTCTCCACGGAACTGGTCCCTGGTGCCCAGAAATTGCGGGCCACTACTCTAAGCCACCAGCCAAACCACAATGGACATCATTATGAGTTCTGCATTTTTCTTCAAATGATTTGGGGCATATGTTAGCTAGTTTATTTTGAAAGTCTTTGATCATTTGAAAAATAAAGTGTGTCATGTAAAAATATCTTTATATAAATATAAAAGGAAAACTAACATTCAGTGCAACATACTTCTATAGATCTATGATTCAGTAAATTGCAGCTAATTTGCTAAATCCTCTTAGTTTTCCACTACCAATCCCTGTTCATAGGCATTAGCTTCCAGGGGAGCAGCAAATTACAATTCCTTTCTGTCTATCAGCCAGTGTCAGGTACAGACACTTAAACGGAACTGAAACATATTGGGAATGAAATTGATAGCCAGCATGGCATCCTAAAAAATATTTCCATCCGATGGGGAATGGTCAGAGAATATTTTTATTTATTTTATCAAATTTATATGGCTGCCCATCTCACACACACTGACTCTGGATAGCAAAAAACCAGCAACTAAAAGATTCCATAAAACCGATTAAAAACAATAAAAAGCATTCTCCAGGTTTGCTGCGGGGGGCAAATTTTAAAGGTTTTTCTGGAAAGTCACAAGGATTGGGACAGATTTCACTTTGGAAGAGATGATGGTCCAGAGGACAGATGCCACAGCAAAAACCTCTCATCTCCCAGGTCCCATCAGATGAAGCTACCTTGCAGAAGGAACCTGCAACTTGCCTTCCTGACGGGACAGATAGTTGTAATGGAGAGGAGGCTATCTCTGAAATAACTTGGCCCCAATGCCATGTAAGGCTTTAAATGTCAAAATAAGCATCCTGAATTGAACTTGGAAGCAAATATGGGAGTCGTGGAACAACTTATTTGGAATGTAAAGAAAATAGGTAGAATCTGCACTCCAAGTAGGTTTCTGATGTGGTGGAACTACAGTTCCCAAAGGGCAAAAAAAGCCAGCAAGAATTCTATCACTGTCCAACCTAATTATAATATAGTATAGTATTTTGCTATGAATACAATACAATACAATACAATACCATACAATACGTGTGGGAGGGCTTTAATCTTGTTTCAATATTAAAGATAGGTGACATTTTTAATTACTGCATCCACACCTAACAATTAAGAGGGAAGCTCCAACAATGGATTAGATGTTGCAAAGTGACAAGGCTAAGATTTCTTTTCTTTTCCTGGAGGGATTTTATTCATTTATTTAACTGTGTAAACATCCTACTAGGGATTATAATAGTTTATCCCCCCACCCCCACTGCGATGGAATCTCTCTGGGGAAGTCAAAGAAGAAAAAGGACCATTACAAAAGAAATAGTAAGCCAGAAGAGATAGGGGAAACCTAAGAAAGAAATGCAGAGCATCTCTACCAGAATTTTGGTAAGTATTAACTTGAGTGGAAGAACTGTTTTGAGATGCTTTCAACATTGTATTATATTACCCTACTAGCAACAAACAGCCTTCCATAAATTTAAGCAGTTCTTGTTTCTTTAGCTTGCCATTCTTGCAGTGTTTGACAATCACTGATTTTTGACAAATATGCAGCCACAATTTAGTGATATATTTGGAGATGGTTTGGGAGTCACAAGTTAAAGGCCTTGGAAAAGCCTTTGTGTGTTCCTAGATCATAAGGTCTAAAAAATCCCAGGTCTAAATGATTCTTCAGCACTACATGTGTCTTAAGCCTTTTTTGGATGTTACTCCATGCTTTTGTCCTCAAAACAGTTGAGTGTTGATTAACATTGATAAATGGGTTTATAGTTAATATCTTAACATTAAGCTGTAATTACTACTATTTGTAATTTGTATTACTTCTTTGTGGCAGCCCCTCAAATACTGGAATGCTGCTATTATGTCACCCTTAGTCCTTCTTTTCTCTAGACTGGCCACAACCAATTCTTGCAACCATTCTTCATATGTTTTTGTCTCCAGGCTGTTAATCATCTTAGTTGCCCTTTTTTGCACTTTTTCCAAAGTCTCAGGATCCTTTTTGTAATTTGTTGACACAATTTGGTTAGAAACTTCACTGATTCTTCTTCTTCTTCTTGCTGTATTTATATAGGCATTCCACTAATGGACTTCTAACTTGATAATGATCAGAATGTTGATCTAACGTAGTATATTATAGCATTAGATGTTCTTATAAATATCTTCTAAGGTATCTGAAATGATCACATGCCTCCAGCATCTTATTATCACTGCTGTCCAATAGAGGTACCTTAGCTTTAGTTTATTCACGACCACTATGTATTTTTATGGATGAGCTGAAGCCACATAACATTTTGTAGCTGACTAAAAATGCCTTATTTTTTGACAGTTCAATGTTCATGAAAACATGTTTACCAAAAAACCTGCTTTACTACCTTAACTTAGTCTTAATATCTTCAATATGCTGTCAAATCTGAATATCAATGTTGTAGTATGTACATATTGTTGAATCCCATTAATACTTTCAGAAAAAGAAATGACATCACCAAGGAAATAAGTGAGATTAGCAAACAAAATTAAAATGTACAATATTTAAATGATATATAAATAAAATTTATATCATACCCAAATTATAACTGCAATTTGTGCATCTTGTTACACACAAAATTGTAACTGTTTAATCCTCATCATTGGTCAAAGAAGGTCAGTCAAGTCCTGCATTACGAACATTTTTAAAAATATATTATGTTCTATGTATATTTTCCCAGACAAAAAATAATTCTGGGTCACAAAGGGTTATTAGCTGTTGAGTTTGCATTTTATTAAACATAAAAAATATTAAAGAAAGAAGTAATGGAAAAATTGTTTTTCATACTTCATAAAATATACTTGAAGGATTGTGATAGAGATAGGTGAATAGAAAATAAAGATTTATCTATGTAAAGATATTTGAGAAGCACAAAGAAAACAAGAATTGAAAAAGTGCCTTTTCAATGAGAGATGATTTTTTTCATTTGTTATATATGAATCTGTAAATGGATAAAAGATGCATGTAAAAGAGATCCAGGGAGAGGAATGTTCATCTAGAATTACTCAGAAAGTAGAAAAGGCAGTATTAAAATCTAATAAATAAATATTCTTTCAATTGTGCATTCTCAGGAGATGAAAAAAATTGTATATAGGCTACCCTCAGACCAATTTGCATTGTTTCAATTGTAATTTCATCATCACTTATTTTTAACTTCCTAATCTAGTCTCTAGTCCCAGGATTTCTTAGTGGTTTCCTATCCAACAACTAACCACATCTAATCTGGTTTACTTGTCCAAAACAGGTCAAAATCAACTAGGTGCTGCCATCTACCGTGGCAAATGATTAACCAATTCATCTCCTGCCTAACTTTTCTTGTTATCTCATCTCACTAACTACAAGTCATGGCTTCAAGTTTTTAGACCACTCTGAACCTGTGGAAAACATAATTGAGGTTTAAAAACCCATGTGATAGTTTTCCAAAAGTAGCCCAAGCAACAGGAATGACTGGTTGGATGTATTTATATCATTATGCCATTACTGCTATACCTTAAAGTCAAACTCTGTACTCATGCCAGTTTTCTTAGTCATATGATTAAATTCAATACTTCAGAAAGCAGAAATATTAGTTTCATCTAATGAGTAATGCATAGTCTTTCATCCTTCAGACATGATTTGTAACTTATTTTATACAAGTCCTACTACCGATAAGCTATAGGAGAAGAGCTATACAACTCTTAACGCAAACTGCTTTATAAGGCTCTCATTTAAAAAAAAACAGCAAATTTATCAGAAATGGAAGTACTATATTGTAAGACTATCATTTTAGAAGAAGAAAATATGAGAAAACACCCATAATATGGATTGGCTTCTAACATTTTAAAAACCTGTCCAAACATTCATTAGAGCTACCATAAGCCTTTTCATATCCATTATACAGAATGACTCTATAGCAATGAGATGTGTTCCATCTAATTGTCTATAACTTGACAAATAATATATTCTCTAAATATAACTGAGATTTAGAGAATATACATTATCTATATATGGAGATATATATAAATAAATCTCTAAATCTAAATCAGCAGCTTCTAAAGCTGCCAGTGCACCATGAAAACAAAAATGTATATTTTACATGTAAGAATTCCCTATTCCAGTAGTTCTCAACCTTTTCTTCACCATGAACTCCCTTTTGCAGTCATGGACCATGGTCACGGACCCCTAAGAAATAACTTAAGATTTAAATCATAACATCTCTTCCAGCCTTCGCAGTTCATAACATCTCTTCCAGCCTTTGCATACCAACATAGTGGTCCGCAGGGCTCCATGGACCACGGGTTGAGAACCATCCGTTATTTAGCCATTCTAAGGAGATTGGAAACAATTCTTGCAAGGATCTGTGGATTATGGATTATAGGACTGTCCATTAGGCTAATCCTGTGGAAAGTAGATTGTGTCCTTCAACATCAATTTCCATTTGGCACTGTCCATTTCAGAATTAGCTTAAAAACTAGGAAGTAGTATTAGGCTATTACTATTATGACTGGGTAATTTATTTAAAGCATATTCAGCATTCTAGAAACAATCGTCTTCCCTTTTATCAGGCTATTTAAAAAAAATGGTGCAAAATGTTGCTATACAAAAAATTATAAAGGCAACTTTCACATTTCCACAGCAATAAAGATGTGAAAGATCTGACTTACACAGACGAAAACAAAGCATGTTCACTTCCCTATTCTTTCACACGACCAGATTCTATAGTTATACTTGATACCACGTTAATTTCAACTTGATGGAAAACAGAGTATAAAGGCGGTGCTTGTGAAACTTTTTTAAAAATGAATTTTCTTTCCTATTGAGCTGAGCTTCTAATGAATGGAAAGTTATGGGAGAGAGCTGGGGCCCATAAGCATTGCAAATGAACCCTCGTTAAGTGTGCAAATGTGATTGAATGCAGGGAGGGAATATCAAGAGTGATGTCTAGGACTTCACTGAGTGCCTGGTTTTACAGGTTATTAATCACTCTGAGTTGGAGAAACTGAAAATCGTTTTTGTTTGTTTGCTTAAATTATTTCCATCAGCTAAGAGCTAATCCAGCTAAATGATGTTACAAAATCAGATAGCAGCAAACCTTTCAATTATTTGGGTCACTGTTTTCAATCATTAAAGGGCTGGTTCTCTTTCCAATCCTTTGAGTCACTCAGTATACCACTTGCCAATTATTTTTAATCTTCTAATCCTAAATATATTTTTCTAATGCTTTTTGTTTAGTCATTCAGTTTCTGCAATCCAGCATCCATAAAGTATTAACTATCACACAATTACCAATGTTCTAAATATCATGCCGATAAAGACAGGACGAGGGTTAACGGCTTAGTTTTCTCTTCTAAGGCAAGGTTTGGTGGTTGTCCAGGGAAGTCTGGGCACTGGAAATTCAAGTTTATATTACATTCCCTGTCTAATATAATCTATAATACTGTAAACATTGATAGTTAACAAACTGTAGTTTTAAAAATTGGGAAGCTGTCATGTACCCAAGCAAAGAATCAAATTCTGGAGGAAGACAAGGACTGATGAAAAGTACTGATGAATATTAGATTTCTATGAATGCCTGTAGGTCCCTAAGTTCAAATGATCCTCATAAGTTATTTTGAGAATATAAATGAGAAACTGCAGTCCAGTGCCTGTTTTGGAAATGTTCCAACTTGTCTACAGAACGTGCAAAGTAAGCATGGGTAGAAGCACAGAAGTGCCCTAGGGGTACCATGACAGATACCATTCTGGTAAAGTAATGCTCTCACTTAATATGTTATGTAAATACATTCAACTGTGCTTTATTAAACAAAATATAACTTAACAAATGATATATGAGGTTGTAAACAAGGGGTGGCTCTCTGTGTGTGTGTTTATGAAGGGAGGGGGAGAGGGAGAAAGAGGATGGATGGGTAGATGGGTGGGTGGGTGGGTGGATGGATGATATATAGACAGACAAGATTGGCAGATAGATTTATACGTTTATCTCTACACAATGAAACACTATGCAATATTTTACCTCTTCCATTAGGTCTGGAATACTGTAAAAGTGGTTGTAGAAGCAACAAAAAATATTATTTTTCCCAAGTGCCCTAAAATGGTAGTGTAAGACTTCCTGGACCCATTAGTTTATCTTGGCATTCAACAAGTTTCTCTCATTTGCTTGAGATCCTCATAGATCAAACATAGTAATGATCTATACAGGCATAAAAATGGCTTACAAGATAATAATACATTATAAGGAAAAGGGAAAATCATGAAACTGCTACTAACAACTTTTTCAATTAGTTTCATCATATTCCATCCTGGTGTAAGAATATTTTCAGGACTGATCTACTATATTTTTGACGAAGACATAGATCCTACAGTTATTCATTCATTCCTGCATCCATGCCAAATACCATATGCCCTCAAGGTTCATCATTATGAAAAGTCGAAGTGGGACAGGCTCCAAAAAGGAATATATTTCATTCTAAACAAAGTTAAGTATTTTTTTTAGTCAATGCTAATCTTTGAAATGAAAAAAGAAAAAGGATGGGAAGAGGAAGATCGATTTTGGCTAGTCTATGGAAATTGGATCCATATAAATCAAGAATCAGAGACTGCCAAATTCTGTGTAACTGATGTTGCAAACCATGACAGAAAAATAAATGAAGAGCTAATGAGTTTCAGAAAAACTGGCTTGCAAATAAGATTCATATTTCAACAAATATGACGATAGACTTTCATTCTTACAAACTCTGTGTTAGGAAATCCTCAAGTTGGCAAGTTGTTTGCGGAAAACAAGTCTAGAAATATTTGATTAATAATTAAATGATTAAGTAGTGCCTGCACAGCAACACAAGGAAGCAATCACCAGCAGGTGTAGTGTATGAGGCCTTAAAAAGTGGATAGAACAATCAAATCCCTGCATCAGGGTCACACTAAAGTGCTTAATATATGAAGCATGAAAGCTGCAAGACATACCTTAGAATTTAGCTAGGCTAGGCTCTAATTTTAGCATTAATGGAGGTGAAACACATCTGTGTTATTAATCATGATTTGTCAGATATTACAAGGACACTTTTGTTGGTCTATTATTGCAACAAAAGAATCGATTAAAACAAATTACTATAGGACTGTGATGGCGAACCTATGCCACGCGTGCCGAAATGGCATGCAGAGCCATCTCTCCAGACACGCCAGCCATCGCTCATTGCTGTTATGGGTTCTAGAGTGCATTAGCTAATGCCACCCACAAACCCAAACTATGATTAAGATACATCGATGACACATTTGTGATTTGGCCCCATGGAAAAGAAAACCTAAACAATTTCCTAACACACCTAAAGAGCACACACCCCAAAATCAAGTTCACCATGGAAACGGAAACAAACAAACAACTACCATTCCTAGATGTACTAATCTACAAAAAAACAGATGGCACACTAGGACACACCGTATACCAGAAGAAAACACACACCAACCGCTACCTCAACGCCCAATCCCACCACCACCCAGCACAGATAAACTCTGTGGCCAAAACACTAATCGCCAGAACCAAACACCTGGCAGACAAGACACACATAAAAACTGAACTATGCACCCTGACTAAAGTACTGACAGCTAACGGCTTCCACAAAAGCAAAATCACCGGCTTGATCCACAAAAACACACTGAGACATAATGGAGACCTAGAAGATGAACAGATCAATAGAACAACTGTCCTGCCCTACATAAGAGGTACTACAGACAAAATGAGTAAAATACTACACAGGCATCACATCAAGACTGCCTTCAAAACAGACAGAAAAATAGCAGCCATCCTAAGAAACCCCAAAGATAAAATTGACCTGGAAAACCAAGGCATATATGAAGTCCCCTGTGCATCATGCCCTGCCACATACATTGGACAGACCAATAGAAGAATAAGTACCCACCTGGATGAACACAAAAATGCAGTAAAAAAGCTGGAACACACTTCCTCACTAGTCCAACACATGGAAGCCACAGGTCATAGCATCAACTTCAATGGCACCAAAACCCTAGCCACTATAGAAAACCCCAGCCACAGAATTATCAGAGAAGCCATAGAGATTGAAAAAAGACCTGAAAGCATGAATAGAAGAGATGATTCCACCAGACTGTCAATTATGTGGAAGCCTGTGCACTCACAAACAAAAAAATCTCCACACCACAAGCCAGGCAAACACCTGGGCACAAACAGATCCCCCCGATACCTCCAGCTCAAACACACCCCAACCAGGCACCCAGATGAAACCTAGCTTCCTAATAAATGATAGCTGTCCATTTACTCGGAGCCAAGCTGCACTAAAAGCCTCCAATACAGGAACACAATGTTGCCAGCCAATCAAGACAAAAAAAGCCACAAAACAGACAGAAAATATTAGAAACAGCAATCAAGCAGAACACAGCAAACTCCAAAACCAATAAACACAGACCAAGACTCCCAACCAATCAGGATGAAGAAAAAACCATTCTGGCACAGCAGTAGGCTAGCCCCAAATTTAAAACTGAAACGGCTGTGAAAGTCTGACTCACAGACGAACACAATACAGAAGCCTGATGATGGCAGATGAGATTCTGCCGAAACGTTGCTACAACTTTAAAAGCACAACTTTAACGAAGTGGGAAAATACCCGAAAAAAGCTGAATACCATACATGTAAGTACCTGCGAAAACTTAAGAATGAATATACATATACATATACACATACACATACACATACACATACACACACATATATATGTTTTCTTATATATATCAAAGATATATATATATATATATCTTTGGTTATTCGAGTTTTCTCCCGCATAAAATTGGAAGTATCTAGGCGACGATATTTTACGCGGGAGAAAACCCGAATAACCAAAGATCCACAAATACACGCGAAAACCTCAGAAAACAAACATACATACATACATACATACATACATACATACATACATACATATATATTTGTTTTCTTAAGTTTTCGCGGGTACTTACATGTATGGCATTCGGCTTTGTTCGGGTATTTTCCCACGTCATTGTAGTTGTTCTTTTAAAGTTGTAGCAACGTTTCAGCAGAATCTCATCTGCCTCACAGACGAACACTATACAGAAGCCTGATGATGGCAGATGAGATTCTGCTGAAACGTTGCTAAAAGAACAACTACAATGACGTGGGAAAATACATACATACATACATACATACATACATACATACATACATACATCACACACACACACACACACACATAAAGTCTGCACATGCTGTAAGTATGATGACTCTTTAAAAGTTCAGTTAAAACTGTTAATATGACTTTCTCCAACTGAGAGCTCAGAGTTGAATTGTGGGATCCTTATTGCTCCATGAGCTTGATTATTGGTTTGTTGTTGTTTCATTACCAGATTAAGTAACATCACCAGTGCTAGAGAGTGTGGGGTTAGCTCCCTGTTTATATACAGTAGCTTGCCCTGCCCGTCTGGTGTAGGGTATATTTTTGTCCTTGATAGTTCCTTGATCAGGGTATTGTTTTCCGCTTGATTGCCTAGTGTTAATCCCTGCTTATCTGGGTGTTGGTTGCTATACACAGCATGTTCTGGTCTTTTTGTTTCCTTCTTAATTTCCACATCCACACTAACACTGGAGGACAAGTTACTGTATATAAACAGGCAGCAAATCCTACACACACTAGCACTGATGATATTACTTAGTCAGGGTAATGAAATATCTGCAAGCAAACGAGCTTGCACAGAGAGCACCAAGGATTCCAGCTATCCTTTTATTTCAGTATTTACTACAAGCATGACTTTTTCTTTACCTTCTTACAGGTTAGTTATCAACATCTGGTTTATACACAAATGATGAAATACAACATTTTGGCATGGAAGAATTGTTAATACTCTTGCCCAAACTCACCAGAGAAAAGGGGGGGAGGGGGTAAGATGCAATGCCAATTTAATAATCACCAGTTCCTTATAGAATATACTTCTGTAAATATCCTGTATTAGAACGTATTGTTTTAGAGTATGTTTCTGGTGAACAGAGTGATCTTAACTAGATTATCTGTGTGCAGTTCTTTACCTCTTTTTGTCTTCCTTATAGTATCTTGCAGCCAAGACTTATTAAACGAGTACAATTTTCATTGATCTGTTTTATTTCTCGTTTTATTTATTTAATCAGAGGTATCACACACGTCTGGTTTGTTTCAAAAAAATGCCGCCACAAAAAAGTATCCAAGCTCAACTGAAACAAGTACAAGCTTTCCTATAAATAATCAAGCACCTAACAATGTGACTGTTACTGCGATATTTAAAAAATAAAATAACAAAAAATCCTTCATATTGGCCATCATATATCCCTTCCTATGTATTCAAATGGGCAATATTCATCTACAGAAAAAAATGCAAGGGATAAGGGATTCATGAAGACTTTTTTTAAAAAAGGAAAATCCCTCCCCAGTTAAAGAAATTGAGTGAAAACTGAGCATGGAAGACTTTTTGGAGGGGAGAGGGAAGTTAAAAAGAATTAATGTTACCACCATATTTTGTCTGGAATCCAGAGTCTACAGATTGGGACTGGTCTTACATCCATGGCAATCTTCTGAAAATTGGTGCCCTGCATATGTGTTAAAGATGAACTCCCACTGGCTCTAACTCAATGGCAGTTGGAACCTAATACATCTGGAATACATCAGTTTGGGAAACGATGCTATTATTCATGCTCAGAGATTAATGCAATCACGCCTGTTCATTATATATAGCCTCACCATGTTTTATTTTGGGATCACTGAGATCATCAAGTAGCAAAATTCCCAGGAATGATCATTTTAATTCAAAAAGTTTGTGTCTTTATATATTTCATACCAGTATTATTCAGAAGACATGCTTCTGCTTCTTATTTGCCTTCCCTAGTTTTTGGGTCATAGAATATCTTCAAAATATTAGTTTCCTGAGCTGTTCTTAGAAGACATCAATGGACATTTCACAAAAATGTCCAACTTCCCCCCCTAGTTGTATGCACTAGAGGTCACTTTGTGTGCCACTATGAAGTTGTCAGTAACAATAATATTAAAGCTTACTAGCTGGCTTCTAAGCAGAAATCTGTAACATGTCTGGATATTATCTTCCTGTAATATTATCATGTAACAAAAACATTTATGACACTTTCTATTTAAACGAATCAATTCTTCGCTCTTGTAGGTCAGGCAACATACTTCTATGCTCCAGAAGTCTTTTGAGAAATGTAAGGATGTTAAAAACCAAATTAATAACACAGCACCTTTAGGAGGAAAAAAATCCTGCTAGTTCTAATTAAAACACATTACAAGACTGCAGCAAATAGAAGTTATTCCATCTTCTATTGTAGTATAAGAAATCTGCTCACTTTGTTTCGCTTTGTTTTTTCTAAAGTTATATCTGATATATCTGGTTACCCCGAAATTGTACATAATTGGAAATGTTTTATTCTGCTTGCTAGACAAGGAGTGTACTTTTATTTAAAGCACAAGTTTTCTTTTTAAATATTAGAAAGGTTTTTAGCATAGAGCAGTAATTCACTCATGGAATTCATTAAAATACCTTTACTACCCATCAATACCCCAAAGTGACTGTTTAAGTATTTTCTTAAACAGCCAAATATATACTAGTGCCACAAGCAAATTACTGTGTAATCATAATTTCAAATCTAAAAATGTTTACTCACCTTTCTAATCTGAAAATACTCACTTATCTTTCTAAACTGTGTCATCTAAATCCCATTTGCATTCTAATTATAAACAAAAAGTTATGAGTATCTTACACAAGGCAGTAAGATTTAAAGACTGAATGATTCATATGTTAATCAGTACTGCTTCAGTTAAAAAAAGAAATGATGTGAACACATGTGTGTGGGTGCATCTATGCTAGAATGAAAAGCACATTGCTGCACATTGATTCAAACCTGAAGAATCCTGACAAATCGACTTTTCTTGAAGTTATTTCCTCACTGGTATAATAAAACAATGTTAAAATGTAGTTATTCTTAACACATTTATCTGTTTACATTAGCCATCTGCCTTTATTTTCCTATTAAACCCTTCCTTGCCATCTTCCTGTTCTGATTCTGCTAGTCTTTTATCACTGGTGGAATCAACTTTTTAAAAAAATTCATGACCTGATATTTTTTAATTTACATGATTTACTGCTTTCAAGAGCTATCCTGTCCTTGCCTTCAAACCTTTAACCCCAAGTGAGCTAATCACTTAATATGCAAATCCAATTTTCTAATTTTTTTTAAAAAAATTAAAATTTAATGTTGCAAGCCAGCTTACAATGTTCTCACTTAAAATAAGAAAAATAGCAAATGTTTTAACTACAAAGTTGCATCGACCATTTTTGTTCTTTTTCCTATTTATTTCCTCCTTTCCTCCATTCAAAGTTCCTCTACTGCATTCAGATGTGGCTCACTAGTTCCAAGCATGTCCCAAAGGTGCTTTTCTTCAAAAGGCAACTGGATTTTATTTGTTTCCAAGAAGCTTCTTCAGTTCTGTTTCAGTTCTCTCAAAAAAGTTCTGAAGAAGCTTCTTGAATGAGAAGTGAAACATCTTCAAGCAAAACAAAGAAATTCTACAAAACAAATATTAAATTAGAAGAAGAAAAATACCTGCCTGTCACCAACATGAAAAAAGGACTAGAAATTTAATGACAGCCTCCATTGGTGATGTCAAAATATCATTGATCTACTGCCCTATTAGAAGGTGGTCTGCTTGGATACAACACATTACTGACACCAGGGATATCACAGATGTGTCATCTATACAAAATCCCAGGTTTAATTCTTAAAATCTTTTGTTAAAAGGACACAAAACAAGAAACTTATTTTTGTGTTCTTGGAAGCTACAAATAATTGTGAACAGCATTAAACTAGATGGAAGAAGGATACTTTCTCTCAATCTATGATGCCATCTTATCTTCATGTATACAACATGAAAGGATATTTGGTGACCATACAATATATATTTATTCTTCATTGTTTCAATTGTTTTATGTTTTTATGATGTATGTTTGCCAGAGTCCCTTGTTGAGATGGATAGCTATAGAAATTAAATAAATACATAAATATAGAAATTAAATAAATACGTACATAACTCCCCATAGTAACTGATTTAGGTTTTTTTCATTTAGATTAAAGGTACATTTATATATGGGTATGTGTAAGTGTTCTTACCACCTCTCGGCATGGAGGTGGTATGTAAATGCCATGACAAAACACAAAACCAGCAACAGTCTGGGATCTGAAAAACAACAGGTCAGGGCCAACAACAATAATGTTATAACGCAGGAGCAGAGAGATGGGAGTTGTAAGATCTAATAGAATAACAAAATAACAGAGTTGGAAGAGACTTGGATATCTTCTTGTCCAACCCCCTGCTCATTCAGGAGACCCTATACCCATGATGGTGAACTTATGGCATGCGTGTCAGAGGGGACACGCAGAGCCTCACTGTGGTCATGTGTGCCATTGCCAACTGCTCTTCTGTTTTCTGTCACGCACATATGTGCCAGCCAGCTGGTCTTTATGGGTGCTGGAGCACCCGAAAACAGCCCAAACAGCCAAAAAAATAGGCCGTTTGGGGGGCATTTTCAGGCCATTTTGGGGGGCATTTTCAGGCCAGGTTTTTTGGCCTATTTTCAGACAGTTTTCCAGGCTGTTTTCAGGCTGTTTTCCTGCCATTTTTTGGCCAGAAAATGGCCTGAAAACAGCCCCCAAATCGCCCAAAAACAGGCATGCATGCACCGGCTAGCTGGTCTTCAGGTTTCCAGCGCTCCGGCACACACACATGCACATGGTTCCTGTTTGAGCACTTGGTGCGGAAAAGGTTCGCCATCACTACCCTATACCATTCCAGACAAATGGTTTTCCAATTTCTTCTTAAAAAGTCTCCAGTGATGGAGCGCCCATAACTTCTGAAAGTAAGCTGTTCCACTGGTTGATTATTCTCTCAATCAGGAAAGTAGTTCTAGATTGAATCTCTCATTTATCATAACTAATAATCTAATTATTATTTTAATCTACATTACCAATAATGGTGAATAGTCTTTATACCATAAAAACTATTCTCACAGAAGAATGTGTATCAGCTTTATTTTTAAGAATCTCTCTGTCTCCTGTAGGCCTAAAGGCACTCTTCAAACAAGCAAGCAAACAAACAAACAAATAAATAAAACAAGAGAGCAGCAGCAGCTTTGAAGCATGTACATTTGCCCGGGGGAATAAAAAGTAACTTGAGGAGACACAATATCCTGGGAGTTTACATAAAATGGTGGAGAGCAGCTTCACCGATTTGCTTCCTCATAAATGGAAGACCTGCCTTGTCTATACATTAGCCATTTTATGAAGCAGACAATGAGAGGCTGATAAAATTGATTGGTACTTATGAAAGGGGCTTTGTGCCTCTGGAAAACTTGAAGGAATCTTCAAGAACGTTGTCTGTCCACAATTTACCTCTCAGCCCTTCCTCTGCTCATAAAGATTGCATCAGTGAAGTGACTAATTTTTCTTGGCACCATTTTTATTTTTTTATTTCCAAATGCAAAGGTAGGAAAGATAGTGGGGGCTAAATCCAATAATATCAAGCTTTGGGCAGTTGGAGTCTACTGAACTTACCTCTCTGAAATGAATCATGGGTAGCTAAAACACAAAATGTAGAAAATAGTATCTAAGGTTAAGCGGCATGGCTACAAACATTTAACTTCCCATAGTAACTGATTCAGCTTTTTTTCATTATAGAATTAATGATACATTGACATGCTTTGTTTTTGTTTTTTGTTTTTTTGGTTAGGAGCCAAAAAATAATATATATATAAAATAATATATATAAAAAATAATATATACAAACCTGCACATCATAAGTCCCGTTTAGCAAAACAGGCCTTTGGGAACTGATGTCCTGCAGAACCCCTGATAGCACAGAACAGTTGACTTTCTGGAAGTCTTTGGAATGGCTGAACTGCACCATATTGTGCAGAGCCAAAATTTTAGTGTCGAGCTCAGCATCCTGCCTGGTGCGATTGTGTAGTCCGAGGTGGTACTTGCGGAAGTGTTTTATAAGATCTGTGGGGTCGTTCCCATAGTAACCGTAGCCACAGATGTTGCATTTGAAGTCCTGAAGCTCTGGAGACAGAGGCGCCGTATCTGGGTTCTCATTTGCTGACAAATCTGCTTTCAATTTGATTGGCCTTAAGTCCCCATCTGAAGGCACTTGTGGGTTTTTTGAGGCCAACGAGGCTGGGCTTGAACCCCGGCCCTCAGCTTGACCACTTTGCACATGCATTGTTTCATCCATAGATTTTGGTGACGTGCGAGTCTCTTCACTTTTCTCTGTCAGATCTACTGACAGGTTGCAGGCCACATCTTGGGTGTCATCTGCATCTGATCTGAGAGGAGACTTCAAGGACTCAGAGATTCCCCCAACAGCTGCAGATGAGAAGGCCGGCATATTTCTCTCTGTCATCTCATCATGAGGGAAGGATGGAACATTTCCTCCCTTATTGTGGCTTTCATAATTGAAGCCAGCCTTTTCACTCGTTGTAGAGCTTTTCAAGTCCTTTTTAGAGCTGGGAGATGGCTCTGGTACATGCGTGCAAAAGTCCTCATCATTTTGCTCCACAGCCTCACCCAACTCAGTGTTGTCTTGCATCTGACCGGCAGAAAATTCTTCTTTTCTTTCAGTATTGTCACTTTCTGTACCTGGCGATTGAAGGGTCTCTGTTTCTCCTTCTCTAACAACGTTTCTTAGAGGGGGATTCTTTTTCCGGACCATATCTGAAAATATAAAAATATGTATACAAAAGATAGAGTAAGATAACAACAATGTATAGCACACCAAAGCAGGCCATTCCCACTCCCATATTGAAACATAAACAATGTTTGCCAGACCAAACAAAAATGCTTCTTGAGAAGATTTTGTACAATCTTGCTAATCCAGACTTGGGAATAAATCCTAAAGGAGAGGAAATTCTGCATAAAGGACAGAAACCTAATTGTGATTTCATGTTGATCCTTTATTGTTATACCATACATTGGCTACACATTCTTGTTGAAATTTGGTCTAACTCTAATCCAATTCACTATTAATTGTTACATAAAACTATTCTGTTAGATCCCAGAAATAAGACCAATATTCCACCAGGCAATGTACAATTTGAACAAAATTTTGTAGAATGAATTATTTCAAGATTGAACCCAAATATATTAAAAAATATCACATTGAGATGCAGCTTTCCTTAACCTTTGAAACCTTTGGGATCTCTCAAAACTTACTGCAAATTCTAGGCATTATGATTGCATATCTAGAGCAGCCAGCTATTTAGTTTTTCTCCAGTTAGGTACATCAGTTGATATAGCAATAGCAATAAGCACTTAGACTTATATCCTGCTTCACAGTGCCTTACAGCCCTCTCTAAGCAGTTTCCAAAGTCAGTATATTGCCCCCAACAATCTGGGTCCTCATAAGGCTAATTCAAATTTTGTATTGTTCATGGCTCTACAATCCTGTTTTCATGATTATCACGTATACAATCTCCAAAAATGAGTCTTGCAGGTGCTTTTTATATTGTAGCAATTCAATAATATAACCCAAAGCCCAAAGGTAGACTAGAAAGTATAGAAGTGAATCGAGAAAAAAGGCTTATAAGGAAGACACAAAAAATTTAACAGTCAACGGATATCTTATCTCAGAAGGCATTCATGAAACTCACTCTAGATTTATAGTGTTAATCATACTCTTATTGCCCAAATAAATTTGAGAAGGCAACTTAGAAACAGCTGCTACTTTATTCAATGTTTTCCAATGCTGGAGTAATATCCCACCCCAAATTTTCTTCCAGTCTGGAACTTAGGAACAGATACTTAGGAAATAGAGCAAAAGGTAGAAATTCCTAAGCTTCTCAGGCCACCCACTGTAACATATGAGAAACTCAAATGAAGCAGATTTTATCCAGAAGTAAGAATAATATTCCTTGCCCGCTCATATCAAGTTTTTCTAAAAATAAAAGTTTTGTTGGACACTATCTACTACATTGCTCTATTTGAAAAATATATCCTTTTTTCTGCATTTGTACACTATCAGTATCATTATTCAAGAAGACATATTATCTAAATAAAACCCCATTTGCAGTACTTCTAAATGGAGAAACTATCTATTGGCAAGTCACACTAGAGAGAGTGGAAATGTAGAGAAAGAATATAAGGCATTCTACAATTATTATCTCTAAGACAAATAACAGATTGCACAATGTTTTATGGTGTGCCAAGAAGTTTTCCAGTTAAAATTTCTACTTAAAAAAAAATACATACTTGTAAAATCATACCCAGCATTGACTTCATAAGGCATGTGGCTCTACAATGCTTTTTGTTGTGTTTTGTTTTTATTGTTATTAATTCTATTAGTCAATTAGCTGGAAGGCTAACACAACTGGCTTAGGAGATACACAGCAGACACAGAAGACATTCTGAGAGCTGATCTGCACATCTGCAAAAGAAAAACAAACAAAAAAGATTCCTCCCTAAATTATGCATTTATGATTAGGGTTTTATTGAAAAAAAACATTCAGTATACTATATACTACAGCAAAAATTATGGCTGTACCACAATCAGATTAGCAACCCACAGGGAATTTTGCATTTGCTCAATCCTTTCCTTATTTTCTCCAAAAAAATCTTGCAGATTTATTAATTCTTGAAGGGAAAACCTCAATGTTATCTTATTCAACTTACTGCACACAATATTTTTTCATATAAAATTCAAATGTCAAAATTATTATCTTCTATGGACCAGTCACAAATCATAACTTTATTCTCCGATACTCCTACACCTCAGAGATTTGGACTTAAGATCATGGAACCTTCCTCAGTCTTAGACCAAAATAATACTTTCTCAATTTTCAACTCATTCTTACATACCTCTTTAAACTTACATCTTAAACACCTCACACATATCAATGTTATCTTATTCAACTTACTGCACACAATATTTTTTCATATAAAATTCCATTTGCATCATTAAAATATGGTGCTTGCCATCTTAAATTCTTAAGTAGCAACAGAGTTAAGCACTGAATAACAAAAGGACAATAACCACCACCTTACTATGACTTCTTGTGTAACAGGAAAAAGTTAAGACATTTGTAAGCAAAACATGGCTCCAACTTTAAAAAGTGCCTATCTATGTTTCTGACAGGAAATAATGGAAATACTATGCTTTCAACTTTTATATGAATGACATCCTTCTGTAATTAACTCCTTTCACATTCAGAGAAGCAATTGTAGGACTATTATGCACATGGTACTATGAAAGAAGCATTTACTCCCTTTAACATTGGCATATATTTGCCATTCAGTTTCTTAAGAGGTTCCTACAGATTCTACTGATACAGGTAATCCTCAACTTACTCTCCTAATTGAGCCCCAAATTATAGTAATAAGTTATGGCAGTTCTTAAACAGGTCACTATGTGACTGTGCCCAATTTTACATCCTCTTTTGTGGTGGTTAAATGAATACTGCAATCATTAAAGCTAATGCCTTAGTCATTAAGCAAGTCCATTTTCCCCAATTTTTTTTTTTTTGCAAAAAACTGGAAGTAGATGTCAGAAACTGGCAAAAGACCCGAAAGTCATGGTTACATAACCACAGAACACTGTCATTGGCCCTAGATTGGGACTGGGTTAGGAACTTCTGTCCTCACTGTGAGTTGTGTTGGCAGGGGTGCACGAAGGGAGGCTCAGCCAATCTCATTGTACACATGTTGTACTATGGACCCTATTCTGCCTTTAATTGTAGTCACTAAAATAGATTTTCATATAGATATGTGTTATATTAGAGGAAATAAATGAAATGCAAGTATTGGTATTAATCTGGTATTATTTCTTTACTCAGTCTTCCATTACACATCAGTTGGATCCACATTAAAAAGTTTGTGATGACCCGGGGCATGGCACAAAGGCAACACAGCCAGAATAATAAGTAGGGGTCTCTTTATTAGCTCCAACTTTTCCCCTAATGTATCGGTTACCTTCCGGTCTGGAGAAAAACTCTCCGAGGGACCTGCAACAGTCTTTATTACAGATATTCCAGTCCAAAATGTTACAAACAGAAAACTTTAAACTATGAATTCAGCAAGACAAAATAAGATAATAAATCTGGCAGAGAAAAATAAGACGTTCCAGAAGTGAAGTAACACGGCAGTAATTCAAACCAGTTGGAAGGATGCCAGGAACTCACATAACAACAGCCAACATGAAATAAACTCAATTTTGTTTCGAACAAATGCCCCTCCCAAACTGCCTCTCCTTCAAACTCCTTTCCCAGGTATACCTTGTGAAGGGAATCAGGACTCTTTCCTCCCTCATAAGCCACGCAACCCACATTGCTCTCTTCTCCATTCTTCCCTGCATGCCCTAGAATGAACCCCCTCCCTTGTTCTATCTCTCCCCTGCTCTGCTCAGCCTGACTTTGCCCTTCCCCAGTTTCCTCCACAACTAATGGAGCCAATTCTCCCACTCTCGGTTAGTTGTTCATCTTCCTCCTCGGATTCAGATTCCGATGAGGGCATAACAAAGTTATTACAACGTTATCCCCTAATTCGGGATTACAATAGTGTGGGGCAACTGGATGGAGCTGAGCATTTACTTGCTACCTCCCTGATGCCGTACAGAGTTTGCAGCAGATCTTATTTTCTTTGTACCCTAGGAGAGAAACATCTGCTGCTACATAAGATTGAACTTTCAACCTTCTTAATGGCAGGCAAGTGTCTTCACCACTAGGCCACCACACTGCTCTATCAGTTGGATCCACATGAAGTTCTAAAACATTCAACGGCAACAGCATGCAAAACTTTCTGAAATATAGTAATTTTTAGACTGCCTGTACTTGTAAATACAAATGTTTTCAACTAGCTGCACATTTCAACATAACAGCTAAATTTCCTAAAAAATTAAGTACAGTGCTAATCTATTGCATGATTTTGGGCACTTAGCAACCATCTTGCCCTTTAAACTGGTTGCACCATCCTGTGGACACTTGATCACTATTTGTGACCTTCCCTGCTGTCTTCCTACAAACTAATGAGGAAAGATGCTCAGGTGAATCTCTTCCATCCATCCCTGGTCTTTCTTTGCTGGCACGAATCACGTCTTCCTTTCCTCTTTCATTCACATTCACATTACACACAGAGACACACACAATTATCCTCCTTCCTGCCTTCACTCACATGCATGCACCCATCCTTCCTGAGCCTTCCAGTATTTGAAATAATTCCACACCCTCCTTTCCCAGCTTTCTTGGGTTCACATGCACTGCATACCCTTTTACCTTAGCCTTCCAATGTTTGTACACACACACACACACACACACACACATACACACACAAGTGTACAAGGACACACACCAGCACCCTCCCTCCCAGATGTCTTGGCTCATACCCCACACACATTTTTTCTGACCTTCCTACAAACACATGCACCCTGAATCGTCTTTCCTGTCTTTACACTCACATATACATATACATTCCCCAGCCCTCCTTTGTGGTCCACCCCGCACTCACACACACACACTGTGCCCTCCTTTTCAGGCTTTTCACAGACCATAGTGCCCCCCCTTCCCTTCGGGTCACAAGAGGCTGTCCCCTGACCACCACCATCCCTGCAGCAGCCCCGTGACATCCTCACATCCCTCGCTGGGACTACCTCCGCTTCCTGCCATAAATGACCCATGTGTATTAGGCTAAGAGAGACAATTAGAATTGATTGGACAGCTGTCGCTAAGTGCTGTAGTCACATGACACTGTGCCTTATAATCACACAGTGACAGCAACCCTGCTCCCAATTGCTCTCCTAAGTCAGACTGCCTGTATTTGTAAATGCAAATGTTTCCCTCCACTTTGTTGAAGTTAATGAAACACTGAGATTTCAAACATCCTAAAACCAAGTCAGATCAGGGTAAAAACAATACCACAGAAGCTGCCGAGTTCTCAGCAGCTCTGAATAATACATAGCTGTTAATATTTTCCTACTATTCCAGGGAGTTGAGCTTTGATGAATTGACTGTGGACAGTTTTGTGATCATTTGGCACCATATGGTATAATTTTATTGTCATAATTGGAACCAACGTTATTTTTGGACTACAGACGCTGCCAGAGAAGGTAGGAAAAACCATTCTATCTGTGTGCATGTGTCTGTATGAGTAAAGCAATCAGGATGCACTTTCTCTCAAAAAAAACTTTAAGATTTTTTTCCAGGTTTTTTTTAAAGTTAAAAAAATATCAGGAAAAACAGATAAATCTTTATTTCTGTTAAAATATTTTATACTATAAAATTGCAGTCCAGTTTTATGAATTTGGAGATTTTAGATACAATTGTCACCACTATCAAATCTCACCAAAAAGCCATCAACTTCAGCATCATAATCTAATGGAAAATGGAAGATTATTCCTAATGGAATTAATACATTGTAAAGGGAATGAGAAACAGTCATGAACAAAACAAACTTACTAAAGAGGAAAAGCTTAAAGGATGGTTTTATGTGTGAATTTCTCTTTGTAATATCAAGAAAAGCATTTTGAGGAGAATGAACAATTCTGACATTCTCCTAACCTGCTTTGCACTTCAAAAATAGTAACACATTCTCAGCATTGTTTGATATATCAATGTTTGAGTTGAAATGCTTTCAATGAAAATACAACTAGACTTTTTTTAAAATAACACAAATTAATTTGGAAGTAAAAAGGGCGTTGGTACTTACCTGATACGCCCGTTCTCTGTGAGCTGTGAAGAGCATCTAGAAGTGGGAGGTGCTTCAGTCTCTTCTGGAAAGGCTGGGCTTAAAACTCCGGGACACTCCTCCTCCTCCACAGGACACCTCCCCAGCATCCCCCAGTTTTGCGAAGGCTGAGTGCCAAAGTCCGGAACTCATCACCTAATCTAGATCCCTGAACGGAACCCCACCAGACGGAAAGAAATGGGTGGGGCTGGATGTTCTTCACAGCTCACAGAGAATGGGCGTATCATACCAAAGCTTGTCCTGTCCTTAGGGAGGGACTCCCTCTGGATCGAAATCCACTCCTAAACCCACTCAACAAGGAGTGCGGCAACATCAGCAGCATGGGCCACACGGGCTTCCATAGACGAAATTTGCAGAGTGGCAACTTGGGCTTCACCATCGCCCTTTGTCAGAAATTATAAAATTAATGTCTATGCCTCAGCGGACACTTCATTTGGCAGAAGAGTCCTGCAGAGGGTCCATAGAGTTTAGGAGTGGATTTCGATCCAGAGGGAGTCCCTCCCTAAGGACAGGCCAAGCTTTGGTATGTCCCACTTCTGGATGTTCTGAACAGCTCATGGGAGAAAGGGCGTTGGTACTTACCTGATACGCCTGTTCTCTGTGAGCTGTGAAGAGCATCCAGCCCCACCCATTTCTTTCCGTTCCGGTCAGGGATCTAGATTAGGTGATGAGTCCCGGACTTTGGCACTCAGCCTTCGCAAAACTGGAGGTGTCCCATGGAGGAGGAGGGGGAGCGTCCCGGAGTTTTAAGCCCAGCCTTTCCAGAAGAGACTGAAGCACCTCCCACTTCTAGATGCTCTTCACAGCTCACAGAGAACGGGCGTATCAGGTAAGTACCAATGCCTTTGCAAGCTTATGGTATTATTACAATTACTAGCTAAATTTTACTAACCTTTTGTAAGGTTAATTTGTGGTTTGGGTAGTTATTTGTACTTCCTGTTCCTTTCTGCTTTCTGATATTGGGACTGTATTATGTTAGGGATTATTATAGTGTAAACTAATATTATAGATTGTACTAAGTGGCATCTAAGTGCTTCATTAATATATGAAAAGGCTTTGCTCCATCTACTGTTAAAAACTTGGATAGGCTGTTATTAATTTTGTTTTTTTTAAAAAACTGAGGCTTATTATGGTTTAAGATAGGAATGTTCTTCCACTATAAAAGGACAAATAAAGAAAGATATTAGTTTTTCAGTGGTTAAAGTGCTTTCCAGATGCAAAGTTGATTTTGACCATCATCAAAAATAAATTAGGGCACATCCCAGCAGAAAAAGGGAGATTGAGGTTTACATAGTACTACTGTTTTAGCCTCATAATAATCCTTCCTAAACAAATTACAATTTGTTTTAACAACTATTTTAAGTTACAACAATGCTGAAAAAGTGACTAATGACCATTTTTTTTACTCTTGCCACTGTTGCACTATCCCCATGGTCATGCAATCAAAATTCAGATGCTTGGCTACCAGCATGTATTTATGCCAGTTGTGGTGTCCCAGGTTCATATGATCACCTTTTGTGACCTTCTGATAAGCGGGGAAGCTGGATTCACTTTAACAACTGTGTTATTAACTTAACCATTGCAGAGATTCACTTAATAGCTGTGGCAAGAAATGTCCCAACATGGGCCAAAACTCACTTTAACAACTATCTTGCTTAGCAATCAAAAATTTGGGCTCAATTGTGGTAAAATAAGGATTATCCATACTTAAGTTTTTCAGAGTCCCCTATTCAGATGTAAATCTTTGGTTGTTGTTGTCCAGTGCCAGGCAATATATAACAAATCCTGGTATGTAGCGTATATACTCGAGTATAAGTCGACCCGAATATAAGCCGAGGCACCTAATTTTACCACAAAAAACTGGGAAAACTTATTGACTCGAGTATAAGCCTAGGGTGGGAAATGCAGCAGCTACTGGTAAATTTCAAAAATAAAAATAGATACCAATAAAAACTTTCACTAGGACAGTTGAGAATAAGTTTGATGTTCACAATTTCCTCTTTGAAAGAGACCAGTAAATAGGGAACAAGAACATGAAGAAAAAGAAGTGTGTTTTTTCACACTTTTCACACTGCAGTGAACAAAAATGGCATCGTAGGAACAGGCTTATTCTCAGTCCAAAGGTTTTTTTGTGATTTCTTCCCTGGTTTAAGGGAAATTTGGGAAACAATCTCACTATCATGAAAGGTTTAATTGATTCACTAACCCAAAAGATGATGATGATGACAGTGGGAGGCAGGAGTCACTCTCTCCCTTGCAAGAAAAAAGCAAGAGCCGTTCTTATGATCTCTCTCTCTCTCTCTCTCTCTCTCTCTCTCTCTCTCTCTCTCTCTCCCGTAATACAGTCAAGCCCTTTCCAGCACGTGCGATCTGCCGCCGCAGCTTTGTACCTTGCAAATGCAAAATCCGGGGTTTTTGCATTTGCAAGGTGCAAAGCGCGGGGCAGATTGCGCATGCTGGAAAGGGCTTGACTGTATTACGGGAGAGAGAGAGATCATAAGAATGGCTCTTGCTTTTTCTTGCAAGGAGAGAGTGACTCCTGCCTCCCACTGTCATCAACATCTTCTTCTTTGGGTTAGTGAATCAATTAATTTGGGAAATGATCTCACTATCATGAAAGTCAGTGTTCTCTGCCCGTGGGGCGTTTGGAAGAAAATGCCCCGCGACATATCCACATGCGTGTAAGGGGAATCAGAAATCCCGCGTTCAACGCCTAGCACGGCAGAAGAGAAAACGCAGCTGTGAGCAAATACTGGGAAAACCTGATTGATCAGAAGGAAGGAGGCAAAGAGGGAGGGGTGGTGGTGGACGGAGGTCCCACTGGTATTTGTGAAACACTTGGTCGGCAGTGCTTAAAGTCAACGTCCTGGCTCCCACCCACCCACCCAAAGCCACGAAGTCCCCCAATTGCGCAGCCCAGAATCACCCTCCCCTCAGGGGCAGCAAGGACGCCCGGTGTTTCCCGAGACAAGAAGTTCCGCTGTGCAATGAAAGCGCCCTGGCTCTAGGCTCGCGGGCTCAAAAAACAACATGAGCCGAGGTCGCTCGGCTCCGCTCAGCTTCGTTTCCTCAGCCCCAGCTGCTTTCAGTCCGCTCGGGAGGAGGAGGAGGAAACGAAGCTGAGCGGGCGGCGACCTCGGCTCGTGTTGTTTTCTGAGCCCGCGAGCCTAAGCTCAGAAAACGCGAGCCGCCGCCACCACCTCCTCCCCCTCCTCCTGAGCGGACTGAAAGCAGCTGGGGCTGTAGAAGGAAAAGTGTCTTTTTTCAGCCTTGCATTATTTTTGCAGAGTGGTAGTCATTGACATAAATATCCATCATCACATTTGTTCTTGTTACTGATATCCTCTGCAGAACATAGTTATTAGATTTTAAAAAATTTTTTAAAAAATGTTACTTTTTCTGATTTACTGCCAAATTTTGACTGCTCTACAGTTTTTGAGACAGCCTGTGTACTTGTTAATCTCTCTTTGAGATGTTAATAGACTTATTTCATCCAAGACCAATAATTATGTTATGTCTGCAATTCTCCCTGCAAGGGGAAAAAGAAATCATCTTCTTAGTCATCGTTATTATGATAATAATTACAGTTATTTGTATGCCTTCCACTAGAGTAACTCTAAGTGGCTTGCAACTAGCTAAACAACACAAAGCAGCATCCATGAAATCAGTTCATTTTACAATCTTAAAACATCTATTGTTTTAAGGCTATTTTACTGAAAAATGTTAAAGTGGGGAGGATAGATAATGAGTTTGTAACTGCTAAAAGGAATAACAATCAATCAGAATGGAGTTGGAAGGGACCTTGGAGGTCTTCTAGTCCAACCTCTATATCATTTCAGATTAATATCTTTCCTTAAAAACTTCCAGGGATGAAGCACCCACAACTTCTGAAGGGAAAGCTGTTAAGGTTCTTTATCTTTTTTTCTTTTCTTCATTGTATTTTCTGCACTTTTCTTTTTTTCTCTTTTCTTTTTATATTTCAGTGTTTGTCTTTTATCTATGTAAAAACTCTCAATTTTTTTAAAAATGTGTTTCTGAACACCTGCTGGAGACATAAAATGGCTTTTCTCCTTAAAAAGCTTTTACAAATCTCCAAATCTACACCAAAAAACATTGATATTTTTTTTCTGGGCTCAACATTTCTACTGTGCAAGGTTCTAGAGGTAAAACACACAGCTTGTAGTAGTTAAAATTCCATTTGAAAAGAGTGAATGAGCATAAGCACATCTCAAAGCCTTATACTTGACATCTTACAACACTATTGCTAAGATAAATGAAAAGAGAATAAATAAGAACTGTCCTCCAATGAGGAGGGATTATAATAATTGTTTTTTCTTAGGATAATATCCAGTTCCTGAATTCTGTACCCTTACTGTAACAAAAGATTGGCAATTCCTGAAGATATTTTTTTCTGGAAAAAATGAATGAGTGTTGCATTTTACAAATAGGGCATCATCCTTTATAGGAGTCCCAAACTTGGCAACCCCTGCTTTATAGGTTCATGCCTTTTTGTCAAGCTAAGATGATAAGCTTTCACTGAAGATATTCCCCACACAAGAGAACAGAACCACAATAATTACATCCAAATGGAATACCTTTTGAACAACAAATTCTCCTTACATGCCAGGAGAGAAACATAAGGGTGTTCCTTTTTGCAGAAAACAAGAAATTAGACGGGTGTAACTTCAGTCTGGGGGGTAGTTTTGTTTGGAAATGTTGTGGTTTCCCTCTTTTTGAAGCCATTTGCTAGGGGGGAATGGGCACAGCCAGAGGTATTCAGATGATTCGGTTCCTCAACTCTGCTTGGTTTTCATTTTAGCTACAGTATAAAAACTAAAAGGTTCTCCAGAACAAGAGCACATAAGTACTCCTTATTTTTCAGTTTATATCCCTACTTTATCTCCTTTTGGCTTTCAGTGGTATTTATTTTATTCTGTGGGATGGTCTTAAAAGATTTCTGTGATAAGCTAAAATTAGACTTGTGGTTTGTGCTTGAAATCCATTCCCTTAAAATTTCATGTATCCATTCCAGAATCTGGGTGACATCAGTTTACTTAGTTCTTTTCAGAAATCTGGTGTAATTCATAAGATACCTGAGACTCATTTTTGTCTCTGTAAAAGTTTTTCTAGTATTTTCGTTGTAGTCCTGCTCTTAAAAGCAACAAGACACCAATCCACAAAGCAGAGTAGGGTTGAGTGATCCTATGGAAATGTTAAATATTGGTAACATAAGCTAGTTTACTAGGCACAATCTCTTTTTTCATTTACAGAGAAAATGAAAAAGGAAAGAAAAAGAAAACATTTTTAAAATGCTTCCAGGTTAATGATGATTTATTAAAGATGTATGCTGCCAGACTCTAAATGACTCTGGGTGGCTCACAGTAATGAAAGAAATTACAAGAGATTTTGAATGGGCTGGGCACGTGCGATGCGGTTCAGTGACTTTAACCTAATCATTACTGGAAAACAATTAAACTTCCTATACATCTCCTGCAAGAATTTCAGACTTTTGCTTGTAGCAATTCATGTATTTTTCTTCTATGGAATTTCTACTTGTTTCTTGCACTTTCTATATTAGAATCCCATCACTGTTTCTTATGAATTGAATAAGTTAATTATGTGTTGTGTGAGAAATGCTTCACTGGGTTTCTATTTTATTGTAATCTTCTGAATATTCTTTTTGAAAGGTAAATAAATTGGGGGGGTTTGTGAGAAAAGGTTTTTCTAAGCTGTTTTTCAAAACTACAGTTTTCCTTAGAGGTCTGCAATAATCCCTCCCTCAATTTGTTAATTTAGCAATTGCTACCCTTTTTTATTTTTATTTATTTTATTTTATTTTTTTATTTTATTTTATTTTTTATTCATTGGATGACTTGAGTTCTGGAGAGATGGAGAGAAGCTGATTTCTAAGAAAGCAGGATGTCATATATGAGATAGTTATTTATTTAGCTTGTGATTCTTAATTAACAGTTTTCATCCCCTCTCTCAATTTTTCTGGTTTAGATACAAGAACCTTCTATGTGATTCTCATTTTATAAACAGGGGCGAGGGGGGAATCATGCCCATTTCATGCCCACAATCTTGCTTGTTTGAACAGATGAGTTTGTTCCCTTTTTTCTCCCATGAGCTGTTCAGAGCATCCAGAAGTGGGAGGTGCTTCAGTCTCTTCTGGAAAGGCTGGGCTTAAAACTCCCGGATGCTCCTCCTCCTCCACGGGACACCTCCCCAGCGTCCCCCAGTTTTAGCTCAGCCTTCGTGGTAAGAGGTTGTGCACTCCCTGACTGGAACGGTTTTCTGATTCAGCTAGTCAAAATTCAGGTTTGCTCTTGGGTTAATTCGGCTTGTAAATTTTTCCCCAATTAATTTGGTGATTTCAAGGCTTGTGGCTCTATTAGGTCATCCCCCCGATCAGTTTGAGAGCACTTCTTTGTGGCTGGCGGAGCCTGCCACTCCGCAGGCATCCTGAGACGGCCGCTTCAGGCAATTAGCTTATCTAATCCCCCGATCTTATCTCTGCGATCTTGGCAGAGCGCTCGCAGCCGCAGCTCACTTCTTGCTGTTTCGACTGTCAGGATCATTTATCTGACAATTTAGAGAGTCAGCAGCAGCGGCTTGTTAAACTGCTCAGGCAATTAACATCGAAGATTCTGCCTTCCCGCCATTTTCAAAGGCTGGCTTCAAGTTCGCGCCCTAAATATCACAGGCACCATTCCCTGCTGGTTTCCCTTCTCCGGGACCGGGGCAGGTACCTTCCCACTCCGCTTCCCTGGCATTATTTCTCTTTTATCTTGCTGGCGTTGGATAAGCAGGCTAGTCCTTAAACAGGAATTTTTTCTCTCTCTCTTTTTGCAATTGCTTTTGGATCATTACATTGGAGTGAAACCGCAAGTGCCATTTCAAACAGCGGGATGTTTTTGACAGGAAAGGATCCATCCAGGCCCTGTATAGCTGGTTTCCTTGTTGGGGACCAGGGATCCAGAATATTTCTGGCTTGGAGGGTTTCCCTTGTTGGGGACCCTTAGATACTGTTTCCCATATACACGGTTTTACATGTAGATATAGGCACGTATGTGTATGGGTATGTATGTATGTATGTGTATGTATGTGTGTGTATGTGTATGTGTATATATATGTGTGTGTGTGTGTGTATATGTATGTATGTATGTGTGTGTATATACATATACATATACACATACACATACACATACATACATACATACATACATACATACATACATATATATATATATATATATATATATATATATATATATATATATATATATATATATATATATTCTTACATTCCTGGAGAAGTGTTCTACTTTCAACGACAGGGGTAGGCATCACCCCTAAGTACTAATAATATTAATACTAATAATACCGGAATGAGGCCTTCGTCATCCGACATTCCTCGTTCTTGTGGGTCAGCCTCTGACAACCCCAAGTCCATCTGATGGATCGACCCCACCTCCATGGGAACATCTTGGTCATCTAATTCCACCTTTTCCCGAAGACCCTGGACTACTATGTCAGGGATATTGGGGAATACCTGAGTTTGACGATGTCCCATATGAGCAAAGGATCGAGCAGACAGGGATTCCGCTTCTGAAGTAGCCGAAAAGTGTCTGGTCCGGATGGATTGCTGAACTCCAGTCACAATGCCCTTTTGTATGGCCATCTCCATCCATTGCCTCATTTCGATGGGAATAGTCTCAAGTAATCCCTCCTCCTGTCTTAAACCGGCGGCCATAGGAGTGAAGGTTGCCTCTGGGATTCGCCAGGCAGTGCTCATTGGAGGAGATATGCCTATGGGAGGCTGTCCAGAAATAGCCTGTCTGGGCTGGGTGGATAAGTCCAAGGGCCCCAACAATGTACTTGGGCCTGATCCGATTTTTGTGTCATAGCCATCTTGTCTGCCTCCCTGGCCCATTTCTGCCACTGCCTTTCCAAGGCTTGGTGTCGTCTATGGGCATCCTTATCCGCCACCTTAGAGGCCTTTTTGGGGCCCACTGACTTATCTCGGGACTTATTTGTCTTGGAGCGGAAGATGTTGTCACCTTCCATTGTGGAGGACTGAATCTCGTGTCTCTAACTTTAATTTTTTTAAATGCCTATATCTATATGTAAGCCCGTATATATGGGAAACAGTATCTTAGGTTCCCCAGCAGGGGAAACCCCCCAAGCGCTCCAAGCCAGAAATATTCTGGATCCCTGGTCCCCAACAAGGGAAACCAGCTATACAGGTCCTGGATGGATCCTTTCCTGTCAAAAACGTCCCGCTGTTTGAAATGGCACTTGAGGCTTCGCTCCAATGTAACGATCCAAAAGCAATTGCGAGAGGGGAAAAAAAATTCATGTTTAAGGACTAGCCTGCTTATCCAACACCAGCAGGCTAAAAGAGAAATAATCCCAGGAAAGTGGAGTGGGAAAGTACTTGCCCCGGTCCCCAAGAAGGGAAACCAGTGGGGAATGGCGCCTGTAATATTTAGGCGTGAACTTGAAGCCAGCCATTTAAAAAGGCGGGAAGGCAGAATCTCCAATGTTAAATGCCTGAGCTGTTTAACGAGCCGCTGCTGCTGACTCTCCAAAATGTCAGACAAATGATCCTCTAAGGAGAAGTGAGCCATGGCTGCGAGTGTTCCGGCAAGATCGCAAAGATAAGACGATCAGGGAATTAGATAGGCTAATTGCCTGAAGTGGCCGTCTCAGACTGCCTGCGAAGTGGCAGGCTCCGCCAGTGACAGAGCTGCTCTCAACTGAACTGGGTGATAACCTAATAGAGGCACAAGCCTTGAAATCGCCAGATTAATAGGGGGAGAAATTTGCAAGCCGAATTAACCCAAGAGCAAACCTGAATCTTGACTAGCTGAATCAGAAACCGTTCCAGTCAGGGAGTGCACAACCTCTTACCACGAAGGCTGAGCTAAAACTGGGGGAGGCTGAGGTGGTATCCCGTGGAGGAGGAGGAGCGTCCCAGAGTTTTAAGCCCAGCCTTTCCAGAAGAGACTGAAGCACCTCCCACTTCTGGATCCTCTGAACAGCTCATGGGAGAAAAACTAGTTTTAATCTGTTCTTCCCAATTTTTATCATGGCTGTTTTAATTGTATACGTGTATATCTGTGAACTACTGAATGTTCTTCGTTGAATTGCAGTGGAATATAAATGTAATTCATATGTTAAATCTCCTATGAAATTCAGTTTTAACATACCAAGGAATTCCAAAATGGAAAAAAAAAAAACTGAACCTTCACCCTTCCATCTAGAAATGATATTCAAAATAACTAGGATATCCCTTTGCTTTATTTTAATTTACTTCTGGCTATACTAAGCTTGAGTTGGCAGTAGGGCATCAAAAGTTAGTATCTTTCAACATTTTACTAACCCGAAGAAAAAAATAGATTCAGTTTTGTTTTGCCAGTGAAGTCCACTTGTTTGTTTACACATTCTATCTGTACAATTTAGTGGTCGGACTCAGCTTTTCATGAAAGGAATTCTATAGAGTGATTAGTTCTCTGCATTCCCACGTCGATAAACATCAGTAATGGAACTACAGTGACTCATATACTACATTAAACACCAAACTGATATTTATCAGTGGCAAAGCTCCCATTGTCTTTCATTTGGGCAGGATTGAACCTTATTACTGCCCACTTTGTAAAATGCCTTCTGGTAATAGAGGCTGAAATAATCAGAGAAAAACGCTGATCCTGAAAACAACTGCTGCATTTCATCACCACCTCTTCTCCCTTATTAAACTAATGTTTTAGCATTGAAAATACAAAACCGTGACTCTGAAAGACATGAAACTATCTGTATTCACAGAGAGACCCCATCGTTTTTTGTAGGAAGGAAAATAATATTGACACTATTACCGCTTGCAACAACCACAAAAAAGCTAGAGACATATGTATGTTTTCACATTGAAAATAAGTAAGCTCAAAAGAGCAGAAAACAGGAAATAATGCAGGATTCTCCCTAAAAATGTTCAAATTCTAAACATTCTACATATATACTTATTACACTAGAGTATTTCTTATTTTACACACCTTCACTCATTAACGCAAGTTCATTGCTTACAGAACAAATGTAGTATTAAATACAATATTTAAAAAATATCTAGGGCAGTGAAAGCTTTCAGATAAAAACATAATTAAAACACTAATAAACTGCCTTTAGAGCAACAAGATGCATAATTTTATTAGCTCAATGTTTTTTTCCTTAGTATCATTTTCTGTGCTTACCTTTGCAAACAAGTACTATGATGTATAAAAGAGCATTTGGAATTCCTATCTCTACAAAATCTATCATGCCATCTAACCATACAGGTAAACCAAGCCAAGAACTAAGTAATATTTTA
This sequence comes from Notechis scutatus, assembly GCF_049901735.1. Lineage (NCBI taxonomy): Eukaryota > Metazoa > Chordata > Lepidosauria > Squamata > Elapidae > Notechis > Notechis scutatus. The sequence continues at coordinate 191,867,094 of NC_142011.1, forward strand.
TGTGTACATGTTCACGACATAATGCAACTCCTTTCCTAAATTAGACTTCCAAGTTGTAGTTTCATAAAAAAACTACAAAAATCAGTATCCAAAAGTTTCATTCATCTGCCTATTTCACATAGATCAGTGGAAGTTATTTAGGGCACATTAATGTTAAGAAAAAAAAATATTCCAGTTGTTTAACTGATACACTCCTTTCTCCACTTGAGCTACATTACTTTTGCCACACACAATCAACATCACAATTCAGAAGACACTTCCTTCTCAGAAATCAAATTCCAGAAGTCTAGTGGAAATACTCATAATCTCTCCGTACTTATCTATTCAAACAGGTTAATTAATACAAACATTTTTGAATGGTGGTGGTAATGATGAAACTGATCTGATATACATTCCTTTTTTCCAGACATACACAATTAGTCGGCATGTTGCATCAAAATAAATATTATCTATATAAATGTAAATTAATTAAATATTCAGTTATCTATCAATAATTGCAAATTCATAATAAAAGGATTTAGCTTATTAATGTATCTGTAATGCAGTCTAGGAAAGTTCTTTCATCACCATGTTTCATTCCTTTCACAATCTTTGCAAAAATAATAATAATAAATCTTACTATAATTATCAGCAAGATAAAAAACAGAAGCACTGACAAAATACAACAAAACCAGTGTATTCGTCACAAATTACTTACAGAGTTAAGATTTTTAAAAAATGAAAGATTAAATAAGAAAAAGTATAATTGGTGATTGGAAGGGTCCAATCTAACACTAGGAAACATACTAGCATTCCTTCATAGTATATCTGGTTTTTATTAAGAGGTGGTTAGGATACACCTGCACATAAATTACTATCAAAGGAGAATGAAAAGTGCATGAATTAAGGTCTCAGACGCAGGTTCATTCAAACCACAAGAACACCTCTCAGTGAATGAAATCCAATTGTAATTCCCACCATATACCATACTGAAATGAGTCAAGGGAAAGGTACATCTGTGTGTTCAGAAAACAAGATGGTGAATATTAAAGGCTCCAAGTTGAAACTCGCCAACATGAATTGGTAATAACTCCCCAATACTACCCAATGTCAAAAGCACTTAGCTCTCCGTAAATCTAGGGACAGTAGAGAGTAGAGACTGAAGCTGCAATAAAGGCTGCAATCAGCTAGCATTTTTACTTTACACCTTAATGAAAAACCATCCAAGAGAATCAATGATACCGATGAGCCATTGGAAAATAAGAGTTTAAGCCAGCAGGAGGGTTGGCTAATGTGGATTCTTGTTTCCAATATGCTCATATCAGTTTATGTCCAAATTAAAACATTTGAGATGCATCATGAGACCCAGAAAAATCCTCATAAAAACTTGGATAGGACAATGTCTAAGCTTCTTCAATTGTGAAAGAATAGCAGCTATCTCCATACATTTAATATGCAGTTTGACTTTTAAGTAACTTGGTGGCAGTAAGTATATACCTTACTCTTAGAATAATAATAATTAAAAAATAGAAGTTTGGCACAGATGGCTTTATTTTTTTGGTTACCAAATTCTAAGATCTCCAAAAATTACATATTTAAAAGAAGGGACTTCATTGATTGCATTTTTTTCAATTTGCTATTGAAGTTTGTCGCAGATAAGTCTTCCTGATAAACATGTAATTTTGTTTGGAGCAATTAATTTTAAATCTTTACACCATAGAGAATTCTGCTAAGACCCACCGACTTCTCCTGAGCACTGCATCCACCATAGGCCTCCAGCAATGCTGCAAATACTTATTGGTGGGATTCCTATTTGGTTAAGGCAACTATCACTGAGTCCATCTAGATATTGAATACAGAATGTAAGAATGCCATCCTGTTTCAATCCTCAGCAGATTAGAATCTTTGCAACATCATCACAATTCAACTGTATTTTCCTATAGGATCTATAGTATCTAATTACAAAAAGTAGTCATTGGTTCAGTGACATAAAGGATAGCTCTGCCGAAGGTGGATTATAAATCAGTGAAGACAACTTATAAGGACTGGTATTGCCCACACATTAGGAATTGTAATATACCACACTGATCCAGGGTGGATTTGCCCTCCCTAAATCCTGCTTTCTCATCAGCTAAGTGTTTCTGCTCGTCTGTCAAATCCAATAAATTATAATACAAGAAATAGGCATATACTTGCTGAGCACACTAAATAGACTAACCGGATGGTCGCATAAAGAGCTTGTATTATTGCTGTTCTTAGGGATGGGGACAATGATAGATTGGTCCAGTCTCCTAAGATTTGAAATGTATTATTGATGTGAGCAAAAAGGGAAGCCAACACAGAACTAACTAACTAATTTATATAGCCACCCATTTCACCAAAAGTGAATCTGGGTGACATGCAACTAAGGTAAAAAAGTCATTTCTCTACAGCAACTCTGGTGGTGTTAGGTCACGTCTGGGGTTTCTCTTTCTCTCTCTGTCGTAAATTAGTTTAAGAAACTCTGATATGAAATCACAGGCCAGGAAGTGATGTTGTGCAGAGACTAATATGGAGACTGAAAAATAGAAAGCTATATAGTGTACCGTTTTTTCCATCTAGTATCTACATCCCTAGTTTTCAAATGCTGTTTCCCCTTATGCAACAATAAGACAATTACCTTCTTAAATAGGGACATGAAAAAATGGTTCCCAATTTGTTTGCACAGGAGCTTAAATAATAAAGTTTGTGGCCTCAAAGTTGGAGGCCACAAACATCTAGCTTTTTCTTATTATTTCTCAAGTACAATAGAAATAATCAATTTTTCTACAAGCATCAGTATACATGGTTCCAAGCAAACAATAAGCTGGGTTCTTGCAATATAAAATTTGATGTAGGAGAATAAAAGTTAGAGGGGTTGAAAGCAGTGAGCGAAACAGAAGAACATACATTTGGCTCAGCACAAGTGCTAAGATTTGTTGAAAAAAAGAAAAGGGTTAATTCAAAAGATTCATTTCACTTGTGTATTCGCTCTCAGTTAATGCTTAAAATATAATATGAGCTTGTAGCATATGACAGATATCAGACTGCTGGATCAGACCAAGACCTCATTAGCACATAATGCTAAATCTCTTGATATACTGACTCTTCATATAGGCAGCTTGTTTAGTCTCTCCCTTCATTCAAATGGAAAACACAACCCAGAATGGAAAGCTTTGTGTATCATCCAAACTTGGGCAACTAGTTCCTTTCTCCCAAATATGTCAGACTCATAAAATAAGGAAGGAGGAGGAGGGGGGGGGAAGAGAATTTATTCATGGCTTACAAATCTCAACTTGTTGGCAAGCAGTAGACAGGAGTCCAAGTTTGGATGTCATACACAGGTTTCTGTTTCAGCAATGTTTTTTATCACTTGAATGAAGAGGAGGAGGAGGGAAAGGAAAAAATGAGCTGGCTGAACCAGCCGCAGTCTGCTTAGATGGGATAAGAGAGAAATTTTGGCTTACTATTAGAAGACTCCATTTGATCCAGACTCCAGTTTCCAGCACCGGCCAAGAAGATACTTCTGAGAAACCTAAAAGCAGACTTTTTTCCCAGGAGATGTAGATGCTGTTTCTATGGACACTAGTTGGCACCCAGCATCAGCTCCTCAGAGGTGTAACTGCTTGTGCATGTGAAGAGTCTATTAATTTATTATGCCTAACAGCATTGACAAAATCATCTGCCACAAATTTATGTTTTCTTTTTCTCCATAGGCCATCTAAATTTGTCACCATTAGCAACATAGTGTGAAAGTTAGTATGAATAGTCTCTATTGTCAATGTGCATCATACGTTAGTGGCAATCTATCTATTTACAAAGAATGTTTCCCAAGTGGCCAAATTGTAATTTGTTGTTGGGGGAGGGAAATCAGTTGCTATTAGTATTGTCTATGATTCTCTGTGTATTTGTATGTACGTGTATTTCTTAATTTAGAATTCAGAATGAGTTATTTCATATATTGCTCCTGAAGAGCTCCTGGTAACTTCAATACAGGTAGTCCTCGACTTGCAACCATTCATTTAAGGATCGTTCAAAGTTGAAAAAAGAGACTTATGACAGGTTCTCACTCTTACGACTATTGCAACATCCCCACAGATGAAAATTTGGGTGCTTCCTAACGGGTATGTATTTACATTGCATGCAATGTCATGGAGTTCTGAGATTGTAATCTGCAACCTTCCCAGTGAGATTCTGACAACCAAGGAAGCTAGATTCACTTAATCACATGATTCACTCAACATAGAATAGAATAGACATTGCAAGCAATATTTTTATTGGCCAAGTCTGATTGGACACACAAGGAATTTTTCTTGGTGTAAATACTCTCAGTATACATAAAAGAAAAGATAAATTCATCAGGAGTTGGGAATCATAAGGTATGACACTTAATGATAGTCATAGGGTACAATAAGCAATCAATCATACTAGGAAACAGGCAATATAAATTGTAAGTACCGTATTTGCCGGCGTATAAGACGACTTTTTGCCCTGAAAACATGCCTCCAAGTGGGGGGTCGTCTTATACGCCGGCAAACGTTGTTGTCACTCGGTGCAAGAGCGACGGGGCGGAGCTCCGCAACTTGCGAAGCCCCTTCAAGCCCAGCCGGAGTCTCTCTTCCTCCTCCTCCCCCACCCACCCACCCACTCCGCTCGTGCGAGCGGACAGGCAGGCTCCAGGCTTTGCCCCCATCCCTCACCTCCTTCCATCCCCTCCACCACCACCCCAGTGGCAGAAACTTCGCCGCACGTGGGGACGAGTGGAGGGTGGGGGAGAGCAGCGACGCAGCTCAAAGCTGAGAAAGCGCCATCCTTGCTTTTGTGCTTCGGGAAGAGTTCGTGTTTTTGTTTTTTTGTTTTTCTCCCAGGAATGGGATGCTGCTCGTGCGATTTTCTTTGGGAATTTTCTCTTCCCGGTTTCAGCCTTTGCTCGAATCCTCCTCCCCCATTCACTTCTGGAAAGGATGCTTGTGTAACTCTTTTCCTAAGCGTTGCTGGGGTGGAGGGGGCAGTGTGCAGCGTGAGCGAGAGGCTCTTTTCCTTTCTCCCTGAGCGCAAAACCGTCTGCCTTCTTCTCTCTTGGACGGACCGAGCAAGGCTAATAAGATAATAATAAGATAATAAGATAAGATCCTAAGCGCGTTGTGGAAACAGATCTGGATCTCATTGGAGAAAGGTAGCAAATGAATGAACTGGACTTTTGGCAAGTCTCGGGTAGGAACTCGACGCTTTCTGGAAAGTTAGTGAGCAGGAAAATAGACATCCTTTCCGCTTTCTCCCAGCGTGGGTATTTCATTATCCCTCCCTGTAAGAAGTAACAACCACAAAGCCAAGGGAAAAAGCGATGCGCAGGAAAAAGCCACAGTAGGAAGCAAAGATTTCTCCCCCCTCTCTCTCTGAAATAATTAATGTCGCAATCAGTGTGGTGCACCCTTGGAGACAAATTGGTTGGGGAGGTGGAAAGATATTAAGAAACAACTCGACTGTTTTTCGTCCAGTTTTATTTTTATTTATTTATTTTCCCTGAAAAAGCAGATCGCTCAACGGTGTCACAAAGAAAGGGAGAGGAATTGAGTGCCAGCCTGAGAAAGGCGAAGCTGCCTCTCTAAAGCATTTTGGTGGCTTTGTAAGTTTGGGGGAAAGGGGGGGGTGTCAATCAAGAATTATATCCAGAATACCCCAAGTGTTACAACTTACCGTATTTGCCGGCGTATGACTTTTTGCCCTGAAAAACATGCCTCCAAGTGGGGGGTCGTCTTATACGGCAAGTATATAACAAACTCTATATTTTGAGTGGAAATGTTGGGGGCTCGTCTTATACGCCCAGTCGTCTTATACGCCGGCAAATACGGTATACAAGCAAAAAAGTTACAATCATACAGCCACAAGTGGGAGGGGATGGGTGATAAGGAGTGATGACAAGATTTAACAGTAATAGTAGTGCAGACTTTGTAATAGTTGAACAGGATAGAGGGAATTATTTGTTTAGCAGAGTGATGGCTTTCGGGGAAAAACTGTTCTTGTGTCTAGTTGTTCTGGTGTGCAGTGCTCTATAGCGTCGTTTTGAGGGAAGGAGTTGAAACAGTTTATGTCCGGGATGAGACAGATCTGTAAATATTTTCACAGCCCTCTTTTTGACTCATGCAGTATTCAGATCCTCAACTGAAGGCAGGTTGGTAGTAATTGTTTTTTCTGCAGTCCTAATTACTCTCTGAAGTCTGTGTCTGTCCTGTTGGGTTGCAGAACCAAACCAGACAGTTATAGAGGTACAGATGACAGACTCAATGATTCCTCTGTAGAACTGGATCAGCAGCTCCTTGGGCAGTTTGAACTTTCTGAGTTGGCGCAGAAAGAACATTATTTGTTGTGCTTTTTAATGACATTTTTGATGTTAGGTGTCCATATTAGGTCATGTAACAGCTAGAATTATTCATTTAATCATAGCAAAAAAGGTTGTAAAACGAGGCATGGCTCATTTAATAACTGTCTTGCTTAGCAACAGAAATTTTGGGCTCAGCTGTGGTCATAAGTCAAGGATCATACTCATTCATGATCTTAAATTGGAGTAGTCCAAGAAATATACCTAATTGGGTTGTGCAACGTCTTTCAAAGCATAAAGACCACCCATGTAGCATCTGTCTACAACTCCTGAAACCAAATATAACCTTTTGATGAACTGCATGACAACTGTATAAAGTAGGTTGCACAATCCCAGGAAATTATGATGTTTTAAAGGTTTTGAGTTTGTTGGATTTAATGTGATGAAAAACCTAGATAATTGCGATATCATAAAAAAACAGAAATTCTATTTCTACTGGGACATTTGTAATCATCATCCAAATAATTAACATCTTATGACATCTATAAGCTTTACCAGAGAAAGTGTTTCACAAAACAGGGACAGAACAGAAAATGCCACTAGATCTCTTCGCTAAAAAAATAAGCCTAAACAGAGTCTCTGCTTTATATATATAAATGGAGACCATATAATTCACTCAGGAGGAATTGTAACTGTTCTTTTACACAAAAGTGCCCAAAATATCATGCTAGTAAATCAATGCAAATAACATACACACTCTAATTTGTTTGTAGTCTCTAATAAAGTTACAGGATTATAGCCAAACTTATGCAGTTTCCACTCACACAATTTTTTTCTTCATACATACATACATACATACATACATACATACATACACACATATTCATATATATATATATATATATATATATATATATATATATACATATAAATATTCATATACATATACACATACACACACACACACACACATATATCCTCCAAATATGTCTCAAGTATGGAGTGGGATAATGAATCAATCCAGACTTTCAGAAACATGTGAATAATCTGTTGTGCTACTGGATGCTAGTCTATCCCACAAACACAAATTTAGATGCAATCCAATTTATGTAACATTTTACCTTCTCTCACATATAATAACAGTGAGAATCTGCCAACAAATCACAAGCGAAGATAATCTTCATAGCCATGAGAATCAATGAGAACCAAGCAATAATTAGTAAAACATGAATATCAAATGTGAAGTAAAGAGGAGCCAACAGAAAGGATTAACAGATTGTCGCTGATTCACTAATCGGAACCAAAATCTAGAAAAGAAAACTGAATTCCCATCATCAACTATCCACAGAAAGAAGGGTGATTATTGCAATTTAATAAGCCACCTTTCCCATTTAAGTGCATTAACGGCAGTCAACACCCTTGTTAAATACACACATATACTCAATTGTATACACGGAAATACGTATTTCAAAACTCCGCTAAAGACCTCCAAAGTTATGTAGCTTGAGGTTAGAATAAGTGAAAGCTTTTACACAACTTTACAAAAGTGAAGGAGAAAAGGAAATGGTAAAATAGTTCTTTCTGTCAATCTTAGTGACCAGGCAGGTTCATTCCCCAAAATACAGAAAGTGAAAGTAATGATGTCTCAAGGGTGCTTTTCAAAAGGCAACTGTACTTTGTTTTGCTTGAAGACTTTTTGCTTCTCATTCAAGTTCGCTTCAGTTCTGACTTCATCCAAGAAGCTTCTTGAATGAGAAGCAAAACATCTTCAAGCAAAACAAATGAAGTCTAGTTGTTGAAAAAGCATCTTTGGGACAACCGTGACCTGGATGGACTGTGAATCTCCCTAGACATAAAAATAATGAAATAAATAATGAAATAAACTTTCAAATGAAAAGTAGTCATCAAGTGACAGGTGGGCTCTTTAAAAGTCAATACATCATAGGGCCCAATAACCTAAAAACCATCATCTCTCACTAAACACTTTGGCTACAGTTTTGGCTAGAAAGCCACTGTACCTAGTTCAGCAGAGGTAGAATATTACCCAGGAAACTCCAGTTCGCTACTTACCAGATTTTGTACTCACTGAAACTACTGCTTTCCCAAGGACTGGATAACTATCACCAAATCTGATTAGCCAAGACTATGGATGGCAATCTCTGGTCCATTAAAGTTATTTGTCAGTGGGACTTTTGCTTCTTCTATAAGCAGCTTGGTAATTCCATTGTGCTGATTCTTTTTCTCTAGTATAATTCTAAAAGCTTTTAAAAATACCTTATGAGTAAATTGATAAAATACTTTTACGTTTTCTGGGATAACACAGTCTTGGGAAAAAGCCTTGAAAGTAAGTGCACAGTGAAATTTCCTTTGAAATAAGATTGCGAGGACAAAAAGTTCTGGATGTCATGGACACCTAAAACTACAGCTTATGCTGCATTATTCAACTAATTAGGTTTAGAGTCCCACAAAGATGAGGAAAGATGCCAACTGATCAAAGTGCTTTACAAGAACTAGTGGATGGATTAAAACACTGTTCATCCAGTTAAAAGCCATTTGGAATCTACATATCTGGAATTATGTCCCATCTTCTTTATGCTAAATATTATTGCATGATATTTCTTCATTAAACATTGGAACACAGCACTATAATTAATCCTTTGTTGAGTTCAAAGATATTAAGACTATGAAACTAGAAATATAAATTATTCAGCTTGACCATCTTAAAAGAACTCGGAATTATTCAGCTTGACCATCTTAAAAGAACTCTGAATTTTCTGCTTATTCTTTCATCCAGCACCAAAGTGTCCAATAATAGGTAAGAAGATGGACAGAAAGACAGTTTATCTAATTTCTCAAGTTGTTTTTTAGCAGCCAAAATAAAACAAAAACAAGACTAAAAAAGAAAACAGTATTTAAATACTGTAAAAATAAAAATCAACAGCAACTGCTTTTACATTTCAACACTGGTTTTGCCTTTTATGAATTATGCAAAATAAATCTAACTATATTAATACAATGTATTTGTATAAAATTATACATTTTATACATATACACACAGAAAATAAGAATACTTAAATGTATGCATATTTTAGGCTTAAAATAAAGGCATTAAGCAATTATAATGCATATTGTTTTGTCCAGCAGTCACATATATTTTATCTGTATATGGCTGCTCTTTCTTATTTCCAATACTGTATTCATCCATTAATTAAATTATATTCTTTATTTCCGTACATGATTCAACCCCACAATCGTGAAAGGAAAGAGAGACAGGGAAAAAAACATAATCACAGAAGACATTATATTGCTTCTCTCTCTATTCTACAAAATAATCCATGTTTGGGGCAATAGAGACATCTGGAAGATTGAATGGGATGCTTCCCAGGAAGCCTATGAAAGAACAAAAGGAAAAGGAAAACCCTACAGAGTTCCTTACAAGTTTTTGCATATGGCCCAGTTCTGAAAAATGTTAACCAAATGCAGATATGCTTTTATTCTTCCCGGACTTATTACTTCGAGAGTGTGCACGCGGTCTACAATTTGTATCAGTGTTTCAACCATGAATGTTTAATTGCATTTCAATGCCTGCAAAGCTCTGCCGGGCCTTTACTCTTAGCATGTGCAATCCCCAATTACTCTACAAATAACCTGTTCTCAATCAGCTACCAAGCATTCATCACAAGTTCTCTTTCCTTGATAACCACACATGTTAAGCTTCCAAAGCATGGGAAAAAAAGGCGAACATATTCATATGATTTCTTTCACTGTGATAATGTAGGATTTATATCCGTTCTACTTATTAGAAATAAACAAAAGACAAGTGGGCTTACTAAATGCACAAAAACTATTGAATCAAACTCCAGGACCAAGGAGGAGGATTAAATGAAGTGTGATTACATGAAGAAAAAGGCCCACGTATAAATAAATCTTCTCCATTTTTATCATGGGATCTGTTTTAGAGAACTTATGGATGTTCAAGAATTAACCGAGTGTAAATGTGGTGAAAAATGGAACACAAGTTATTTGAGATATTAGTCAACAATTCTGTGTAAGGCCTGGGTATGTGTTCTTGCATAATTATAAATGAACCATTCCAGAATTTTTTAAATCAGTTTATAGTTTGTCCAAGAGTTCCAGTGGGCAATGGAACATATGTTTTATTTCTTGCCTACTATTCATCAAAACAATATGGGTTTTAATTAAATAAACTGCACTGGTTAAAATTTGGCTAATTCCTATAACAATGCTCTCTCCAGCTACCCTGTCCCTTCTCAAAAGGCTGCCCAAACTACAAGCATGTTGTACATGCAAAATTCATCCATCATTTGGGGTTTTATACTTTCTGTTTAACTCTTCTCACAGAACCATATTCACAAGAAATCCTTTTCAGGATTTGTCAAAAACAATTACGGTCTCCCGGTAGATCGTCCTAGCAAAAGTTGATGATAGAATGAAATAAAAGGCCAAAACATCACTCTACATGTACATATACAAAGTTCTAGACAAGATACTGGCTTCTGGATTTTTGACCACAATTGGATTGATATATTCAGTAGTATTTTAAATAGTGTTATATACATTGCATTTATTTGCAACTATCTGTAATCCAACTATATAAGTGATTCTAAATAGCTTATAATGGTAATAAAAAACTGAAATCCAAAATATTATTTTTAAAAAATTAATGGAGTCTTCCAAACTTGCTCCCCAAAACCTGTAAAGAAAATGAAGATATTTAATTGCTTCTTAAATAATCAAATGTTGGGACCCAACCTGATCTCAGCGAGTAACACTGGCAACAAAAATGTCATTTATCAAGTTTCTCACCTTCTGATCTGTGGGCATCTATTTCATGTAGATAATTTAGAATAGTTTCTTTCAGTTTATTTAATTTATCATATTTGTACAGCCTCCATCTCACAAAAGAAGGACAATTAGTTTTCCTCTTGCTGATTTAGTATGTTGTACGTTGTATTGAATATTTCATAGAATGTTTTCAATCTGGTATGAATCCAAAAAGTTGTGTAAGTTTCCTAGCTGGTGTAATATCTCCATCTTGAACGTTAGGGTGCTGTACCCCATTCTTAAAAAAACATTCTTGACTCAGTCATTTCTGAACCGTTGGATAGTTTACAACTTGACATTCATGGTAAGGCTGTTGAAAAGGAGGTTCAATTCCAACTACAGATGAGATGTATTATCAGAATCCCTTTCTCTCTGGATTTAGGGGATAGGACTGAATTGGTTACTCTTGTGGATAAATTTCCAAGTTGGTTACTCTTGTGGATAAATTTCAGGAAGTGATGAAGATTAGATGCATATTTTAAGATTACGGCATACCACAAGAATGCTGCATAACCGTAAGGTTTTTATTATTTAGTCTATGTAGATCTGTCTTTAAGGATGACCTGGAAGCTGTAGTTGGCAGTGAATTGCAGCTACTTGCCTCCTGAATGGAAGTGGTCAGTTCAGCTAAACAACATCTGTTCTGTGCAAGTTGGATTGGTTGCAGATAGAAAGCTGAGCCCAGTTCAGGGTGCTAGTTGCTAATTTATAAACTCTTTTACTCTTGGATCCTTGCTTCATCTGTCTTCTCCAACTAGAATCTGTCTATTTTCTGCCAAATCAGATTAGCCAATGAATCACCTTCAAAGCCAAGCCTTGGTATCATTAGGGGCCTGCACTATTTGTACCTTGTCAAGTCAAAGATAACTAAGTCATTTTTGATCTTTATTTTCTTCTCTTTGTCCTTGATCGTAAGAAAAAATAAATAAATTGAATCTCCCCAACACTGTTGTGAGTTTCCATACATAGCTGGCAAAACCCATTTTCATGTTGGAGTTCTTTGAGAAAGAATTCTGCTTGCACTCCTATAGTTCCACTATCATTCTGAATAACAAGTTTCATGCTGCTCATAGACACCAATATGCCAACAGATACCTTAAGAATAGTTAAATCACTGTTCTATTTTCTTTTCTTTTAATCATTTTAGAAAAAAAAATAGTAAAATAGTAAAAGCAAAGCAACAGCTTTTATTTAGCATCAGGTTTAGTTACAAAAATGCCTCATAATCTTAGATACGTTTCTACAAAGTATCAAAGCGGTACATTGCATTTGAAGCATGCCCACACACACACACACCCAAAATGGTGAAGATAATCAGAAAGGGTTGAAAGTAGGAAGGTGGAAAAATATAAAGGCAACCAAACTCATCAGTTTACCAGTAATCTATGGGCACCCATGTTGAAAACAGACCAGTGGTTCCATGGAAGCCATTTTTAAATTCCACATGAATCAAATTAGCTCCCTGTCTGGAATTAACAGGGCAGCTAACCTCGCCAAAGATACACTATACAGAAGAATATTCTGATACAAATGGGAAACCAAGCATCTAGGTCAACATCCTTTGTATTCTCACAACTTACTCAATGGGAACTTCATATTTATCCTTGTTCTATGGGGCGTAGGATTTCATACATACATACATACATACATACATACATACATACATACATACATACATATACATACACACACAAAAAAACATATATAAAAACTGTCTATAACTGTCTACAACTGTCAAATCTCAAGTAAAGTACTTTGAGTGACAAACTGGATTAGGTATCTGGAAAGCTTAACAATATTTCTTCAGCCATGCTGTTATACCAAACCAACTAAACATTCCAGAGAATGATTATATATGTTTTATTCCTTTACTTGAAGAAATTCAACAAATTTCAGTACACTGAATTCTTTTGTTACTTCTCATATTATCTTACTCAATTTAACTATATTTTCTTCAAGCTTTCTTCAACTGCACATCTCTAAGGAAAGGTCTGAACAAAGCCAAGATAAATTTTCAAATCAAGAGAAGGATACCAATCTTTGGTGGAGAACTATTTTATACAAAATAGTTTCATGAAGATTCAATTGCTTGAATCTCCAGTGGAATAGAAAAAAACCCTATTTGAAGTCTTTCAAAACCACTGCCAACCAAAGCCTGACCTAGAATAACTGGACCTAGAAATTAAAAAAACAAACTTGGTACATTTTGAGAAAGACTTGTGGTTATTATACAAATCGAAAACTAGAAAACCTTATGGTTGCCGTGAAGTGGCTTCTTAGGATCCCAGATTCTTAGTAATAAAACAAGGACAGACCGATATAAAGTGACAAAAACAACATATGCCTTTCTTCCCTCAGTGTAAGAATTTGATCTTCTACAGTGGCTCCTAATTTTCTATCCAACATATACTGACCTTTAAAAATAAATAGCTCTTTATTTAAATTAGGAGGCAAAACACTATCATCACCATGTATTGTCATTTCAAAAACTCTGTATTTAATTTTTTTGCTTTGTTGTATATGAAGATTATTCTTGAGGTAATAAGACAAGAAAATAAATTAGTTCTGTGCTCTCAAGTGCTTCCTGTTCCACACCCAACACTTCCCAAAACATTTTGCCTTAGAATAGAATAGAACAGAATAGATAAAATCCTATACAGTGTTTGATCATGTCATCCATGAACCATAATTTCCATAATACACAGCTTGAAGTTCTTCAAGGAACATCATTTTCCTCCTGGAAATGTGACAAAGTGGAACTCTTTTCAAGTCCCCAAGTCCCCAAGTCTCCAGTGAGAATTCTAAATTTGTATATTTCTTGCATTTTAACTTAAACACAAAGTAAGCTACTCTATGTAGTTAAGTTACATATTGTTCTCTGGGAGAAACACTTGCTATTGAAGAATAGCATGTAAAAATACCTTGTAATAAAATCAATAAAATAGGTAAATAAGGACATTGATCACGTTCCTCATCAAAAAACTGCAAAGGTTTTTAGTTTTTAGCCTCGAAACTGGACAGCTAGCTGTTTGTCTGAAATGGTATAGGGTCTTCTACTTGAGCAGAGGATTGGGCTAGAAGACTTCCATGGTTCCTTACAACTCTTTTATTCTGTTATTCAATTAAAGTCACTGAAATATCTTTGGGACTGGAAGGCTGATAAGTCAAAGGAGGGGACATAACATGGCCCAAGGGAGGAAGGAATGAAAACCCAAGTTCTATTTTCATATGACACATTTGTATCATATCACATACATGTTTTGCCTTGGGTTACTCAATTAACCTAACTACACAGAATATTAAATAATAAATTCACATAAACGAGGAAAACTGTTTACATGAACAGTAAACTAAATGTGGTTGACTAAATAATTATTCATTGTGTTTTAAAAATTGTATTTCCTCTGAAAGACTTCAAAGTTTGTTTTCCCTCAATAAAAATGTTTTCTTTTAAAAAATCAATTGGTTATGTTTAAAAATTACAGCTACCTGCATGTTGTGGCAAATATTTTCAGGCATCAAAAATGACGGTCAACGTTTTATACCTAGATTTAATTTAACTTATTTGGTTTATAATTATTGTTTTTATATTATTGTTTTATTTGATTGTTGTTACTCTTTATGAGATGAACAGCCATACAAATTTGATAAAAGAATAAATTTGAGTATATATACTTCTCAACCTAAGTCATATTTGTAAATTTCTTTCTTTAGAAGCTCTGGCAAAGTACATACATTTATATTTAGCATCTATTTAGTCAGAAACAGTATATAAGATAGAAAGTTATACATGCCTCTTCTTGTAATTCTCTTCCAATACAGATCAAAGAACCTAAAACCTGAATTGGAAGCAGTCTATTTTTGTCTGTTTTTTAACTTACTTTATGAGATGATTGCTAACTTTATCCATGACTCTAAGCCATTTCCAGAAACATCAAATTATAGAAACTCCTATTTTTGATCATTTACGAAACACCAAGTGTTATTCATGTTTCTCAGACAACAAAAAACAAATCCACTTGAACTACTCACAGATTATCAGTGACTTTTAATAACTTTTGAATAGATCAATTAACTCCAAAAATAAATGTCTGCAATTTCTACTACCAGCATTACACAACAGGTATTTGTGAAATAATGTATCATCACTTTTATTTCCCTTTCTTTCTCCCTAAGCATATCAAGCAAGGCAGCCAACAATCCACAGAAAGACAGTATAGTATAGTGATTATTAATTGGACTAGAACTCAGGAGACTGAAGTTCAAATTCAGCTCAGTCACTGAAATGCACTGAGTAACTTTGGGGCAGTCTTACTCTCAGTGCAATCTACTTCACAGGATTATTTTTATGGAATAAAGTAAAACTTGATAGCTTCATGTAAATGGTCTTCAACTCCCAGAAAATAAAATAGGTAGGGCTATAAATCTAACAAATTAAGAAATAAATGCCACAACAACTGATTGTTAAAATACTGGCAATGAATTCAAGATTGGATTATTTGTCTTCCTGTCACTGGCAGTTTGTGGATGGAGAGAAGGGATTCAACACTCCCTAAATTCTGTCAAATAACTCATCTGCCTGCATGGTATTCCTCAACGTTTATGGAACTGGACACTTCCCTCTTTTTCTGCCACCCAATTCAGTGGATTCATGGACCACAATTTGCTTGCATGGAACTGACTCGATGATAGATAGATAGATAGATAGATAGATAGATAGATAGATAGATAGATAGATAGACAGACAGACAGACAGACAGACAGACAGGAGAGAGAGAGAGAGAGAGAGAGAGAGAGAGAGAGAGAGAGAGAGAGAGAGAGAGAGAGAGAGAGAGAGAGACAATATGAATGAAAATGAATCTTGTCCACTAACAAATTCATTGGCCTATGAGATATTCACCATATTCTCACCCAAAAACAGCTCTAGGATGTTTATAAATTAAATACATAACTAAAAGTGACAAAAAAGAAAACCACCTAAAGTGATTTAACAGGTAATTGTTAGTCAATAATCACCCAGATTTCCCTAACTCCAATGTTATATTTTAGGCTTCCAGCCTTGCAACACCTACTTAGTAGTATTTTATAAGATCATCTCTGTTACTGTCAACACTCTGAATAGCAAATCATGAATTAACTTAATAGAATTGCTTACTTTAGTTTAAAAAAAAGTAAAACGTTTCCCTGTTCAGTTGTGTCCAACTCTAGGGGGCACTGCTCATCTCTATTTCCTAGCCAACGATTGTCCAAAGATACTTCTGTGACCACGTGGCCAGCATAGTTAAATGCCAAGGTGCATGGAGCATTACCTTCCAACCAAATTAGTACCTATTTATCTACTCGCATTTGCATGTTTTCAAACTGGTAGACTGGCAAGAGCTGAGGCAAGAATGGGAGCTCACCCCATCATGCAGTACCTGGGTGTCAAACTGCTATCTTCCAGTCAATGAGTGGAGCATCTTAATTGCTAGCAAGAAATATTAAACTGATACAGAAGTAACAGCGAGCTAAAAGATCTTGTAAATGAGATATACATAAGCCTGTATTATACAGATGAATCTGTGGCATCTAAATGAAAAGCAAAAAGAAGCAGTAACTGTTAAGTAGTGAACACTACCTCAAATCCCTAAAGCTAAAGCAGAAATGCTAATATTCCTCAGGTATGACTCCTAAACATGAATGAATGCCTGTTCTCAGACAAAACAAATGAGAAGTAGCTGATACTTCTGAATGGCCAGAGGAAATGGTTTATACTCACAGTAACTCTCCGTGATAAATATTTCCAAGATTGTAATCTGGCACCGAATCAAATTCCAGGTAGGAAATTTTGGTTCAGATTAAGTCCTGTGGATAGATAGGAAAAAGAAAGAAAGAAAAAAAGAGACTTGGCTACCTGGTTCTGGATACCGTCTGCTTCACCAAATCATTTTCTCAGAGGTTCAAAGCATTTTATATTACATGACTTCTAAGCAATACAATTTTTGCAGGAAAAAAAAAAGAAAAATACTCAGCCAATTTAGACACAATTTTCAAGCTAATTCTATGGCACTGGTATAAGTAGGGGGAAATCTTCAAGCAGATTAGTTAAAATCCAAATCATACAGAAGCATAAAATTACACACTTGATCTCAGACACTGATAGTTTGGCCAAAACAAGACCAGTTTGGTTTAGCCAGCCAAGCTGATCCACCCATTTCTTATTGCACAGGACAAGTAAATTAAAAATTAATCAAAGGTCCACACCCAGATCTACTCTATTTAAAAGCGTCTCATTTTTAATTATAATTTGTCTCATTTTTTTTAATTAATCTCAATTTGCTAATGAAGCAACTCACTGTGATTTTGTCAAATTAATAGCTCTATTCCTCATAAATAAAACTGAAATAAAGGCCTACTACAGCAAGCTGTTGTGATAGCGAAGAACATAATGAGAGGGTGGGCATTCAAATGGCAAACACAGATCACCATAAGGAAGTCTGAAGTCTGAATTGCACATTGCAATTTATTTTGCTCCAGCCATGTATTTATATTCTAATGTGATCTTAGCAAAAGCACATTGACCAGGATCCAAATCCTAAAGTTTTAGGAATGACTCAATGAAAACTAAGAAAAAAAGGGGGAGGGTATAGAGAGGTTGGTACTTACCTGATACGCCCGTTCTCTGTGAGCTGTGAAGAGCATCTAGAAGTGGGAGATGCTTCAGTCTCTTCTGGAAAGGCTGGGCTTAAAACTCCGGGACGCTCCTCCTCCTCCACGGGACACCTCCCCAGCGTCCCCCAGTTTTGCGAAGACTGAGTGCCAAAGTCCGGAACTCATCACCTAATCTAGATCCCTGAACGGAACGGAACCCCACCAAACGGAAAGAAATGGGTGGGGCTGCATGCTCTTCACAGCTCACAGAGAACGGGCGTATCAGGTAAGTACCAACGCCCTTTCTCCCATGAGCTGTTCAGAGCATCCAGAAGTGGGACATACCAAAGCTTGGCCTGTCCTTAGGGAGGGACTCCCTCTGGATCGAAATCAACTCCTAAACTCTGTGGACCCTCTGCAGGACTCTTCTGCCAAATGAAGCGTCTGCTGAGGCATAGACATCAATTTTATAATTTCTGACAAAGGGCGATGGTGAAGCCCAAGTTGCCGCTCTGAAAATTTCGTCTATGGAAGCCCGTGTGGCCCATGCTGCTGATGTTGCCGCACTCCTTGTTGAGTGGGCTGTAATGCCCTTAGGAACTGAGATGGACTGGCATTCATAACTTTTAGCTATGGTGGCTCTCAACCATCTACCAATGGTCGTCGATGACACCTTGTGTCCTAAAGTGGATGGGTTGAAGGATAGGAATAGAGCCTCAGATTTTTGAAATGCCGCTGTGCGGTCTAGATAGATGATTAACGCCCTTCGAACGTCAAGTCGATGCCATTGATGCTCCAGTCTATGAGATGGTTTCGGACAAAAATTTGGAAGCACCAACTCCTGCGCTCTATGGAAGACTGAATTTACTTTAGGGGTGAACGATGGATCCAATCTGAGAACCACTCTGTTCGCATGAAACACGCACAGGTCCTTTCTCATTGACAATGCTGCCAATTCGGAAATCCTCCTTGCTGATATGATCGCAATTAAGAAGACCACCATATATGTCAGGAATTTGAGACTAGCGGTTCTTAAAGGCTCGAACGGGCCAGTTGTTAGTGCAGCTAACACCTTGTTGAGCTCCCAAGTCGGATAGCGGTGAATTACAGGAGGTCGTAAGTTTGCAGCACCCTTAAGAAAGCTGTGGACATGTGGATGGTGCGCTATGGAACGAAGGTCACCCCAGGATATCACCGAGGCTAAGGCCGCCACCTGTCTGCATAAAGTATTTGGAGATAGGCCCTTGGTCAACCCCTCCTGTAAAAAGTCCAATAATTGTCCTATTGATGGGGCGGTTGGGTCAATCTTAGACCTCCGGCACCAGCGACAGAAAGCGGACCACGTGGCCTTGTATATACGATTTGTTGAGGACCGTCTGGATGCTTGTATGGTGGCAATGGCATCCTCTGAAATCTGTTGGGTCCTTAAACGGCTCCGCTCAACCTCCATAGGGCTAGGCTGAGCCATTGTGGGTCTGGGTGAAGTACTGGCCCTTGCGAGAGGGAAACCCTCGATGGTGGAATTTTCCAAGGTTGTTCTCTCGACAGGTCCTGTAAGTCCGCGAACCACGTTCACCTGGCGACCAATATCAATTCTGCTCGTTCCTCCAATAACTTCTGTATCAACCTGTGTATTACAGGGAGTGGAGGAAACGCATATAGAAGTTCAGGAGGCCACTGACATCGCAGGGCGTTGACGGCCTCTGCCTCCTGAGTCGGGTACCTTGAAATATACCGGGGCAATTGGGTGTGAGGTAAGAGGCAAATAGATCGATCACCAGTTGCCCAAACCTCCGCACTGCTTCCTGGAAGAAAGACGGGTGTAGGCGCCACTCTGTCTGATCTATCGTGGCCCTGCTGAGCCAGTCCGCTTGTGTGTTTAAGGCCCCTGCTATGTGCTCTGCCTTGAGCGACAACAGATTGGCCTCGGCCCATTTGAACAACCTGGCCGTCTCCAGCATCAGAAGTTTGGAGTGGGTACCCACCTGTCTGTTTACGTGGGCCTTGGTTGTGATATTGTCTGTCAAGACCAGAACGTGGCGTGATTGGAAAAGGGGTAGAAAACTGCGTAACGCCAGATGAACTGCTCGCAGCTCCAACAGGTTGATGCTTTGTGATTGTTCAGAAATAGTCCAAATTCCTTGTGCAGTGTGGGATTGGAAGTGAGCTCCCCATCCTACCAGGCTGGCATCGGTTGTGATCGTTGCCCTGCAAGGTTCCTTGAAAGGACACCCCTTGTTTATCATGTTTTCCGACCACCAGCAGAGCGATCGGAGAACATTGTGTGGTACCTTTATCCAGACGTTGGAAGTGGCTCTTCCGGATCGCTGGAAAGGTAGCAGGAACCATTGCAGATCTCTAGAATGGAATCGAGCCCAAGGCACAATGGAAATACAAGAAATCGGTTTCCTTAACAGTTGAGACAGAACTGCCAGGGAAACCCTCTTTAAGGCTCTGATCTCTCTGGCCAAAGACTGGATACTATTCAACTTGTCCTGAGAGAGAAAAACCTTGCCCTCCACGGTATCTATCACTGCCCCTAAATAAACTAGCCTAGATGAAGGGATCAAATGGCTTTTATCCCAATTTATGGAAAAGCCGTGACCTTGAAGGGTCTCCAGAGTAATCTTAGTATCCAAATTTGCTTGATGTCTGGAAGATGACAAAATTAAAGTATCATCCAGATAACATTGTAAACGAATAGATTTGATCCCGAGGGATGAAGCCAAAGCCGCTAGGACCTTGGTAAAAGTCCTAGGGGCCGAAGCCAGACCGAATGGTAGGGCGATACATTCGTAGTGCCGATCACAATAGTAAAATCTAAGATATTTGCAGTGAGCAGGTCTAATCGGTATATGTAGATAAGCCTCTGTCAGATCTATAGAGGTCAGGACATCGTTCTCTCTGATGCTGAGCAGAATGGACTGGAGAGTAGTCATTTTGAATTTTCAATAAACCAATGATCTATTCAGACGTTTGAGGTCTAGAATTGCCCTCCAGCCCTCCGAACTCTTTGGGACCACAAACAATAGAGAGTAACAGCCTTGACCCCGTTGTTCAGATGGGACCTCTCTAATGGCCCGAATATGCAGAAGATGATTGATAGCCTCCTGCATCAACGCTCTCTTAATGGGGTCCGTAGATCTAGGGCTCCTAATGAAAAAGTTTTTGGGGGGGAGGATTGAAACTCTAGCGCCAAACCAAACCTAACAGAGTCCCTGACCCACGCATCAGAGGTGGAGCTGTCCCATTGATCAGCAAACAATTTTAGCCGCCCTCTAATGGGAGCTGCTGTCAAGGACTCACTTGGGGCGATGAAAAAAATCAGTCTCTGGTACCTCTGGGGTTTCTTCTGTTTTGGCCTCCCCGCTGACCTCTATCGGAAGATTCCAACCTATCCTGTCTAAAACTGGGCCTGTAGCCTGATGTTCTCTGCGATCTGGGAACGTATGGGCCTTGATAGTAGGGCCGAAAGGAGTCCCTTCGAAATGACTGGAGCGTTCTGTTTTCAGACCTCCGAAAAAGAGGGGGGGCACTTTTTTCTTGTTTCTATTCTCAATAAGCAGGGGCTCCAAGACACTGCCAAATAATTTATCCCCCGATATTGGGGCTGATGCCAGCTTGCATTTATGCTTGGTATCTGCCTGCCAATGTCTGAGCCACAGCAGTCTCCGTGCTGATAAGTGAGATGCTATGGCTCTAGACGAGAATTTGACTGCATTAAATGCAGCGTCGGCAGAGAATTCTGCCGCTGCAATAATCTTAGCAATGTCCTGGTGGGCTCTGACATTTGATGCCGGCAATATATCCCTCAAGTGGAAGATCCATCGTCGGGAGGATTGTGTAAAAAAGGACGCAGCTGTAACTGCCCTAATGGCCCAGGCATCAGAAACATGCGCCCTAGAGTGCCAACTCTGCTCTCTTTTCCTCCGGTCTCAGGGCTTCCTTGGCCTCAATGGGAAAGGTTGAAGAAGAGGCCAGTGCCACAATGGGCTCATCCACCTCCGGCGTTTTGAGAAAATTTGAAAACTCTGGTGCCAAATTATAATATCATTTATCGTACCCTGTTGGGGCTGGGTAGGCTGCTACTGATGCCCATTGATTTTGTACTAATTCAGCAAACATATGAGGGACAGTAATAGTTTCTGCCTCATTAGCCGGTTGTGAGAATATTAGATTCTCGGATTTGTCCTGAGACCCTGTTGACAATGGATGAGGCCTTGATGTGCCTAGTTTAGCGATGTTCTTTGCTTTGAACAGTAAAGATTTAAAGAGGTGCGGACGAAAAAGGCCAGAAAAGGTACATTGGTCCGGAATGAGGCCTTCGTCATCCAACATTCCTCGTTCTTGTGGGTCAGCCTCTGACAACCCCAAGTCCATCTGATGGATCGACCCCACCTCCATGGGAACATCCTGGTCATCCTGTTATTATTATTGTTGTTATTACACATACACATACGCATACATATACATATACATATACATATACATATACGTGCCCATATCTACATGTAAAACTGTGTATATGGGAAACAGTATCTAAGGGTCCCCAACAAGGGAAACCAGCTATACAGGGCCTGGATGGATCCTTTCCTGTCAAAAACGTCCCGCTGTTTGAAATGGCACTTGCGGCTTCACTCCAATGTAATGATCCAAAAGAAATTGCAAAAGGAAAAAATTCCTGTTTAAGGACTAGCCTGCTTATCCAACGCCAGCAAGATAAAAGAGAAATAATGCCAGGGAAGTGGAGTGGGAAGGTACTTGCCCCAGTCCCCAAAAAGGGAAACCAGCGGGGAATGGTGCCTGTGATATTTAGGCGCGAACTTGAAGCCAGTCGTTGAAAATGGTGGGAAGGCAGAATCTCCGGTGTTAATTGCCTGAGCAGTTTAACGAGCCGCTGCTGCTGACTCTCTAAATTGTCAAATAAATGATCCTGTCAGTCGAAACGGCAAGGAGAAGTGAGCCACGGCTGCGAGTGCTCTGCCAAGATCACAGAGATAAGACGATCGGGGATTAGATAAGCTAATTGCCTGAAGCGGCCGTCTCAGGCTACCTGCGGAGTGGCAGGCTCCTCCAGCCACAAAGAACTGCTCTCAAACTGATCGGGGGGTGACCTAATAGAGCCACAAGCCTTGAAATCGCCAAATTAATTGGGGGAAAATTTACAAGCCGAATTAACCCAAGAGCAAACCTGAATTTTGACTAGCTGAATCAGAAAACCATTCCAGTCAGGGAGTGCACAACCTCTTACCACGAAGGCTAAGCTAAAACTGGGGGACGCTGGGGTGGTGTCCCGTGGAGGAGGAGGAGCATCCTGGAGTTTTAAGCCCAGCCTTTCCAGAAGAGACTGAAGCACCTCCCACTTCTGGATGCTCTGAACAGCTCATGGGAGAAAGGGAAATTCTATGCCAGGGATGATTAAAGAATGACTCCAAGATAAAACTATTGATGACACAATGCTTTGATTCAAACCAACATAGATTAGTGCACACCACTCTGTTTACTGCTTGTTGATTTTACTTTCTGAAGTCAGTCTGTGAGAGTATCATCAAAAATTGTGTTGTGAACACAGTTTTGTAACTGAAAAGCCATACATTTTCCAAAAAACTAAATGGAAAGAATGGAAGGGGAGATGAAAGAAGTCTTCAGCACAGCTCTACTGAACAGAATGCCTTGGTAAGCTATGGAATTTGCTGTCACAAATATTAACAATGCCTGTAAAATCGCATTCCTTTCAAAAGAGATTAAGTTAATTAATTGAATATAAGGATCAATAGATACTAGTCATGATGGCTGTATGTCATGTTATTTACCAAAACAAGTATACCTTAGAACTTTTAGAGTTGTATAAGCTTGAACCACATTTGAAAGAAGTGAAATTTAGCCCCTCAATCTCTTGTTCGTAAACCAGCCCAATATTTAGATTTACATGTGAACCTTTTAAAAAAACTGCAATTGCTTTAAGAGTCCCATTAATGAATTGTCCCGATAAAGTAGTTGCATATATTTTTTCCAGATACTTTTTTTTTTTTTTTTTGGAAACCTGAAATAGACAGCCATTCCAATAAACCACAGAGAGTGATTATGTTCATTGTAGGTCTGAATACTTGTTTTCATTCATTTTTAAAGCATGCAGACTTCTGCTGAAGATTAATTATGTGGCATTCATTATGGTTAAGAAGATAAACTAGGGTTGGGGAGTCTGGTTCAGGTACAACCATAGCCTGGTTGTTAGGAATTTGTTCTTTCATCCTTGTCTATCTCATAAGATCTCTGGGACAATGATGACAGATGGGATGACTATCTATGTCAGCTTAACCTCTCAGAAAAAGGCAGACTGCGTATATAATAAATAAATCTGAGTGGAGAACTATTATTATGCTCCTGACCTTCCTGTGATTTTCTTTAGTGTTCAGTTGGCTAGATTACAGATGTGTGCATGTGCACACATATATGCGCACACAGTCAACAATTTTAAATTTTGTCCCCTATATATTTTTTATTTGATTTATGTCATGAAAACTGAATGATAAATGAAAAGTTGCCAGTGTAAAACTAATCAGAGTAAAATAAAAAATATATAGTCCTCATTTTAACAACAACTCCATCTTAAGCAATGTGGTTAAGCACAACATCACATTGTCATCTCAGGTAACCACTTCACTTCCCATGGTCATTAAGTGAGACATCACGTGAACACAATTTGCTATTTTATTGCCAGATTCTCTATTGTCTGAAACTAGCTGTGAAGTACACAAAGGGATATCATTACCTCAGAAGACTGTGACAGTCCTGAACACCCATCTACTGCAAAGGTACCTGAATCTCAATCCTGTGAACAAGACACTAATGGTCATAAGTGCAAGGACTGATCATAAAGTCATGTTTTAGCACTGTCATAACTTTGAAGCATCACTAAGCAAAGCAGTCTTCAAATAGCAATAGCACCTAGCACTAGCAGTTAGACTTACATAATGCCTCATAATGCTTTATAGTACTCTCTAAATTGTTTACAAAATCAGCATATTGCCTACAAAAATCTGGGCCCTCATTTTACCACCTTGGAAGAATGGAAGGCTGAGTCAACCTTAAGCTGGTGAAGATCAAACTCCCTGGAAGTGAGTTGAATTAGCCTGCGATATTGCATTCTAACCACTGCACCACCAAAGCTCCAAGTGAAAACTACCTATATATTCTATCTCAAAAATATAATATTCTCTCAACTATTCAATTTTTTTTTAAAAAAGTGGTAGTACCAGGATAGTTTGAGATAAAAAGGGGGAAACTGAACTACAAGTAAGCTGTGAGAAATAAATGTCTATTTTTTCCTCGTTTAATCTGATCTTCCAATCTAAATAATCTTTTCTTATGTTTTTATTAACTGTTCTTAGCTATGTAAGGAAGAAAATCAAGTACAGATGCTATTTCACTCATTCCACCTACCATTCTGACTAACCAAAGTGTGAAACTATTATGGCTTACAATGCATTTGGATTAGAGTACATTCTCCTAATGTTGTTGAACCACAGTTGCTAGCCTCCCACAATACTGACCATGCCAACTGAGAGCAATGAAAATTTCAATTGAGGAATACCAGGGGAGGCACAAATTGGGCTGTAAACCACGTAACTCAATTTCAAAACATATGCAAAGTAAGTGCCTTGGTAATGTTTAGACACTGATTTCCAAAATTTCTATCTTTTAAATTAAGTGCGAAATAATGGATTTCCATAGTTACGAAGATCAGCTCTTGTGGAATCAGTGTGTTATCAGTGAATTGGTTATCTAATATATCAAGACTATTACTATCAGCATGTCTTTTTATGGATTTAGATACATAAAGTAAGAATAACTACAGGCAATAGGTCTACAAATTATTCATCCTGGAGAGATCCCAAAGCAATCAAAGAGCAGAGGAAAAGAAGACTGCTTTGTTAGTCCTAAGAGGAAAAAAATTGGGATATTTCTGCCGGACACATTTGAAGATAAGATTCCAGGTCCAGATGCCACCTACAGAAACCTAGGAAGAAACCTTCAGATTGTTTCAAAATATAGTAATCAAACTGCAAACTGTAATATGGCAAATGATTTAATTACTAAATTTAATGTAATTATAATTGAATTTAACTATCCTATTTTGAAAAACGGGTGCCTCACTGGAAGGAAAAGTGGCATCTAACCCTAAAAACAAGGAGGGAAAAGTTATGCACCTCGCTATATACAGATGATCCTAGGTACGCGCACATGAAAATATGTAGCTTCAATAAATCTTGTAAAACCAACAGCATCTTCCACACTTTCCACAAAGGACACTATCTGGCAAATACCAGACAGCTGTCAATATGGAACGATAGCTTTAATACCTTTTTTTTTAGAATTTATAAATGAGCATGTCACCATATCATTAAAATAAAGAAGTATCTCAACATATCCAACAAACAGCAAACAGAAAACCCATCATGTCAAGCTTTGGACTCTAAAATGGCTAAAACCTCAACTTTAGATACCTGAAATCTTCATATTAAAAATTAGGGAATTGTGTTCTTATCTGCCTACTATATTCTTGAGGTATACTGTAAAAGAAGCAAAAATCTCAATAGTATCTCCTCAGCAATTACACAAAGAAAAAAGAAATACATGTTTTTCATTCATTCATTCATTCATTCATTCAATTCTCAGACACAACGTACTACCATTAATACCAGGATACATATTCCTTTCTGGACTTAGAGCTGCATTTAGCCTTTGACAGTCAAGTAAGGCCAACATTCCAAACAATAATAGGCAGGAAAACATACAAAACAAAATGTAATCAACCATAATTAACTGTATTAAATCATATTTTAAAAAATTGTTATGTTTATAGATCAGACTTCAGTTCTCCTTTTGTCACACGCTGATTATAAGCCATCTTGTTGGTGTAAAATCTTAGTGACCACCTTCTTCGCGATGATCTCTTACGTTGCAATTTGGTAAGTACATGGAATGAAAGAAAAAAACCTTTTTCCCAAAATTGATCTCTAAGGACAGCCCCTAAACCTTTTGGGCAGACACACAAAGCCCTGAGACCTAGACTTTTTCTATATTTTTCATGATATCCAAACCGTCAGAGGTTTTTTTCCCCAGTTCTCATCAACTCCTCATTTTGTAAAATGGGACATTTTTCTTACCCCTCCAATACTGTCTCTGGGTGCTAACGTTTTCAACCCGCCTCTTATAAAAATGAAAAATAAGCTATTTTACAATTTGCAATTATTGCAATTTTAACTATAATACTTATCAAGGACCAACCATCATGATGCTGACATGTCCTCTGTTCAAATTATAGGTTGCCTATAGAACATTAAGAACATGTAACTTTTAGAATTAACTCACCAGTTCTGTCCAGCCTTAAATCATTCTATGCAATATACCAAAATACTGTCAGACTGCCTGCCAGGGACTGTCCTTACTAAGCATTTTCCAATTTGTAACTGCTGATTCGTGGTAAGACAATAATTATATGCTGAGACGATCAGGACAACAATGGTCTACCCTCATATATTTCCTGAGCTCTATAGCAAAATGCACCGATGATGAAAGCCTTAATAACCTCAATTCAAAACTAATTTCACAAGCGTCTGAGGAATATTTTGCCTCATGCAACTGAACTTCACTAATAGGCTTGAACCTACTGAAAGCTGCCCATCTCAATTTATAGCTCCATCCAGTCATCCCTGTACCAACAAAACATATCTTGACAAAACCTTATCACTATTTCCTCATTTTTTACCACTTAGTTTTGTCATGACCAGTAATATGTAGCAATTAACTCTAGTTCTTCTGAATTCAAGTTGTATTATATCAGATTCAGATTATCACAGAATCTCATAGGTTCAGACATCTAGAATTTTATCCAGGCAAATGAGTAGTTGCAGATAAGGGCTACTATGATCCAACTCTATTCTCTACTCAATACAAAAATCAAGTGCACTAACGAAGAACGGAAGAAATAAATATTTGATACAAGTTCCTGCGGATTTTATTCCACTACTTGTTGCTAACTATAGGTGGCAGTGCTCATCTCCATTTTAAGACCATTGAGCCAGCGCTCTCCGAAAATAAATCCATGAACATGTGGCCAGTATAATGTCATGAAATGCTGTTACCTTCCCACCAATGTGGTACGTATTTATCTACTTGCATTTGCATGCTTTTGAATTGCTAGGTTGGCAGGAGATTGAGTCAGGATGGGAACTCACTCCTTTGCATGATGCTCAAGTCTTGAACTTGGGCTGCTGTCTGTCGAGCTGACAGGTCCAGCATCTTCTGAGCCAAATATTTGATACCCAGTACAAAATTACAACTTTTCACTAATTTTTGCAGGCCAGTAAGAGAAAAAATATATATAACGGCTGCTATATATACTGTATATACTATATTTACTGTATTTGCATATTTGAAAATCAAGCTTCCAGGGCTTATTTGACTATTAGAAAATTAGAAACATATAAATATATAAATAAATCAAACTATGTTTCATCATTGCAAAGCAAATATCAAAACTTGTGCACAATAGCAAAAAGTTATATGGATTTGTTATTGAAGAATACATTTTATTCATTAATAATTTAGATTAATCAATCATAAGTGCAAAGTTGTATCGCCATTCCCTGGCTAACTGTACAGTTCTGCTTATTATAAAAGGGACGTTAGGCCACAAGAGCTCATGCTACAAATCTATCATCAAATCATTTTCTTGATTTTGCTACTTAACCAAAAAAGGTTTGTATTCATTTGTGCATCTGTATGACTTTTGATTTTTGCACTGATTCCAACCCATTTCTTTCCACTAAAGAAACATTTCATCTGTTTTTTATAACTAGTTATTTCTCCACTGACATTTCTCTTGGGAAAAGAAACATTATTTTAGAATCTGACTTAATCAGAGGATCAAGAAGAATTTTAGTCAACACCATTTTAAGAAGAAACTTTAGAAGGACGTAGTAGAGACCCAAGTTCAAGGAAGAATTTTAGAAGGTAATTTGAAGAATTCTCAACCTTAACAAGTGGCTCAAGAATTCTGGAAGTTGAAGTCCACATATGTTAAATTTGCAAGTTTAAGAAACTCTGTATTTAACTATACGTTTCTTTAAAGCATGACTGATTGTTCTAAAAAAAAAACCATCCACTTCTGAATACAATACTCACAATAATATGCATGCATAAATCAAAACAGGTGTTTTCATTTACACCCAATAATTTAGGATGTAGCTTGCACATTATAAAGTTAAAAATAATACCGAATAGGAAATGTATAAAATAAACTTATTCAAACTTACTTAGACTACTATGCTGGATAT
Source organism: Notechis scutatus (assembly GCF_049901735.1). Taxonomy (NCBI): domain Eukaryota; kingdom Metazoa; phylum Chordata; class Lepidosauria; order Squamata; family Elapidae; genus Notechis; species Notechis scutatus. Next base: position 191,896,227 of record NC_142011.1, read on the forward strand.
AGATACCAAAGAACACACATCCAATTGACAAAGAGAAACTGGCTTTATATCAGCTGGGTGATGTGCTTTAACCATAACTGGTTAAATAAGTCACAACAATTGGGTTTGTTTATTGAGTCCAAACTAAGCAAGAACCTTACACTTAAAAATAATATTGTGAACTACATCACTGAATCAGACAGCTACTCATTCTTGTTTGGTAGTACATATTGGAAATATTTTTTTAAACAAGTATAAGAAGTCTTCCTTAACCAGAGATCCACACTGGAGAATTCTGAGATCTTAAAACTGCCAAGTTTGAAAAACACTGGGCTAAATTAATCTAAATCTTAGTATAGGTTTACCAGGTTATGTATTTCAGATGTGAGACTTATTCTGTTCTATTTGGAGCTTCCAGTGGATGAACTAGGGACAATCTGCTTTGCCCCTTGAAGCCACTGGGAATAGTTTATAACTAAATAGATTGGGATTATATTACCAGGTCCCCCCTAATAGAAAGACAGAAAAGGGAGGAGCACATTCTGAGAGTAAAATAAAGAATGAGAAGGTAAAACAGCACTTCAGTGTTTCCTGAATCACAAGTGACCTCAGCTGCAGATAAGCACACATTAAAGCTTCACCAAGCTTAAAGATTCATGTGAATACAAGCAAGCCTTATCTGTATGCAGATCACAAAGCAAAATCTTGTTTCAAATCCGAAATGAAACTGAAAAGAGAAAAATCTGCAAACCCAGAGAATTCGAGCCAAACTGGCAAAGATAAATGATCTACAAGCCTTGACATGCTTGAGAAGGAAATCACTAAAATGGGATCATTTTCCACATTTATTACAGATAAAATTACTTGCCTGATTGCAAAGCAACCCACCAAATCAACTACACATGGATTTATAATATGGATTCACTCTGCTGATAGTTGGCTAACAGTTGGATTTATATGGATTCAGGAAATGGATTTAAAACTCAGATAAAGGACAATACATGCAAATACAACAAGCCAAGCAAATGTTCTTAGCTATAGCTCTAAAATAGAGGTGCCATCCTGAAATTTCCCTTCCAAGCTTCTGCAGAATTTCAAAGGACCCACCAAGGAGGGTAAATATGATGGGAGGGAGAGAAAGAAAGAAAAGGCTTAACTTCAACATGTCCCTGTATCATCCCATAATTTTCCCTCTAAGAGTGGCACAAAAGCATTGACTGATCAAACAACTTCCTTCTACTGTACCAGAGCCAAGTGCAGTCAATTACTTATTCTCATGTAGACTTTTATAAGAGATAACAGTTATCTAAAAATGAAAAGGCACATGCCTTTTTTTATTATTAAATTGGCTGGGGGGAGAGAGAGAGATCCAGAGAGACAAAAGGGCTTCTGTGCAAAAGGAGGGCTTCCCCAGATCAACAAAACAGAACCAGAAAAGAAAGCAGGCGAGCTGTCTCTCTTCACATAACTGACTAGCTCTGAAGTTCAACTTCCTTTGCTTAGGAAAAAGAAAAATAATGCCTGGTAATGGAGAAACTGCTATTACTAAGGGGATCAAAGTAAAGACTGAAAAACTGCTTTTCTCTCTTTATCTTTCTTCGGTCCTTGATCAGCCAGTGGGTCGTTTGGCTTTTGATATGATATTTAAGATATAACTGAGTTGTAATATACACTTGTGTGTTCATATATGTATATATTCATGGTTTGCTCCGATATACCTCTAACTAAAGAAGCTGAGGGACGCAGTGGCTCAGTGACTAAGACTTGTCGATCAGTTCAGCAGTTCGAATCCCTAGCACCATGTAATGGAGTGAGCTCCCATTACTTGTCCCAGCTTCTGCCAAACTAGCAGTTTGAAAGCATGTAAAAATGTAAGTAGAAAATTAGGGACCACTTTGGTAGGAAGGTAACAGTGTTCCGTGCACCCTCGGCGTTTAGTCATGCCAGCCATATGATCACAGAGACATCTTTGGACAGCGCTGGCTCTTCGGCTTTGTAACGGAGATGAGCACCGCCCCCTAGAGCCGGAAAGGACTAGCACGTGTGAGAGGAACCTTTAAAGAAGCTGAGCACCTTTAGAGTACAGGTCCTCGACTTACGACCACAATTGAGCCCAAAATTTCTGTTGTTAAATGAGACATTTAACTGAATTTTGCTCCATTTTACGACCCTTCTTGCCACAGCTAAGTGAATCACTGTAGTTGTTCCATTGGTAACCCAGTTGTTAAGTGAATCTGACTTCTCCATTGACTTCGCTTGTCAGAAGGTTGAAAAAGATGATCCCATGACCCCAGGACACTGCAACGGTCATACATAGGAGTAAGATGCCAAGCATCTTTAGATACCCATGTCCTAATAAACTTGGGTGTTTTTATGCAAAAGGACATATGGAGACACTCCTTGGTTCCATCAACTTTCAAAGATCTTCTCTATCTAGAAGTGCAGTATAAAAAGATAACTGGGCAGCTTCACCACTATGCAAGCCAAGGGGTAAGTGTAGCAAAGAATGAAAAGAAAACAAACAAGCCAGAAGCCAGTTATTAAATTCTATGTTACGTTCTAGTTAATAGTGAAGTGAGTCGAGGACAATTTTTTGGCTGTTCTATTCTGGACTATAGATGAATATTGTATTTCTAAAAACTCCCTGCATATAGAAAATATACATATCAGGGCAAAGTTAGATAGATAGTCCATGACTTACAACAGTTTAATTGACCGTTCATAGCTACAAGGTCACTGAAAAATGTGACTTATGACCTTTTTTACAGTTATGAATTTGCAGCCCATGATCATGTGATCAAATTTCAGATGCTTGGCAACTGACTCATGTTTTTGACCATTTCTGTGTCCTGGAGTCATGTGATCCCCTTTTGAGAACTTCTGTCAAGCAAAGTCACAACTGTCAAGCATTAGTAACAACCAGGTTACTAATTTATCAGTTGCAGTGATTCACTTAACAATTGTGGCAAGAAAGGTTGCAAAATGGGGCAAAACTCACTTAAGAAATGTCTCACTTAACAACAGAAATTTTGGGCTCAGTTGTGGTCGTAAGGTCAATGACTCCCTGTAGTGCAGTTCTCCCCCCCACAGATTTATAAGCTTATTACTTTGTATACTTTGTATACACATTTAGAAACATCTCCCATCTGTTTGGAACCATAAATAGACCAGCAGTAAGATATAGCATTGTCCTACTACATTTTTCAATCCTGCATATAAAATGCATTAATGCCAATGGTCTACATCAGGGGTCACCAACCTTTTGGATCTTAGGGACCACCAAACTCATACTTTTAAATCCCGAGGACCACTAATACGATTTTTTTTAAAAAAGCTAATATATTTAATATATTTTATGATGTTAAAAATAAATTTTATATCTATCTATCTATCTATCTATCTATCTATCTATCTATCTATCTTTGGTTATTCGGGTTTTCTCCTGCGTAAGATTGGAAGTATCTAGGCAACATTTCAATGAAGTCTCATTCATCATCTTCAGGCTTCATTCATGCTTCAGGCTTCATTCATCACTCTGAGAAGCACAGAGCTGAAGACACAAGCCTGAAGATGATGAATGAGACTTCATTGAAACGTTGCCTAGATACTTCCAATCTTACGCGGGAGAAAACCCGAATAACCAAAGATCCACATACAAATACCCGCGAGAACCTCAGATATATACACACACACACACACACACACATACATGATACACATACACACACACACTTAATTATAACAAAAAATGTAAATGCTTAATGATAACAAAATAAAATGTTCCGGGCTGGAAGCCTCCCCAAACCTGGCACCTTCCAAAGAGACAGAAGTGCAGGCGAGGTGTGTGTGTGTGTTTGTCTGAGCTGAGGGGCCTTGGGGCAACTGCCGCTGGGAGAAGCAAAGGCAGAAAGGGGGCTTTGCTATCCTTGGGGGGGCAGCATCCCTTGGCTGCCACTCCAGGGGCTTCTCAGCAGGCATCTGCCTGCAGAAGGACTGCCGCTCTTGGTGATTAATTGGGGGAGGGGAGGGGGAGAAAGTGGGAGCTCCTTTCAGATCCCGGGTGGAGGATTGAGAGGCTCAGATCTGCAGCCAAGGAAAAGCTGGGGGGCGGCCTCTTCCAGCGTCATCTGGAGACAGGCAAGGAAAGGGCGTCCCTGGGGGCACTTTGTTCGCTTTAGCACTTCGCTGCCAAACCCAGCCACAGCCAGTGATTATTTGGGGGTGGGGGGGAGAGAGAAAGCATCTCTCGCATTACCAGGGGAGGAAAGGAGACAAAACAAAGCTCACTCTTTCACTGAGACCTACAAAACGCCAATCTACCGTGTTCCAGGAGTTCTTCAAAATCATCACACGTTCCCACTTGCAGTTCCCGTGCCCCCCGGCTCAGGTCCCTGAGATGCACGATCAGACACCCGGCGGCAGCGGCAACAACAGTCCCCTACCCCCAGCACCCACTGTCAGCTCTCCCCATTAGTTTTCTAGCTTTGAATTGCTCCCGGCTCTCTCTTTCCTCCCCCCCGCCCACGTGCAGGCAGGAAAGTGAGACGGAGCCGTGCACAGCTCTCCCCTTTTCCAGCCCTTGCTGCCTCTCCCAACATCGAAGCCTTGGAAACGCAGGCAAAGCCACCACAGCAGTAGCGCCCTGAGTTTCTTGCTTCTCCACTACTGCCTCTTCCTCCTCCAGCACCACTTTCTTCTCTGGGTAGGGCGATTCTTAACTAACCAAGCATGCTAAGGCAACTCAGGACTCTACCACTGAGGCAGCTTTGCCTGAGTTTCCGAGGCTTTGATGTTGGGAGAGGCAGCAGGGGCTAGAAAAGGGGAGAGCTGTACACGGTTCTGTCTCCCTTTCCTTTCCTGCCTACACATGGGCGGGGTGGAGGAAAGAGAGCTAGGGAACTAGTGGGGAAGAGCTGACAGTGGGCGCTGGGGGAGGGGACTGCTGTTGCCGTCTCCGGCAGGTGTAGGAGCTGGTTGGCGTGTGCATCTCAGGGGCCTGACTCCGGGGTCCCTCGGAGAGCCGGGAGGCACAAGAACTGCACGGCCCAGATTAATTGCTTTTGGGGGCCATTTCTTCTGCGGCCCACCAAAATTTTTCCATGGCCCACCAGTGGGCCGCAGCCCACCGGTTGGCGGCCGCTGGTCTACATAATACATATTAACAAATCAGTTAGAGGTATCTTTAGTAGGATTGCAACTGCTTTGAAAATGGTTGGGGAGACCTGGTTTAGACAAAAAATAGAGAATTTCTCAGCTGTTTTGAGGAGGCATGCTGTGGTCCCTGTCAGTCAAGGGATTTCATCTGGTAGAGTCCAGGAGAAGGGCCTTGTCTGCTGTGGCTCCAGCCTTTTGGAACATCTGACCCCCTGAAGTGAAATTGGTTCCCACCCTCCTGACCTTCCTTGGGACCTTGGAAGGACCTTGAAAACCTAGCTCTAACCATTTGGTTTGGGGCCTTGACGTGCATCAGGTGGTTAATGAATTAAGAGGTAATCCTACCTTCTCCCTCCTCCAATTCCATCTCTCTTCATCTGTTAATTAATTATGGTTTTATCTATATCACAACTTTAACTTTTATTAGTTTAGAGATATGTTATAATTTTAATGTTTTATGCTGTAAGCCATTCAGAGTTGTTTCATTACCAAATGGGTGGCAAATAAATAAATAAATAAAATCCAATTTTATTTAACTTTCTTCATGATTCTGAAAATAATGTATTCCTCTAAGATAGAATTCACTAATTAAGAGTAGCATTTATAAAGTTGTACTTTTGCTTTAGGCTTTGTAGAAACCAAAAAAATAAAAAATAGATGAGCTGTTTTAATTAATTACAGAGTAATGCTACACATAAAGATCTGAATTTTTCTTGTTGACTTGAAATGTTTCATGCTTATCCAAGTAGCTTCTTCAGAAAAGAATTCCAATTGCCATGACTTAACTTCCAGACAACTCTACTTGAATGACTGGGAATCTTCATTGACATATTGCCACACATTTTAGGAAAGAACCCTGAGGTTGGTAAAAGAATATGAGAAGACAGCAAAAATAAAGATGTGAGACATTTGCAAATCATGAACAACCCTATTCAATATTTACCTTTTACTAAGGCATATGCTACTGTAAAGCTACATAAAACTTTTCAGCAAAACAAAATTGAGCATGTAGTTTGCTCTCCCCCCCTGTAAAAAAAGGAAGAATTTCAAGCTAGTGATTTCAGCATTCTCAATTCTAATTTTCCATGGCACTCTAAATTGAGTACTTTTAAATCAATGCAAAGCTTTGTCTAAAAGTCCAAATTCAGATCCCAATATTGCAGAAATCTTCACACACTTCTAAGTAATACATGATACAGGGATGCAACAAGATATTCTTAACACTCTCTTCATTTTCCTTCCAAGTTGGTATGTTTTGAAACATGGAATACTAGTGCTCAGAAATTTCTATCCAGTGAAGAGAATATAATTTGAACAGCTCTGAGATTTTGGCTGGACTCAAGCTAAGCAGGGTTGAGTTGGGTTAATTTTTAGAAGAGTGAATACCAGAGTTTAGGGTAGATTTGAAAGTTAGAAAAATCTTGAGAAGACAGGAATAAGAAACTATTTCCATAAAGAAAACTACAATGATGTAGAGTTGAGCTGGTCTCAAGCACAACTTTTTTATTCCTATGACCTTCAAGACGCAAAAGCTTTGAACTCTTAATTGTACCGCAAACTGCAAAATCAGTAAAATGAATATTAAAATACTGTGATTTCCTTCCGCCCTTTGAATGTAATCATAATTAGGCTTCTGATGAAGTATAAAGCGTGACCAAAAGTGGTTTCACATTTAATTAAAAAAGAGAGGGAGTGGCAGGTCACAATATAGTACCTGTGCGGTGTATTGGATAAAACAAATCTCCATTCAGACGTATAATTTTCTTTGGGCCTTCAGCCAGAGAGCCTTGCCACCAAACTAGTTAGGAGTGTTATCATCTTGATAACATGAAAAGGAAAGATAAAAGTTTTTAATGAATAAATCAGTTCTGTTTTACAACATCTGTGATTATACAACTTTTTTAAAAAATGTTTCTTTATTGATGTTTTATTTGCCTGTGTTTTAAATATTTTTGGACAGTTAGCAAGCTCCTAGTATAAAGCAAGCCCAAAGCTCTCAGAACAGGGAGATCTGCAAGATTAATTTAGAAGACAGAGTGAAGTGGAAGAAAAAGGAAGATAGGTCAAGGGCAACTTACATATGAATGGAGACACATGATACTTTAGGGAATAGCTGAAATACAAAAAGAGCAGGCCCCAGGCCCAGAGGAGCTAACAAACTAAACTGACATGTGTTTATTAGTTCCTCAATCTTGCAATGAAAAGGGCATCAAACATATTTAGCAGCCAAGAAAACTGATGTTTCGTTAATAAACATCAACCAGATGGCAACTACCAGCCTCTTCAACAGGGCCGCAATTTCTATAAAACACATTCTTTATTTAGTCTACAGATTCCTTCAGATCCTCCCCCCCTTCCCTTTTTCCTTTCCCTTTTCAGATTACATTAAACAATAACTACTCAAGGACGGTAATGTATAGAGAAGAAAGACTATATAACTTTTTTTTTCAGAACTAGCAAAATTACCACAGTCTTTCCACCCTCATTTCTCCCCACATTTATAAACCAAAAGTATGTCTCCATACATATTTGTGGAGGAGGTTAATGGTAGAAACAGGCTAAATGTATTTATAAAAAAGGGACTTATTATACACTAGATGTGTTTACAGGATACCAAGCATAAAAGGGCTTTCTACACTTTCAAATGTATATAGAAAGTACACAATAACCAACAGCCACACTGCACAGGAGGGAAAACCATTAGAGACAAGTTAAAATAAGCTGATATCCAGGAAGTCCCAGCCCACAAAAACCAATAAAGGAATTACCAGCCTAACTCAAAAATTGTTCTGAATCTTCCTTATCCAAAGCAAAACTATAAACAAGCATTAAACATAGGACTAAGTAACAGGATATCCTGAAGCTACCTCAATTGTCTCCTGTCTCTATAAGAGGGCAGTGAGGAGTAAGGCTATGCATGCCTTCAGAAATTTATTTATTTGTAAAAATGTATTAGCCACTTATTCTACCACAAGGTAATTCACCTAAACAAATGAACTCATACAATACCGGCCTGCTATATGAAGTCTTTGGAAAAGAAGTGGTGGTTTTTGTTAAAAACAGAGAGGTGCTCTATTGTGAGTCCATTTTTCTAAACAGGCTCCAAAGTATTCAGGACCCCTAAGATGGAAGACTTCTGAATATATTTCAGAAAACCTGTCTAACCCACCAGCTATTCACAACCTTATATCAATCAATCCAGAAAAAAAAAAACATACCCAATGTTCCCCCACCCCCAAATTCGGCCTTGGATTTTCAACTTCCCGGTCTGGAAATGCAGAAATTACCAAAACCATAGTAATTAGTAATTAACTCAAGAGAATAGTGGGTTATTTGAATCCAATGCAGGTAAAATAATCAATTATCAGGATCAGGTTTTAAATTCTGGTTTGTTAACTAATTCAAGCTAGAAGGAAACACAGTTCCAAAAATCAAGGTTTAGTTGAGTATTAATGTAAAAGAAGATGCTTGATCATGAGAATCCTTCCTGACAACTCATTCTTAATTTCTGCTTTCGGTGGTCAGGTCTGTTTAAAACCACCATGGTTTTAAATCCCTTTAATACTTATCCTCTCTGAATTAACCTAATCTCTTTTGAAAGCCACTAAAGCTAGTAGTCATCACAACATCTAACAGGTTTCACTGGTCAATCCAGGGTTCTAATACTAAGAATATTATGCAACAAGTAAATTGAAATATTCACCTTTATTCCAAAAACCTTTGTAGTCAGATCCACCATAACCTAAGTTTGGATATTACTCAAAAATTGTAACCTTTGATTTTCGACTCATACAACAGACTCCCTCTGAATTTTGCCCTCCCTGTGAACAGTAGCATAATTTCCAATAGTAAATACTTAAGGAAGAAGCCATCTGTATGATATTTATCTAGACATGTGAGAAACTCTGTTCAGACATTTACCTGAGGCAGTGAGTCACTTTCCGAGTGTTGAAGATACTACAGGATTACCAAAAATTAGTAAGAGATAAATTAGTGCCCAGTATAGATCAAATAAGCTTAGCTCAGTGTTTTACAAGGCTCTGAAATGTTATTAGCTACTATTGTATATGAATTGTGATTAGTGGTATGATGCCTTTTCATTAGATACTTCTCACATACATTACCTGCTGAGATAATTAAATAAATGCTGTCTCAGTGACTCACAGTTTGGGTGTTCTCACCATGCCTTAGAAATTGGGATAGGGGCTTACTCTATCACATGGTATTATGTACGCCTATAATTGTTGAGAATTATATTTGAGAGCTATTGCCAAGCAGTGAAAGGTATCTTTTTTTTCCTAGAATCTGAGTTTTTCTCATAGGCATATTGACCAAGTTTGCGACGGTCTGTATGCAATGTCCACAAGATTATAAAAAATTCAATGTAGTTATTAATTTATTAATTAACAGGTGCCTAAAATATGGCACTGTTGAAGCTTCATGCATCAGTCTGGAAGTCATTCAATTTGCCATTGCAATTTGTTCAGTACATCATGGAGAATAGGAACTCCCTACTATTTTTCTAATGGGAATGAGCTGAATAAGAGTTTCCCACCATGTATGCATCAGCTTCTACAAGACCTACAACTCCAATGCAGTAAGAAACCCAGTTATTCGTTTACAGTATATTGGAGGGTTCTTTCATGCAGATTCAACCAGAAATAATAAAGATCCAGCCCTCAAGAAATGGATTGGATCCCCAAACAATCAAATATAAATTATCTAACTTTCCCTTTTACGATAACTTTAAATACAGTACAAAGAAATACATGTTCTAGCGTAAATAGTCTAATTACTTTCATATATGGTATGTAATGTTAGGATGCCAGAAACTCTGCTGACAGTATTATTTTTTCTCATGCCAAAGCAGCGGCACAAACTTTCTTCATTTCAATATCAAAGCCTTCATTAGTACATCTTAGCTTCTGAATGCAAATGTCAAAGCCACTCCTGTGCAAGGATAAAATATAGTGCATTTCTCCTTACAAACTCAGATAAACATTGCCCAGCTAAGCCAACACTTTCAAAAATTCAGCAACCTTTAATACACTTATCAAATTAACATAATCCACTTGGAAAATTCACTCATTTATTTTGATAAAGACAAGACAAAGCAATTTGTGCCATCATGCATTCATGCAACTTCTAGAAGCCCAATACAAATTTCAGTTTTAATTCTGAGGTGTCATGTTGCCTATTTGTGTCTTGATATATAAATAAAATTACCTGCACTCTTGTGCAGATTTACAGACATGCAGTTTAAGTTATAAAGGAAATATTAGCTAACCGATCTAACTACAGTAATATCAAACAGTTTCAGTTTTAATACTATGAGCCAAATCTTTTAAATATAATTCCTACAATACCCATAGTTACCATGGTGCCATAGTATCACACACCCAGATGATCATATAGAAAGAGAAATACCACTTCCTATTCTTGTAATCCACCGTGATTGATTGAAGTAATTTTTATGGAACTTCCTCCCCAATTCGTCTTATTGGAATACATTTGACTAGATCTGAAGATGAAAATGCTTACTAATTATGTTTAGCATATGGGAGTCTCCGATCCTTTGCTGTTACACAATGTATGTGAAAAATTAAGAACAGATTACCAAAACATGAAACTTGGTATTTAAAAGCCAAGAATAATTGCAACTGGAACAGTCTATGTGTATTATTGAAAAGCAGTCATGAAACTTCACATTTTTTGACACTGCTAAATTTTAGAATACAAGAAACCTTCAGACAAAGCCCAAGATTCAGAATCTTCAGATATAAAAATAAACGTAAATAAAGTCTCAATGTAACTGTCAGCTCTATAATGAATATGATACTGGTGGGACCAAATATTCTTAAATTTATTCCAAAGGTTGCCTGGCCAACAGTCAGCAGTGCTGTAAAGGTGGGTTCCTGCATTGGGTGAAATGTTGGACTAGATAATTTGTAATGTACTATCCAACCCTTGCATTTTATTTATTTTATTTATTTATTGAATTTATACTCCCGCCTATTTGCCCATGGCGACTTGAGGTGGCTTACAGAATGTAAAACCATATTTAAAATAAAAAAGCAATAAAAACTAATGAAAAGAATCAAATAAATTAATAAAGTACAATAGAACAAAATCTGGGGAAAAAAATAAAAAATCACCCCTCAACTCCCACCCACCCCCTCCACAACGACAGCAGATCACACAAGCCATTTGATGGGCTCCATCCTGCTCTGGGTTTCCCAGGCCCGCTGGCAGAACCAGGTCTTCAGTGCCTTCCGGAAGAGTATCAGAGAGGGGGCCATTCTAATCTCTGGGGGAATGATGTTCCAGAGAAAGGGAGCCACCATGGAGAAGGCCCTTCTTCTGGGTCCCACCAGGTGTATCTCCCTCGGGGATGGGACCTGCAGCATTTCCTGCCTCCCCGCTCTATCAGGTCAGGTAGATGTGACCGGAAAGAGACATTCCCTCAGATAACCTGGTCCCAAGCCATGAAGGGCTTTAAAGGTGACAACCAGCACCTTGAATTGCACCCAGAAGCAAATTTTACAGGTGGATGGAGAGAAACTTTCCAACAGAAAACCTCTGTCACTCCTTATTGCTGTTCTAAGGAAAAACAGTGAGGAAACTGATGAGTTAAGCTTTTAGAAAGGGACTTAATTATTCCAGCATTCATGGAAGGAGTAGCATGGAAAACAGTAGAAGGCAAGTGCCCTGGAGAAAAGAAGATGAAAGGGAGAGGAGGAGCTGAAGATCAAAGATGAAAGAAAACAAAGGAAGACAGAAAATAACAATCTGCGGAACCACCAACGTGGGAGATAATAGCAGCTTGGTCAGGATATTGGGAAGAGGCCTTGCAACTGCTGGAGGACATTGGTAGCTATCTGAAAGCACACGGAAAAAACCCAGAGGCATCCAGGAAAGTGACAGAGAAAATTCTGGGAGGCTTAATAATTTCAAAAGACATTAGCAGATGACCAGCGAAAGATGGACCTGACCACTGGCATTAAGAAGGGAGCCCAAAGTCAGGCTGGACCATATCTGTCTAAAAACCAGGAAAAGTTACTTCTAGTCCTGTCTTAGCTTGAAAGCCAGCTAGGTAACTTTGGTCAATCACTAGAAGACTACGAGTTCTGATTCCGCCTTAGTCATGAAAGCCAGCTTGGGCTGGTCACATTCTTTCATCCCATTCAAAGGGTTGTTATGGGAAAGAATAGGAGGAGGAAGATTAGGTATGCTCACCACTTGAGTTATTTATAAAACTAATAAATGTGGGTTAAAAAATTTTTAAATATAAAGATAATAATGTCTATAATAAGAGTCAATAGCTGGAGACCTCCACTTCCTAGCCAGAATCACTGCAGCAGATCAGATGGCAGAGACAAAGTTCCCAAGCCACCAATCCTACTAGTAAGCAATAAACCAACATTCAACCTATAGGTGTGATGGCGAACCTATGGCACTCGTGCCAGAAGTGGCACGCAGAGCCACTTCTGCTGGCACGCGAGAGGTTGCCTGGAATAGCCCAACTGTGTATACACGCATGCGCCGCCACCTGACAGCTGATTATTGGATATTTGGCGCACATGCACGGGGTGTGGGAGTGTGGAGATGCATGCATATGCGCAGAAACACATGATACACGGGGAATCGCGCATGCATACGCAGAGATGCACGGGAGATTCCATGTGCATGCGCAGAAATGCACGACGTGCATGGGGAGTCATGCACGCATATGCAAAGGGTATGGGAGGCAGCACCGGAGCCGAAAAAGGTTAACCACCACTGACCTATGGGATAGTTTCTGCTACACCTCAGAGCAAAGATCACAAGACCACCAATCAAAGTATGCAGAAAAGCAGCTAGCAACAAGGACTATTGTTGCACAATTGAGATTTTGATGGGTCCAAAGTAAAAGAAAATCCATAATAGCATAGACCTTTAGTATGTTAAGGACAGAGTAATAAGGTATAGTTAAGAATGCAACATTAAGAATGTTTTGTTTCATCTTTCCATCTTTTAACCTACCACATTAAAGGTAGAAACCAAGGTTGCTTAGTTGCTCTAATGATGTTTAAACCACTTTTCATATCGGAAATATCTGAAAGTGGTGTACAACACATCAAGACAGCATAAAACAATCAAATAATTTAATCATTAAACAACTAAGAGCACATACATTTATAAAATTCCAAGTACAGGTAACTGTACAAAGAGCACATATCCACTTAAAGAAGGAGTTAGCATGAAGCATTTCCATTCAATTGTCTTTAATTCCTCTATAAAGGAGGACAACTATAAGAAATTACTCCAACAGATAAAGAAAGATCTGACAAATTGGGAAAAATTACAATTATCTTATTAGGACGGATAGCAGCAATAAAAATGAATATTCTACCGAAACTACTATATTATTTTCAGACAATTCCTATAAAATTGGATAAGAATTTTTTTCAGGAACTAAATAAGATAGTTATGAAATTTATATGGTTGGGTAAAAAAGCATGAAGAAGTTTATTACCAAGCGGCAGTTCTATTATGGGTAAAGAAGTGGATAAACTTAAAAAATAAAAGATTCTTAGCAATGAATGCCACAATTTTCAATCAGGGTGGCATGTCTTTCTGAGATAAAAAAAAAACAAGACTCATTCATACTTCCACAGACATTTGATTAGGGAATCACTATTACAAACTTGGGAAAAGGTAAACAAAACAAAAATTATATGAAAATACCAAATTGGGTTTCACCTACGGAAGCAATACTATATCCAAATACAAGGGGTACAAAAAATTATTAGATATGAGGAATTATTAGATAATCGGGGGAATCTAAAAACAATTGACAAATTAAAAGAAGATATAAATATAGATTGGTTCAGACAATCTATTAAGACAAAATTTAGAAAAAATTTAGAAGAACAAGGGATAGAAAAGGACTTGCAAAAACTGAACCAAATTTTGACAGGCAAGGAGGTAAAATTTATAACAAGAATGTATAATTATTTATTGGAAGTGGAACTAGAAGAAATGGTAAAGGGATCAGTGATTACCTGGGCACAAAACATAGGACACAATATAAATTTAGAGGATTGGGGGAAAATGTAGATTAGTAACTGTAAATTGACATTGTCAACAGCATTTAAAGAAAATCAGTACAAAATGTTTTGTAGATGGCACCCAGCTCCATTAAGAGCTAAATGGCTAAAATGTATCCAAATACAAAAACAGAATGTTGGAAGTGTAAATATAAAGAAGGAACTTTTTTCCATATGTGGTGGCAATGCCCAAAGTTAAAAAATATTGTATGAGGATACAAAGATGGCTATTAGAAATTACAGAACATAAATTAGCACTCAAACAAAAAATATTTTTACTAGAAATAATAAAGGGAAAATTTAGTAAGGTCATCCGATACATCATTATACATATAATAATGGCAGCAAGAATAGCCTTCGCACAGGGATGGAAAAAAGATGTCACCTGAAGAATACCTGATACAAAAAATAATGAACTGTGCGGAAATGGATAAATTCACAGAGGAACTAAAAGGCAAAGATGATTCGGACTATTATACAATTTGGGATAGGTGGTACAAATGTGGAAGATAGAAATAAGAATGTTTAGGTATAAAAGGAGATGTATGTATTAATAACGACACAAATGCTATTAATGTAAATAGAGATTTGTAATTTTGTTTTTTTTTAAATAAAATAAATAAATTTAAATCAATTGTCTTTAATTGCTTAATTCATTAAATGAAACAAATATAATTTCACTTACTATAGTTTTATTAAGTTACACTGATTAATTCAGGAAGTTTGACACTGCCTATCAGTCCTATCCTTCTAAAATCTCAACCAACCTATCACTGCAGAACACAAAATATTACTTTTGTTTGTTTGTTATAAATTTCAATGGGAAATTGCTAGTAAAATTATTACTTATATGGAATAAGCATTTTATTGTGGGGAAGACCAGGTTTGAGAAAGTGGCAAGTAGTCTTCTCTACTATAAACTGTGATCTTCAGAGAGTGTTCATCATCTAAATTCTAAATTTAAATTATCTTAAAGAGAGAAAACAAATCTGCTATGCTATAAAACCAGAGATAAGGTAATTGTGATTATCCATTCCTGATGTTCATGAAGTTCTATTCATTGCTTAGTACTGCTTATGCTAATAAGCATTACAATTCAATAATGACTAGGAAATGGCATTCCATCTCTATATTGACGATAATCGGTTAAATCAAGTTTCCTTCATATTAAAGTCAAATCCCAATGATTACATGATTTAAGGAGTACACTGAATAGATGACCCTAATAAAACACATTCCAATAATGTGCATTATTATCGCTAATAAATTATTTATGTTTTTCATTATAAAATATTGGATTATAATCAACTATCAACCCAGAAAGCATAAAAAATTGGGATAAAATGTAATTATAGTAACTACTTTAAGCAATCTAATGTATCTATTTCTTTAAAAGACAAACATCGATTTGATAGAAACTTGCGGGTGGGGGGAACTTATCAAAACTGAGTTCTAAATCTAATACATTCAAAACATAGTATTCCCAAATCTCAAAACTCTTGTGCATTTGAACAGAAACATCCTATATATCTTATCTCTTATCTAATCATCCTCAATTAGTAGTTTCATATTATAACCATAAATTAGTACAGCAAACCCTATGATTTCTACTTTTCCTCCAAATCAAACTCCCTTTTTAAAATCTATTTAATATTTCAGCATCATTATCACAGATGTTTTGATAGATTTTTTTTAGCTAACCTGAACCCTTGGGATTGGCGAAAGAAAAAATATTTAGTATTACTGTTAATTATATTAATCAATTTAAGAAATCAAAGTATTCACTTTCACTTAAGTTAAAGTTGAAGGAACCTTCCCCCAAAAAAAGTTATGTTCAATCTCACTGCTCTTGAAAAATGCTACAGTTTACCTGAGACATCTTCACTCCTGTTAACCCATTACTCCTTTGCTGCATAATTCAGTACAAATGTATAAATATTGTACTGAATATTCTCAATGCTAAGATTTTAGCCATCTTAATCTAACACATGCAAATTGAAAGGAAACATTTTAAACTTAAATTTAGACAAGAATGATTCAGTGACGCTGCTTTCACACCAAAGAACCTTCCTTTTTTTCTAAATATCTCAGAAATCTTTTTAACCGCATAGGCTTCTTTAGGCAATCAAATATATACACATGGATAGAGTTACTCAATCTATTGATCATTTCTGAAACATCTGACATCTTGCCAAAGCTTAAAAATAATCTATATTATATTTTCTATAGCCTGGCAATATTCAAATTTGATGCCAATATGTTTGTGAAAAGCATATAGACATTTACTGACTCCCCCACTATCTGGATTTAATTCAAACTGGGCAAAGAAATGAACATTTCTCCTTTATACCTACCTATGTATCTGGTGGGGGAAAGTGATGACCTACTTAAAAATCCACATGAGTTTTTACAGCATCCCTATATTAATTTCATAAATATTGATATACCCAGAGGGGTGGGGGGGAAAGCAGGATCAAGGGTGACAGTCAATTACGTATCTCAAGAGTTGGCTATGCCCAGGTTAATGCCGGACGTAGAATGTTAACTTCAAATAAATAGCAAAACAAAGTAGCGAAGCAGAAACCATTGAAAAGTCAACAAGGAAGGCACAAGAAGTGACTACTTTTAGTTGCTAAACTAGATATACCGTATACCTCAGATACATTCAAGCGGATTCCAGATAGTCATTAGTCTGTGATGTTTTAATCTGGATTTGTCCATTCTGAGGATTATTTCAGACTTTAACTTCTGAAGGACCATAGGTGGTCCTCCAATGATGTACCAGAAGTATCTGACACTATGTTTCAGCATTAGGCAGTCTTAACAGAGAAACTATTAACAAATAATTTTCAGGAGCAGAAAACTTCCTGAAGTCTAACTGCTAGCCTTAGTTGAGCCCCCCTAATCATTTCATCAATAATATCCTGGGATTTCTATATGGTTCACAAACTGCTTACCCACCCCTTCTAGGTACTAAGATAAAGACAAATTATGTCACAACCAAAGCTAGAAACCTACACCCACATTGTTCACAGGTTATTTTAAGATATTAGCTTTTTCAAACTATTGGTTCTGAAGTTATGTTTGCAGATTAGTTTTCAACCCAGGTCTCATTTTTAAAAAATCTATGTATAATATCATTATGGCTTCAATAACAAGATAATTAAACAAAAGACAAGGCATTAATATTTTGCCTAATGGATTGCTACACCACACATCTGATCACACATAGAACAATGTATTATTACAGCCAAGGACTTCAGGAACATTAAAGTTTACAGTTAGTTTTATACTTCCTTGAATGACAAGGGAAAAATCAAAATGATATAGGATGGGACCTCACGGAGAGAACAAAAATGGAAAAAAACAGAACTGTCTATTCCTGGAAGACCATACGTTAACAAGAATCCTAAGAAAGTAGAGCAGATTGTGCTGCTGTAAATAGCCTAGCGTAGTTTATTGTTATTTTTGTCCAGTGATGTACGCTTTTTGGGTTCTGGAAGTACTGCTAGAGAAGTGATGATGCTTAGAATGGACACCACTAAATTTCATTCCTCTTAATATTTATTTCCCCTATCAAGTATTCCCATCAAGCTGAAATTAGCATAAGCTCATCCCTTGCTATGATACTTCTCTACTGAAACATCTTTTTCAGTGTCATTTTAGCTTGAATTGATACAATTTCACACATTAGTTTTTTACCTGCTGCGTAAGTACATCATATTAACAAAGA
This sequence comes from Notechis scutatus, assembly GCF_049901735.1. Taxonomy (NCBI): domain Eukaryota; kingdom Metazoa; phylum Chordata; class Lepidosauria; order Squamata; family Elapidae; genus Notechis; species Notechis scutatus. Next base: position 191,914,182 of record NC_142011.1, read on the forward strand.
ATGAAGGGACATTTTCCTAACCAACTAAATGACAAGACCCATCATACTTTGACTGGTTTTCAAAAGGCATGCTTATTTTGTTTGGTTAGCCTGGATTGAAAACTAGAAAAAATATTGACTTTCAGGTTTCTATTTATTCTAATGTTAATTTTAAAAGAATTATATAGCATAAGAAATTAAGATTTAAATTTACAGTCCATTCCATGTTCAAAGTAAACTGACTAACAATGATTTTCTGCTTAGGGAATCAGCTTGCTGGTTGGGAGAATCTCTGCTGAATTAAGAAATTTATCTATCTGCTTCCATTGTCTTGATCTACATTGCCAGCCTTATTGACTCCCGAATGATCTTGTCATCTATCAGCATAAAACCAAAACATTTATGGAGATTTGTTTTTCCAGAAATTGAAGAAAGAAAATACCAATCAATAATAATAAATTCACAATCAGGTATGGTGAAAATCTGTCAGAGATGAAGAACAGAAATTCATGATGCTCACAAATTTTGTGTTTGCATCCACTTGCTCAAAATTCTAAGTTTGTTCACAACTGCCAAAATCCTATATTTGGAAAGCTGATTTAAAAACTGAAGACAAAAATTATAATACAGATAAAGAACAGGAAAAAACAGCAACTTCTATGTTTATGTAATCAGGGTTTTACAAGGTATTAATTAAATCACTAAAACCTTTAAATAGCTATAGCAGGGGTCCTCAACCACCGGGCGGACCGGTGCCGGGCCGTGGAGCACTCTTTACCGGGCCGCAAAGAAAAAAAAATTAAAAAAAATGGCGGCTTTCTTCGCCTTCGGTGAATGCTGCTGGGATCGGGGATCAAGGACACAAATGAAAGAAGGGGAGGGAGGAAGCAACCGAAGCCTGTCCTGTTCTGTGGCTCAGCGGCTTTGGTTTCCTCCCGCCTCGCTTCAAAGAAGCCGGGGTGGCTTTCCTGTCGCCGCAGCTTCCCGAGCGCCCGTTTCACCCCACCCCGCCCGCCCGCTCGCTCGCTCGCAGTTCAATCCACAGTGCTCCGTTCTGCCTGCCTGTCTGGTTGTTTGGGAGCAGCTTGGCTGAGAATAATAACTATTCGCCTCTTTTTATCAGCGAAGCTGCTCCGAAGAGGCAGGCAGGCAGGCGAAGAGAACGAGCACTGTGGATTGAACGCATGGGCGGGCGGGCGGGCGGTGAAGCGCGCTTCAGGAAGCTGCGGCGACGGAAAAGCCACCCCCGGCTTCTTTGAAGCAGTTTCTTCCTGGGCTGCTGGAGGAGCGATAGAGTGACTGAGAGAGGAGCGAGGCAGACACCTGAGGGAGGGAGACACCTGAGGATGGGGCTGAGGAGGCAGGTCCGAGGCGCTCCCTGAACTTGGTGGTTTTGCTGGCAGGCGTTTTATTACCCGACTAGGTAACAACATCAGATGTTACCTAGTCAGGTAATGAAACGTCTGCAAGCAAACTACCAAACTCGGATTCTCTCTCCCCCGGTCCTTGAAAAAATGTTTCTGCTTGAAACCGGTCCCTGGTACAAAAAAGGTTGGGGACCACTGAGCTATAGTACTCAGCGAACACACGATTTATTTAGTTACCAAGCATAGAAAACAAATTCAAAGTTTTTCATGTCTTTAAAGAAGTTTAAAGTGGAATTTATGCACAAATAATGGTATGGAAGATGCAGGTTTAACATATTATTTATTTCTTATAGATAGCCATATTTTCACTTAATTTGCTAGTCTAATATTTTATGCAAAATATTGAAGTGAACTTTCCAGTGAATGCCTATCCTATACTTTAATTTTGAAAGAATGTTGTCAGGGAAAAGCTGGAGATTTTGGTCAACAGAGGTTTTGTCGTTTCTCTAAATGTTTTTGGAAATTATTAATAGTATGTATTTGGGATTGTATTTTTTTCTAAGCTGCATGAAAATATTAAATATGACAGAAGACAAAGTGAACTGTAACATAATCCACCAGTGCACTTGTTAAAAGCCTAATTATTTTGAAAACAAACCAAATAAACATATTTTAATAAATTATTAACATCAAAAGAAGCTGGGGGAAATCACTAAACTATTGATATAAAGTCAGGAATGTAGATAACAAGTTATATATTTTATCTCATGTTACTTGGAGAAACTATATTATCTCCAAATGGAACAGCATCCTTTGCCATCTACTAAAATGCTAAATTTACCTTGTTGGCAAATAATGTTTGATACATTCTGGTAGAGAGAAGTTCCCTGAGTGTGAATGCTCGGAAGACTAAACTTCTGGTCCCACTGACCAGATTGGATCCTTCAACATTATCCTGGGACACGTATATTTGCCTTCATTCATGAAATAAAGTATTCTACTTTCAAGTACTGCAATACACTCTGAAGAATTTTTTACATAACTGTTCTAATAAAATTCTCAAAATAATCTACATTCTGATTCATAAATAAACTGACTGCCATTATCAATAGCATTAATAGAAATTATAGTAATGTACAATTCTTGGGAAGGAAGCCAAAATTTAGGCATCAAGAATTAAATGAAGCATATCACCCATCAAGAAAGGCTGGGAAATTCATTTCAAGGAAGTGCATGTGTGTTCTGACAGATTTTCACAGAATCTAAATGCTTGTTAGTTGCATATCTAAGCAGCATAAGAGTAAGCTAACAACAGGTAGAAAGTAAGGGGCCTTCACTGCATTAGAAACTTATTTTTAACAAGACGTTTTTCCCCTCTTCTTCCTTTTCTTCTTGAAGACAGAGTATAAAATTACTTAAGAATGCAGCTAAGCATTCTGAATTTTGTTCACTATTATAGGTATCAATATTTATATTGACAATCTTGAATTCAAAGTAATTAAAGGTAAGTGTTTGTTTTCCTAAAGAATGCTTCACAAGGAGCACTTAAATCTTGTTCTGTTGTACATGCAGTTGGTTTGTGTCAGCTAATTAGGAACTTATTCAGGAAAAAAGTACTCTTTTGTTAATGGAGCAAACCAAAATTCATAATAAGAGTAGACAAGATAATTTGCTCCCAATATCAGCCTTTGGACCCAAAGCCAAATTATGAAATAAGGGAGACTCATCAACTTGGTAAAATGGTTTAGTCTGACAATTCAGTTTTAAATTAAAAAACTAAAAACCTGCAGATTTGTTTTCCTTTTATAGTATGATTAGTTCACCAAGTTACAATTTCTATTAGTCTTTCTTTTTGAAAGTCAAAAAGATTTACCTGTTATCCATCAAACAACCCTTCCCCCCTTTCTGTCTTCAATAACAAATTGCCAAAAGCAAAACTAAGGTTAATTTTTAATACTTAAATAAGTAAGTTTGCCAGTCACAGTCCTGGTTAAAATAACGTCAGGAATTCTATCAAAAAATTTTATAGCACTTCTATTGTGGAAGTTTGATTTGAAATTATTTTTGCCATGAGCAGAAAAAGAAAATTTATTAGAGACTGTCAGTAAAAAAAAAAAAAAAAAAAAAAAGCTTGATTTATGTATGATTCTTTTAAGGTAATACATTCCAGAGACTCTCTGAAGCCAGAAACTTCTTCAACCACAATTTTTTCTTTATTCACTATACAAATTCCACAATTGCCTCTTTACTTAAGTACTTGAAAAAGTCCCATTTTGCTCTGATTTTAGCCCCGAAGCTTCCAAAACTAAACATACATACATATTTCAAAAGAAAAAACGATTATGCCCTGCTCAGAAAAATAGTCCACAAACTAGTTTTACCTGTACAAACTGAAAATAACAGATGTATGTATATATGTATGTATGTATGTATGTATGGGTGTGCGTATGTATGCATGTATGTACAGGTGTGTGTGTGTGTGTGTGTGTGTGTGTGTGTGTGTGTGTGTGTGTGTGTGTGTGTTTGAAAGTTGAGGTTTGTATATACATCCTTCTGGGCTAGAATGAATGAATGAATGAATGAATGAATGAATGAATGAATGAATGAATGAAAAGTTGAGATTTGCATATTCTTCCTTCCGGGCTAAAAAATTGTGGAAACAATACTATGTAATCTGACTGATTCTAAAGATTATTACAGAGACTCTTAAGGAAGTTCCTTCAGATGGATGGATGGATAATTATCCTGTCATTACAATTTATACAAATAACTGAAGGTAGCAAACATACATAATAGTTCTTCCTTCTCCTATTTTCTCCACAACAGCAACCCTATAACATGGGTTGGGCTTAGACAGTGACTAGCTAAAGTCACCAAGCCAACTTTCATGGCTGAAATGGAACTAGAATTCACAATCTCCTGGTTTCTACCCTGCTGCCTTAACCACTATACCAACAATGGTCTACAGTATTATTGTGTGTGCATAAATCTCACTGAATTCAAATAATTTCACTTCTTAATAGACATGCACTATTAAAAACTTTGGTCTGTCATCAGTACCAAATGCATAATAAACTAGAGATCATTTCAGACAGTCACCTATTTCTAGTGACAATAAAACTATTAAAAATCTGCTCACAGCTCAAATTTCCACCAAGGAAAATTTCTATTTGAGGTTTTCTGAAGTACAAACTTTCAAGCAGCCTCCTTTAAGAAGGATATATGCATTTTAAATTGATACCATTTTAATAGTTCTCATTAAATTTCTTCAGAAAAAAAGGTTCTTTCTTTTTTTAATCTACTCTTCCATTCATAATACATGCCATATATTTCAAAAACTGAATGAAAAAATACACTGCTATTCAACATCAGTTCTAAAATGATAACTTACCAATACTTTTGCTATCATGGTTAGAGATCATGCAAAACACAAGATTGCCACTCCCATAATCTTCATTAACAATACCTAGAATTTCTAATATTTAAAGTCTTTTATCTTTATTTTCAATAAACATTACCAGTAAGCTTGTAAAGTAATCAACTATTGTTAATTATGCATTAATAGTTATGACTGAGTCAGTAATTTGATAGATAACTTCTCATGCATGCTCAGAGGAAAAAAATCGCACTGATCTAATGGATTTACTCATAAATAAATGCGTACACAATTTCTGCCTATGAAAATCCAAAGCCAAAGGGGTTTTTTGAAACCAAAATATTACTTTTTTTTTAGTTCCCCCACTATACCTGTTTAAAGGCATGATTTACAACAAAATATCCAAGCAACTATCATAAAATTTAGATACAAGACTAAAAAAAAGTCTTCAATACAAATCCATAGTAACAGACACAAAGAACAGTGTCAACAGTTGCTAGCTTTGTTAGAAGAAAAAAGAGCATTCTCTGAATGCATGGGCATCATATGAAGATACATGATACACCAACCTATCTGAAAGTAAACACATTTGACTTCAGACAGGACAACTAGGGATTGTGACACATTATGAAAATAAAAGTTGGATTTTGAAGAAGCAGGATAGAAAGTATTAACAACGTTGGAGAAAATTCCTGAGAATAGCAATAACACTTAAACTTGTATACTACTTCACAGTGCTTTACAGCCCTCTCTAAGCAGTTTACAGAGTCAGCATATTTCCCCCAACAATCTGGGTCCTCATTTTACCAACCTTGGAAAGATGGAAGGCTGATTCAACTTGAGCCAGTTGAACTGCCAAACTGCCGAATACCATGGAAGACAAACAAATTGATCATTGAACAAATCAATGCAAAATTCTCACTCAAGGAACAAATGAGCGGAATAAAAGTATCTCGATATAGAGAGATTATGTGAAGACCTAGTCTCTGGAAAAGACTTGAATGTTGGAAACTATGGAAGGAAAGAGAGGAAAAGGACAACCAAGTGGAGGGACTCAATTACTACTGCAATGGATACACCAACAAAGGCAGGGAGAAGTTGGGGCAAATCATTTTAGAGACTGTCTATGTAGTCACTAGAAGTAGATACTGATTTCATGGCACATAATCAATACATTATCCAACTCATTAAGGGCTTTATACAGATTGGATTGGTTCCAATATTAACCAATTAAATCTGTCCCCTGTATACATGCTTCTTGGAGGGACAAAACAGTCTTTAATTTATATCTTCCATGTGAACTGGAACCCTGAATATTCAAAACTCAATGTAAGTTTTATTGAGTTTTGAATATTCAGGGTTCCAGTTCACATGGAAGATATAAATTAAAGACTGCTTTATTGGGAATAATTGCACAAATGAAATGTCTCTCCTCAAGGAGATGTTCAAGAGAATAAATATCAAGCAAGATAGTCATGTGATGTTCTACTCCAGGGGACTGGACTAGTTGATATGAATGGGTCACCTCAGCAAGCATTTCACCTTGAATTATATTAAGTAAACATGAGATATGTAGTAAATTAAAGAAATAACAAATACTAGGAAATAAATAATGGGGTTGGGATGTTGCCTTAACATACCTGTAAACTTCCTATAAATAAATAGCTAATACCTTTCAGAAACTCGCTGCTAAATTAAATGAACCTATTATCTGGGTCCTTAGGGAATATATTAGGAGAGCTGGAACTACTGATGGAGGGTTTTAATTCATTTGTGCTTCCCACTTGAGCTAGGATGTCATCATAGTTGCAACTGCCAAACAGGCTTGTGTCCTTCACCCTTATTTTCCTGACATTATATAGCACAAGCATGTTTCTTGTATTAGTAGTTTGTTAAGATATCTTTCCTTAGCATAGTTAATTTAAAAGTTCTTCTCCTTGAACTACTTTCAAATATGTTTGTTAATATCGGCTATCTGGCCTTTGATTGCTTCTGCTAATTAACCCTCAGATGCAAGATCAAGGTATACAGCCTTCCATCATTTTGGAACTCTCCAGATTTGTCTTAACTGTAACAGTGTGTGACAATGACCTTGGCCAGTGGTGGCTAACCTTTTTGGGCTCCTGTGCTGAAAATTGCACGTACGCTCGCTCACGTGCCAACACCCAAAAGGCAATGAGCGTGGGTATGGCCCGCACCCACATGCACCATACATCTCTGCGCATGCGTGCATGATCCCCTTGTGCCATGTGTTTTTGCGCATGAGTGCACATCTCCCAAGCACCCCTGCCCCCAATACATGCATGCCAGATACCCGACAATTAAGGCAGGCAGCACACGTGCATGAGCAGTGGGGCTCTTCCAGGTGACCTCTTGTGTGCCGGCAGAAGTGGCTCTGTGTGCCACCTCTGGTACACGTGCCATAGGTTCGCCATCACGGACCTTGGGAAATAATAGGAAGAGCCACAGCCAGGGCAGTGTCAATAAAAGGTGGCTTAAGGAATGGAAGCATGACAAGCCTGTTTCTTGGAATGTAAAGGGGATAGGGAAGAGATGTACTTTCAGACTTGCAAGATTCTTTTAATAGAAATTTACAGAAGTTCATTAGTTACTTACTTTTGAAGATAAATGAGGCAGGCAGTCTTTGAATATCAAGTCTCTATGGAGCATATAACTGGCATCCTAGTGTCCCAAATTCTGGGAATACTGAAATTTATAAACCTATATGAACAAATTTGTCAGGAGCCCTGGTGGCATTGTACTTAGAATGGGTATTGCAGGCAAATTTTGCCCACAGCCTGGAGTTCAACCCTGATGGAGCTCAAAGTTGACTCAGACTTCCATCCAAGATTGGCAAAATGAGGACTCAGATTGTTAGTATATAATGTTGTATACTAACATTGTAAACTGTCCAGAGAGTACTATAAAGCACTATGGGGTGGTATAAATAGCTAATACCGTTCAGAAAGTCTAAGTGCTATTGCGGTTGCTATATTGCATAAATCAGATGGTATGGAATAGTCAGAAATAAGATATAACAGACAGACACTAGACAACTAGACTTAACACTAAATGTGACAGGAGAGGTTAGCCATCTTAATTAAATCCACCTGTATTAAAATGGAAGACTGACATACCCTGTGTTAAATTGTCCACATATATTAAGAGCAGGACAAAGTAACTCACTGATGTTCTAAAATGACTCTTACAAATAATAATGAAAAGGAAATAATGAAAACAAAGTGCTAGAGATTCATTTAGGGAATCTCAAGAAAATCATGTAAAATCTGTTTAATCAAAAGACTGGGTTGAATGCAGTTACAAAAAGTTAAAAACTTCAAAGCAACTGGACCAACTTTCAGGTAAACTGTAGGCGATATAAAGTTTTCAATTCTTCAGCAATTATTTCATTAATGAATCACAATAAGTGACATATATGTCGAATAATTTGTATTGTATAACCTCACACTGTTATTTTTTTTCTCCATACTCAACTGTGTCATAGAACATATCAATGTTCTGTTTTTCATTAAACAATTTAGGCAGTCAACTCAAACATAAATATCAAAGCCATTATTTATTGATGTATCCTGTTTTCACAAACAGCTATACAGTAAAAGCATTAAAAACCTAATCTCCCTGAAAATTTTCTCAACTTTTCCATGCCAACAGACATCCTATTCTGAATGACTTTACAAAGGGAGCCGCAAATACTACCGGAGTCAAAACTTTCATTACATCATGGAAAAAACATTAAATTGACACACTAAAAAAACCAAACTAAGCTTTGATCATACCACTGTGGCCACCATCTTGACATCCTAATTTTGAAGTTCGACAGAGCAAAATTAGTGTTTTCTCTTTTTTTTAAAATAGGTCCAAATTAGGAAACTTAATTTGTCTATATGTTTTTAGAAAAGATGCATTTATCTATCTTTCCACATACCATAAAAGCACAGTAAAGAATGACAGAAAAGGGGGAAGAATTGGACAAAAGTATAACTTTTTTTGTTAATCAAAAGGTTTTTACTACCTAACAATACAAAAAAAAATAAGTAACAGTTCATTTTCGCTCACTAGAAAAAAATAAAATGTGTTTCATTCTATATGTTTCTCTCTGCTTTTCACACTGAAAAAAATTATAGGACTCTTGCTCAGTATTATAGCCAAAGTTCTTAGAAGAGAAAAACAAAAATGTATTTCCCAAATGTTCAAGTATTATGTTTTATTCACTGATCGCTTTTCACACTACGCTGCTCCTCCTCCTCTCTCTCTGCATGTGCGTATACCCACACACATACACAAGCACACACATTCACATTGCATAATTTGATAGTTCTCAATTTAATAGAAGAAGCAAAATGACATGAAAGTATATATCATATGGTCTGTTTAAATCCGACTTTGATTCAATAGTCAATTATTTATTCATTATCCATTGAAAACAAGTATTTTAATAAGATTCTCACCAAAACTGGCCGAGTCAAAAAGTTTGGTTAAAACTGAATTAAACAAATTGTAAGCAAATTCGGATAATGCATACAAATTAATTTTTCAAGCAAATTATTTTTTAGTGTTTTTGGCTGCCAAGTATAAATTTCATAAACCCCTCAAATTATTGCTTGCGTGAAAATGCTATAATGCTTGCCTATAATATCTAAAGGACTTCAATATAAATTTCGACTCATACCAAAAAACCCACACATCTTGATATGCATTGGGCATTTTATTTATTCATATATTCAAAATTGTCAAAATAAATACTAAATTACTAGAGATTTCACAGTAGAACTATGGAATGCTATATTATACCGGATAATTTAGATACCCATATCTTTTGTTTTCATTTATTTTTATACATAAACAGCAACAATTTCTAGAGTCCCATGTTCTGGGTATTAAAGTAACGCAGAACAAAAAAAATAAGGAGTATGCAAATAATAGCATAATATCATAAGGACCACTCTACAGTTAGTTCAAAGAGCAATGACAATAATGCAGGCTCTTTGCAATGCTGTCTTTGATAAAAGAAGATATCTGGCAAATATCCAGAAGAAAGCTGTGCTATAGCAATCTGAACATCTGGAGTTTTGGTGGGAGAACTATTCATTCAGGAATTCTCTCTCCTATTTCCCCAATGGAGTCAACGCTATCTGACCTTCAGGGCAATAGAAATCTCATCACTCTTCTCAGATTTTTGTCTAGAGAGGTCAACAAGGGGAAATATGTTTACCTATTTTAAAAAGCAATTGGTTAAGCCTATTTAAATCTAAATAATGTCCTGTGTGTTATAGTGATCTGTTTTTGACACCAGACACATATAATTTACACAAGCATGTACAGCTTCTCCGAGTTTCTTATTTTTTTTCACAACCCATCTCTGCATACGTATTTACTAACTCTGTGGTTGTGGTATATATTTAAACAAATGTTAAATAATATCGTGTTATCGTGGATAAGAAGCTGCCACAGTTGCTAATAATAATTCTGAAACTTTGATGAGAAAAGCAAAACTACATTTTAATAATTTTGGTAACTGTGCCACCAATTGGAAAGTTTAAGTTTTGATATATTCATTCTACACTTGCTATTTTCATAAAAGCACAAAATACGAAACTAATACTGAAATTAAATTTAGGGATCACTGCAAAAACTGTGAGTAGATAGATGTGAAACCTGTAATAGTTAAGAGTATACATGTAGACATGAGATAAAGAAATGTACATTGTATTGTGTTTACATACAATATTGTACATTCACACAATATAGGAAAAGTCCCATGATTTTAAATACCACACTAGCGTCTGTACTATATGTTCCAAATCAAGGGATATTTAAACCTTTCACTTTAGTGCAATATTACTGCCAACTGCCAGATGAAAATATGTACGCAAATCAAAATATGCTACCTTTGTTCAAACAATACTGCTGTTCATTATATAATACAAACTGTCATACTTAATCTCTCAGGAACCCAGAAATGGTAGATTCTTGGATCCAGAGATGGTTTCAAATGGTTTGAGGCAAAACTGAAACATAGCATTTAAGTAAATCTTCTACAGGAACTTAAGTTCGACTGATGAACTTTTTACATCATCCTTCACTTTTGAGCTCACAAATAAACTATCAATCCTGGGAAGAGAACAGCATACTTATTATGTATCTTTTGCACAAGTTATTTTTTCCCCCAAGATTTCTCATTGCTTGGAAAGGTAGAAAATTTATGTTACTTTAAAAATGGATTAAAGCAATCTCAAAACTGAATATAATCAGAAAACATCCATTCAATTTTACTAAAACTTTATATAGAAACTAGTCTATTAAAAGATTAAAACAGAAATGTTATATTATCTCCAGTTTTGGGGATTAGACTGTTTTCAAATTTGAAAACTAAATAAAATTAAATCAAGTAAAAGTAATAACTGCATATATGTGTGCGTGTGTGTAATATTGTTTGTAATACATACACACACACACACACACACATTTTATATACAACTTGATCTATATATCAATCAACATTAAATACCAAGATTAAACAGATCTTTCCCATAATCTTCAAAAAAGGCAGAAACCTAAGTCATGAGTACAATTTGAAGCTTTAACAACTCTTGATACAAGTGCATGAACGAAAAATTAGAAAACCTCTTACATTTTTAGATTTTATAATAAAATTAAACGGCTTTAATAATATATTTTTACAATATAACCTAAAATACATTTGAAAAGACTTTCCCAAAATATCTGAAACTGCATTCAACAGTGGCACTTAAAGCTAGAGCATTAGCTCCAAAAGAAGTTATCTCTCTAAATAAGAATTGGAGAAACATTGTCTGGAGATGAAAAAAAAATCTTGCAGGGAGGGATGTTGAAATGAAAGTAAAGACCGAGACAAGTTAAGTGTAGAGATGGAAGCGTAGGGAGAGCTGACATTTGAAAGAGTGGTGCCACTGAATTATAGTTTTCCACTCTGGGTGGGGTCCCTTTGATTGGGTGGAGCACCTCCCCTGAAGGAAGGAAAAACTGGCAGAAGCTGACTTGCCCTTTGACAGATAACTCAGGTTTGCCAACATATGTAGTCGCACCAACCTCAGCTTCACCAAGTTGTCTCTTGTCTAATCTGGGCACAGACAGATGTTTCTGTCGGTGTGAAAAGTCTAACTATACAACATACCATAAATACTGTATTTGAAAATTGTTTGGATTTATATGGATAATCCCATTAAATGCAGTGTATTTTGAAGGGCTGCATATTCTCTTTCTCAGAAATCATCAGGTTTGTCTGGTGAAGAGGGTTATTAAAGAGTGGGATTGGAACAAAGAAGAGAAAAGGGAAGAATTAATGTATTTATTGTAATTGTGTTTGGCCGATGAGAAATTGAATGGTCCTTTCTCTTTGCAATGCTCCCCCTCTCTTTTGTTTACATTTTCTTTTAAACTTACATTAACAGGTGTAAAAATATTTTTTTTTGTTTTAAAGAGGAGTTTCAATTGGTCAAGAGTAAGAAATGACTAATCGAATCATTTATCAATTCTCAGATTTAGGAGGAGAAAACAGGGAGAAATAAGAAAGTATTTCAAAACTTTGTGGGGACACTTTTCTCTCTTTTTTTCATAAGTAGTTTATGTTGTTATAACCTGAAATGCACTGATATTCACAAAAGTGCATTTGGAGAACTACAGCAAAGCTCATCAGGAAAGCATTTAAAAAAAAAAGAATAGCAAAAATTAAAAATAACTGCATCAACAGGGTCTTTCTTCAGGCATCAAGCCCAGTTTTTCTTCAGTTTTCTTTAAACAAAATAGCAGTTAGGCCACTAAAACAAATCTTGAACATTATTAAAAGTTAAAAGCTACCAATTACTTCTGTCTGTTCTGTTAAAGCAAAGTTTGGCATTACGTCAGTCGGCTTAAAGAAAACAAGGGGAAAAGACCAAAAGAATGAGAGCGAACGAAAGTTTCCTTCTGTATAAATAAAGCCACCAAGGAAGGTGTCTACCCCTCTTATAAAGGGTTGATTGCCAGGTTTATAAAAAGCACATGCCACATTTTTGCAAGAAAATATAGAAATGTTTCATAGGAGAGAAATGTTTTACAACTCAGAGGGGAGGAAGTAGTTCTGTATTTAGAAGGCGAACAATTTCTTTTACAGGAAATTCTACAGATTGGAAGTGTGTTTGTGTATGTGTATGTGTGTGTGTCCATGTATGTGTGTGTGAAGATAAAACCAAAAGGATTGAACTAACTGCATCAAGGTGTTTCAATGAATCGTTTACTATAAAAAACTCTTTTTAAAATGAAGTACTAAATCCATAAAATTACATAAATCTCATAAAGTATGTTTGTGTGTTTTCTGCTTAGAAACATTCATTGGTATTTCTTGAGGCTGGAGCAATACATATTCTACATTTACAAGTTCGATTAAAAAGTTATGGGAATTTACATAGCATCATTCTAAACAGCACAAGCTTTCCACTGATATTGTTATTGAGAAATATATTAAACCACATTTACAATATTTTAATCTAATTCAGTAGATAGCTAGCATGGATACAGATATTGCAAACTGTGAGTAATTACTTCACTTATAAAAATGATAAACCCAATTATCTGGAATACATAGTTAGAAACAAGGGAGAGTATTAAAATAGAATAAATTCAAATAAGGATTTTCTAACTATCCCACTACAGTTCTTCTCCCTGATTGGTTTTCATCGAAGAGAGTCCACTTTTACTTAAACATGGGGCGCTGCACCATATAATTTGCAAGTATCATAGCACACTACAGTATCTTTTTAAATAACGAACAAGTAAAATGTCTGAGATGACATTGTAAAACAGCAAAATGCGTCCCACCAAAGATGGGTAAAGTTTTCTTCAAAGATACTTCTATGATTGTAAAAACAATTTAATTTTTTTAAAACTGACTATAAGGTATTTCTAAAAACATATATTGAATTATTGAGTATATTGAGTTTTAGTATTTTTTTTACTGGCAATAAATTGGTTTGAGATGAAATTAGTAATAGATTGCTAGGATTTGCTCCACGAACTTGTATGTGTTTACTCCGAAGAATATTCCTCTCTGTTTATTGGTGTTTACTCTGCATTCAAATGTGTCTCTAATATATTCGGGTTAAAACATTCTACCAATGTTTACTTGAAATAATTTTCATTTAACCCTGCACTAAAACTAGGAGAAAACCTCTATATATAGTCAACTTATTTTCGAATAAAAATGTGTATTATTGTGTAATTAATTGATATTGAAGCTTTAAAGCACAACTATAATTTTAAAAAAATATTTATTACTATTTACAAAAGTATGACAAGAGAGTTGGGTTTCTTTTCTCTATCCTTATTGACAACAATGATGAAACTACCAAAATAGAATATATTTGGGTGGAGATTTTACTGTCAAATCTAAATCATAATTCTGTTGCAACAATATATAAGGAGGAAGTTGAAAACATAGTTTTTTTTTCGATGTTTTTTTTAAAAAATCAACATATAGGCAAAAGGGACAATAATAGTAGCTTCCAACTTTCCCAAGACTCAATAATAATTGATAATTTTTAAAAATTGTTCTTTTCGGGGTTTCATCAATACTATAATCCGAAAGTATTCTTCTTATTGTCTAATCATAAAAATAGAGTGCACTAATCTGCAGGGTAAGTATTAATAATGGATATATTTGTAAATCTCTTTTTAGTACGTTATTTAAGTAGGAAATGAAAATATTAAAGAAGCTTTATTATCAAGTGGAATTTTTCACCAATATCTCTGAAGTGATACTAATATCTTATAAATATAAACTCCATGAAGTTTCCAAAAAGAGGTGAATAATCAGGTGAAATTGAATCAACCAATAGACATCCCAGAAATCACAAATCACAAAAAAAAGCCACCACAAAAATGTTGGTAGTCTACAATTTCCTCCACGTCTCTCAAAAATGTACACGCCTGATTTTAATCAATTCCATTTTGTAATGTAAAATGTAATATTTTGGACAGATAATTTAACCAAAAGCCCCAGAAATACACTACTTTTCTTGAGGAAATAAAATTAAATAATACCAACAGGGACTTTAATCAGTCTGACCTCTTTGTATCCACTTAAGTAGTATGCAAAACTTTAAACTTTACAATATAGCAAGATCTAAAGTTAATTAATACATTGATTCCAAACTAATGTGAAAGATTATTTGTATTTTTGAAAAAAAATCCATTTATTACATTCTCCAAACACTTAAATTTTCCAAGCCCACAAGTTTCTAGGTTGAGATTGAGTTCCAAGCACGTTAGACGTATCACGACAAATTTTATTTCACTTTTTTACAGACTTTTTTTTTTGACAAAAATTCAAATTGGACGAGTCAAAATACTTTATCTTTAGCTTCCCTAATTATTTTACTTTATAATGAAGTATTGTGTGACTCATAAACCATTATGACAATCAGCTCTGCTAGTATCGTACAGGTAAGATCTGATTGATTTGGACAAAAGGTATACTGATGATACTTTTGATGTCAGTCAGATATTAGTATCTTAATAACTATTGAAATGTACCTGATTTTTAAAGCCTTTACTATGGGACCAAGCTTAATGGCAATGTTAAAAACCATTAATAAATATTTTCCCCAAATGATCTAGTTTCTGGAATTATTAACTTTTCAGATTCCTAACTGCAAAAGAGTAATTTATCCGGACTATCTCTAGATACCTTAACAGCAAGAAGTAATTAGTTGATCTGACCTTAATGTCTGAAAAATGTTAAGGCATTCCCGAAGCCCGTCTGTCTGCGTGGAAAGTAAAATATGGTCTAAATGAAGAACTACCAAGGAAAAAAAAACCCTTTTACAGAGAAGGCTGTTTTTACATATTTTTTATTAACAGGACTAGAGAGCAGAAATGCTGTATATGGACATACGGTATATACACACATATATGCCACAAACATAAAGCACCATAAAGGATTAGTTAAGGTTGAAATGCTCTGCTTACAGAAAAATACATCAGTAAACGCAGAAGGACTTACTTTTGAGTCGACAGACTTAGTCCCATATTGCAAATGGATAAGTCAGATATTATAGAGCAAAAAAAAAATACAAAGATATATATTGTGTGCATATAAACACACATATGTGCATCCATAAAAGCTGACTCTTTTTGGCGTTTATAAAGTATGTACTATGCTATTCCCCCAAGATCTCAAAAGGGCACTGCGTATTTTATGCATTTAAAAACTAATTCAAAAATTCCTGGCTAAATTGGCGCAAGGCCTTACATCTCAAGCCTACTCTTAATTCATAGAAAACTCCATCGAAGTCCTATGGAGAATTTCACTGTGAGGCTTGCTTGAATTCCAGAAAACCTACATGTTTGAAATCAAAGGTTTCAAAAAAAAAAAAACCTGACATCCCCTCCTAAATCAAAGAATTGGGAAGCTGGAAAAACTAAGAAGACATTTATAGGCTTTAAGTTATATCTTTATAGAATCCTAACTGATTAAAAAATACATTTATCTTCTTCATTCCTCTCCCACATCACATTTAAGAAACAGCCAGCAATATAGGAACAAAATCCCATCTCTAAATTGCATCATGCAAATTTAAGCATATGGTGCAAGAGAGATTTTAGGGTTTAGATGAAGTTAAGCAGCTGCACAGGCGCCTCTCTCTCTCTGGTAAATGCATAATCCACAATTTAACTGGTGTTATACCTTTTTAAAAGAACATAATGACCCCTCTGTTTTTTTTTTTAAAGGGGGAAAGGAGCTAAAGTATTCCATTTGTTTGTGTTAGCCAACTTTGTCAGAAACTTTCACTACCAGTCATAAAAAAAAACTTTACAAAAACGTTGATAGCATTTCCAGATCGTTTTGTCAGCATCACGATTTACAGGAAATAGTTGGTGTTCTCATGAAAGAGTTTATTTGCATGAGCCAGAAGACTTAGCAAAAACATAAGTTTAAAGGTTTTTTTTTAATGATTTTTAATATGCCGAGTTAGTGAAATATTTGAAAGGGTTTTCTCACCTAACAGACATATTGCAAACATGAGGACAATGATTGCCTTCTGTTCAGGAAACTCTACTGTACATTTTTATTGTTTTCTCCAATAAACCTTTATCGCTTATTTGCACTTTATATGGTAACTTGAGGTTTTGGGGTTTTCTTAAAAACTTCACCAATATTTCAATTCTTACGATATTTTTCAAGTCACGTAGAACAAAAGAATAATGCATAAACTATTCCCAATGCAATAGTTGGGAGATTCCTTTTAATGTGTATTAAGGGGGGAGGGGAAATAAAACATTAAATTAAAATACAACCCTATTAATGTATACACTGTGCCAAAGATTTATCAAAAGCTCTCCAATTTTTTCCCAGCCATTCTGAGTGTGTGATTGTTTACTACAACAAGTAAACTTGGTGTGGTATTCAGGAAAGTGCTAGACACTGCAGACACAGTCTTTTACTTAACTATGTTTTCTTCCAATTTTGTATTCCGCCCTCCCCCCACACACACACACTATATTTTCTTCCAACTTTCCAAAATGTCTTGCTAACTGTCATCAGAATGGTAAAGCAAATCTTTATGAGATCTCTCTCTGATTTACTCCCCATCATTTGTTCCTTGACTTTTCACTTTCTATCAATCTTTTCAATCCAGGGAATTCAGAGGTTTGACATTTGCCGAAGGAAGCGAAAATAGTGTACACATATAACATGTGTACATGTATAACTTTTTCCTCCTCTCCCCCCAACTTTGAAAGCACCCTGTTTACCAGAAGAATAACAAAGGGAGCCCACATAAATAGTCAAAGGGGAAGAAGCCCTCCTCGCCAAAGAGCACCAGTCAACTTAAAAATGCTACTGAGATCTAGCAAGCATTCTCCTAGGATCAAAGGCAAAGATCAGAGGAGGGGAGGTGGGGAAAAGAGACCCATGGGGTACAAAGTGTCAGGTTTGAAAGCACCCTCACCAAAAGAAAAACCCCTTCTTGGGAACTTTAATAACACACCAGCCCACCAGCTTCCTCCCTCTGTTTATCAGAAGTTACTACGATCTTTCTTTCTTGAAGTGCTAGGAAGTTTGCACTTCTCCATTCATTGTGATTTGGGGGGGGGGAGAGGAAATCTGTCCTCGATGCTAGCAAATGTGACTGAAAAAAAGTAGACAAAGTAGCTTGGAACAAAATCAAGGGGAATGAGTAGGGGGTCCCAGTCTTTAAAAAGCTCTTAATAAAAAGTTCTTTAAACTATGAAATTACCATAAAAGTCCTCTTCCTGGCTGAAAAAGAGCTCAGCAAATAAACATTTTCCTCTCCCCATCTCATCAATGTACACATTATTCCATATTCATCCTTTTTTTTTGTTTGTTTGTTTCCCCCTCCCCTCCTGGTGTGATGTTTCTCCTCATCCTATCTCTCTGGAAAGTTGCACACAGAACCCAAGTATTCTCAAACATCCCAAAGTGGGGAGCAAAAGGAGAAGGGAGGACTTACTACTTTGCATGTGGCATCATCCTTCTGGAGTCCGGCTTTATTTTTGCGATTCCCATTTAAAAACCAAGAAGAGAAGGAGCTCACTTTGGGGAGACAGGCACGGGGGAGCGGGGTGTCTTGGGGCCAAGATTAGCCAACAAGATTTTTTAAAAAACAATTTAAAAAAAAAAAAAAAAAGAATCCAGCAAAATAAAGTAGGGAAGGGGGGCAAACCTGGGCACCTCTCCTTTCCCGATGGAGGGGAATTAAACCAAAGCAGTGCAGACTCTCGAGGGGAAGGGAATTAGCAAAGCCACAGCTAGAGAAGTTCCTTTCTTGTTGGTGGGGCGGGGGGAGAGGAGAAAATGGGAGGGAAGGGCTTTCCCCCCTCTCGCTTCTCCCCGGCTGCTGAACTTGACCTTTGCTGACTCGCCGAAGCGGGCTACTGCAAGTTTCCAAGACGCCAATTTCCAGGCATCGACACACGAGTTCATCACAAAAGCCCTTCGGGTAAAGGAATCTAAAAAGAAGAAAAGCGGGGCGCCTTGCCCACCCCGCACCCCTTTGCTGAGGCTTGAACCCTCCCCCCTCCCCAAGCTTCTGCTTTATGGGGGTGTTGTAGGGAGGGGAAGCTGACGCGGCCAGGCTAACCCCCCCCCCGGGCCCTCTTTTCCAAGCCCACCCTTGCCCCCTCTCTTTCTCTCAGCCCTTCGCGGGCGCGGACGGCAACCCAGAGAGGCGAAGCGTCGGAACCCAACCAGCCACCCGCGTCACCACCACGCAGCGAAGAGCAGAAGCCGGAAAAGATCCGCGCGCCCCTCCATCGCCTCACCTCCCCCCCAGTCCGCGCACACACTCACGCATCTACTCAACACCGTTCCGGCTCTGGAGCTGGCCGGCCCCTGCTCCTCCTCCTCCTCCTCTCCAGCAACCCCCCAGCCCCCCACCCCCGGCATGTCCTCACCACGCGACCTCCAGCCCCCCCAGCCCCCCACCGGCGGGGCGGCCGCAGCCGCGGTCCGGCTTACCTGTTGATTAATCAGCAATAATACGAGCAATAATGGTCGCAGCGCCTGGAAAGATGGTGGCACCGCCGCTTGCGCCATGAACCGTCTTTCTGTTGTTTGCAACAAGAGTTGATCTTGGGATTATTTTGGAAGAGGTGGGGAGGGAGGAGGGGGGGGAAGAGGGAAGGAAGGAAGGAGGAGAGAGAGGAGGAGGAAAGGAGAAGGAGGGAGGAGGAGGAAGAAGAAGAAAGGGTTAAGGAGCTGACGGGGGGGGGCAGAAGAGGAGGGAGGGAGAGACAAGAAAGGTCTACCTTCCCGGGCCCCCTTCCTCCTCGCCCCTCGCGGATTGGGGTGGGGGGCTGTGTGTGGAAAGCCGAGGGGGAAGCGCGAGGGGGGGGGGAACACCCGGCTCTTGCTTTAAGCAAAGAGCGGGGGAGCGCCGGGCTCGGCGGGGAACAAACAAGCGTCCGAAAGGGAGGCTGCGCCCGAGCTCCGCGCTTTATCACAAGTGTTATCGCTTGTCAGGACCTCCGTCTTCGACCATGACGTCAGTTTCAAGATACCGACACTATTAATATCAAAGGGAGCCTGAGCGAACGAGAGAAAGCGCCACCCCAGCCGGAGAGCCCTTAAAGAGACAGTGCAGGCGTCCCCCCTGTGGCCGCGGACGGCCTAAGCCCGGCCCTCCGGAGCGACCAAGGCTCCTCCTTCTCCGGCTCAGCCGCTCTCGCCGCCGCAGCCGCCGCCGTTGTTGCTGCTGCTGCTGCGCCGCCACCGCCTCCTCCCTCCTTCCCTCCCGTCCTCCTCGTCTTCCTCCCCGGGACGTGAGAGGCGACGAGGCTCCGGTCACTCCGCTCTGCTGTCCCCTAAGGCCGGGCCGGCCGGCGGGTGGGAGCGGCGGGGATGGCGGGGGCCGGCCGGCAGGCCTTCGCTCGGGAGTTCCTCCCCCTTCGTTTCCCATCGCTTTGGCAAAAAAAAGAGCCGCGGGCGTTTTTCAGCCTGGCCGCTGGAAGTTTGAAAGGACGCCGGGGCGAGGGGGCGGGGGCGGCTGAGTCCCGACGCGGACAAGGGGGTCTCGAACCGGGGTCGCTGGGAGCGCTTGCCTGCGAGGCATGTGCCCCAACCCATGGCTCCGCCTTGAATCATGGCTGGTTGCTCCAGTCATGCTGCTCCGTTGCATTGCGCTTGTTGGGATAGAAGCCCCGGAGTTTTCTGGGGCATCTTCTCAAGGACTTTACTTTCCATCCCCTGTTGGGATGGGAGGTGTAGTAGTTGGGAGTACTTCTCTTCCCGGCAGCCCAATGTGGGAGCCCATGGCTCCCTCCGATGTGGCCTTGCACTCCGATCAAAAGTGACCTCCCGAAGAAAGTCAGCGAGAAAATGCCTATGGACCCGGGTCAGCCTTTGTCTCGGGTGCTGGAAGGGTTTGAAAGCCAAACTTTGAGGTTTATTTGCTTGGTCTTTGGAAAGATCCTTGCAAAGTGGTGTTGGCCTTTTTTCAATATCAGATCTTTTCTTTTAATGGAACGCTAAGCGAGACCCTACATGAAAGGCAAGAGCTAAACCATAAACCCCTGAGGAGACGATCACCTACATAGTTATAAATCACAACGACCCTGCCTGCCAGAGATTGATCGACTCCAGTTATATTTATGGAAAGCTTTGTCGAACCCTTGATCTGTTTATTCCAAAAGTTTCTAATCAGCAAAAGTCAAAATCCCTACATCAAATATGATCAGATGTGAAGTATCTGCTTCAAATCTCAGGAAAAACTGTGGGGAAAAAACATATATAGATATATAGATATCTGTAGGCCTAAAATAATATGATTAGCGGAGTATGTTTCTTCGTCATATTTTGAACTAATTTCAAGTGCTTGCTATTTGTTGCTTTTTTCAAAAGGGATTTTTCAAATTAAAGTGATCAACCAACCCACCAAGTATGAAAATGCTTGTAAGCCTTAGACATAAAAGTCAGTTCTCCCCAAGTATGTTGGATTTCGTTTCCTATATCTTCTTTTAAAAAGTGTAAATCATGGGTGGTTGGCAGGGGGAGGGAAGCAGGACAGTACGCACGATATATATTCTCCCTTACAAAAGTATTTCAACTTGGTAACTCAAAAAGAAAAGGTTAACTTGCAATAGAAAGATAAAGGTTTGCTAGGGATATTAATTTTTCATGCGTTGGGGTTTGTATGCGTTGAATATCCTTCCATCGCCCAAATCACGTAAATCTTGTGTGAGGTTTGCCTGGATATTTACATCTTTGTACAGATGCAATAATCCACAGGCAAGTAATGTAAATAAAATGTAGTCAGCTTGTCAGAGGAATGTCATGCTGGTTAACGAGGGAAAAGAGAACCATTAATAGAATAAGATGTAGAGGCCTGATTAAATACCCCATCTCCAGAAATTCATTCAGGAAAAGAAAGGAAAGTAGCACTAAAATCTGTGATAAAATTTAAAGTCAGTTACTAAGGTCTATTTGCATTTTTAATGACAGAGTAATTTACTGTAGTACATTGCTATTATGAACTAGCAGGGCTCTTTGGGGAAGGGAGAGTTCCACATTTTATTTTATTAAGCTGTAAATCCAATTGCTGAAGAAATTTTAGACAGAGTCAATGTCTGGAATAATTTACATAAATGAATGTTGGAACTGCTTTTTCCGCACAGAAGGTTTTTCAGAACGCTTAGTTTAACTAAACACAATCTTGTTTTCTAGGTAATTTAAAGCTTAACTTACAAGACAGTTGATCTGATAAACCTTCTGTTGAATTCAACCATAGGAAGGCAGATGACATGAAATTCCTTAAGGTTTTTTTTTTTTGTTTTTGTTTTGGTGGGGAGAGAGGGGCACAGGAGAAGAGGATGTCTGCAAGATGAATGTGTCAGGAAAGTTTGCCAGCCAGCATTTCAAATGGAAAGACCAGAACAAGATGATTACTCATTACATGACTCTGACATTACTAATATTGCACATTTAAAGCGATGAACGCTATCCTGTTTTCTGTAGGTTCAAAGTTTTCACAAGGTAGTTTTGAAATAAGAAAGCTGAGTTTGCCGTCTTTTTCTGTCCCTCAAATATTATTCACTTCAAGTTATCACATAAAGTTTACACCCGTGGACAAAGAGTCCTATGGTGAGCATAAATGTTCTAAAATTACGCATATTTTTCCAACTTTAAAATCCTACTTGAATAAGTCATGTTACCTGCTCACTCACAAACGATTAACCATACAGTACAAGTTCAACTGAAAAATGGTAAAGAAAAACGTTTATCCCCTGACTGTTCATTTCATATATGGTAATGCAAGATTGCTTTTATTTTCCAACAGAAAAATTATATGAAAACAGTAATATTTAGAAAAGGATATCTAAAAATACACAACACTTTAAAACAAAATAAAGCAAATCACAAAGATATGAATAGCTGGAGTTAACCTTCAAAAGATCTGTGGAAGAATTTACTAATGGCAAGAAAAAAAAAGTTTTTTCATAAAGTAACTCACGGAGACAATTTTTACCTCATCCTGAAGATTTTGGCACATGCTTTTCATTGGCACGGTATCTAGTGCCATAAAGGATATTGTGTGTGGCAATTTTTCATCCTACAAGACATTTTTCCAACTTGTTGATGAGCTCATGTAATAATTGCTTGACTGTAATTTTTGATATACAGTACATTGCACCAGTAGTAATAAATACATCTTTTTATTTTATTTTAAGGTACCAAAACATTTGCTTTCTTTGAAATAAATTTACCCACAAAATGTTTTCTGCCACAGGAATTTCAAAAGACATGGGTAACTGTTACAGACTGTAAACATTGTTCAAGCTAAGATGTATATTTCCACAGTGGAAAAAAGGGGGTGACATGAAAATATGAAATTGAGGTGCAGGCCTGCCAAATTTAAACACATTTTGGTTCCTGATGTGTACTTCCTTCCCATTAAAACCAATTAAATTAGTCAATATTTTAAATTGAATTCCCCAGTGAAGACAGAATAGAAAGACCAGTATGGTTCATTTTGAAAGAAAGCAGTGCTGCAGTCTTTGTTTATTAAGATGAAACAATATGCCATTATGCTCTTTATTGTTGAATGCCAAGCAGATTCCCCCCCCCCATCTTCTTGTAGTTTATTCAACATAGATACAGAGAAGGATTAGCAGTTAAGTACAAGCATATGTGTTTTACAATTTCAACCTTTTAGTGCATAACTTCCTTACTTAAACTACTAGAGCCTATAATCACAATGATTTTACCTGATGGAACATGTTTTTCAGAAATATAATCCAACCGTTTATCCTTAACATGTCATAAATTGCCGTTCTCCCCAAAAGCTAGTAAGACTGAGATCCATCACTCTTGAAACACTTCTTACAATTTACAGACCAACATTTATGCCTTATTATTCCCCAAATGTACCGAGATAAGAGCTATAAGGAAGCCTTTGTTCAACATAAATATCCCCTTCTCCCCAAATAATGTTGAATGTCCAGAAATATTCTTAGCAATCTCCAATGGACTCCAATGTAAAATTCTAATGGTCCTGAGAATTTGGCCACCAGTGTTCAACAAGATTGCAAAATAAAATCACTAGTTTATATACCATATGCCCATCAGATTTTCCTGCTCCATTTAGCTGAGCTTTCCTGTTACTGCTTTCTAAGATTTTCTAAGAAACTTTAATCTTTCTGCCATGAAACTAGAGAAAGCCCAAAGGTCCCTTTTTTGAATCAGGACTTTAAAAACATTGTATGGAAATTTACATCTTATTATTGATAGTGTAAATAAGCGTTTTTCAAATTGGACAACTTTTAAGATACTTGCAACTTCCATAATCCCCCAGCCAACATGGTTTTAGGTCATCTTCACCATGCAAATGAAAGAGAAGGGTTGGGTTTGCAGGATTTGAAATTGTATTTCACTGCTTGTTGTTTGGCTTGGATAGGATAAAAAGTGAGTGCTACTGAGAAGCAAGAAACTTTTAGAGTTAGAAGAACATGATGATGGCATGGATATTTATGGTATGAGAAAGTTAATATGTATTTCAAAAAATGTTTTATTAAACCTTCCATATTGAGAATATGTAACAGATATAAATCCAGGTTCTGGCCCAAAACACCCTTAGGAACCTCAGGTCAAACATATTAAAGAAGAGAAACAGCAGATCAAATCAAACGTATATTGTCAATGCACGACATGTGTACAATGAATACAAAATGAGGACAAATAGTTGGCATGTTGGAAATTATTGGAAAAGCCATCAAGGATAAATTAAAATTAAATCAAGAGATTTAATTTCATAGCACAAAAACATAGTTTTTAATTGTTTTCCTAGTTATAGCTACCAGAAAGATTCAAATTAGAAAAAAAAAAGATTTATGTTGTGGAGAAAAGACCGATTTTGAAGTACAGTACAATTGGGCAGTAGTGCTGAACATGTAATTGCTAAGTTGTATCAACTTTTGTTGAAATTTGAAACAGGAAGAACAGGTTAAATAATGCATTATAAAGTGGGTTAAGAATTTGGTTATACCGTATTATATACAGCTGGCTCAAAGGGAAAAATATGATTATAAGAGTTGAAAGTTATGCTGTGTTTTGATCTTAAAGAGAATGTTTATAAAAGTATGTAACATTGGTATATGATACCATTCAAATATATACGTTATTGCAAATGTGAACAACATGAAGGGATATTTTAACATGCTTGGTGGATGTATAAAAAAAAGCTGAAAGGTTTTGGATTTCAGTATATACTTCGATAGAGAGGATTTTAAAGATTGGTATTCAATTGATGCCAGAATTTTTCTTTTTAGGGCTAATGTGTGAACAATTAGAAAAAATATATTGAAGATTATTGTAATATATCACTGTATTAAGATTATTATATACACAAAGATGTAAAGATTTGACACTAGCCACAATGGAGAAGTGGTTGGTAAAATTGACAGATCTTGCTAAGGTGGATAAATTAACTTATTTAACTAGATGTGGGATTCAATTTTTTTTACTACGTTCTGTGGGCGTGGCTTGGTGGCCGTGGCAGGAGAAGGATACTGTAAAATCTCCAGTCAGAGGTGGTATTTGCTGGTTCTCCGAACTACTCAAAATTTCTGCTACCGGTTCTCCAGAACTGGTCAGAACCTGCTGAATACTACCTCTGGACTAGAGAAAAGACACTATCTAAATATATTGGTGATTGGAGACCTCTTAGGGACTTTAAGTGAAAAATAGAAAAAATAAACTTGTGATTTGATGTTCAGAATAGATTCTAGAAAGAAGACAGAGTTTAAACTTTAGAAAGATAGGTGAAAATATAATTGTGTTTATAACTGCTGTGAAGAATACTATAACTCACTTCTTTATATCTTTTTTACTTTATATTTTTTTCTTCAACTTTTTTTTCTTTTCTTACACTTTTTGCTTTCTATTGCTTTTTTTTCTTCCCTGCTTTTCATTTATTTCTATTTGGGGGTTTTCTTCCTTTTTGAGTTTAAATTAAAATCCTATTTTTTAAAAAAAGATTTAAACTTAGTAGCTGGGCTTCATGGCAGCACAAAGATTCCTGTTTTGGAGGTTCGTCCTGGACCCTTAATTTTGAAAAATGTAACCAAGAATTTGAAAATGCACATTATGTCTGTTATAAAATTAGTTGCTCCTATCTTTTGTGCTGGTTGTTACTGCTTTGTTCTTTTTATCCGTGGTTTTTTTCTAAGTACTTAGATTATAATATTTGACATCTCCATTGAAAGCCACCTTCTGGAATGGATCCATAAACTGCTTCATCCTCTAAAACACTGACTGAGGCTTAAAGAATTGCAGGGATGTTGCTTTAATAATCAAATGGAGCTTGAAGGCCCTTGTAAATGCTCTGAAGTTACTGCTGTAATTTCCTCTAGCCCTTTCTTTCTTTCTTTCTTTCTTTCTTTCTTTCTTTCTTTCTTTCTTTCTTTCTTTCTTTCTTTCTTTCTTTCTTTCTTTCTTTCTTTCTCTTCCTTTCTTTTCATTCCTTCCTTCCTCTCCTTTCCTCTCTTTTCCTCTCCTTTTGTAATAGCAATAGCACTTAGACTTATATGCCACTTTATAGTTCTTTACAACCCTCTCTAAGCAGTTTACAAAGTCAGCATGTTGCTCCCAACAATTTGGGTCCTCATTTTTACCAACCTCAGAAGAATGGAAAGCTGAGTCAAACTTGACGCAGTCAGAATCGAACTCCTGGCAATGAGTTAGCCTGCAATACTGCACCACTATAGCTCTTAGAAAAGGCCCTTTCCTTTCCTTTCCTTTCCTTTCCTTTCCTTTCCTTTCCTTCTTTCTCTTTCTTTCACTTTCCTTCCCTTCTTTCTTTGCCGTTCATAATTTGAAGAACTGAACATGGCATATGTAACATTCCCTTCCCTTCTATTTTTTCCTCTCCATCATATCTACCTTTTGAGGCGTGTTAGGCTGAGAGAGAATGGCTAGTCCAGGTCACTCAGCTGACTTCCATGCCTAAGAGAGAATTAGAATTCATGGTCTTCCAGTTTCTAATCTGGTTCCTTAACCACCTTACCAAACTGGCTCTCAAAGGATTATTCACACTGTGTGGTCCTTATTCAGCATTTTTTTAAAAAAAACAAAAAAAGCATTCTGGCCTTACATATCCAATCTACTAGTTGAAAGATGTGGTTTATAACAGAAAATGCCAAGTTTCAACACAGACAGCAGTGCCATTCGGACAATGTTACAGGATTTTTACAAAATTATAGACACTCTCAGCCAGCCTAATATAATACAGTCATAGAGTTAAGTCAAAGATGCTGTCATCTGAGACAATTTCTTAAATCCAAATTGTTATATCACCCATTGTTCTTTAAAAAAAAAAATTCATACAGACGCGTGTTTGCCTTTATAGATAATCTTTGTCTTACAACCATTATTGAGCTGGCATTTATGATTGTTAAGTCATGACACTTATAATGCAGGTCAGCATGTGAATATACATTTTTTGCAATGGTCATTAAATTAATGCCACTCATTAAGCGAACCCCCATTTGCTATATGTTTTTTTTTTCCTGAAACCAGAAGTAAACATCAGTTTTCAGCAAAACCATCATAAATCTCAGTTACTTGATCTCAGGGTTCTGCAAGGGTTTTGCAAACAGCTGTAAATGCAAGCCATTTGCCAAGTACCAAAATGTGATTATATGACTATATGAGGGAGGGGAAATGGGACAATATCAAAACTTCGAAACCGGGTTTTAAGTCCTTTTTCACTTAGTGACTGGTCGAAGGTCAAAGACTTCCTTGTACAAATGTGATTTATGGTCCACATCTGGGGCCATGACTCTCACAGTAAGGATTGCAATTCATATAATCCTTTGTCCTTGTTCATGATATCTGGAGCTTACAAGGTAGAATGTATGTGTCAGAAGTGTTATGGCAGTCATGAAGTCCAACTTTCACCATTGCAGGGAACTTTCTCCAGCATACTTCAAGGCCAAGAAATCTATTTTAAGGATCAAGATATACAAATTTAAAGTAGCTCTTAGATAGCTTCCTTTGTGTTCTCTTATTATTATTTAAGAATAAACACATAGTAGTTCACAAGTTAAGTACTGGGGAAATAGTTTGTTGTCTTCAAACTACTTCCTGGACTATGCAGAAATGGGAGGCCAGTTAAAAACCAGACAGAACTGCTTACACTGACTTCAAAACTTTGCATATACAGTATATATAATTCATAAATATATAGTGAGCCAGAGAGTTATTTGGACTTACTTATTTCACCAGTCTTCCTATTGCCAACTCATTTCTCCCTTCTTGCCTGTTTTGACAATGAGTCATTTTCCTAAGTATACCTCACAAGGTTGCTATGAAGCTAAAAAAAACAACAACCAATTTCTCTCTCTTGGTAAATATGTCCTGAATGCATTTACACTTCAATCCAAACCAAGTTTGTTAAGAGGTATCCTTCCATGGTTTTGTTCTAAGAAAGTGGGATAGGAGTGCCTCTTAAAGAAGGGTGTGATTCTGGGCTTCTTTGCTCAAATAAGTGCCACTGTGTTCATTGGAGATTGTCTCATGCAAGGAAAAAATGTATTGCGGCTTAATGTAATACATGTAAAATCTCCTTTCTAAAAAGAACATCAAGGAATTTTTGGATTGAATTTGTCTTGTTAGCTTTGTCCATAGCACCTGAAGCCAATAAACCAAAGGTTGGGTTTAGATGGATGGCTATAGAAGCTGACCTAGGTTTATTAGCTAATTCCTTCATTTTCTTGCAGGAATTCCTAATGCAGTAGTCAGACGTTTAAAAACAGAAACATATATCTCTTCTTTCCTTCCATCACCCATTAAAATTTTATACATTATATTTTATATATATATATATATATAATTTTCCCCAGATCCTGGAACTGTTGTGGGGGGGCTAACCAATAGGGCTGTGAATGTGCATAGGCATGCATACACGCACCTATGTAAAGTTGCATTGAAAATAAAAAACAATGCAGTTCTATTGTGTTCATGGCATACACTTTTTTGCATTTGATTTCTAATTTCCATTTGAATTTACACGGGCTGGACCAGGAGAGCCAAAGAGCCAGATGTGGCCCACGAACCATAAAATGCCCAGTTCTAGTTTAGTTGCATCTTAAAATACAGGATGCAACTATGCCAGAACTGGACATTTTACAGTTCCTGGG
Source organism: Notechis scutatus (assembly GCF_049901735.1). NCBI lineage: Eukaryota > Metazoa > Chordata > Lepidosauria > Squamata > Elapidae > Notechis > Notechis scutatus. Next base: position 191,943,093 of record NC_142011.1, read on the forward strand.
CCACATCTGACCCTTTGGCTGTTCCAGTACATCCCGTGTAAAGTCAAATGGAAATTAGAAATCAAATGCAAATAAATGTATGCCATGAACAGGTTAGGAAATAGATCATGACATTATTTCCCAACCACCCAACTTTAACTTCCTATTAGTACGCTCACCTTCATGTTAAACTTAAACCCTGCTAAGTTGATGGAGCTGGCCAAATACAAGTCAAAAGTATCCCACCATGAAGCATCTGTCTAACAATACCGTAGCTATGCAGTGTCAAAGAGATCAGCTATCAAAATATCATGCAGCCATAAGCAAAGGAAGAGAGGACCTTCATGCCAGACTGTAATTTAATTTTATTTCTTCTAAATATGTTTTTGTGAAAGGCTGCTTACCCTGCCGAGTTCTTTCTGTAATCCGCAAGGCAAAGTAACATAGTGGCAGCCTCCAAGCTGTCTGTTTTCATTGTAGCCAAGATTTATTTACATAGCTTGTGGTGTGAGGTCCAAGTTTAAGTTCAGAAAAAAAGGAAACATCTTTCAAATACATGTGTTTCACCTTGCTTTAAAAGCGCACCCTCTATTGTAACAATAATGTCTTCTGTCAACATGCATTATCTGACATAGAATACACAGTCACAGTCAAGAATTGGATGTATGTTTCATGCATTAGTTAAATTCACTATGACCATTCTGCTCTTGTCAATTTTAAGAATGAGGAATAATGAAAGTAGCAACATAATAAAGGAAATACATCTGTGCAATAAAAGCTCGTTTAAAAAAATATGATTTATGAGCACATGCAATCTTTGAAGCTCATGAGCCTAACTTCAATCTAGTGTTGTACAAGACCAGAAAAACTATAGCAATTCTCCCTTATAATTGCATTTTCCAAAAGTATGCTTGAGGATAGTGCTTCTGTAATTATAAGCTAGGCTTCAAGTTCTCAAGAAAATACTGATAGTTGCCAAAAGAGGCTTGAACTATTCTCAGATGTGTGGCAGTGACAATTGCAAATTATAACTCAACTACATGAACATCTCAATCATATGGTGCAGCTCCAGTATAAGATAGATCCTTTTCAAATGGATGATGATATATTTGGTTGGATCTCATGTAGAAGTTACACCTTCCAGAAGGACCAAACCATCGACACATTTCAGTACTGAGAAGAAAAAATGATCACGATTCCTTTTGCCCATTATCTAAATGTTCCATCATTTATCTCTATGTCCATCATTTAGCCCACTGTTGTTGAGCTGTGTTTGGGTGTGCAGGATACACGCGGGAGCTCATAAAAGAAAAGAGCATTATCTAGAAATACAGGTAGTCTTCGACTTACAACAGTTTATTTACCGACCGTTTGAAGTTACAATGTCACTGAAAAAAATGACTTATGATCATTTTTCGTAAGACCATTGCAGCATGACCTATGATCATGTGATCAAAATTCAGGCATTTGGCAACTGACTCATATTTATAAAGGGTCATGTGATCTCCTTTGATACCCCTGCCTTAGAGGATTTATTAATATAAGGTTACTTATTTAATAATATTTAATAAGTAACCATTACAGAAGTTAGAAAGCTAAGCCACTTTAACCTAACTACAGGAAAATGGAAAGAAAACACTGCTTTTGGAAAAGTCATGAGGAAGAGAGAAGATTTAGTAAACACTTTCTGAATAAATTGGAGAATAACATAAAACAAAAGGCAAGGGCTGAAGACTTGGAAGTGATAGTATGAGCAAGCTCAATAATTCTTTTGCAATATTATCAGCATAGAATTCTCTACGGGGTTAAGATAGTTAGCTACATAACATTCATGAGTTGGTTATGGATCAAAGTAAAAAAAAAAATAGCATCCACTGCCCATAAAACTCCTGAATTATGGGGCACATATATAATATAATAAAAAACAACCACAAAAAGCTTCCTACAAGGTAGTACTTTAACTCTGGGATATTTCACTTCTACAAGGACAGGGGGGAAAAGTAAACTTTTAATCCTATTTTCTTTCTATTAAAGAAATCAAAGAACATAATAAAACCTTTAAAGGAAGAGTTAGAAAGAGTAATGAACCAGAAACAAATGTAAATAAAAACTAAAGATAGGGAAAAAATTTAAAAAAAAAACTTGGAATGCAAAAAAGTATAAACATTGAGGAGATACACAGCAGAACTATTAAGCACCCCTATTCAATATTTCTACCCAGAACAATATTTTTATAATTGAGAAACAGTTTTAATATACCTTTCAAGAAAACTTGTAGTACTTAACATAAACTGAAAATGTTTACTTAGGAACAATTAACATGCGTCTACAGATAGTCCTCACTTACTTACTGCTCAAGGACCATTCTAAATGGGCACATTTTATCATATGTGGAGGACTTGTGCTAAAACAAAAAAAAATTGAGAAAAGATACATAGGTAGCTAGAAAAGATGATAGGGAATCATGCAGATTTATAAACCTGAACTGTTTTTATTAGGTATAATATCAGAAAAAATAGATAAGAAAAGTATGTATTTAATAATACATGTTGTAACAGCAGCAAGGATTATATTCACACAATATTGATAACATGAAGAAACACAGCAAGATTAAGAAATAATTAAGAAGACTAGACTGTGCAGAAATGGATAGATCGACATTGAAAATTAAGCAGAAAGAAGACACAGAATACTATCAAACATGGAATCTATTTTACCAGTGGTTGGAAAAAGAGGGGCTGAGATTAATCAGAATTGTTAAGCAAATTAAATACCCAGACAACACGATGTTTATTAAGCACTAAGAATTGTAATTATTAAAAAAAAAAAAAATTTGGGGGGGGAACCATTTTAAGTTATGATGGCACTGATTAAGGGCACTTATGATATATGACTGATATATTATCCTCATAATCTTATGATCGTGATTTGGGCACTTGGCAATCAGCTTGCAATTATAGCAATCACAGCATCTCCTGATCAAGTGATTATTATTTTTAACTTTCCTAGCCAGATTCCCACAAGCAAAGTCAGTGGCGAAGCTGGCTGGAAGTTGCAAATGGTGATCATGTGATATTGCACTTATCACTGTCTGGGATTGGCCCAACGACTGCAACTGGAACTGTCATTGTAAGTTATTTAGTCACGCTGTCAGGATTCTGGCAGTGGCCCTAATTAAATCATGAGCTTTGAGACATCACAGTTTATTTTCATGTCACTTAGCGACTGAATTCGCCGTCCCTGTTGTTAACTAAGGACTGAAAAATCAAGGTTCAAGCTTGCCATATCCTAGTGTCTCAGGTCTTCACAGAACTTTATAGCCCTTAAAAATATTTTGTGTGGTATCCAGAGTTTCCCTAAACTTGATGGAATGGGGAAATTTCAAGTGTATGAGATAGGAATAGGGCTTAATTCAACTAAATTCAGTCATGTTTAGTTTTGTCCCAGCTCTACCTTGTAGCCCTGCCTCTGTCTAAGAGTATATTTTCAGGTTGCCTCTCAAGGGACACCAGCATTGCAAGGCCTGGAGAAAAGTTCCATGGTGTCTTCTGAGAGTGGAAAAGCCAAATTGAAAGAGTTGCTTGGCCTCAAATTCAGTGTCTTTAATTTATTTGTCCTCTATTTGTACTGGCAGCTTGCCACACTTCCTGTGTCAGCTGCCAGCATTAGCAATGCATTTGCCTAACAGAAAATTGTATGCAGGCAATTTAAAAGTCTGAGACAAGACAATCCATAAAGATCCACCTGGCACTCCCTTCAGCTTTTGTCCACCTCCAAAGAGCATGCTGTCAAAACCACATAATTTACACAAACAATCCTCAGGATAAAAGGTTAGCTATGGATGCTACCTATGATGACTGCTAGATTTTTCTAATGGTTTTGTGAACACATTGGGCAAGATTCTTATATTCAGCTGGCTCAACTTGATGCCCTGTAAATTTTTGAGGCTCCACATCTGGACCACACATCTGGACCACACACCACAACCTTTCCAAGATGTCTTCCTTATCAATGACCTGAAGGTTTTAGGAAATTTACACTCTAAGGAAAATCATATCCTTCCATCAAATTCCAAGTCTTTGATATACAATGGTACCTTGGTACTCATCATTAATTGGTTCTGGGAGGTGTGATGAGTATGAAAAACAGAGAGTATCAAACACATTTCCCCCAAAAAAGGAATAGTGTGGTGAGTCACAAGGCAGCCGACACTGACAAATTCTACTTTGTGCATTGAGTACCAAACAAACAATGAGTACCATGACAAAAGTTTCATGTCAAAATGCATTGAGTACCAAATGTGATAAATTTCAAATCCGTTGATTGCCAAGGTACCACTGTATACATAAGTATGTTACATTTGTGTGTTGGCTTCTTTTAATAAGGATAGAAGAGAAAGCTAGGCTGTATGAGTGAGTTTTTTCTATATTTGCTTTCACACTGAAGCTTAGTGGGAATAATTTAGTGGCTCTTCTTCTCCTCTGCAAGACTAACTGTACTGAAGACTGTCAATAGCAATAGCACTTAGACTTATATACCACTTTATAATGCTTCACAGCCCTCTCTAAGTGGTTTACAGAGTCAGCATATTGCATCCAACAATTTGGGTCCTAATTTTACCCACCTCAGAAGGATGGAAGGCTGAGTCAACCTTGAGCCTGATGAGATTCGATCTGCCAAATTGCAGGCAGCTGGCTGCAGCAGAAGTAGCTTGCAGTACTGTATTCTAACCACTGCACCACTGTGGCTCAAAGCAATTTCTATATCATAGTCTTAGTATTTGGAATGGAGCCATCTTAAGGCATGACAAAATGTATTACATTTCTAATTATTGCAATAGAAGAGGTGGTCATTCAGCACTCAAGAAGTTTTTATTTTTGTTGTGTTCATTTGAAATTAATGTTTTAGGGAATAACAGCAATTTACAAGTCATATTAATGATTTTACATTGATAGGTTAATACTAAATACGCAAACTATTTGTATCATAAGTGCCAACATTTCGTGAAGATTTCTAATGTATGGGCAGACATGGACTTGATGAAAGACTAGTTTTATAGATTTTGTAGAAGAAACACATGGTAGGTCTCTGCAATAGGTAGAAAGCTTTCCGCAGCATCATGTCTCTTACGTATTCTACAATTTTCACAGATCAACCTTGAACATATTGTCTAGAAGTTCAGATGAGGTTAAGGTTGGAAAAGCCTGTGTGGAACTAAGTTGTCCTTCATTTGACCAAGATCCCCATAAAATAACAGTCTACTCATACTATGCTGGTTGCGCTTGGTAGGAACTATCCAGACATTCAATGTGGCAGAACTAAATAAGAATCTATACTCCATATTGGAATTAAGATATTGAATTAAGTCTAATTCACCTGGTCAATATGAGAGGACAGTTCCATCTTATAACATAGCTGTTAAAATCTGGTCCATTTTCTCATGTTTGGCCACAGCTGAACAAAACTGGTGCTAAGCTGGTGACATAATTGACATTCCTCTGGAAAAAGTATCTCAAAATACTTCTACGTATAATTGGGCAGCATCTGGACTAAGCCATAAGATAGTTTGGTTTTGGCTTCTTGGCTTGTGTGACTCAACCATTGTGTTCATAAAACATAGTTTATGGCTTAACAAGAACTCAGATAATGGCTATTTATAGAATAAACTAGGTTTTTAAAAAAGATGCTTAGCATTGTATGATGTCAGAAAGCATATAGTGGAAACAGATTTTATATGCATAGGACAATATTTTATTGATATTTATGTATTTATTTCATTTTTATTATTTTAATTAGAATGCCATAACCTACTAGGACTCTTGTAGAATATAAATAGCAAATAAGTACAGTAATAATGAGTTTATTCACATATAAGTTCAAAGTTTGGCATTGAATGTAGACCTCACCTCCCAAAATATTATCTTTAATATTCTTTTAAAGAAATCATATTTAATCTCACAGTCTATGGGAATAATTTTTTCCTCCATTTCAATGGGTAAATAAATATAAGTCAACAGCAGAGGAAAAGCTTATTCAGAAATCAATGTACATATCACTACACATTAATTTTCTTGCAGCTCTGTTGTTTTGTTTTAATTAAACCAGTTTGTGAATGACATCTTTCATTGTTGTAAGGAAACAATGGTCTCGTACAAACAGCTCACATCCCTTCTTAACCAACTCTTTCCCATTAAGAAAGGCAAAGGGCATATTTGATTTCACAATCTACTAAAATGTAAAACAAAAAAGCTATGATTGCAACTCTTTGCAAACAATGTAGGCAATAAATACAGTAAATTACTGTTGTGTGTAAGACAATACACTAATGTTAACTGAAGCAACAGAATTTGAATACAAACTCCCTGTGGGAATATTTCTCTCACACTCTCTCCTCTCCTCCCCTCCCTCACTTTTTTCTAAGAAGGAAGTTGAACTCGGTCATAAATAAATCAGTGTGTTTATTCTTTCTAGACTGGAAAATCAAGTCTTCTAAGATATTGTCTTATGCTTTAATGTGACAATTGCTCACCACATGGCAGTGGTCCTTTAAAAACAAGAAGGGATATCAATCTGAAGTACAAAAGATCTTCAACACACATCAGAATCTATACTAGTGATTGTGTAACAGACTAGGGTTTAAAAGCAATGCACAATGCAATAAATAACAGCCACTGAATGGGAAGAGCTTTGAAATTTCCCAAAACCAGCTGCTATTGGAAAGCAAATGGGCAACTAAGGGGAAAGTGATTTGATTTAACAAAGGGGTGAATAAGCTGTCAAAGGGATCCTTGGCATTTCAGTTTTATCAACTAAAGTTCTAAAGTGCTGGCTGGTAGCTATAATGCAAGAGTACTTTATGCTAGCAGCTAACACTTGAATTTAACCAATATTCTTTTCCAGTGTGGGACAGATATATCAAGTTTTATAACACAGAGGAAGGTAAGTACGGATGAATGACTGGGAAAGCTGTTGCTGCTACATAGGTCCAAAGGGCTCCAGAAGAGCTTGAGGTCTTTGCTTCCACAGTCTTGGGATGAGATTCAGGTTTAGCTGAACTACTGTGCAGGGAAAAAAATAATTTAGTTGGTCACAGAAGTAAACAGCTTGCATAGCAGTTACAGTTTCCATGAATTCAGAACCAGGAAATTAAACACTAACCAAATCTAGGGCTTCTGTTCACAGCTCAAACACCAGACTAGAGGAACTGAACAATATCCTGAAGAACTTGTACGGTCTTTTATCATCCAATAAGTCAAGTGCTTCCCACTGATATAGGGAGTGCCTATTTAGAGCAGAGGTTTGGAGCTTTAAGTATGCACACTTCTGGTAAGGGGTGGAGGTTAGGAGGTGTAGACATAATTTGATCACACATCCCAACACACTTCTTAGTGCATACTGTATAGATATATATTTCTTCCCCATTGTTTTTGACCACTGAAGCTAATAACTCAATTATTAGGAGTGTATGTTCTGAGTTACAATTCAGATGGTAGTCTCATTTTGTGAGGTTCTGGGGCAATTTCCCATCCCTTTTGAAAAGGCCCTGATGGAAGGACTTATAAGACCACAATTGACCTCAGCTGGAATAAACTGCTCACCTGGAGCTTTCCATGGTGCTGCAAACCACCATTTAACAGGCTTTATGATGATCTGCTATGGATAAGTTAAAATCAATGGTAGCTCAAGAGACTTCTGTTTCTAGCAAACAGAGACTAGCATTCCGGACCCAGCAACTGAAGAATTCTCAAAGTCAGCATTACACAATAGTTAAATAACTAATTTAATTATTTGGCAAGCAAATAAAGTTAATTGCTGCTGCACTGCCCCTTAGAAATTCTCTGGAGCAGAAGAAAAAGAACCCAAATAGAACTAAGAATGGAACAAAGAAAATTCCACAAGGGGAGAAATAGGGGTTGAGAAATTGGTTAAGATGTCTCCCAGTAAGTTGTATGGGATCCCATTCTGAGGACAAGTTGCTCAGGAAACCTGAATACCAGCAATACCAATGGTATTTACATATAAGGACATATGCATTTGTCCACCTACTCCAGCAGTCTGTTCTCTCATGGCCAACTAACTGCATAAGGAAACCCCCTAGTCTTCCAGTAGATGCTCTTTAGTCGATGCCATCAAGGAGCTATTAATTTCCATGTCATTCATGAATTGGTCAGATACCAATAGCACTTAAACTTATATACCGCTTTAAAGTGCTTTACAGCCCTCTCTAAGCAGTTTACAGAGTCAACATATTGCCCCCAACAATCTGGATCCTCATTTTACCCACCTCGGAAGGATGGAAGGCTGAGTCAACCTTGGGCCTGGCGAGATTCGAACTGCCAAAATGCAGGCAGCCAGCAGTCAGCAGAAGTAGCCAGCAGCAGCCTGCAGTACTGCATTCTAATCAGTGTACCTCTGCAGCCCAATCCTTTTTTGAAGCCAGCATGTCTCAGAGTAGCAAATTCCAAGATTAATTGTTCGTTGGGTTAAAAAAAAATCTCCCAGGATTCAATTTCATTGGGTGACCTCTGGCTCTAGTACAGGACCAAAGTAGTTTCTCCTTGTCCACCATGCATTATTTTGCCCCCCTTCAGTCATGTCCCCTCTCACTTGCCTGCTTTCTAGGCTAAAAAGCCCCAAATGTTGCAAACTTTCCTATAGGGAAGCTGTTCCAGCCCTTTCAACATCTGAGTTGCCCTTCTCTGAACCTTCCCTAATCCCACCTTTTTCAGGTGTGGCACCAAGAGCTGCACACAATATTTCAGATGCAGTTTCATCGTTGATTTATATAAGGACATTGTAATATTGGCACCTCTATTTTCAACACTATTTTCAAAACCAAAAATTTTTATTCTCTTTAACAACTGGTCTTCTTATTCTCTAAATGCATACTGTGTCGATGCTCTTTTTGAACTATTTACCATTACTCCAAGATCCCTTTCTTCATCAGTCACTATTAACTCTGATACTACTAATTTGCATTAATTGTTGGGAATTTTGGCCCCAGTGTGCCACTTCAATACTTGTTCACATTGAATGACATTTGTTATTTTGACACCCGCTCCTCTAATCTGTAGAAATCACTTAGGACCTTTTTTTGTGGGGGGAAAGCTTCTTTAAAGGATGTTAAAAGTGCTAAGAAGATTATGTATTGGCTTCCCCTTATCCATATTTTTATTAACACACTCAAAAAACGCTAGTAGATTATTTAGGCAGGACTTCCCTTAGTGAGCAGTCAATTTTTACTGAAAGAAAACTTAAAACCATGCATCCCAGAGGGAAATATGGTTCTCAAGAATGATAACCAACAAAAGGGGTTGGATTTTATTGAGGGTCAACACAATAAAATAATATAAAGAATTCAGTGGGGAACAGTCAATGGGAAGTAACAGTAATAGGGGAAATAGCACTTACCTGGAAAATTTCATTCACTGGTGAAATATTACTGAGAAATAACTACTTCACAACTTGAAATAAATAGTGGGGAAACTGGCAGGAAATAGTAATGAAAAGAAAAGCAGCATCATTGAATGAGTACATCCAGTGGCAAAAATACTTTTAAAGCAAGAAACAATACTGAGAGAATAGCAGTGCATAATCCCTGGCTTGTAAAAATGGAAATACATGTCCAGCTCAGTTTTTAAGAGAAAGTGTGGAACCAATACAGGTTGTGTGCAATCATTTTAGCCATAGGGATGTGGAGAAATAGAATTTTGAAATAGAAAAAGAGAAAGAAGGGCTGAAAAGCCAGTTTGGACAGATCAAAAACTGGAGGGAAAAGAAGAAAAAAGGAAAAGAGGAAAAGGAAAAGAGGAAAAGAAAGGGAAAGAAGAAAAACAAAAGAGTGGTGGCGGCTGAAAAGCAATCCATGGTGTATGCAAAAGCCAATAAAATAGACCAGAAAGTGAGAGGAAGAAGTAAATACTTTTTGTCTCATGTCCCTGTTCTTGAGAATTGGTAGTAATCAATTGGTTGAAGTAGGATATCTTTATCAATAGTTGTTCATCACTGTTTTTTGGTTTAGTCTTCCTCTAGCCACAAAACTTCAAGAACTGGGGATTCAGGCTATTTCACACATTGGATAATGGTATAGCACTCTCTTGCTTAATCTGGCCTCATCTGATCAAGTGAAGCAAGATGATTCTTCCAGGCTGGGAAAACCAACTCATCAGAGGCTACTTCATGAATCAAGATAGGCTGGGCTTCTAAGGTCTAAGAAGGCCACTGGTGAAGCCAGGTTCAATTCAGGATCTTCCCTGGGGCTGCAATAGCAAGTCCAATTCTGGGGAGGACTTTGACAGGCTTCTGTCCAGCAAGTCCAGTCAGTTAAGGAATCCTAGCCCAAGATAACCCCAAGAAGTTCCCCAGAATAAGGAAAAGCTTGAGATGATGGAGAGATTCACAGTTAGCATTCCAAATGCTGCAGCTGTCCTTGAGGAACTCCAGTTAAAAATGGAGATGAGTTTTTCCTTTGTACTATGTAGACCACATGTTGCCGTCATGAGATGTTTTGCAATCTTTTTCCCATTCATGGAGCTAGGGTGAACATGGCCTGCACACGACATATCCAGCCCACAGGCCACCAGTTTGACACCCCTAACCTTAGATAGAGTTAGTCAGTAGGACAGCTGACTCATCCCCTCAGTTGGAAGCAAATATACAAAAGAGTTCCCAGTTACAATTCTCTGCCCAATTGTGCTTGGTAGTCCAACATTATCCTTTTCCTCTAACATTCAAAGTGATCAGAACTGATTAGATTGGTAATTCGATTAACCTTTTTACTGGATACTGTGCTTCTTCCACATCCCTAAAATGTATGGTTTATTCCTATAGGCAGCACTGGCATTAAACCTAACCAAAAAGTCACATTAGGAAGTGTGGGAGGAGAAATAAGCAAAGCAGGACTCCTCATAAGGGGTCGTCCTATAGTAACCTCTTGTCTCCTCCAAATAACTATCCTGTTATAAAGTTTTCATTCCTGTATAAAACTAAAATAGTCCAGGGATAGGAATTCAAGAATCAAAGTCTCAGAGGATAAGTTGAAATGTTAGTATTTTCATACTCAAATGAAGACGTTTGTACTTGTTCCTGTTGAAATTCGCCTTGCTAGTTTCTACCTACTGTTTCATATCACCAAGGTCTTCCTGAATCTTGGCACTGATTTAGAAAGAAAATGAGCACCTTGGTAGGAAAATTTATCATAGAAGATAGATCAGGGGTGTTAAACTCAAGGCCTGGAGCCCAGATCTGGTCCACGGGGTGCTTAGATCTGGCCATGGGGCCGCCCTGGAAACATGAAGGACCAGCCTCTGCCTGTGAAAATGGAGCTTGGGAGGGTCGCACGCAGCTCTCCCAAGCTCCACTTTCACTGGCAGAGGATTGCAGGAGGCTGTCACAGCTGAAAATGGACCTCATGAGGGCCACATATGGCTCCCCCGGGGTTCCATTTTTACTGGCAGGAGGCCATTGCAGCCAAAAATGGAGCTCGGGAGCCTGTTTTCACTGGCAGAGCACTCAGGCCACCACAGGCGCACCTGACACAAGTGACGTTGAGCTGGCCATGCTCACCCTGGCCCCCGAGGTCAAACACAACCCTGAGGTGCCCTCAATGAAATGGAGTTTGACACCCCTGAGAAATATCTAAGTATCTATTCAGAGATAAAAGCCTAGCATTTAGAAACAAGAAAACTAAGGAACTTACAAAGAAAAACTCTCTGAACCATCTTAGAAATAATCTAGTTGAATGTTTATTACTCTCTAGGGGTTGTAAAATTCTAGGTAACCACTAGAGTAGAGTCAAAAGCTAATATTTCTGTATCTCTTTGCTGTCCTCTGTTAGTAATGGGGACATTTATTTGGTAGCCCTAAGTGTAAGCCAGAGAGAAGTGTAGGTAGAATATGAAACCAAAAGGAAAGAAGAATGTAATTCTGGTCTTAAAATGTATCCTCAGGAGAAACAAAAGAGAAGTGAATTTGTTGGTAGGGAGAACCAAACCCAAGATATATAAAAGACAAATGCTAGGGGAAAAAGGTGTCTTAAGGAATAAAGAACTAGGAACTTATTTGAATTCCAAGGATCTATGAAGTATGAAAGAAAGAGCCTCAAGATTAAAAGAACTGCTAGAAGATGGTAATTATAAGAAGGGCCAAGGAAGATAGGAAAAATCACACAATGAAAAAGAATTTGGAGATCTGTAGAAAGGGTGTTTAGTTATTTTCGATATAGTTAGCACAAATTGTCTCACTATTTCGGGAGACAGGATGATGCATTGTTGACCCTTTCTATTTATTTGGTATTTCTCTTTTGTTTTTGGCTTCAACCATAGAAGATCTTGCCTCCAAGATTATACACAGAGAAGGTCTTTTCAGAGGCAATATTTTAGAGGCAAGTGATAAGAAGCCCTGAATTCACAAAATCCCATACTTATTTGAACTACTCAGCCAAGATTTTACTTCCTGATACTTATTTCAAAAAATCACTTTTTAAACACGTTTTTCTTTCTAAGCCAAGAGTTCACACCCGGATAACATGAAAGCCTGAGAAAGAAGAAGACATGCAAACTTTTCTTCTGGAGAAAGGAGATGGATAGACACAAATGTGCAATTGTGATATGTAATGCTTATGGCATGTTTATCTTCCTGTCTGAAAACAACCTGTGATATATTTGTGGCAGAAGCAAACCCATTGAAGGAAATGTCAAAGGATCAAGACAGTCAAACGGCTAAATTACAGTAGATGAAAAGGCACAAGGATTTATCAGATCAAAAAAGGGGACACAAGAATAGACCCTGAAAACAACCTAACATAATTTGGGATTGATGGATAAAGCAGATAGGGCAAGAATCACAGAACTTTACTGTTATATATGACAACTACAGCAAGACAATAATATGCACAAAATTCCCCAAAGGTGGAAAGATTTGACTCTACTCACAATGGAGGTATGGGTGGTGAAGAATATGGAACTTGCTAAGATGGCCAAATAAATTCCTTTAATTAAAGATTGGACATTGCCTAAATGTAATGATAACTAGAAGCCACTTACTGACTATTTGGGTGAAACAAAAAAGATGAATTTAAGCCATATGGTTAAGATGATTAGAATTAAAATAATTATTGAAAAATTTAAACAATGTTATAACCATAGACTAAAATGTTGATTTAAATTTAGACTTATAACTGCTGTAAAAGAAAATTGGAAGTCACTTCTTTATATATGTTTCCCTTGATTCTGCATTTTTGTCTTTGTTCTTTTCTCTTTTTCTTTCTTCTTCTTTTCATTCTAAATATTAGTTCTTCATTTTTATTCTGTTTTAAAATTCCAATAATGCTTATGAAGAAGAAAAAAGAAACAATTTACAAGGAAGTCAGGCAAACACAGGATCAAATCCAATGGATTAGGAAAAGATGAAGAAGATATTTTGCATTGCTGGAACTCAGACACAATCATTAGACTCTAGCTCGCATACAGAAGGCTAAAACAGTTCACAGGGAGAAAAAGAAACTATGCAAAACAAGAAATCAGACAATAGAGCCCTAAAAGGGAGAGAGGATGCAGCTGTGCCCTATACGACACAAAAAGAAGAATTATGCTTGTTATTAATTCTTTTCTAGGAGGAATTCAAACTGACCTATGTCGGCCAGATCTAATAGTTCATAAATTTTGCTGCATGCTAGAAGCAAGGATTAAGGACCTGACAAACATCTTCAAGATTTATCAAGTTCAATGACAATTATTCCTTCCTGCTAATATGTAAATGTATAAAGGATAGTGCAAAGATTAGCTGCAATTGAATCGACAGAGGCTAAAAAGGTATCAAAAGGATGCTTGAAGTTCAGGGAGCTGTGACTCAGTGACTAGCTATGCAAATATTGTCAACCACAAAGGTTTTATTTTGGGATCGTGGCCTGAGATAGCTGGGTGATGTCATGATGATATGAAATGTATTTCACTTAATAAGAACTGGAATTTATATTCAGAACCTCTGTATGGATACATACGGAAAGTCACAAAGGAAGAATATAGATGGATGCTAAGAATAAGAAGGACTTCTTTAGGTACCTTCAGAATAAAAACAACCCCTCCCCTCATCATCCCAGCTGCTCAATAAAGAATGCAACATGCTAATAGGCAGAGCTTATTTTAGTTCAGTTTTATCTCAAACAAACAATTACTATACCACCAGGAAACTGCAAAGAACAAGATGAAGGATGGAAGCTTACATTACTTTAAATGAATGTAAATTTTTGGACCACATGAAAGCATGCTAGAATAGTGAATACTGATGACCTGCCTAACCTTTGCTTTCTGAAATCCTAGAGAACTGGTGAAATACCAGATGATTGCAAATGTCCCTGTCTTAAACAAGAGGGAAAAGGAAATTCCAGCAAATGACAGATCAGCAAGCCTGACATCAATATCTGAGAAAATTCTACAATCGATCATAAGGATAGTGATTTCTAAAGACCCTAAACATTGAAGTTAGCATGGATTTGTCAGAAAAAATGTCTTGCTAATTGTATCTCAACATTTTAATGTAACTCCTCTAATACAGTACCCACCAACCTTTTGTACACCAGGGATCAGTTCCATGGACAGAGTTTTTTTCCTGTAGACCAGAGGGGGCATAGTTTTGTACGCTGCCTGCATTCTGCACATGTGTAGATGGGGCTTTGCTTGTGTGCATGGCCCAGTTTCTGATGTGTATCAGACTGGTTCCAGTCCACAGCCCAGAGGTTGGGGAAACTTGCTCTAATTGACATGATCAGCAGAGGCATAATTTACCTTGATTTCACCTGATCTTTCACCTGATCACCTGAAATATTGGACCTCACGATCTACTAATTACTAAGTTAGATATGTATGAACTTTATGGCATCATAGCTAAGTGATTTGGCAATCTTACTGAAAGAATTCTCATCAAAGGCCCCTTATCAGATTGAGAGGCATATAAAGTCTAATGTCTCCAACATCAATGCTCAATATTTTCATTAACTATTTGGATAAAGAGAAGGAGGAAAGCCTTATCAAATTATTCATTATATCAATCATAAGTTACTTTGGTTAAGCCAACATATTAGATGATAGTTAGTTAGTTAGTTAGTTAGTTAGTTAGTTAGATGATAGAAAATTGGGTGGGATAGCTAATTTTTTATAAAATAGAAATAACATCAAAAATAGGATAGAGAAATGGGCTGTAAATAGCTATATTTTCTATATTAGAAAATACTACAGAGGATTAATGTCTGGCGTAAAAACCAGGAGACTGGGAGTTCTAGTCCTTCCTTAGGCATGAAAGTTGGTTAGGTGACTTTAGGGCAGTCACTCTTCACAGCCTAACTTACATCACAGGGTTGTTGTTGTGGGGAAAATAGGAGCAGGAAGGAGTATTAAGCACGTTCACCACCTCGAGTTACTTATCAAGTAATAAAGATTGGATTTTTTCAAAAAGCTGAGAAATATTTAAATTTAAATAAATGTAATGGAAACAATTGAAACGTTAGTCATTTAGGAAACCATAAACAAATATGGTATAACATGGGAGATATTTGTACTTGCAAAAAATCCCATAAATTTTGCAAACTCAATACAAACCACAATATCATGTGATTAAAAGGAAGGGAAATGCAACAGTAGGCTGTATCAACAGAAATATGATTTCCAAATCATGATGAATAATCATTCCACTCTACTCTATTTCTGTTAGACCTACCTCAAGTCTGAGCATTCAAAGATTCAGAGCAATTACAGCAGGGTCAGAGAAAGGTAGCAGAGCTGATCAGGGGACTGAAAGCAGCCTTTTGAAGAGAGATTGAAGGACTCGATGGTATGTTTAGCCTTGAGGAAAAGATAACTGACGGGGATTATGATAGCACGCTTCAAATACCTGAAAGGATATAAGATGAAAGAAGGTCAGGATCTAGCCTGTCACTCCAGAGTACGGAATGAAGAGTAATGGGTTTAAGAAAAGCCTTTCCAACGATATGAGCAACTGAACACTGGAACCAACTATGCAGAGACGGGGTGGACTCTCCTTTAGCGAGTGAATTCAAAGAAAAGTTGAACAGCCACCTGTCTGGGATGCTTTCATCTGGATTCCTACCCTTAGCTAAAAATTGGATTCATTGCCCTAAGTGGTCCTTTCCAACTATAATTCCACCATGACCACATTTTGGTTACCCACATTACAAAAAAGATGTTGAGACTTTGGAAAAAGGACAACTAAGATGATTAGAGGCTTGGAGACTAAAACATTTGAAGAACAGTTGTAGGAACTGGGTTTGGCTACTCTAGAGAAAAGAGGGACAATGGGTGGCATGATAGCAGTATTCCAGAATTTAAGGGGCTGCCACAAAGAAGAGGGGGTCAACTTATTTTCCAAAGCACCAGAAGGCAAGACAAGAAACTAGTCAAGGAGAGAAGCAACCTGGAATTAAATGTTCCTAACAGTGAGGACAATTAACCAGTGGAACAGCTTGCCTTCAGAAGTTGTGGGTGCTTCATCACTGGAGGTTTTTAAGAAAAGACTGGACAGCCACTTGTCTTAAATTATATCAGGTCTCCTGCTAGAACAGGAAGTTGGACTAGGTGACTTCCAAGTTCCTTTCCAGCTCTATTCTGATTGATTGATTGATTGATTGATTGATTGACTGACTGACTGACTGACTGACTGAAGAAGTCTAGTGCACTCACCACTAACTATGTTCTGCAAACTGCAGTAATGGTCATCTCTGCAGCAAGCACATCAAAGTCTAAAATAGATGATCATCTCCAAAAACCAGTTCTTCTACTGTACGAGAAAGTAAACCAGTTCTTCTACTGTACGAGAAACATAAGCAGCAACTACTTATGTTTCTGGAACCCAGGAGAAAAAAATCAGCCTCTCGGATGCCAAAATTATCCACTTTCCTTAGATGGTTACATATTATGACAGTGAATCCCTGTTCCCTAAATTAAATAATTATTTGAAGGATATACTCATTAAAAGATTGGACTCATTTTGGTGGAGTTGTTCATACCACAGCTTAAATGCACCAGAAGAAGAAAAATAGGTACTAACTTGAAACCTCAGTAAGTAGAGGTTGTCCTTGGTTTCAAACATTAATTTAGTGATCTTTTGAAGTTACAATATAACTGAAAAAGATGTCTTATGACCATTTTTCACACTTATGACCATTGCAGCATCCCTATGGTCACATGATCAAATTTCAGACACTTGGCAACTAGCTCGCATTTATGATGGCTGCAGGATCTTGGGGTCATGTGATCCCCTTTTGTGGCCTTCTGACAAGCAAAGTCAACCAGGATGCCAGATTTACTTAACAACTGTGTTACTAACTTAACAACTGCAACGATTCACTAAACAACAGTGGCAAGAAAAGTAATAAAAAATGGGGCAAACTCATTTAACAACTATCTTGCTTAGCAACAGAAATTTTGGGCTCAATTGTGGTCGTAAGTCAAGGACTACCTGTACGTTTGGATGAGTCCCAATGTCTATGCCCAGTCTAACTTATAGTTGTTTTGTAGAGATCAAGTTAATGGAAAAATCCACTGATGCTCTCTTGATTTCTTCGGAAGAGTAGAATATAAATTGAAAACTATCATAATGTAAAAGCAATGAAACTTTCCCATATACCTGCCTAACTGCATGAAAAAACAATAACAATCTGTCCCCATCCACCATCCACCTGTATAACATGGCCCCACTTTCTCCAAACAATAATTCTCCACCGCCCACTTTCTCCAAACAATAATTGTCTATGTCTTTTTGACAATTTTCAAATTGCCAGGATAGCGATCACTGAATTATGAATCTTTTCCATGTGAATAGATTTTCCATAAAAGAAATCAAGAACTATCTCATTGAAAGACATGAAATCCTCTCCCTCTTCCCTTTCCCTCTCTCTTTTCCCTTTGAAGTTTTTTGAAGGATTCTATTCTGGGAAAGAAGCCGAAATAATTTTAAACAGAACAATTTCCATATTTCTAAAATAAGCTCTAAGGATTGTTTCAAACCAAAGCAAAATTTTATACCAGAGATTAAATAGTACTTAGCTGTCTTTAACTCCTAACTAAAATATATACTGCAATGAGGAAAAGATATAAGTAAACAGACCTGTAAAGCTGGGATCATCCTACGTATTTCTTCTAACAGTCAATTTAAGTCAGCAAAGAAAAAATATTAATTACGCAAAGCTATAAAGTTGCATGTGGGAACATTAGAAATGTTTTCCACCTTTGTTTCTTGGTGTTCCTTTACTTTATTCTCAATTCTTTGATCCTACATCATAACTGGATAATAAATTAGTCTGCATTAAATACTATTAAGGTGATAAAATTCTTAATTGTGGATGGCACATCTTTTCTTTGAGCTGTTTGTACCCTTCTTAAATAATATTGCTGGAAGTTGTTAGGCTTTTACTCTGTTGTATTAATCTAAGGTACTTTGATTCTCAAGTGTACGGTGTGATTTTGAGGAAAATAATTGGTCTATTCTAGCGGTTAAGGCACCAGGCTAGAAACAAGTGGACTGTGAGTTCTAGTCCTTCCTTAGGCATCTAAGCTGGCTGAATAACTTTGGGCCAATCACCAGGAGAAAGTGAGTTCTAGTCTCTCCTTAGACATGAAAGCCAGCAGGGTGACTTTGGCCCAGTTACTCTCTCTGAGGCAACTCAACTCACAGGGTTGTTGTTGTGGAGAAAATATAGTGGAGCGTGTCACTCAGTCTTCCACTCTTTGTGGCCACAAAAGAAGCGACACAGTGGCCAGGGTTGTTGGAGTGGCTGGCGTGAGGCTGTTTCGGGTGGATGGATGGTGCGACCATTAGGTAAGCTGGCATGAGGCACATGGGGTATGTCACTTGCCTTCCCACTCTTTTTGTGACCGCTATTAACAGCAAAAGCGGCCCGATGGCCAGGGTTGCTGGAGTGGTCACAGCAAGGCTGTTTCAAGTGCATGGCTGGTGCGACCATTAGGTAAGGGTGTGTGAGGCATGTGGGGCATGTTTCCCCCACTCCATCCTTCCCCCCCTCTCCACCCTTTCCCTCCCTCACCTCCTCACCTTGTGTTGTTGGCACTGCAAGCAACTAGAGAAAATGGCGGGGACTGGTTATGCATGTGATTAAGTAGGGCTAATTTTGGAGATAGAGCTTAATTTTAGCACATGCGATCAAAACTATGATAGGTCTTCTTTTTGGGATAAGTTTTCTTTTTGGAGAAAGATGGTAGGAGGACGAAGAGGTACAGGTAATCCTCGATTTATGACTGTAACTGAGCCCAGAATTTATGTTGCTAAGTGAGAAATTTGTTAATTGAATTTTGCCCCATTTTACAACTTTTCTTGCTACATTTGTTAACTGAATCACTGCAGTTGTTAAATTAGTAACACAGCTGTTAAGTGAATCTGGTTTCCTCATATTCTGACTGTGCTTGTCAGAAGCTGCAACATGATCCCGGGATGCTGCAACTGTCATAAATGTGAGTTAATTGTCAAGCATCCAAATATAAATCATGTGCCCATGGGGATGCTACAATGGTCGTAAATGTGAAAAATGGTCGTAAGTCACTTTTTTCAGTGCCATTGTTGCTTTGAATGGTCACTAAAGGAACTGTTGTAAGTCAAGGACTACCTGTATTATGTAGGTTCGCTGCTTTGAATTATTTATAAAGTAATAAAGGCAGGTTAACAAACTAATAAATACATTCTAATGACCATAGCTGTGATGGCTATTACACAGAGTAATTAATTTAAAATTAAATGTATCTATTATCATGCTATTAACCAATGTTATGTGAAGTGAAAAAATAGGAGAAATAAGAAATACTAAGACAAGTAACTAAAGATCTAAGACGAAGAAAAGAAACTGAAATAGAATTAAAGCCAGGTATACCTACCTCATTCATTTACCTGTCCTTGTAAACTATTCATGTTTCTACAGTGTCCACAACTTTATACATTATCCTTTGTTCTTCAACTTTTCATCTCTATTCAGCCATGACTTTCTCAGACTTTCCTTTCCTCTTGATACCATTCACTCATCCTTCATTATTGATTCTGCAACTTGATCCTCATCCATTTTCTCTATATAATCAAATCTCTTCAACATACTGCTTCTGCGCTGATCATTTGCTTTTGTACAATCTACGATCATTCAGCGCACATTCATTTTTTACCTGAACTCCCTTTGTTTTATTGCAAAAATTTCCTAAATAATCCATTTTGTAGGGCATATAATTGATGAAAGTTTATTATGTTTCTCCTGACATTCCCACTGCCACTTCTATGAAACAACTCTCAATAAAAATATTTTCAGCCTTTCTATGGAGTTGATTTCCTGGTTTGGTTTGGTCTACCTAGTAGGGCTGACAATAAGAGGATTGGAAAGTAAAAAAAATAATAATGAAAAATATAGGGACCAAATGCTTCCTTACTTCTGTCAAGAAAATGACATGGCTAGATGTAGAAGTGACCAGGAGTCAAACCAGGACAATTTATATTATTTTATGTAAAACTTATCATTATGTTCATGGAACAAACCACAGTTTAAAATCTTGGCTTGATGTTGATGTGTCAATCCAATAAAGGAGCCTTTTCCCAGCGTCTCTCTCCCTCTCCCTCTTTCTCTCTTTCTCTCTCTCTCTCTCTCTCTCTCCCTCTCTCTTTCACACACACCCCAAATATATGCCTATCGAATTTTCCTGCATCCATCTTTCATTCCTTCTCTTCTTCCATTCTTTTCATCTATCATATTCATAATTATGTAATGTGGTTTGGCGAGACTATATTTATAGAAATGTACCACATAAAGCCCAGCAAGTAAAGAGATAACATTGTGAATTGTTTTATAAACTTCCCCACCCCCCTTTTATACCATCCTTCCTCAACTTGATGCGGTCCAGATGTGTTGGATTATAACTGCCAAATTTGCCAGACAGTATAGACCAAGATTAGGCATACTGGAATATAACAAGCTAAAGAATTTCTGGAGCAGGAGTTTGAGATTGACTGCACAATACTATATTCTGATTCTGTTTTCAAAAAAGGCAAAAATAGGAACTCTTACAATGCAAACCTCTACATATTCATCTACAGTTTTTTCTTTTGAATTTTCTGAACTTTTGCAAAATTCTTTTCTACTGAATGTTAAGACAGCATTATCTCAATGGAAACATCTGCAAGATCAGAGGCTTTTTTCAAAATGGCAAAATGACTATTGTGGCTTAAGTTACACAATTTTTCAACTTCTGTGAGAAATCTCAACATATGTTCAAAAGGAGCAAAGCTTGCATAATGATGCTCTTGCCCTCTCCTGAAGTTGTTTCTGAAGGGAATCTGAATGAAAAATTGACTCCAAATTGATGCTTGTTTCATTCATTTCACTAACAGTCATCCAACATATGATGTTCTAGTGTCAAACTCATGTCATCATGGTGGCATCTTGTGACATATCATAACTTTTTCCTCCTTCGCTAAAATGGGTGGGCGTGGCCAACACATCCTGCCTGCGGGCCATGAATTTGACAGCCTGTTATAGTACAAAAAAGTAATTGTCTAGTTCAATAGTTCAATTAAAGGAATAAATAGCACATTTGCGAATACTTTACTACATAGTTGTGATCAGTGCAGTACACATTTCCTAAACTTTCACTCCCTTACCACAGTGAGGTTCTCACCCCAGTTATCTGGGACAATAGTTAATCTTGATCATAGTGGCCTATTACTACCATTCAAAATAACCAGCATATCATCATTTAGAAAATCACAAAGAGTCCCTAAAGAGCATCTAAGGACCTGCAGGACTATATTTGGCTAAACTCAGTGTTCATGTTATTACAATCAGAAAAACACTGAGTAATTCTGGGATTCATGAAAGAGTGTGGATGGAGGCCATTACTCACTAAGAAGAATATTGAGGTTCATCTCAAGTTTGCCAAAACATACTTGGATGACCTTTCAGTTTTTTGGGAAAAGTATTCTATGTGCAGATGAGTCAAAAATGGAACTTCTGGGGCTACATGGGTGTTGTTTTGTCTAGCAGAAACTAAACACTGCATTCCACAATTTGAACTCATCAACTGACAATCATGGAAGTAGTACTGCCACAGTTTGTGGTTTCTCTGATGCCTCAGATCTTGGATAACTTGTCATTCTTGAAGGAAGCATCACATAATTTTACACGATAATGTGATGCCATCTTTTCATTAGTTGAAATGAAGCAGAAGTAGATCATGCCGCAAAGCAGTGATCTCAAAACTTTTAAGAAAGTCCACAAAAGTGTGGATAAATAGCAAAGTGGTGTTTTTTTTAACTAACTTGAAATCCAGATGTAAACTTCACAGAAATATTGCATTGGAACCTAAACAAGCAGTTCATTATAGATAACTTTGAAATGCTTCTGAGTTGAAGGCCATAGAAGAATAGGCTAAAATTCCCACACGGTAATATATAATTGATTCAGAAAGTCTTTGGTTATAGTTATTGCAGCTAAAGTGTTGCAGCCAATTACTGAATCTAATAGACAGTTACCAAGTCATGACATATTCAATGACTGTAATTATGGAATGAATGAAATAAGCAACAAATTTCTTTATTCGGAATCCTTTTATGGGCCAGTAGGATCAATGTGAAGACTGTAGAATTTAGAGCCAAATATATGTAAATATTCAAAAAAATCTGAAAGAGGGCAAATTCCTTTTCATAAAACTGTAAAAGAGATCTAAGTCCATGCTGTTTGTTCCATAGTACATAGGAACAGGACTCCAATATAAGACACCTATCCAAGTGTAAATATATTAATCTTAGTGGGACTTATTTTTGAAAAGGCATAGGACTGCTGTGTAGATTTGGATTGAACTTTCTTTTACAGATCATTCATACTCTTTCATTTGTCTTTCTCTGTTATTGTAACTAGTAACCCAAGTTGCTCCCTTGTTGAATATCCTGGCTTCATTTTATAAGTCAGAAAATCAAACCAGGATTTTTCCTCAGTTTATTGCTCTTAACTTCATTGGAAATATCACATTCACATTCCATTTTTGGACAAGTGTTAAAGAAATAATTTGTGTTATATAGAAATCTGACAAGAAGTTAATAAAACCGACTGTCTTACTTTTCAAGAATCATCAACTAGCTTGCACATGGGAGATATCATATACCAAGTCCTTTTTTTTTTATGACTGTAATCCCTTTTTATTGGGATGGAGAGTTGGGCAAATAAATGGAGCTGAGTGTTTACTGGCCAGATGCCCTTCCTGATGTTTACATGGAGTTCGCAGCAGATATTTTCTTTTGTGCCCTAATGACTGGACTGCCATCTATCATAAATGGTATTGTTCTGACCTAGGCTTCACAAAATTATGAAGCAGACTCCTCGTCCTGACAAAACCCCTTTTTATTAGGCTAATGTGAATTCCTATCATTCACATACAGCAAAGTCCCGGCAAACAGTCTTTCAAAAGTGATTTACAACCACAGACCTTATCAGGCTTGGAGAGTTGCCAGGCCAATAGTTTCCAAGTGCAACGCTGTACCAGAAAATACTTAGCAAGGAGTCACAAACAAATCTTCACCCTAATTAAATAACTAATTGTCTCCTGCAAACATCACTCCCCTTTTGCTCCTCTTTATTCCTATGGGAGGGTCCATTCACCATTCACCTGTGCTTTTACTTCCAAGTCAGTCCTTGTTCCTTAACTGTTCCCTTCTCCTGGCAGCTCTGTGCATGCACACCTCAGGAATAGGCTCCAGCTAACCTTCTACCCCACTGATCTCCAACTCCGAAGGCAGCTGATACTGTCAGACAGCCCTGGCCCCATCTCTGCCTCTGACACAGAGCACTCATCAGAGCCATCCCCAGACTCCAGGACTGGCCCATGTTCCTTTCTAAGCTGTCTGAGTCTGCCACCAGCTGGCCGCTAGCAGGCCACAAGAGGTGTAGGGTCTTCTGGGTGGGGGGGTTTTGATCTACAAGGTCCCTTCCAACTCTCTTAATCTGTTAATAGATTGCTGCCTGGGATTGAACTCTCAATTTTCCAAGTAATAGGTGAGTGTCTTTACCTCTAGGCCACCATGCTGCTCAGATACCAAGTATAAATTAAAGATACCAATCTGATGCAAGAATAAGGTTTCCATAGATGTATAAATCTCCACATTCTTAGCTATTAATTATATAAATAGGCAACATATTATCCTTATAAATGTAACTCAGAATAAATTCTCCAAGTTTTCTTGAACAGCAATAGTCCTCTGAAACATCCACACACCCTGTGATTGAAGGCCTTGAAATCTGAAATGTTGTTTTGACAAATCTGACAGATCCTTCTCATCAACATCAAAACAAAATGTCACATTTTATAGTTGTATCCTTTTGATAAGGAGGATTACAGTGACCCTTGGTGACTAACAACAGCTTTTTTTGGAAACTATTAACAGGGTAGTTATTGATATATATTTCATAGTAGGCAAGAATTGCCAGTGTTTTAAGTTTTACACAAGTTATATAGATCTCACATCCTAAAACAATGAAGGAATCCAGTTTTTTTAGAGTCCACAGATATGTGTTTGCTAGGAAAAAATGTTAAACTGAGAGATACCCAGCTCTGGTGGCTGGCTTTTGTGAATCACATTCCTAAAAGTTCTCTCTCCCCAAAGGCTGGGTTTCCTAAGAAGGATAGATTGAATAAAATGAAAAGAAAACCTTTGGTTTAATTTAAATATTTGGTAGTCTGTTCACAAGAACAAACATTTTTCTGTAATCTGATTGTTTGTAGTAAGTGATGGTATGGATTAGATTAAATGTTCGTAAGGTGAAATCTTTAAAAAATTATCTTTAAAAGTGAGGACTAATGAAATCCCAATTTCAATTAAAAATTAAAAATGTTTTTAAAAAGTGTACTTGCTCAGGTGGATTCTTAAGATGTTTCCAAGACATTTTTTTTCCTTTTGGTATTTATTTTTTAAGGGTAGGGGGAAGATTCTGTTAACATCACATTTTAAGGTAAGTTGTCTCCTCATGATTTA
Organism: Notechis scutatus; assembly: GCF_049901735.1. Classification (NCBI taxonomy): domain Eukaryota; kingdom Metazoa; phylum Chordata; class Lepidosauria; order Squamata; family Elapidae; genus Notechis; species Notechis scutatus. Next base: position 191,968,092 of record NC_142011.1, read on the forward strand.
CTGCGCAAAATATCATTTTCTTTAAGAGATACCATAGTCTGTCTGCCTCTTGGGCAGATAAGTTACAAATATGTTTTTTTTCCTTCCTTACAACATTTATTTCAAGGTTGAATTTTTTTCTTATTTTATATTTATGCTATTTGTTGTTGGCTATATCAAATAATTCAAACAGAGAATTGAATTATGAATTTAACTGAAAGCTAAGACAATCTCCAGGAGGTAAGGAACTTTCAGGCAGCATTCTGTTTCTAGAATGCTGTAATTGGCTGTGAGAATAACCTTGAGGAACTGAAGAAGAACCACAGCCAAGGCAGATAAGAGAAATCCGAGTCTGAAGTAGAAATGTAATTTGAGAATGTGTCTCAGATTGGACCTTCTCTCATTTTCTTTAGTCTAAAGGCGGCGGAGGGCAGAGAATTCAAAGTTGCAAGATTTTATTCCTGCAACCTTCCAATAAAAGTAGTATTAGTATTCATGTTATATATCTTAAAGACTTGACAAATGCTATCCAGGGAGCATTGCTAATATCACTTCAGTTCTAGGCAAAAATCATTTTAAGGTTGCAGGCTAGGTTGGATTTTATAGATTTTTCTCTTTTTCTCTCCTTTACTGTTTCACCTAGCTAGGATTCTTTTAATGTATGTTAAATGTTTTATCTTCTAATCTGCCCCAGAAATATTGAAGGTTTTGCTCTGTCAACTTGGCCTGATTGTCATTTTTCATTTTTGATTCTCTTTTCTACTGCAGAAATCATAACTATTATCAACATGGTGGCTGCAAGATATTTACAGCATTTAGAAAGTTTTACAGGAGGTGGGTAATCTTTGAATCTTGGCCTAGCTACAGCAGGTAAGAGTCCATGAAAATCTCTGGTTTTTTGCATGTTTTATGATGATTGCCCTATTGAGTGGGGATTTTAGGAGCTGATCCAATAAGAACACTACTAAAACTGAAGGGAGTAAATGTTGACACAGTATTTAATGTGTTTTTTATTGTGTCAACAAATAATCATAAGACAAAAGGAGTCAAGCCCCAGAGCTCCTTCATTCATGTGTTACAAGTTCCTTTCTTTCTTTTTCTTTTTAGAAGAAAAGAAAAAGAAAAAAATAGTTTATATTAGGCAGGCTTGAGAGAACAGGCAGAAACATATTTTGGAAGATATTTCAGCCAGCAGAACAAATGTATATTTAGCCATCAGGAATCTCAGAGGAGAATGTACTGTATGTGTTTTATAAGAGAAAATAGAGAGAACGACATGTGTTTGGAAAGAGAATCAATCCAAACCAATGAATCTCAACAATTGATGCAGATATATACAATAACCATCATTCTTGGGGTAATCAATATTATGCAGAACACAGAAAAGGTCTGTAGCAGAATGTAATTCATTCTGTTCATATGACCAAACCTTATCAACATTCTTCTCTTATCCTAGTCACTAGTCATTTTTGTAATCAGTCGTGTTCATTCAACATCCATTCATTTTTTTTAATACTATCTCTTATTTATTTTTTATTATTATTGAACAAAATTCTATGGCTGCCTAACTCACACATGGTGATTATGGGTGATGCATAGAAATGAAAAGTCACAATTTAAAACCTCTTTCTCCTTCCTACCATGACAGAGACAAATATTATCAAACAAGCTATTTGATCAGTTTCTTATCACCCTGGGTTCCTCCAAGCCTGCTGACAGAACCATGTCTTCAGGGCCTGCTAGAAAAGTCTTCTTGTTTCACCACCCCATTGCCACTGCTGCATCCAAGTAAGTTTAATGTTCAACCTGATGTCGCCAACTCGTAGGCACATTCATTTTAACTCCTTTAAACCAGATGTCTCCAAACTTGGCAACTTTAAGACTTGTGGACTTCAACTCCCAGAATTCTCCAGCCAACCTGGCTGGAGAATTCTGGGAGTTGAAGTCCACAAGTCTTAAAGTTGCCAAGTCTGGAAACCCCTGCTTTAAACAATTGCGCATTGTTTGGGACAGCCTAAAGGCCACTCTCTTCTCTCTTCTACTATCACTAGCACATCTTAATATCTTTCATCTCTTTCTCCTTTCTCAATCTTTGTTTATCATTCTATCAAAGTACACATATTAATCTACTGTAAACAGTTTTTACTGATGTTGATTTCACCTTACCTGCCAAACCCAATCAGTATGATCTTAATATCAGAACATATCTTAATATCAGAACATTTCTCGTTGCAAAATACATTCTAAGGTTCTTTGAAAATCATTCAGGTTGAGCCATCTATGCGATCATCTACATATAGAAGTAAAAGTAGATCTCAATTATAAAGATTAAGGATAGTATCTCTAAGCATAAGCATTACTTATACATTTCTTCATATACTTAATAATCAATTCATGCTTGTATTATTCCCTGTTTGGTTGAACCATTTATACTTGTGCATGCTGTATTTCTATCTGCTAAAAATTAATGAGCTGAACTGTCACATAAAGTATATAAGTAACTAACAAATTAACAATTCATCAAAAATCCCTTAACTATATATGGTGTTTGCACAAAAGATACCATAATTCAAGCCCATTTACTACCATGTTCATTCTCAAAAAGCTCTTTCTCATTTTTATACCTTCCTCAAGGTCTTACTGAAGATCAAATTTTGGTTTGGTCACTTCCTACCCAGTACAAAGGCATGCATAGATATACCTAGCTTATTCAATATATTATAGTAAAGACAATAATTTATTTTATGATAAAGTTAACAGATTTAGAAGCATACAGATTTTACTAAATATAAACTTTTATTAAATTTGCATTTATAATGTAAAGTCAGGGTTACTAATGTTTTGGACTTTCTAATGGTCCAACAAAATGGATTTCTCCTTTCCTGGATGGCTATGATGAAAGGCATGGCTAGTCACTGAATGCCCATTTATCAGAAACCAATTGGTGATCCCAATATTACAAAAATTGATTCATTAGCTTCTTTTTACATTTTTCTTTTCCTTTTCTTGTCTGGGGTTTTCCAAAGAGAGCAATGGATTGCAGTGACCCATACTTTCATTCCCTAATAGCATCTGAGGAAGGCACCTTGAGATTCTGAGACATTATCGAACATAGAACAAAGCTAACCCCACCCTTAATTTCTTCAGGAAATCATTGAAGATCTACTGTACCAGTGACTATTGAAAAGTATTTTTTCTTTTCCTTCTTAGTTTCTATTTTTAAACTTTTTAACTGTTCTTTTTTAACATTAAAGATAGTTTTTAAATATTATATAAGATTATATATATATGATATATGATAGATTCATTCCTCAACTTCTAACTCCCCAGGATTACTTATGACCTCGATTCAAAGTTACTGTGATAACCTGGAGTGTAACACAAACGTAACAAAATCCAAAATGTAAATAAATGTCCTTTAATGCCTCCAACTTGGCCCCACTGTTCAATCATTCGCAGTTGGAGATAAAATGTATTCAAAAATAGTCTTCAAAAGAAAGCAATACAGTCCAAACTTAATGATCAGATAGAGATGAACTAAAAAACTAAAACAAACTACAATGAAGGACCAGGATAAGTAATTACCAACTTCAAGGAGATAATAAGGCACAGTTTGTTGGAAGGACGCTAACCAAGATAACTTCAAGCCCAAAATAACACACGCTTTGCTTCTGGCAATGCTGTGTTTTAACCATCTCTCTTATATACTATTCTCCCCAGCTGCAACCAGTGAGGGGAATCATGATCATTCCTCTCTCATAAGCCAAGTTGTTGTCTTCTCCATTCCTTCCTGCGTGTCATAGGATGAAGAGGGGGTGGGCCTGGTTCTTCCTTTGACTGCCCAGCCAGCCTCTGCCCTTCCCCAGCCTCCTCCACAACCTCCGGAGCCACATTTTCACTCCCTGTCGGCTGTTCCTCCTCTCCCTCAGAGTCTGACTCTAACAAGGGCATGACAGTTACAGTGGCTACCTCCCTCCTATAGTCACATGACAGGATTTTGGGCCCTTGACAACTGACCTGCATGTATGGCTGTTTGTAAAATCCTGCAGTCACATGACTGCGATTTACTTTTTTTTTTTTTTTTGCCAAAAATTGGCATTAGTAACTGGGCCCATGGCAAATATTAAATTTGCTTAATGCCCACTGTGTTTGCTTAATGACCGGCACAAAAAATAGCGATAAAATCTGGTGTGGTCACATGGTTAAATTAAATTAATTAATTTAAGCATTTGTGATGATGATGATGATGGTGGTGGTGGTGATGATGGTGATGATGATTATGATGATTTTACACTGACTCTTTCTCTTCTTTTGTATGTCATACTAGAGAAGGTTAGGGAAAAAAAATCCAGATAGCTCTATACTAATTCCAGCTGTTCATGATGTAAGAAGGATCATGAGAGGAATGATTCAGAATAGAAACTGAGAGAACAGATTGCTCTGTTTCTTCACTCATTTAAAAGTTTTTCTCTCACATCTTCACTGATGGTCTTTATTAGCTGTTACCTTTCAGCCGATGGATTTCTGAACTGTATCCATTGAAAAATATTACGTAGGAGGCAAATTGCCAGGTAATATGACTGTTCCCTAGTCTTTGACCTTCGCATGTGGAAGCCATTACTTGAAACGGTAACAGTGAACATATATATTTCTGAAAATATCCTGAGTAGCAGGTGATAATGTGTTTCAATACAAATGTCAAGAAAATGCTCCAGCAGCTGTATTATAAGCATCCCCCTTTCCTGCTGTCCTCTTTTAAAATATACTTGCAAAGAAGTAAATCCAAGCTTTTGTTTATGTAGGGTTTCATTTTAATTATACATGCTTCTTGTTACTGGAATCTCAATTAGCAAAATCAGCCAGCATGGCCATTTTATGGCTGTGTCTAATTTTTGTGGGAAAGCCCATCTGTGCCTTAAGAGAAGTGTAGGTTTTTTTGCTTTCATCTATTACTATTATACCCTTACCACTAAAAACTTTTACAAATATGTATTTTGGAAGCATTTTTCATTTTAGCCTACTACAATACTGATTTCCACATTTATAAATGGAAGAGTTTTTACAGGTAAAAGAAAATGTTTTCAGCTTTTGAATGCTTAGCAATCAACTGTTAGACTCTAAGAAGCTGTAACAGCCATTCACAGCCATCATTCCATTTTGTCACTTGTCTTCTTGTGTCTTTTCCCCTTCAGAAGTAATATTTATATTACTTTTTTTTCAGATTTATGTCCCATCTTTCCTCTAGGAGCTCAAAGTGGCATCCATTAAAAAAAAACCCAAAGAAACATCTATATATTCTTTAAAATATACCCATCTTACTATTAAATTAACTGATTAAAATGTTTGGGATAGCAGTGCATTTAAATGAGATGTTATAAAATTCAGTACATAATAAATCTTATTTGAAATGATAGACTATCATTTTAAAATACAGGTACTTTATCTTCAGCTTTTCAAAAACTCTCTCTCTCTCTTTCTCTCTCTCTCTCTCCATATGCTTTCATCTACAATTCCTTCTTCAGTGATAGTGGGAGTTTTAATTACAAAATATTACCCAGGTTGAGGATGGCTGCTATAACCCAAACACATGATAGAGAAGAATAGAATCTAAATTACCTTAGCAAATTAAAAAACAATTCTCAGCTGCAGGATTGCTGTAGAGAAGAAAAGTAATTTGATATGCCAGTTGCATAAAATACTAGCTCATCGTGAAGGTTTTCCCACACTTTGCTTCTCCTGATACCACCTTCTTAGTCTCCCAGGGAACAGCTTGTCCCCCTTGAAAATATGTTGAGGTTTGCTCAAAGAAGCAGACAGGAAGAAAGAAAAATTATCGGTCCCTTTGGATTTGTGCCTCAAAGGCTTGTTTAACACAAGTGTGATCTTGACCATACAAACGTGGTTTCTATTCTCCCCCCTGCAGTTGTTAAAAACAGACACAAACATACTAGCCCATTGGATGTGAATGTAGTGTTCATTTGATGGTTTACAGATTTAAGAGTTGCCCTCCCCTTTTCCTTTCTAAAAGCGAAATGAGGTATTATAATCTGGGTGATAATTTTGTTTTGATGATTTTAATTGATAACAGAAAGGGGGATGTTAAAAACCTTTTTCTGTCTCCCCCACATTACTCCACCCTTCAATAAACATCTGCACATAATAAAAGGATGTTACACTAAAATTACATTTCCTTTACCTTCACTGGGGATTTAAAAATAGATGATATCCCTGATTCAGGAAAAGTGAAGTTTCATTGTATCACTCAGGACTTTTTCTTCTTCTGCCTTTACTGCTTGGGGTGACAATTAAAACTTATTTACCCATGTTAGGTTTTGAGACATTAAGGAAATCCTTCCCCATCCCATATTCCAATCTTTGCAGTGAAGATACTACATACCACTTTTTTTTTTACTTATAATTTGTTTCCTCATTGGCATCAAATAATATGCCTGGTTGGTTTTGTTTTAATGTTTGTGTGTGTGTGTGTTTTGATAATTAAAAAAGATATGTTGTTCTATTTAATTGCTTGATTATCCAGAAGTATGTGATAAATGCTCTTGTTCTGTATAGACATGTAAATCAAAGGAAGCAAAGAATTGTTTGGACCTGTTCTATCAGTGTTTTGTTAAGGCACTTATTCATTCCCTTTATCATCTATGAAAAGAAATGGATTGTCCTCTGTTGACTCCTCATATTTTTTTTAAAAAAGTTGGTATTATCAATAGGGCTTATAAAAAAAAGTCACAGAATGAGCACACGTGATTTACTCTGATACTCACTGGCAGAGAAACCTCTCTGCTAAATAGAATTGGATACCCTTCCTTCCTGTCCCAATCATGGATAACTTACTCTTTTTTCCTCCCCCTCTACCTTTTGATAACAGGATAACAGCCTAACTAACATTTATAGATGCAAAGATACAGTGGAAAAAATCAGCAAGGCTACAGCAATTTTTAAAATATATATAAAGAGAGATTCCCAGAGTTGCGGGTGTTTTAATTTAGCAAAAAAGGAAGAGTAGACAAACTAGAAAAGTATCACATTAGGAATCAGCAGGGAATATAGCTGTTCAGCAGGAGGATGAGAAAATTGTAAGTTTATGAGGCATTTACCAAGGAGTATAGAAACAGCCAGTGTTATCTACATAATGTTTTTGTGACTCCCTCCACTCCCAAATCATCAAACACTATTTTTCTGGGTAATTACATCCAAGATACAATCCGTTCTGCCACCTTTTCTCATAGAAAAATCTATCTGTTGGCTGGTGTTGGAGAGATAGAGAACTAAGGGATTCATTTTGTGTTTTTTTTTTGCCTTCATTAAATAACTTTATTTAAATGCCTTATATTCCTGGTGGCCTGATTTATGTTTATTGCCCAAAACAGCAGAATGGCATGGAAATGTGTTAACTGTATGCTCAATGTACCCTTCAAATATTTTCAAACTTGATATAGTTCTTCCATGCACTCTTAATACCCAAGGGTTAACTTGTATATTTTTGGAAGCATCATTATCATCACTGCTATTGCCACCCCGTTTCCCTCTATTTTTATAACCCAATAACTCGGTTTTGTTTTGGAACACCACTGATTCTTATTCAAAAAAAAAAAAAAAACACCTTGTGAGTTGTTTCTCACAAAATAAGGAAAACACGAAATGAGAATAAATATGATGGTTGTGAAAACAAAGGATACATGGCAACTGGTCAGTCCACTCAAAAGAGTAGAATACATAGTCTACTACATTGGGTGGGAAGGAAAATGAAATAGTAGACAATTTGAACCTTGATTCTTAAAAAAGGCCCGATCTTGAATCTGGAAGAAGACTCCTGAGAATATTGCGGAGAACAAGCAAATAGTCCATTGAACAAACCAACCCAGAGTTCTCCCTCCATGCACAAATGAGCAAGCTCAAATTATCCTACTTCAGATCCATTAGTTTTATGGAAAAGACTCTAATGCTGGAGAAAATGGAAGGATGATCAGCAGCAAGATGGACAGAGTCAGTTACAGAAGCAATAAGTGAACTGAACTCAACAAGAAACTTAGAAGCTAATCATCACAGAGAAAATTTATCTGTGGGGTTGTTAAGAGATGATAACTATTGGATAGTATATAATCAGTTCTTGAAACACCTGAAGTCCTTGATTTTTCTTTTAGTTGTGGCTGCTGGAATTTCTCTAGTAATAATTGCCTTTTCTAAGGTTTTTGGATTCACTTATGTGTCTTTGTTTTATAACCCTTTTATTCAGGGTGGAGTCGGGCGGACTAAATGCAGCTGAGCGTTTACTGGCTGGACCCTTCCTGATGCCTATATGGAGTTTGCAGCAGATATTGGTACATAATGAGTATGCGCCTGTCTCTCTTTACTGTTGCTTACCCTATATTATGACCTGAAAGGGGGAAGAATAGTTTCCAAACTATAGCAGCACAATTGAGTTTACTAATGCCTAACAAATATACAGTTGCAATAGTGCTAATTCAAGATCTTTTATATGGATGTACTAGCTTATTTAATTACTATCACTGATCATAAATCAAACTGTGCACAGTAGTGACTGTGTCAATTTCCAACTCGTTCTCACATCATCTGATAGAAGCTTTTCATCAACAAGCATCAGTGAAATGACTCAAACTTGCATAAACATATCCAACCACAAAGAAAAATTACTCCTTGTTAAAATTCATAATTACAACTGCCATGTTAGGCCATTACTTGGTTAGCTTTACTGATTGGAAACACTGTGATTGATTAGAAGTTCCCTTAAAACAGCAGATTTTCAAAGTTACTTTGATATGCTGATAGCAAAAATATTTAAAAAGGCATTCTTTTCTCCACTAGAGAAAATGTGTAATGACTCATTGAAAAATAATAATTTCTGTGACAAACATGTTTTCAAAAATAAGTTTTTCTTCATATGCAAAAACATAAAGAATTAAATCCAACACCTAATCTAGACTTGAAAACTTAATAGACACTGTGGGAATTATATCTTAGTAAGCATGCATGGAATTGTATTATTAAGTGATTAATCAGGTGGAAGATGTACATTTCAATTCAATTTCAATTTATTGCAGTTGTAGACCAGTACAGATAATATACAGAATAAAGTTTAAGACAGAATTAAAATACATGTGTAATACAGAATGATCCAGAATAGAGTCTACATGGGAGCATTTAAATTTATAGTTCTTGTTCAGTCGCTAAGTCATGTCTGACTCTTCGTGACTCCATGGACCATCATACTCTAGGACCACCTGTCCTCCACTATCTCCTGGAGTATGCCCACATTTATGTTTGTTGCATCAATGACACTATCTAATTATCTCCTCCTCTGCTGTCCCCTTCTCCTTTTGCCTTCCATCTTCCCCAATGTCAGGGCCTTTTCCTCTCTTCTCATTTAGTAGCTAAAGTATTTGAGCTTCAGCTTCAGTCTCTGCCCTTCCAATGAATAGTCAGGATTGAAAAAACTGACTGGTCCTTGCTCTTAAAACTGTCATCGTTTTGGTCGGCATGATATAAAAAAGATGTTGAGACTCTAGAATAAGTGCAGAGGGGAGAAACAAAGATGATTAGGGGACTGGAGGCTAAAACATATGAAGAATAGTTGCAGGAACTGGGTATGTCTAGTTTAATGAAAAGAAGGACTAGGGGAGACATGATAGCACTGTTCCAATATCTGACGGGTTGCCACAAAGAAGAGGGAGTCAAGCTATTCTCCAAAGCACCTGAGGGCAGGATAAGAAGCAACAGATGGAAACTGATCAAGGAGAGAAGCAACCTAGGACTAAGGAGAAATTTCCTGACAGTTAGAACAATTAATCAGTGGAACAACTTGGCTCCAGAAGTTGTGAATGCTCCAACACTGGTAGCTCTTAAGAAGAGATTGGATGATCATTTGTCTGAAATGACATAGGGTTTCCTGCCTAAGTAGGGGGTTGGACTAGAAGACCTCCAAGGTCCCTTCCAACTCTGTTATTCTATATTCTATGATGTCCTTTGGGATTGACTGATTTGATCTCCTTGTAGAATTCTCAAAAGTCTTCTCCAGCATCAATATGTAAAATTACAATAAAGTAATAGTGTTTAAAACTATTAGTATAACCAATTAATATTATCTGCAATTTAAATCAATTATAGTTGCAAAGAATTCTGTGGCTCATCAAGGTGCAATAAATCTTCCATGCTACTGTACAAAATGTAACTTCATACACTCTAACAAGAAGTAAGGTATACATTTAACAAATAATGAAACCTAACTAACAGCAAACTCTACTAATGTCTCATTCATGAAATGTTTAAACTTCAGGAGACATTTCAGCTTCAACATTTTTATTTCCTAATCCAGTAACTTTTCCCATGATTTATTTCATTCTCTCCCTTTCCCCTTATATTCTTTTCTATTCTGACTTACTATTGGTTACAAGAAATAATAAAAGAACAAATAAAATTTGAACCGGAGTTATTTATGTTAGGAATATTTTAAAAAAAATACAAGAGAAAGACTAAATATATTTTATTACACCTACTAACTATGGCAAGATTAATATATGCACAATGTTGGGAGCATAATAGCATTCCTGATGAGCAGTTGGTGATTCAAAAAAGTTTGGACTGTGCCGAAATGGACAGATTGATTCTAAAATTAAAAGATAAAGAGTTGGAATATCATGAGATTTGGGATATGTGGTATATTTGGATGGAAAATAGGAAATAAAGTTAAGTTAAGATAACTATAGATAAATAAAAAATATTTATAAAAATATTTCTGGTTTCCATTCAAGTTTAACTTTAGTGATTTCTTCAAGCCAATTACTAATTTTCCTCTAATACTTTTTTGATTCTGGGCAAGACCACCACATATGATAGTAGGTGCCTTGCTCATATCCACATTTCCAACAGCTTGCTGGGTTATTGGGAAACATTTTTGCAAGTCTCGCTGGTGGTAGGTGCCAGCGATAAAACATTTTGTATAAATTCTCCTTGCAGGTTGCAGATAGAGTTAATTTATAATTTATTTTCCATAGGTTTTCCCAATCTTTCAAATTTATGCTATATCCAAAATTTGACTTATTTGATCTCCTTGTAGTCCAAGGGACTTTGAAAAGTATTTCCCAGCACCAATATCTAAAATCAAAACAAAGTTATAGTGTCTAGAACAAAACTAATAACTAATTTAAATGAATTATAGTTGCAAAGAAGGCAGTGGTCCACCAGGGTGCAATAAATCTTCTATGCTATTGCACAAAATGTAGCTGCATGCAGCTAACAAGGGTTAAGGTATGCAGTTAATGAAGACTGCAACCTAACTAACAGAAAACTGTAATGTCCCATTCATGAAATATTTAAATTTCATTAGATCAGCAATTACCAGGCCTTGAAAGGTTTGGAACTGGGCCACGGAAGTAGCAGGCGACCACATGTATATGTGCGTGCATCCCCACTTGTTCACACACTCATTTGTGCAATGGACTTGCATGGTGCTTGTCCGCCACTTACATGGAACCATCTGTTCTCTCTCCTCAACCCCAAGTCTGCAAAGCTAGGAAAGTTGGGAAACTCTGCATTAGATGGCCAAACTATTTGAGCTTTAGCTTCAGTGTCTATCCTTTCAAAAAAGAGATAGGTAATAGTATGGGAGGGGGAAAAACTAAGGATGGATTGAGACCCTGGAAATGTAGCTTAGCTACTAAGATCTGCTGAAACTCACATATCACATATAGTGGACTCTGGTCCAAAAGCTTGTAATAAATCTTTAAGCAACCTAAGATCCTTTTGCTGTTTTTGCTCAGATAAACTGGCTTTCAACCATGCAAAAAGTCCTTGCTCTTTAATTTTTTTTTAAAAAAATATATCTTTATGAGTAATCTAGATTTCACCAAGGAGCAGAAGACTGACCACACAATAGTAAGCAAAACTTCCCTTGCAATAAATAAGCCTTTTTAGCTGAAAAAGGCACGGTCTCCTCATAGCAAGTGCTTTTTCAGTACTTTGTTTCTTTTGGCAAAGTTTAGACATGTCTTTCTAGTTAACAAATGGAGTCTGCTGTCAGCTCTTTTCAAGAATTATGCTCCCTGCCTGATGCCAAAAACCTCTTTAAATATTAATAAATAACTCAAAGGTATCTCAGATAGTCTGCATTTGAGGAATTATGCTAATTTTTTTTTTTTTTGTTACAAAGATATGGGGAAATCACCCTGCAATCCCTCCAGACTTTCTAAAAATTTGCTTTCCTGATCCCTTACACGTCAGTGCTCAGAGTGTTTACCCAAGAAGACAGGAACAATCTTGATATCAGGAAAACATACAAGTAAAAACAAAGCTCCCAATGATTTCAGAAATAACGGCAGGATTTTATATTAATATTGCTATAAGAGCTATGCAGCCCAAAATTATACTATTAGATACACTAAAGCATGTACATGAGATATTTCTTTTGGGATCTTATTGGCTTGTGATTGGATCTAAACAGAGGGTCAGAGTGAGGGAGAAGTAGAAAAAACTATCAGCCATTTTAGATATATGAAATGTCACTGGGAGGAGAAAATTATAGACAAGGGTTATGCTATCATGTACTACTTGTGGGAACAATGATAGTCGAAAAAGATAAGATATCTAGCAACTGAAATCTTAACCCCAAATGTACAGAAGCTGAACATACCCTAGCTTCAATCTATAGAAAGCTAATCCCAAGAAAATCTTCAAGAAAGTTTAGTAAACACAGAAGTTTAGTAGTCAGGTGGTTTTATATGCTTACTTGGCTATTTGAAAGCTCCATCCAGACATAGTTTATAATCTCGAAGGCAGAGGTGGTATTCAGCAGGTTCTGACCAGTTCTGGAGAACCAGTAGCAGAAATTTTGAGTAGTTCAGAGAACCGGCAAATACCACCTCTGACTTGCCCTTGCCCCCATCTATTCTCTGCCTCTCGAGTCCCAGCTGATTGGCTGGGTCTTCTTTTGTTGCCCTGCACAGGAGAATGGAGCTGGAAAGCAGGCCAGTGGGGTGGGGACATAATGGGATTTTGCAGTAACCTTCCCCCAGGAGTGGGGAAGGAATGGAGATTTTGCAGTAACCTTCCCCTACCACGCCCACCAAGCCACACCCACAGAACCGGTAGTAAAAAAATTTGAATCCCACCACTGCTCGAAGGGTAAATTATCTAAATAAGAATTTACTTCTCAATATGCTTATTTTTTGTGGAGCAACATTTGAGAATGATCATAGCAGCTGAGTTTGGCTGCTCAAGAAAAGCACATTAATGCACAATTAAATGTCCATGGAGATTATCAGTCATCCAGGTCCTGGTTGTCCCAAAGGTGCTTTTTCAAGAGGCAACTGGATATTTTTTGTTTTCCCTTGAAAATGTTTTTCTTTTCATCCAAGAAGCTTCTGTAGAGTTGAAGAAGCTTCTTGAATGAAAAGCAAAATGTCTTCAAAGAAAAACCAGAAAGTCCAGTTGCCTCTTGAAAAAGCACCTTTGGGACACATGAATGCATGTTAAATCATCAGATTACCATAATTTGAGAGATTTCTTATTCTTTGATTCAGATACTTTCTGTTCACAAACTGCTTAATTTAACACCTTACTGGCCTTTCTGTTCTGTACCAGGGGCTTTGTTTACTGTCCTGTGATCTCTTGATGCTCATTTAGCAAGAGCGTGGAGAACAGCATTCTGCACAGCAATTTCTGCTATATGGTGTTAATCTGCCCATTAAAATCTGCTGGACTCCCAAAATGAAGGACTACCACCAGCAGTTAAACACTTAATTGCTTGCTCGAGCATTTCTCTGTCTACCCCTTAGCTAGCTAACTCTAATAAGGATTGGTTGCATGGTTTGAGTTCTTTTTAAATAATTAATGTTTATGTCATTTTATAGTTTCTTTTGTGAGTTTATTGTAATGCAAACCACTTTGGGAATTTTATCCAAATGAAAAGCAGCTGATAAATCTTTTAATTAAAAAAGACATGCACACACACCCAGAGAAAAAAAAAGTCACTCGGAAATGATAAGGATTATTTTTATTGAAAAAATTACCAGCTATATTCCACAATGTAATATAGAAGAAGCATCAAGACATCAGAGCAAGTACTGTAAATTGATTTAAATGTTCAAAATGTATTACTTATGTAACTTTAAATGTTCTGAGATCAGCCTACATTGAATGTACTGGCAGTCTTCCTAAGAATCTAGTTTATTTAGTTAGATGTGTATCCTGTCTTTCCCCCCAGAAGCTCAAGGAAGTGTCCATAAAATATAATTCTCAATTTTGTCTCATAACAGCTACCATCCTATGAGATAAATTAAGGAAAGAAAAAGTTATGACTGGTCCGAGGTCACAAAATAGCTGGGGTCAACTTGAAGCAGGTTCCTCCTGATCTGAATCCAACAGTTTAACATTTTTATCTCACTGCCTGTCCTGTGCAAATGTTGAAACAGAATTGCTGTCATAACCACTCCAAAATTGGCATCTCAGAATACCAATATTTTTTGCATAATAACTTTTCATGCAGTATCAGTTCTCCTGCAAAGTAAGTTGAAGGTGACAGATACCGACACATATATAAAAGTTCCTTACTGATAACATTTCCAGGCTAAAATTAACTTTCTTTTCCAGAGCAGTTAGGGAAAATTAAATCTGAGCAGAAGGGTAGCCATACAACATTGGGCAACCATTCTGCATGACAAATATATGCTTGGTAGGTAAAGATCTTAGTGTTTTTTTTTAATATTTATTTATTCAAAATTTCAAAAAATTAAAAAAGAGAAACAAGTTCTCACATTTTACAGCGATATCATAGCAGTGTACATGTCCTTTAATAACAGTTAAGTTCATTTACCATGGGTATATCTGAAACTAATTTACTAGTTCCTTACTTGCTATACTACTGTTAAAGTACAATACTTATTTATCTACGTTGATTTACATATATACACATAAGTCATATATCATATTCTTCTTTAAAATTTCTTTAGTCATTTTCACAAAACATTTTTAAATCTGAGCAGAAGGCAACCATTGGGCAACCATTCTGAGCAGAAGGCAACCAACATTGGGCAACCATTCTGCTCTACAAATATATGCTTGGTAGGTAAAGATCTTTGTGTTTTTATAAAGACCAAAAATCTTAACTTAGTATAATATGGCTTTTGTAATTTCTCTGTGTCTAATTGTTTAACACTTGCTCTTCCTTCAATTGTTGAAGAGATCATCTCTCTCCAAACAGCTTTGTTGAATTTTAACTATTTAAATGAAATTGGACTAAAGCAATGGAAGAGTGAAGAGAACTCTTGCGTGCTCACATTGTCATTAAACATGTAACCAATTAAAACAACAGAAGAGAAAATCTGTGTTTTTATTTTGTCTAACTTTGTAATTTAAGGCTTAAAGTTAGGAGCTGGGTTTCAAGACACGGTGAAGTAAGATTGAGTCTATTAGCAAATACTATTGCACAATTTCTGCATTTTGATTTTAAGTTTAGTTCAATAATTGAGGAGTAATTGGAATGCATATCTATGTAGGTTATAATACACGAGGAACATAATGAATATGGCAAAGAGAGATCGGATCTGAAAGAGGCGTGTGTATCATTTTTGGTGGAATTTGTCAAAAGTAGCTAGAAGGCAACTTTCACATAAAGAAAAGAAAATTATCTTTCATCTTCTGTTGATGCCCATTTCTCTCATTTCAGACTTTGTTTTCAGAGGAAACTATTACAAAATTATTACTGTGTTAATGCCACCTCAGCTTTCTTGCTTTCTTTTGAAGTATGTAAGCTATTTCACTGATTTGGGGACTTCCAAAGTATGGAATAGTTCAAATAAGCATCTCAATGGAATTCAGGATGAGTCAAAGATCAGAATCATACAAGCAAAGATTTTCCTTCTTCTATAATGCTGGAAAGAGAAAAGGACAATAAGCAGCTAGATGTCACCATAACAATTGTCAGTGACAACTGGAACCACCCAAAGGACCAGGACTGAAACAAATCTCCCTGGAGAAGATCTATCCATGTGGTCACTAACAGTTGATACTGATGGCATGTAATCACTTATGGAATTGGGACTGATTAATCCATCTGTCTTTTCGTACTTTGAGTGCTATTGCCAGGTTTCTAAAAATGTCCATACTTATTGCCAACTTCAGAGTTGTTTTATTGTTTTAAAGGCATTTTTTTAAAAAAAACCAACATTATTTTGTAGAACAAAGTAGGACTATCTACACACTTCCCAGACCACACATCCAACCCTGGCATAATTGTTTGTGAAGAGATCTCCTTAAAATAGAAAATTGGTAGCCAATGATGGAAATGTAATCAAAACATAGGCACATTTTGTCATATGTGGTGGACTTGTACTAAAACAAAATAATTTTGGGCAAAAATACACAGATGGCTAAAAAAGATAATAAACATGTAGATTTTAAACCTGAACTGTTTTTATTAGGGATGATACCAGAAAAAATTGATATGAAAAGTATGTATTTAGTATTACATGTCTTAACAGCAGGGAGGACAATATTGGAAAGATGATGAAACACCACAAGATGAAGAGATAATTAAGAGGATACTAGACTGTGCATAAATGGATAGACTTACATTGAAAATTAAACAGAAAGAAGACACAGAATATTATCAAACATGGAACTTATTTTATCAATGGTTGGAAAAAGGGGTGTAGAGTAAAAATGGAATCTGTATTGTTAAGCAAATTAAATATCAGACCACATGATGTTTACTAAGCACTAAGAAAAGTAATTAATAGAAGATTAATATTTAAAAAAAAACAAAAACAGAAAATCGGCTTATAGAGCAGCAAAATTGCCTCCAACTGTCTTCATCCTAATTCTATCCTTTAAGACGAGCAATATTATATTCACATTATTCTTTTTTGCCTCAGGAACTTTCATCATTCAGTTATTTGCTGTCTTCCAGAACTACTTTGCATTTCTGGGAAATCAGGAATTTGCATTGTCTGCATCTTTTTCACCTGCAAATGCTAGCCATGTAAACTAAATTGAAGAACCTTGGTCTATTGTTCATGAAAAGCTAAAATAGACTCTTTCCCTGTTCTGAACTGCTACTTAAAGAGTTTCTGCCTAATCTTTTGCAAACATTATAGTGCCCGATGATGTTTATTTAACAGTAAACATTGTATTCTAATATTTGCAAATTCAGCTGAAGTTTACCTTTCAAAACAGGAAAATTCTTTATGAGATTAGCAAGTAATAGAGATAGAAGGCAGAACTCAGAGGAATTGGAAGCACTCACAATTTCTTTCCAACACCCAATTCCGCTTTCTTTTATTAAACAAAGGAAAATTTGGAACTGTCCAAAAGATCAATGGCTTACGAAGATTGCATTTCATAATATTTGTTTGTTATCTATCTTTACCAAGGCATGGAAGGCAGTGAGACAAAAGGGAAAGAGAGAGAGAAAGAAGGGGGGAAAAAACAGTAACAGCAAACAGATACTGGGAACTCTGTGATCAGATGGCTGTATCTAGAAGTATCAGTAGTTTAAACTGGAGTCTGGTTCAAATAGGATATTATTGAGAATGTGGTCTACTAAGACTTAAGAATAATATGAAAAGTTTAGAACAGCCCTAATGGCACCATTCTGGACTAAGATCAGAGAACAAAAAGAAGGTCTGCCAGAGACTCCTAACAATAACTTAGGCATGAAGCAACTTAAAACAGTGTAGTATAGTGTTTGTCAAAACACTTCAAATCCTCCAAATATTCATGTCCTCTAGAACAGTGGTCGCCAACCAGTGGGCCGGGGACCACTGGTGGTCTGCAAGAAAATTTTGGTGGTCTGCAGAGAAATGTTACCCCCAAAGCACCACCCAAACCAATTAATCTAGGATGCTTCTGCTTTTTCTGCAGAGACCCTGGGAAAGTCCCCCCAAAAATCTGCAGGAAAATCCCTCACCCCATTTTCCTACTGATTGATCATTCTTTATTTGGGATCGCAGGGTACCGTCTCTTCCCCCGAGAAAGGAGCTGAAAAGCAGGAGGGGGTGTGGGGTGTGAGGGACCTCTGTGTGTGTGTGTGTGTGTGTGGGAGGGAGAGAGAGAGAGAGAGAACATCGCCAGCCCTCCGAGGTTAGACTGGATCTCTCTCTCTCTCTTACCAACATCAGCAAGCCACCATCACTCAAAATTCATATTAGTGGTCCGCGGGATTTAAAATTATGAGTTTGGTGGTCCCTGAGGTCCAAAAGGTTGGCGACCCTTGCTCTAGAATGCAGGTGGGGAGACAAATAGAGGGAAGACTCAGTTGAAGATAATAAATTATCTACCTGCCTGCCTGCCCAGCCGCCCAGCCGCCCATCCATCCATCCATCCATCCATCCATCCATCCATCCATCCATCCATCCATCCATCCATCCATCCATCCATCTATCTATCTATCTATCTATCTATCTATCTATCTATCTATCTATCTATCTATCTATCTATCTATCTATCTATCTATCTATCAAATTATACTGCTGTCCATTGGATCAGAAGTGATTCTGGACAGTGTATAACAGTCAGATACCCATAAGAGAGTTGTGAACTATTAATTTTCAGCTGGTAAGTCTGCCATTCTCCAAATAAAACAAGCCAGTTCCTGTTTGTGTATTTTGTTTTAAATTGTATACAACTCATGATTTACTGGAAATTTCGGCCGAGGCAAGATTGCAAAGCACCTATAGGCCATCGGCTATGAACATCTTACTCTTCCAGGGGTTATTATTATACCCCCCGATAAAGAGAGCATTTCCTGTTTCGGAAAGGAAACCAATGTTATATGTATTGCCTAAATTAGGAATTTCTATTTATATTCAAAACATCTGTGCCAAGCAGGTGGTTCCTTTCCTGGTTGCGTGAGAGTGTTCTGCTGGATCTGTTTATCCAAGGCACGTTTCCTCACAGCGCAAAGACAGCCTTCTTCCTCAATTCTGCATTTATTCCCTTGTATCATGATGAGGTGCACATGACACAAAGTAGCGTTGCAGACCAATGCAGAATTCCTCTCATTCCATGACATCATTGAATAACTTGACAGTTTGTGTTTGATGCATTTCCAAATATTAATGTATTGCTCTCTGGAATTGGCATAATTTCAGGAGCCATGTTTGTGTATATCTAATCCACATGTAAAATTCACAGAAGGTAAAATATGCGTTATTTGTAAAAAAAAAAAGGGGGGGGGAAGCTTTGTGGCATCATAAAGATAAAAATTTATTACATTATAACCTTTTCTTCACTGTTGTTCATTGAATCAGATTGATGAAATGCTATCTTTGGAGTAATCAAAATCTCTGCAACTGCTTTCTTGTTATACATGTACACATACACACAAAGCCACACAGGCTGATGATAAATTCATTTGAATTACATCAGCAAAGGATGAGAGTTATTTGGCATCAGCCTTTATGATCAGGAAACAGACTCCACTATAACTCAGCTTCATTGAGATAAGCTATATTAAAATAATCTTGCAAGCCTGATTGTTTTTCCTCCCCTCCCTATTATATCCCAATGAGTCAGGGGGAAGTCAGTCTGAGTGGTCTTAATCTTATCATTTGCCAGGACCTAAATAATGTTTCTATGCTTCTTGTTTTTTTGTATCAATTCTGAAGACCCTTTCTGCATATAGAATAAAGGTAGTCCTCCTGTATTGTAGCCCTTTGTAGCCCTTTGAAACAATTTGGAAGAAGTTCTAAACATTTCATGCAAGCACATTTTTGTGTAATTCTGCAAAACAAGGACGATTATGTACCATTGTTAACTCTTAACAATGATATAAATAGATTTTGTTTAGGATGTTCTGTTCTCCAGCCTGATCCTTCGGGTCCTTCAATGATCATCTGATCACCACAGTAGTTTAATCCATCCATCCTGCCTCTAATTATCCTCTTCTCTTTCCTTCTACCTTTCTCAATATTTTGGACTTCACAAGTGAATTATGACTTTTCCTAATGTCAGATATGACAATTTGAGTGAGGTCATTTGTGTCTCAACTGACAACTCTGCATTGATTTCTTTTACGACCCATTTTCTTGGCTATCTATGATATTCTGACAAATCTTCTCCAACACCAACATTCAAATGTGCTAACATGCTTTCTATCCTATTTCTTCAAAGTTTAACTTTCGCTTCCATAGTTTCACAAGAAAAAAAGAACATTTCCTGCAGGATTCTGATCTTTGCAGACATAGAAGTCAATAAAATAACTTGCTTTTTAAAATGTGAGTGAGGAAATACGCTTTAGGTAACTTGTCTCTGAATTATGTTCCAAAGGTTAACATTTTAAACTGGGTGTGGAAACTCCACATGTTCCTTTTCCAAATATAAGCTTTTTAGCACTTGTATGACTTACAAATCATAACACAAAATCCTGAAAAATATGAACCTTAGTCCCTAAGGATGTTCATATAAACATCTGTTTATATAAAAATATGAATGAATGGAAATCCTGTCCTAGGCATTGTGTTAAGACCTTGTCTGAGTGATCTCCTCAGAAAAGGAAATAAAGCAATTTAACTGAGTTCACTACAGTAGCCAAGCAAATGCATAACTTAATGTCAGACCAAATTTGACCTTCAAAGTTGACCTTCATACACTTTCCATCCTGGACTTTGATCAGCTCATCCTATAATAAATGAAAGATTACCAGGTCAAAAATTAGAAGACTATGAGAAATCCCAAAACATTTGGTTAGAAAAGAGACTGTCTGAGAATAACTCAACTCCAGCTAAGTTGAGGTACAGAAAATAAAGCATAAAGTCTCTTCTCTTCAAACAGCTCAGTAATGGAAGCAGAACTGATCACTCTTCATACTATGTGACCATGTACTCTTACACGGTGAACTTTCATAGCCTGATAGGTTGACTCAACTCTTGCTACCTGTAATTTGACTCTTATGCTCCCTCTCTTTGAAATTGTACTGCCTTGTACAGCTTTGACGTCTGGATAGTTTTTCTTACCATTCTTTTGCCAAATCATTTAGCTCGAAGTAGACTTTCTGGGAAAGATCTCACACTATATGACCAGTATGTTAAATATAATTTCCAGGCTTCAAACTAAGACAGGACACATTAGGATAATCATGTGAAGAGGTCCTCCTTCAGTTTTTAATAGTTCTGAATGTGCTTCAGACTTTTATGCCTTTTATAGGAAGTAAAGAAAGGGAAAAGCTATTGAAAAAATTGCAAAAATAGTTATAAGATATGGATTAGAATGCATAAGATAAATATGTATTGAGTTTATGTCTGTATGGAGAAGTGATAACCCGGGGTCACGCTGTTCTCAAAAAAAGATATTTTATTTGTATTTATATGTTTTGTGAAAACTTAAATAAAACTTTTATTGAAAAAAAGACTTTTATGCAACTTCTCCTGCCTATTAGCAAGATTCTGACAATACATCATAATTTTAAAATAAGCATGTCAAATGAAAGCTTATTGTAAGTAAGGATGAAACATACCTCTCATATAGAATGTTAATAAGTACAGTCAACCTCAAATCATCCTACCCTGCCTCAATTCACTTTTTAAAATAATCTCATTTTTCTCATCTTTTTTTCTCAGGTCTAGAATCTGTCTAGGCTGCTGTATTCTTGCTTCATTAAGAAATTAAAATGGGAACTGTTATAGAACTCACTGAAGTCATAATATCTAGGGAATAAAAAATTAGTGATGAAAAATATTGTAAAATGAAAATGGATAGAAATACTGTATCTCTAATCAGGTATCTTAAAAAAAAGATTTCCAAAAGTAGAGCATACTTGCTTTCATAGAAGCTTGCTTATAATTGTGTGAAGATTTATCTCCTGCAAAGATCAGTACTATAATATATGGAAGAATCTTTCTGAATCTTTCTGAGGATGGTAAATTCATTTGAATTACATCATTGAGGCATCGAGACAGGAGGATTATTTGGTATCAGCCTTATGATCAGGAAACATACTCCATTACAACTCAGCTTCATTGAGATAAGCTTTATTAAAATAATCTTGCAAGTCTGATTGTTTTTCCTCCCTTCCCTATTATAGCCCCATGAGTCACAGAGAAGTCAGCTTCAGTCTCTTCTTAATCTTGTCATTTGCCAGGATTTAAGGAATGCTTCTATATTTATTGTTTGTGAATTATTTCTGAAGGCCCTCACTATGGCTTTCTGCATATGGAGTATAGAACTTACAATCATAACTGAGCCCAAAATTTGTGTTGATAAGAAAGACAGTTGTTAGGTGAATTTTTGCCACATTTTATCATCTTTTTGCCACGGTTGTTAAGTGAATCACTGCAGTTGTTAAATTAGTTACATGGTTGTTAAGTGAATCTGGCTTCCCCATTGACTTTACTTGCCAGAAGTTTGCAAAAGGTGATCACATGACCCTGGGATACTGCAACTGTCAGAAATACATGCCAGTTGCCAACTGTCTGTATTTTGATCACATGACCATGGGGATACTGCAACAGTCATAAGTGTGAAAAGTCCCTAGTTTCTGCAGAATACAGTTAGGGGTTGCATCCTA
Source organism: Notechis scutatus (assembly GCF_049901735.1). Taxonomy (NCBI): domain Eukaryota; kingdom Metazoa; phylum Chordata; class Lepidosauria; order Squamata; family Elapidae; genus Notechis; species Notechis scutatus. The sequence goes on from NC_142011.1 coordinate 191,990,602, forward strand.
ACTGACAAGTAATGCTTTAACTCAGGGGTCTCCAACCTTGGCCGCTTTAAGCCTGGTGGACTTCAACTCCCAGAATTCTGGGAGTTGAAGTCCACCAGGCTTAAAGCGCCCAAGGTTGGAGACCCCTGCTTTAACTAGTCCAGAGTGTCAAACTCATATCATTGCAGTGGCATTACGTGGCATATCACAACTTCCCCCCTTCATTAAACTGGGCATGGACATGGGCATGGCCAGTGTGTGACCCACCCAGTCCACAGGCCAGGAGTTTGACAGCCCTGCTTTAACTAGTCACTAGAGCAGGGGTGCAATTCAACCTGTGTAACAACCAGTTCGGTAAGCACGCGCTCACACAGAGCGTTTGCTACTGACCTTCTTCAGCAATCCCTGTGTGTTAAACAGCTGATGCACAGTAATCTGCTCTGCTGCACGAATCAGCTGAGCTTGAAAAAGAAGATATAAAGCACAGCCTAGAACCCAGATGGGTGGGTGGGTGGGCCCAACAGCTGATCCTCAGAGCAAACCAAACCGATTCACTCCAAGCTGATTCTCGGAGATACCGGTTCCCCCAAACCGTGGCAAAGAAGTAGAATCCTACCCCTGCACTAGAGTGAACTTTGTTTTGGTATCATAATTAATCTTTGCAATTTCAAAAAAAAAAAAAAAGGAGGAGGAGGAAGAGTTTATATTTTTGGCATTCATAAGTCAGTGCCATTACAACTTTAAACAGTCTCTAAATGAATGGTTGTACATCATGGGCTACCATATGTGTATGGACAGCATTTCTTCTTTCTGGATGTCAGAAATGACTCTTCTGGATTGCACATGCATGTAAAAAGATAAATGCTCACATACAAACCTCTGTGGGTTCCTTGGCACATCCCAGTATTGTAGCTTCTCTTCCTTTAATTTCTCAATTTCAGTTTGAATTCTTAAAAGGGTTTTCTCCTCATAACTGCTGCAAATGTGCTTGTCATCACACTTATCAGGGTCTTAGTCATGTGGTAGACTGAAAAGAATTCAAACTGACAGTTAAATAACCCACTGTTATATCCTCATGTGGTGAATGACACGTGGAAAGAGAGCTGAAAGCCAGAAACTTGAAGAGAAGCATATTAGAAGAGATGCAGTGGGGTGGAGCCTGAAATTATGGATGATATTTCCATTTGAAAATCCGGGCCAAGACTATCCTCTTGATTAGTGTGGTTGCTTAAGGATGTGCAGTATATACATAAGATATCAAATAATCCCAATACAAGCCAGCACTAAAACAGATTATGTATTTGCATATACAGACCAACCGTTTCATAGAAAAAGATTTCAGATACCTTGTCTATGGAGATTCTCAGTCAATCAGGTCATGGTTGTCCCAAAGGTGCTTTTTCAAAAGGCAACTGGACTTTATTTGTCCAATTGCCTTTTGAAAAAGCACCTTTGGGATTTTAAATATCTTGTAGAAGATATGGGACAATCCTGAAAAAGAATGCACAGATTCAGTGCCTAGCTAAATTTAAATGTGCAAGAACATAAAGGAAGATCCCAAATGTCATCAAACCACTGGCTTCTTTTGTTGATTATTTTATTCCTTTTAGCAACCAATCAGATGCCATAAAAAGGCTAACAGTTTTGCTGTGATTATTAACTTGAATGTAACCTATATTCATTGTGACTAATATTCATTAATAGCACTGCTGTCTTGAATGTGTCTTAGCTCTTATGTACCTCTGGTTTACTGCCACCAGGTATCACAATATTATAAGTTAATAAATTATGTTCTGCACTGTATGTTTAGGATTTTTAGTTCTGTAAGTTGATGTCTAAAGCTGGGGAGTTGGACTAGGTAGGCAGACCCTCCTTATGTTCTCCACAAGCAGGAACAGATGTAATTATAGCTGTTTGATTCAATATTCATTTGGTTCTAAAAATGGGTGTTGGAAAAAGAAAGAAGAGTTAAGGAAGCATTCATTTATATTCACGGTATATGGAACCCCTAGCCATGAAAGCCAGCTGGGTGACTTTCAGCACAGTGACTTTGGGTCAGCCACTCTCTTGTGAACCCAGCTGACCTCGCAGGTTTGTTGTTGCAGGGAAATAGAAGAAAGATGAGTTGTCTATTGTCACCACCTTGAGTTATTTGTAAAAATAATAAAGGCAGGTTACAAGTAAGTAAATAAATAAAATAAAATCTGTTGAAGTGTGAGGAACTTTTGACTTAATATGTGAGCCTATACTATGAAATTTGCTTGATTCCAAAGGGAGAAATCTAGTGGTACCTGATTTAAAACTTTGGATTGAAGATGTGTCTTTAATTTCTACAGATGCATAGAATTCTTATCAAATCAATCCATCAAAATCTAATCAATATGATTTTGTACGGTTTAGTTTGTTTAGGACTTGAGTTCTCTTCTACTTAAATTCATTATAACATGTATTCTTTCTTCTTTATGTCTGGGTTGGGAAGGTTTTCCTTTTCTTTGATTCTGTTTTTGATCTTTGTTCTTTAAATCTAATTTAAGCTCATTTTTTTCTGCTATAGATTAATATAAATAAGCTTTCAACCATCACTCTATCCAATGCTAGAGCAGAAAGGGAGTAGATCAATTTATAGAACACAATTAGAATGATGTAATTATTAATATGTTGATTATCTCCATCTCTCAGTTTCTGATGATCTTCATCCCATGGTAGTAAAGCCAATGTCTGAGTTTAGAACAGTTCCTATTGACTATAGATACAATCATTTTGTACTCTTGCAACAATACGAAACTCATTAACCATTACATTTTGATTTTTTTTTATATATTCCCAGTCTAGCCCATATATCTGGGATTTTTTTGTTATTCTCCCATCCAAGTACTAACCAGTTATGATCTGCTTAATTTTTTTCCAGATCAGCCAAGTTCAACTAAGTGTTGCTGTCTGCTATGATAGTGTTAGGTTATCAGTGACCAGTGACATGGAACCATGTTACTAATAAAGGAGAATAATTGTAGCTCTGGGTTGACATCCTTGGTGCTCTTTGTAGCTTGCTTGTTTTCTTGCAGATGTTTCATTACCCAAACTAGGTAACATCATCAGTGATCAGTAACACTGATGATGTTACCTAGTTTAGGTAATGAACAGAGTAATGTTGGCCTGCAGAAAACAAGAAAGCTCAGAGAGCATCAAGGGCCCTTCATCCAGGTTATTAGAGGAACCATCTCACCCCACTGGAACTGGCCTACCCCAGCTGCAAAGGATCAACATGCTTTAGCTTTTGATCATTGTGGAGATGCTCAATCCAGGGCTGTCAAACTCCCAGCCTATGGGCCGGATGCATCATATGCTGACCATGCCCACACCTGGCAAAGGAGAAAAAAGTCCCAATATGTCACATGATACTGGCAAGTTTGATACCCCTGCTCTAGCAATTTATGTTGTCCCATTTGCACACATTTTTCAAATACCTTATACTCTTTTTTTGAGATGCAGAAAGCAGCCTGTATAAATCAGCTGTGATTCAATTTAAGTTGAAGAAACATGATTTGATTTGAGCTGCAAGATCTAAAAGTGAACCAGTTTGCTTCAAGATTCTTTTTGGGGGAGGGGTCGTGCAGGGAGAAATTGCCCAAAGGCAATAATGGAGACACATCAAAATTCCTGGAATGATTGCCACCTATTCCACCACTCTTAAAATTGAATGAAAACGGCTGGGATGATGAATTGGCCAGCTGAGAACCTCCATTCCCGCAAAACAGTAAGTGATTGGCTGTAACAAAAATAAATACTTCCCCAAACTTGTATTGATAAAAGTCATTGACTTGCTGTTTTTCTTAACTGGAGAGGGCCCATGCTACCCTTTTATTTATTTATTTATATTTTATTTATTTGATTTGTCAATCGCTTACAAGATACAGGTATAAGAATAAACATAGTTTTGAATACATGAGATGGATACTTATAAGAAAAATAAAAAGAAACAATAGGACAGGGACGGTAGGCACAATTGGTCCACTTATGCAAGCCACTTTTGCTACCAATGCGAGAGTTCCCCATTGATATTAGTGAAATTGCATGTTGGGCATGGTGTGGCTTGGTGGGCATGGCTTGGTGGGCCCGGTAGGGGAAGGATATTACAAAATCCCCATTCCCTCCCCACTCCTGGGAGAAGGTTACTGCAAAATCCCACTCCCTCCCCACTCCACTAACCTGCTTTCCAGCTCCCTTCTCCTGTGCAGGGCAATAAAGGAAGACCCAGCTGATCAGGTGGGACTCGGGAGGCAGAGAATAGATGGGGGAAGGGCCAGTCAGAGGTTGTATTTGCCGGTTCTCTGAACTACTCAAAATTTCTGCTACTGGTTCTCCAGAACTGGTCAGAACCTGCTGAATACCACCTCTGGTTGAAGGCCTTTAAAAGGCTGCAAATGCTACCCAGGCATCAGATTCAAATTTTGCTTTCAAGCAGGTGCCTGCTTTGATGTCTGAATCTTCCACCACAACTATATTCCATTAATGTTTTCCCCTCAAAGTGAAGCTACCTTTCAATGTCAGAATACAAAATAACAGAATAGAATAACAGTTATTCTATAACAGGTCTTCTAGTCTCTGCTCAAGCAGAAGACCCTATACCATTTCAGACCAATGGTTATCCAATCTCTTCTTAAAAAACTCCAGTGCTGGAGCCCCACAGTATTTGGCCTCCAGCTTTTCTCTTCTGCTCCAAGTCTTTTCTGACTGTTGCAACTCAGCATCTTTGTCCAATGGTCAGGCTAGCCTTGAAAATAACGAATTAGTTCTGAATTGACAGAAAGACCTTTCCATGAGAAAAGCTAAGAGGCAACTCATTTTGGTATGCTGCAACCCTTTCACTGCACAGGGAAATGAAATATTTGAATTTTAGCTAGAATGAATAGTTAGCTACTGACTGAACTGTCAAACCCTCAATAAGTATTATTGAACTGTGTGAGGCTGAAGGAGAATACAGAACAGGATTTGTTTTGCAAGCAATGTTTTTAAAGCTACAGTCAGCCATCCTGCATTGGAAATGTAAAGTCTTCTGAATTAATAGTAGCATTGGTTGGGGAAGTAGAGACAACGGGGGCAGAATCGGTAAAGTATTACATGCCCATTCAAAAGGAGAAGAGATTGGAGCACTATTTTTGTCATTTTAATAGATACCAATCAAATAATTGTTATTTTGGTGCAACAGCAAAGCTGGCTGAGGAATTCTGGGAGTTGAAGTCCACAAGTCTTAAAGTCGCCAAGGTTGGAGAGCCGTGCTCTAGAAGATACTCTTACTCACTATTATACAGATAATCCTCAATAGTTGGGTCCAGAATTTCCATTGCTAAGCAAGGTGTTTATTAAGTGGGTTGTACCCAATTTTACAAGTTCCCCCCGAAGTTATTAAACGAATCACTGCAGTTATTAAGTAAATCCACCATTTCCCATTGATGTTTCTTGTCTTAAGGCCCCTGGGAAGGTCACAAATGGTCATCACATAATCTTGGGATGCTTCAACTGTAGATAATACATGCCAGTTGTCAATCACCCACATTCTGGTCACATGACTTTTGGGGGTGCCACAACGGTTATAAGTATAAGGACCGATTGCAATTTACTTTTTTCAGTGCCATTATAACTTTGAAAGGTCACTAAACAAAGAATTTTAACTTAAGGACTATCTGTAGTGCTGAAATGACCTTAGGTTCCATATTATAAAATATATTTTAGTAGCTATTCTATCTACTACTGGAGCCTGTTTCTTTTCACTAAAAAGGTAAAAAAAACGACTAAATAATCACAATAAGGACATATATTCTGATGCTTTGACTCCTAAAACTTACCAGGTTGTTTTTGCTGTTCCATTTCATACTTTCTGTTCTCATTTCTCTAGATTGTCAACAGGTCAAAACTTTTGGGAAAGATGCTTTAGCTGGCAAAGAATGAACATATTTTGGAATAATTACTTTTTGCCTTAAGACTTGGCTTGCCATCTAGCAGGAATGTCTATTTCAATAACCGCCTGCCACACCTACCCATCAGAAGTGGCATCACAAAACTTCCTTGCTCTTTTCTAGATTATCATGTGATAAACCATTTCAATTATGACTGAGTTGGTGGTGCACCCTTTGGTGTTAGATTGGAGGAAAACATTGACGTGTCTGGCTGCCACCCTTTAAAACTGCTTATACAATAGAAGGCAAAGAGAGAAATCTGGAAAAAAGATTTCCAACAGACCATAACATGGATGGTAAAAGAGCTACTTTTAAAAAAGAAAGAAAGTAAAAAGTTGTAACTAACAAATACGTTGAGCAAGACAGATCTGGACTGGATTCAATGAAACATTTTCAAATGCAAGGATTCTTTCATCAAAGAACCAAAATTAGGTGATAATTGGTTTGAAAAGAGATGTGGTTTCCTATTTATCAGCATGTTTGTTTGTTGGGCTCATATTAACTTGAAATTACCTTCCATTATAGTAGGTGTGAGCTTAAATGGACTCCGGAGGATGGTAGAGGACAGGAAGGCCTGGAGGAACGTTGTCCATGGGGTCGTGATGGGTTGGACACAACTTCGTAAGTAACAACACCTTCCATTATAAAGTGGCTCCTATGGAGATATGCAACTCTGTTGAAAGTTTTACAATTTTGTCAGCTCTAGGTTAATCATTAAGCAAAATAAGAATGAGTTTAGGGTACCAAGGAAAAGGGGGAGATATTCTTCCCCAGCTATCATGCCCTTAGCTATTTTACTGGCACTTAAATTTTGTTTTAGCATGTATTGAATTTTAGTAGGCCATGCATGGCCTTAATCTAGTTCTGAATTTTCCTCTGGCATAAAAGACTTAATTTCCCTAAAATTACAATCATATTCAAATCTATAATAATTATAGTACTATTAATTGTAGTTCTTATTTATTTATTTTTCTATTTATTAAATTTGTATGCTGCCCATCTTACTATCAAGTGATTCTGGAAGGTTTCCAATGCTATAAATAATAAAATAAAACAATTACAGGGTTAAAATATCAAAACATAGCTCTCATTCTTGTCCTTATTGCTGTTTTGAGGTGGGTTTTTAAAAAATATTTTTTAAAATCCTGGCTTTTCAGTGGTTAAGACGCTGAACTTGTAGAGCAGAAAGGTCGGCAGTTCGGCAGTTTGAATCCTAGCACCACATAACGGAGTGAGGTCCAGTTACTTTTCGAACCTAGCAGTTCGAAAGCATGTAAAAAAAATAGTAGAGTAGTAGAGCAAGTAGAAAAATGGGAACCACTTTGGTGGGAAGGTAACAGTGTTCTGTGCACCTTCGGCATTTAGTCATGCTGGCCACATGACCATGGAGATGTCTTCAGAAAGTGCTGGCTCTTCAGCTTTGTAATGGAGATGAGCACTACCCCCTAGAGCTGGAAACGACTAACACGTATGTGTGAAGGGAACCTTTACCTTTTATGCATTTGTATGCTGCAACCCTTTTATGCATTATTAGTTTAAAACAATGGGATTTTTATGTATATCATTCATGCTTTGAAAGAAAGGATGACACACCTACTGTTCCAATGAATTCATAAAACAAAAATCAATAGTGAGATGAAATTTTTATGTATCCACAAAATTCTCCCCCCCCTTTTAAAAAAGTGAATATGATGTCAGGAGGTCTGAGTTTTTAAAATGTGCCATAGAAGGCCACCATAAGTAAATATGAACAGTTTTTGGAGACTGACCTGTGACCTGACCTTTTTTTATCCCCCAGAATGATTTGCCTGTTGTAAAATGATTGCTTTATTTTAAGCATCTTCATTAATCGATATGTCTCAAGTTGATGTGCTAATTTATAGTAACGGCTAAGGAGTTAGACTAATATAAAAAAAGTGCTTAGATTGAGTCCAAGGGTGAGTGAAAAGAAGAAAATTCACAGAAATCAATTATTGACAATGCTTGGGATTTTATGCAATTGTCCATCTCCAAAAGCATTCACAAAGATTGGGTGTGTTCAAAAGAATGTAGAATAGGACAAAGAGGAAACTGCCAGGTAACTTCATTCATTTTTCTTTAGAGACAAACAGGGGTGAGAATCTTCCCACAGGCCACCATAAAAGGTTTGCAGGTACTTTGCATATAAGTGAACTTATATTCACTTATAATTGGATTGACTTGGACAGAAGGGTGACAAAATGACTTGCGTGACAACTTGGAATATCTGATTGGATAGGGCTATCAGTAGTATGAACTCTGCTACCATAAGGTTCATCTATGCTTTAGCTGGCGGAGTGCATTTCCTTCTTCACCTGGTGTTGACCAATTCTTGATCTTTATTATTATCACTTTTATTCATTAAACATGAAACTCAGTCAACTGAACATTTAAAAATGTATTGCAAATATCATTGATTGTCGCTGATTGTTGATATGGGTTGCTGCCAGCATCCTAGGTATCAACCAAGTACCTTCTTAAAATGTATGATGTTCCAAGTTGCACAGTTTTTTGCAGTTCCACTGGTGTTATTGCAAGAAGCTGCAATTTCTTGATGTATTTTGTAAAATTCTTGGACATGGTACCAAGTGCCCCAATGACACTGGGAATCACTGTTACATGTTTTATCCATAATCGCGTAATTTTGATGGCCAGGTTGGGATATTTCATGATTTTTTCCAGTTCTTTTTCTTTGACTCTGGCATCGATATCCATAAAGTGTACACTTCGTACTATTATTATTATTGTTATTATTATTATCGATTTAATCTTCAATTCAATTCACAGTTTGGGACTTGTAAAAACATAACAGTTCAAGTCCTAACCAAGGTCCTAACAGCTTTTAACTAACATCTGAGTATATAGGCAGTTCCAAGTAGGGTGGTTTCTTGCAAAGTCAGATTATTATATTATTACCATTATTATTGTTATTGTTGTTGTTGTTGTTGTTATTATTATTATTATTATTATTCACAAAAAACTACAGTGTACACAGCAAATGAGATAACTATGCTGGGTTTTGTATCACAAATCACTAGTCAAACACTTCCCAAGTGTTTAGGATTGCGTGATTATGCGAGCAGATCCCAGTAAGGTGGCCTTCTGCAGCTGACCAATGGTGATTTTGTCAGTGCCAATTGTTTTTAAGTCCTTGCCTAGGTCTTTAGGCTCAGCACTCAGTGTGCCGAGTACCACTGAAACCACCTGCACGGGTTTATGCCAGAGTCTCTGCAGTTCGATTTTCAAGTCCTGATATCTGGTGATTTTTTTCAAGTTGTTTCTTGTTGATTCTGCTGTCATGAGATATGACAATGTCAACAATCCACACTTTTTTCTTCTCCATAATCGTGATATCTGGGGTATTGTGTTCCAAAACTTTGTCAGCCTGTATTCAGAAGTCCCGCAGTAGTTTTGCACACAGTAGGGTTTTTTTTCCCATTCTCCAGAGCCTTCTCAACCTGATGTTCCCAGTAGTTGTTACTATACTCAAATCCACATTTTTGGCAGTTTCCAGTGAATTATTTTAGCAACTCAGTTATGGCGTTCTAGATAGTCAGTTTGTGAAATTTTACTGCACCCACTGATTAAATGGTCAACTGTTTCATCTTTCTCATTACAGAGGCGGCATTTGCTGTTGGTGGTGATATGCTGAATCTTTGCCTTCATACAATTTGTGGCTCAGGCTTGTTCTTGAGCAGCCAAAATAAAGCCTTCAGTTTCTTTTTTCAGTATTCCTGATTTTAGCCAGTTCCAAGTAAGCTTTTGGTCAGCTTTGCCTTCAATACTTTTCAGGTATTGGCCATGCATAGCTTTGCCTTTCCAATTTTCAATTCGCTTCTCAATCACTTCTTTTTTGTATTTAGCTTTTGACTTGATTGTCTTCCTTTATGTACTTCCTTAATCATTGGCTCTTCACTTTTCTGAATGTAGTCATTCAAGCTGTGTCTTTCTTCTTCTACAGTGTGCTTTACTTGTAGGGTTAGGGTTAGAGATCTTGACCACCCTCTGCTCTTGGTATATTATTATTTACTGAAAATAAGTAAAACCTGAGATTTGCTATTCTTGGGTTCCAAATAGATTAAAGTGATACATTTACTGCTTTCTGATACTTGCAATTCTCAGTTTATCTCATGGAATGCAGCCTGAATACCAAATTTTACAATATTTCTACAGAGTAATTTTCATTGAACCAATGAAGCTGTTTCTGAATGATATAATTTAATATTGTAGACAAGAAATCTGAATGTTGACTGAATGTTCCCTGGGGAAAAAAGGAATCCAATCTCTCTTCCCTGAATGCTGAAAAATAGAAATAAGAAAGAATAATAAATGTCATTTATTCTTTGTGAAGAAGCAACAAGTTAGGTTGTTATCTCTAGGCCAGAATCTATTTATTTGTAACCTCATAGCTGAAATATTAGAATGGTTTCCAGGATATAGATATAGTACAAAAGGAGAAAAAGGGTAAAACTCAGTGTTTACCACTTCAAAGCCAATGTTCTGTTCTTCTGTTGGACTAGAAAGAGAGACGGAAAATTATCTCCTTCAAATTTTGCCTTTTATTTATCTAGAATCATCTAGCTACACCCAATTCAGACCCACACAACAGGTATGTCACATGGGAACCATCAGGAGAGCCAGAAAATACAAATTACTAGTACTAACCATAACTAATGAGGATTAAATTCATCCCTCCACACCTTAAACTTACTTCAGAAGAGTAAGAGAGGAAAACCATTTAAATAAATAGCTTAACTATTTTCTGTTGAGATCAAGAAAGCTAATAAAAATGCATTAACCCTTTTAATATTATAAAAGACCTGAGGTTGTTGCTGCATTGTTTTATTAAGGAAACAGAATTGGAAAATTTATACTAAAATGATAGACATATCTCTGTTCCCCATCAAGATGTTGGTGCTTATACTTCCTGGGAGTATCTGGCATAGAGAAATGTGATATCTGAGTTAAAAAGAGAGAGGCATGTATCGGTTGTTCTGGTTGACACTTGGGTTTCATCACCAAGATTTCAATTCCACGCTCCTTTCCTAAGAACAGTATCCACATACAGAAAAATCCCAAACTTTTGACATCAACATTCCCGGTTAAGAAATGATTGATTTACAATAATATAATATTGGGATTATAATTTTCTTTCCTGCACTTTTCTCTCTGCCCAGGTATGCTATCAAAACTCTCATTGTCTTGAGCTTTAACTGAATAAAACAGTGCTTTGTAGGACAACAATTTCTGAACCAAGTACCTCCAATAAGCTAACTTATACAATGTGTCCAAAATCTGGGATCCATGATTCCTGAGGGAATGAAATTTGTAAATGTTATGGCTACTTCAGTGCTACTAGCTGCTGCTGGGCTGCTGCTCCTGTGGTTATGTTCATTTTCAATGTTATATGACAGTTTCCAATCCACTCTTGGAATCCCCTGCTCTCTCCCCCACCCATCAGCATCCACTTACCTATATGAAGGGAAGATTTCCAATGCTCCCTGCCAGATTCCCGCAAGGAAACTCAAAGGGGAAGGAAATCGGAAGTCACTCCTGATCCAATTACCATTTTTGTCCGCTGTTGGTCATTCTGTTTCTATGTTTAGGTACAGTAGAACCTTTGGTCATGACCATAATTCGTTCCATAACTTTGGCGATTTCTTCCCTCCTCTAATGTTTCTTCAGGAATTTCTGGGTTGTGTTTGATCACCACTGGAGTATGTGTTTGTGACCAGATTTTTTAAAAATGTGATTTTTTTGGTTGGAACCCGATTTGGTCATGGTCAGAAGCGTTTGTGACCAGAATTTCTACTGTGATAAAATATATCTGAAACAATAACTTCATGGGGCACAGGTTGTCTAGCAATATTGAAGAATACAATATTTACAACTCTGAGAATTCAGTAACAATATCTAGAGTTGATACAAGCTAAGTTGTCATCTGTTAATAAAATAGCAAATTTCACTACACCCCTCCCAACTAAATCTTCGTTATCCAAGAATAGGCCTGCAATTGTAGTATTGGCTGGGTTACATTAACAATGACTAGTTATACCATAATTATAGCATAACTAATTCAAAGTCTTCCGAAGCACCAGTTTCAGATAGGTCTAGGTACCAAAGAGATTATTTTTAGCCTCAGTGATAGGCAGAATATTTTAGTTATCCCTGGAGAGATTTCAACAACATTCAACCAGCTATTGACCATCTGGTCTACATCTCTTCTTATTCTCTTTTAGGAAGGAAGGCAATCGTTTGGCTGAAATTCTCATGAGTGCAATATAATGTTCTGGCTCTTTTTTAATTATGGAGTGGCTAAAGAGGTGTGTGTAGATTTCCTGATTTTAACTGTGTCTGCACCCTCCCTGGCTTCCCATGCTTCCTTTCATTAAAGTCCTCATGTAGCATCATGGGAGAATTCTTCCCATTAGATCTATTCAGGGTGCAAAATATGAACAAACAGGCAGATTTCATATTGCTGGGAACAGGACTTTCCAATTAATTTCCGCAAAACACATAGATGCCCATCAAGTTATTCCCTTTTAGATTGTTCTGAAAGAACTCAAAGGACTCAAAAATAAGCATCAGACTGTCAAGTGTAGGAAATCATGAATCCAGGCAGTTCAAACAAATATAGGTTTATTGTATGCTAATGCTCTCTACAAGAATTTGAACTAGTAATGGTCAAAGCAAATAGATAGTAGATAAGAGTCAACATAATTCAAAGTGGGCTAGATTTAGATCTCTTGAGGGCACAAAGGGACTTGACGTTGATAGCACATTTGACCCCTCCCTTGGGTTCAGCCTGGTCATCACCTACAAAGACAAAGAAGAAGGACCACTGCATAACACCAGCATTCACCATGCCCACCCAATACCTTTCATCCTTGTGAATTGTCCTTGTTTCCACCACATTGTTTCATCCATTGGGATTGTTTCTTCAATAATCTAACAATATTGGGATTGTTTCTTCAATATTCTAACCTTCTAACCAGCCACATTTGCTGCTTTCAACCAATATTCATTTTTTGCCAAGGATCAGCTGCTATTTAAGTATCCTTTTGTGAGCATTTGTACATTTTAAAATGTCTCCATCTATCCCATTTTCAATAAGCATTATGCCAAGGTCTATGTAGTCATCTGCAGACTTGTCTATAAATACATAGTTCAAGCAAGAGGACAGCAAACAATCACAGCTTATTCCCTGCAAAATATTGACACTTTTGCTAATAATTCTATGTATTCTTATGCATTCTTTATTTTTTATCATATTAATATGACGAGACATATACACACTCTTATGATACTTGTCAAACAATCTACATTATTGTTGAATATGCAAAAAAGCCACATTCCTTTTAGTGCCATGTCAAACACAAGATGCGATGAGCTCAGATTTGGCCCATGGGGCTGCCCCAGAGATGTTAATGGATCAGCCCTCCCCAATCCCTCCCCAGGCCTCTGTACTGGAAGTACTGGAAGACTGCAATCATATCACCCCTAGTCCTTCTCTTTGTTAGACTAGACATGCCTAGTTCCCTCAGTTGCTCATTGTATGGTTTAGCCTGCAGACCTCTTATCATCTTTGTGGCATGTCTCTGCATTCTTTTTGTAGTTACTAGGACGGGATGCAATATTCCAAGTGTGGTCTTACCAGTGCAGTATAAAGCATTACTATTACTTAATGTGATCTTGAAACTATCCCTCTGTTGATGCAGCCTAGCTTTTTTGGCAGTTGTAGCACACTGCTGGCTCATACTTAATTGGTGGTTACTAGGACACCTGGATCTCTCTCACAGTTGCTACTATGTCTTCCATAGTTTTAGAGTTGTCATGAACTGGGATACTGTCATTTAGCATATTGGACAAGGAGAACTGGTGTTGTTCACAGCCCACCTATCCGTTAAATAAAATTATTTTTATTTCTGAATATAGCACAAGTGGAAGAGATGTTTATTTTATCAAGCCTACAAACATTAATCTACTTCCAGTAATATTATGGGTGGGCTATGAATCTCTTAAAACAACTCTCAGAATTTTAAAGTAACCCTAGTTTACAAACAGCTGAGACTTTCAGTGTATATGGCAGGGCTCTGCAACCTCAAACACTCAAAGAGCCATTTGGACCCATTTCCCACAGAAAGTAAAACATCAGGAGCCAATAATTAAACAACTGGTGTGACTGGGTAGGTGTGGCCAACTCGACATCACTTACTTCCACTCAGTCACCTCCATCCCCCACCATCACCCTTGCCATCTCAAGCCAGGGGAGGAGTGATGGAGAGGGAAGGGGTGGGGCCAGCCAGTGGTGGGATCAACAGGGAGCTGCAGCAGAGGGCCAAAAGAGCCACATGTGGCTCCAGATATGCAGGTTGCAGACCCCTGTCCTATGGAGACCATTCTCCATTTGTTGTCAAAAAATAAAATACAACACAGTATTTTAAGGGTACAACTATGCTTCTAGTCTCCTTTGGAATCTCAGAACTATCCCACTAAAAATATCATTCACTTCAAAAGCTCATGGGATGATGAATGACATAAAAAACCATATTAATTTAAACTGGTTCTCTCTCATTCCAGGCCAGTCACAAGAAACAGCTTACTTTCTTCACTTTAATCACTCTGATAACATCAATTACCTAGATTATGTAACAAACATTCCTTAATTCCTTTTTAAGGTCATACTTAGTGAATTAAATGCATATTGGCCTTCTTATGCAACACATCCCCTAGTCATGTTCATTTTAGGTTGCTTCAGATACAAAATTGCTATTGGATAGCCAAATATTGACATTTGAAGCCAAAGGAAATTCACTGTGATATCAATGTGGTATTAAAACAATGTGTACTGGAGACATAGCCTTTTAAGCAGAAACAAGAAGTCTCTAGTCATTGTAGTTTGATCATAAATATCATATATACATATATATACATATATGGTATTCCGCTTTGTTCGGGTATTTTCCCACATCATTATAGTTGTGCTTTTAAAGTTGTAGCAACGTTTCGGCAGAATCTCATCTGCCATCATCAGGCTTCTGTATTGTGTTTGTCTGTGAGTCAGACTTTTACAGTTGTTTCAGTTTTAAATTTGGGGCTCGCCTACTGCTGTGCCAGAATGGTTTTTTCTTCATCCTGATTGGTTGGGAGTCTTGGTCTGTGTTTATTGGTCTTGGAGTTTTCTGTGTTCTGCTTGATTGGTGTTTCTAATATCTTCTGTCTGTTTTGTGGCTTTTTTGTGTCTTGATTGGCTGGCAACATTGTGTTCCTGTATTGGAGGCTTTTAGTGCAGCTTGGCTCCGAGTAAATGGACAGCAGGTCATTACACAGGTCATAGCATCAACTTCAATGGCACCAAAACCCTAACCACTATAGAAAACCCCAGCCACAGCATTATCAGAGAAGCCATAGAGATTGAAAAAAGACCTGAAAGCATGAATAGAAGAGATAATTCCACCAGACTGTCAATTATTTGGAAGCCTGCACTCACAAACAAAAAAATCTCCACACCACTAGCCAGGCAAACACCTGGGCACAAACAGATCCCCCCTGATACCTCCAGCTCAAACACACCCCAACCAGGCACCCAGATGAAACCTAGCTTCCTAACAAATGATAGCCGTCCATTTACTCTGAGCCATTTGGTGATTCTGATATTCTGATTGGTTGTCAGACTCCCATGGAGCCATGCAGGGGCAACTCTATAGGCTGTCCTGAGTGCCAGTCTTGGTTGAGCCTTGCTGGATGATAATGTAATGAAAGGGCTTTGGGCAATTCCTATTATAGCTCTACCTGGAGATCTTTGCTATGTAATGGCCCATTAGCAAAGCTGAGTTTCTGCTTCTGAGTTTTTATTCTTTTTAGAGGAAATATTCTGCCTTTTTAAATATTTCCTAGGATATTTCATTTTTCTAGGAGTGGGGTAGGTACTAACTTTCTACACAGTGTAATTTGTTTTTTTGTTTTTTTGGTATGAACTTCCTGATTCAATTCAAAGAGTCAATTCAGTTTGGAGTTTTGATATTACTATATTTTTATCATCTCTCTCTCTCACACACACATACATCAGACATAACTAATAGACCTGCTTTTTATTTTCTCCAGTGGGTTGGGCTGAGACACAGTGGTAGGTCCAAAGTTATCCAGCTGTCTTTCATGCCAAAAAGAAACCTCAAATTCACAATCTCCTGGTCCCTATCACCACTGCCTTAATCATCAGATCAAACTGGCACTCTAATTTAGTATGTCTCAAATTATCAACTTTAAGATATGTGGACTTCAACTCCCAGAATTCCCTATCCAGTTTGCTGGCTTGGAAATTCTGGAAGTTGAAGTCCACATATCTTAAATCACCAAGGTTGAGAAACACTACTCTAAATCTCTAATTAATTAGAGATTAATAGAACAAATAAAAGAAACAGATGACAAAAGAGGATCAACAAGTTAGAAACAAATAAAGCTATATAGAAGGATATGTATTGTAAGCAATATTGGTACTAGATTGTACATAATTGCAAATCAAAATATATAGAGTGATAAATGTATAGAGAATATGTTATAACCATGGATACAATAGATATACGTATGTATGTTGCATAATGTCAAGTTTTTTTCCCCTTTTTTCTATGGACTTTACTGTGTGAAAAAGAGAAAAATGGTCATAACTAGGATGTATAACATCATGTATATTTAAAAAAGGTGTTGATACAACCAGCATGTCGTTGTTGCAAAATTGAAATTGCAATGTAAAATGAAGGAAAATGCATAATAAAAATATTTTTTTAAAAAAATTCCCATGTATAATTAAATACACATATTCATAAATCCAGGGAGTAGAATAATAAAATACGAACAATAATATTAACTCATATTAGAAAACTATTTTGCTGAAGCTAACTGACCCTAACTGGGGTGAATTTAATTCCCTTGACTTCTGATCACAACTACAGTCTACCGTAATTGGATAAGAATTAGCAACTTTTGTAGAAATATTGATTAAATTATATTTGATTTCAAGAGTTCTTTTGTTTTTCATTGAGGCTGCTCTTTGATTTGTTTACCTATTTGTTTTGGTAGATCATGGTGAGAAGCTGTAATGATCAATTTCTTTTAATGCAGGCAGCGGGAAAGAGACTGGAAAGTATTTTTTCGAAAGAAAATATAACAATTGAAATATTTATCAGAGCTGATTTCAAAAGGCCCCTCCTTGATAGGAAGAAAAAAAAAACTAGTGAAAGAATAAGTGGACCTAATGAGTTTTAAGAGGAGTTGGATCAAAAGACTGACTCAGTCTGAATCACACCCATTAAAAAAAAAATCCACCGGTGTCAACAAATGTTGAGAACTCTTCTGTTGTCGTTATTAGTTGTTTGTGCTGATAAAACAGCATGCCTTTGTGACTAAGAGCCTTTTGACAGAATAATTTATTTTCAAGCAATTATCACTTGATTGTTACTAAACTTGTTGTACAGAGTCCAGGACAAACTTAGCCAAGGACATTTTGAGACTTAAAGCAGACATTTTTCATGGGTAACCTCTGTACAGTTCCAAACAGACTAATTATCTAAACAACTGACACTTTGCTGCCCTTCAGATGGCACTCTTTTAAAGATGCTGTTAGCCCTCATTTACTACTGTAACTAAGTCTGAGTGAATATAACTGAAACAAATGCATATTATTTTCCTATTAACTTCTGCATCGATTTTATAGACTACGGAGTAGAAAGGGGCCATTTAGGTCAACCAATGCTTTAATACAGGAATCAAAATTAAAACATCCCTGAGAGATGGTTAAACATATCCACCTCCTGCATAATTGATTACACTGTTAAACTGCCCTTAATGTTAGGATTTTTTTAAAAAAAAATACTCAGTTGGAATCTACCCTCTAAATTCTCAGTCCACCATTTTGTCTCCCACAATCTGGAATGATGAAGATACTTTGTTCTATATGAAGTTTCTTCAGGTGCTTCCAGAGCTATAATAATAGAGTTGGAGGGGACCTTGGTGGTCTTCTAGTCCAACCCCCTGTTCAAACAGCAAATCCTATATCATTTCAGAAAAATGGCTGTCCAATTTTTTATTAAAAACTTCCAGTGTTGGAGCACCCACAACTTCTGAAGGCAAACTTCCACTGATTAATTGTTCCAACTGTCAGGAAATTTCTCCTTAGTTTAGCTTGCTTCTCTCCTTTGTTAGATGATGATGATGATGATGGTGGTGATTATTATTATTATTATTATTATTATTATTATTATTATTATTATTATTATTGTTGTTGTTGTTGTTGCACTTTTTTCTCTTTACACATCTTAAACATCTTTAACAGAACTGAGGCATCTTTGTTACAAATACACATTTCCATACATTTCTAAATATTCATATACATTTCTATACCTTCTTCTTATCTCTACAATTCTTATTCCTATTGTCTATCCATTCATACCAATTTTCCCGTACCACATAATACTCCAAATCTTCTTTACCTTTTAATTCTAGGGTGAGTTTATCCATTTCTGCTCATTCTAAGATCTTTTGGATCACTAGACCATATGATGGTATGCTATCTTTTTTCCAGTATTGTGCGAGTGTGATCCTTGCTGCCGTAGTTATATGCAAGATCATATATTTTATCTTGTTATTATAATTCCCCTTAATAATCCCTAAAAGGAACAATTCCAGTCTCAGTTCTGTTTGACAGTTTGTTATTTCATACAGCCATTTTTGTAATTTAATCCAATAATTTTTTACTTTGGGGCATAGCCACCTTGAGTGAAAGAAGGTACCTTGTCCCTGTTTGCATTTCCAAAAACTTGGGTTCAGATTTGGACACATTTTTGCCAACCTTGTTGGGGCCCAGTGGCAACGATAAAACATCTTATATTGATTTTCCTTATATGCAGCAGATTTTGTTATTGTATAGTTTTTATTCCAAATTTTTTCCCAATGTTCGAGCTCAATATTATATCCAAAATTTTTGGCCCATGCTATCATGGGTCCTTTTACTATTTCCTCTTCCATTTCAAATTTTAGTAAATAATTATATAATCTTGTTATTAATTTCTCTTCTGGGCCTACCAAAATTTTATCTAGTTGTTGTAATTTAGTATCAAATCCATATTCCTCTGCATCTTTTTTATATCGTGATTGTAGCTGAAGATATGGCCATCAATCTATAATTATTCCCTGATTTTTCAATTCCTGCTTTATTTTTAATATTCCTTGATTATCTAAAATGTCATGGATCTAGCCATTTTACCTACATCTAGTGTATTGGGGTCAGAGGTGGTATTCAGCAGGGTCTCACCAGTTTTGGAGAACTGGTAGCGGAAATTTTGAGTAGTTCAGAGAACTGGCAAATACCACCTCTGACTGGAGATTTTACAGTATTCTTCCTCTGCCATGCCCACCAAACCACGCCCACAGTAAAAAAAAATTGAATCCCATCACTGATTGGGGTGGATCATTGCCTCCATGGTGGATAGCCAACTCAGGTTCCTTTGATTAGTTTCTTCTTGTGCTGCTTTCAGGTGCTTTGGAAAATTCTCTTCTCAAGAGATATATTTCCTTTGCTTTATTCTTTCTTCATAAAGTCTGCTTTCTTGTTCCTTGGCCATTCTCACAGACACTCTCTGAACATTTTCAGTTCATTTGAAATCTTCTCAAAGGACCATGCCCAAAAGCTGCATTAATATGAAATTTGACCAATTTAGAGTAAATTGGAACAATTTGGATTTGTTTTTCAGTCTAAAGTTGCATTTGTTTTTTTCCCCTAACCACATCAAATGGCTGTAGCATGTTTGTAGCTAGCTAAAGTCTAAAACACATGAAGAACAGTTGCAGGAACTGGGCATGGCTAGTCTAGTGAAGAGAAGAACCAGGAGAGAAATGATAGCAGTGTTCAAATATTTGAGGGGCTGCCACAGAGAGGCAGGGAGACAGGGAGACAACCTATTTTCCAAAGCACCTGAATGCCAGTCAAAGAACAATGTATGGAAACAGATGGAGATATTCAACCTAGAAATAAGGAGAAATTTTCTGACAGTGAGAACAATCAACCAATGGAACATCTTGCCTTCAGAAATTGTGGGGGCTTCATCATTGGAAGCTTTCAAAAAGAGTCTGGACAGCCATCTTTCAGAAATGTAATAGGGTCTTCTGTTTGAGCAAAGGGTTGGACTAGATGACCTACAAAGGCTCTTCTCTTCGCATTTATATCTGTATCATTTGAAAATCTGATGATGATTCCCTTCAGTTCCTTATCTAAAATATTATTAAAATGTAAATATTATTTAAAAAGAAATAGTGACCAGATTGGACCTTCTGGCAGCCACTCAATTTGGTTTGATGAGGAAGTATTGAGTACCTCTTGAGCATAATTTTATTCCAGCTACATATCTACTTAGCATCATGTCATCCAGTTAACATGTAACTATCTTGCTGAGCATGAAATGCTTCATCGAAAGCTTTGCTGAAATGAAAATAAATTATTCCAATAGTGGAGAAAATATGTTGCTCAGGGTTGAACTGATGAGTTCTTGGTGCTTTCTGAGCTTGTCTATTTCACTGAAGATGTTTCATTATCAAGCTAGGTAACATTTGCACATAATATTAACAGAGCTGCCCATCTCATTCAAGGAGCCTCTGGGTGGTGCACAACAATGTATAGCAGCTTGCAGGGGTGGGATTCAGTTTTTTTAACAACCGGTTCTGTGGGCATGGCTTAGTTGGTGGGTGTGGCTTGGTGGTCATGTGACTGGGTGGGCGTGGCCAACTCAACATCACTCATGTCAAGGGGCGCTACCACTGGTCTAGCTGACTGGCATTGTACCTCTCTCCTCTCTGCTCTAAGTGTCCTTGGATCAGGAGGAGGTGTGGACTTGAGAATTTATGAGCACCTGAACTAATTCAACACGTGTTAAGACCAACATATCTGTGGGTTTTTTTCTTAAAGGAACAGTTCTATCAAAAAGCATATTTTTCAGGTTCTCTCTTTATAAACATGAAGCAAATTCTTATCAAGATCTGTTGTGGGTTTTCAGCTCTGAAAATTAAATAAATGCAATTGCCAAGTATTCAAAGCATCTGGAACGATTATGAGAGACAAGCCATACATACAATTTATTAAAGTGTTCATACTGGGCATCAGAGCCAGCACCTGGGACTTTGTAATTCAAATTAGAGTGGATCAATTTCCTCTTTTTAACTTCAGATTCTCCCCTTTGAGATAATCAATCATTAAGACTTGCTTTGGAATGAGGTCAATTGATTTTACATGAGCTAAGCTAAGTCTACAGTAGACATTCATAATGTACCCAATGTCATTCTAATAAAATCTGCTGCTCTTCACAAAACTGTAGAGGTATTTATTATTATGGTTCATTGCACAGTCAGCCAGATGTTCAGACTGGATTTGGCATTTTTATCTATCTATTGAATTCTTCCCATGGACCTGAGATAGGCAGATGTAGATGATTTTTTGGTGCTAGAGATATCATTGCAGGATGCAAGCTGTTCTGAGTAAATTTGCCTTTTGCAATTGACTGATGATGAATTTGTCAATGTCTATGGTATTCAAGTCCTGCTTCAGTTGTTTTGAAATTGCACCCAAGGTGCCTATTACTATTGGTTTACAATCTTTACTTGCTTTTGCCATATTGTACTCTTTCAATTTGCAGGTCTTTGTATTTTGTTATCTTCTCCAGTTCCTTCTCTTCTATTCTGCTGTCTCCAGATATCCATTATCCAGATTTTTTTTTGTCTTAAATTCTTAAGTCTGGCAAGTTATGTATTAGGCCCTTGTTTGCTTGAATTCTAAAGTCCCAGAGCACTTTAATGTCTTCATTTTCTATTACTTTTTCCAGTTTATGATTCTACCAGTTGTTGCTTGCAAGCTAATGGTATTTCTTGCAGATCTTCCAATGTAACATTATTGTTATATAACAAGCTATATAAAATTCTATTAAGTGAAATGCTTTGTATTTTGTATTTTTTATTGGAGAGGAAAATAATGCATATTTAAATGTGATTCCTATTATTTAATTTTTTATTGTCTCTTTTAAAAAATAAAGAATGATGTAGCAAATTATGAGTAATTACTTTTGTAGCAAATAAGTCATGACGAAAACAATGAATGAAAATTAATATTATTAATTTTTTTTAAAGATTAAGAACTGATACATACTAACATAAATTAAGGAATTAAAAAGAAAAGAAAAAGAAAAAAGTGCAGGAAAAGAACAAACGTTGAAGAAAAGAAAGAAAGAAAATGATATAAGGACATTGCTTCTAATATTATTCACAGCAGTAGTACAAATATATTTTAACCTCTCTCTTGAAAGTTACACAAAAAGTACATAATTACACAAAAAGTACATAAGAGGCTTCAAGTCACCAATAAATGTAGATAATGTCTTTTCCCTAGACAAAGAGGTCAGTTTATCTATTTAACTTCAATCATTCCTCCATAGTGGACGGCATTGAATTTTTCCATCTCTGTATATATCATAATCTTGCCACACATTGCTATATATTGAAATAATCTCCCATGGCATTTTTCTAGCTGTTTATCCATTCATCCTAAAAGGAAAACTGGCTTCAACTGAATATTGATCTTGAAAATCCTCTGTATTAAAGTATGCATTTGAATCCAAAAGATTATGAATGTAACTTGAGTTCTAAGACAAAGTAGAACCTTTCTTGTAACCTCAATTAAGTGAACATTAAGTTTATTTATTTATTTCTTATAAAACAAACCTTAAACAGAATAACACAGGCAGTCCATAACCACCCATTTTGTGACAGTTTGAAATTACAATAGCACTGAAAAAGTTACTTATGAACATTTTTCACACTTATGACCATCACAGTGTCCTCATAGTCACATGATCAATGTTCAGATGTTTGGTAACTGACTCACATTTGTGATGATTGCAGTGCCCTGGGATCAAGTAATCATCTTTTGTGATCTTCGGACATGCCAAGTCAACTGGAAACCAGATTCACTTCATAACCATGTTACTAACTTAACAACTGCAGTGATTCACTTAACAACTGTGGCAAGAAAGGTCATAACATGGGCCAAAAGTCCCTTAACAACTGTCTTGTTTAGCAACAGTAATTTTGCGTTCAATTGTCACCGTATGTTGAGAACTACTTGCAAATATAACTTATGCTTGACATAATATACTATAAATCATTTTGGCTGCCTTTTTCTGCATTTATTTTCAACAACTCTTGATACAACCCCTTCTCTCTTTAAAATGAACTATTGTTATGCACTTTAAGTGGGATGGTGATAATTCAGAGGAAAGCTCCCATGATTTTAGAAACCAAGTCCAATGATGAACAATTAATGGATCTGGGTATGCTTATAATGAGAAATGATGGTAAGTTCCCTTTCACTAGAAATCTTTAAGCAGAGATTATTCTCTTGCTGTTCAGTGTTGAATATTAATTTGGTTCCTTCGAAATTAATTTCATGTTCTGTGGCTTTAAGGTTCTGGAATAGAAGAGATGACTCCACCAGACTGTCAATTATCTGGAAGCCTGCACTCACAAATAAAAAAAATCTCCACACCACAAGCCAAGCAAACACCTGGGTAGAAACAGATCCCCCCATACCTCCAGCTCAAACACACCCCAACCAGGCACCCAGATGAAACCTAGCTTCCTAATAAATGATAGCTGTCCGTTTACCCAAAGCCAAGGTGCACCAATACAGGAAACTCAATGTTGCCAGCCAATCAAGACAAAAAAAAAATTCTACAAAACAGACAGAAGATATTAGAAACACCAATCAAGCAGAACACAGCAAACTCCAAGACCAATAAACACAGACCAAGACTCCCAACCAATCAGGATGAAGAAAAAACCATTCTAACACAGCAGTAGGCTAGCACCAAATTTAAAACAGAAACGGCTGTGAAAGCCTCACTCACAGACGAACACAATACACAAGCCTGATGACGGCAGATGAGATTCTGCTGAAACGTCGCTACAACTTTAAAAGCACAACTATAATGACGTGGGAAAATACCTAAACAAAGCTGAATACCATACATATAAATACCCGCGAAAACTTAAGAATATATATATATAGTGTTCGTCTGTGAGTTAGACTTTTACAGTGGTTTCAGATTTAAGTTTGGGGCAGCCTATTGCTGTGCCAGAATGGTTTTTTCTTCATCCTGATTGGTTGAGAGTCTTGGTCTGTGTTTATTGGTCTTGGAGTTTGCTGTGTTCTGCTTCTAATATC
Organism: Notechis scutatus; assembly: GCF_049901735.1. Classification (NCBI taxonomy): domain Eukaryota; kingdom Metazoa; phylum Chordata; class Lepidosauria; order Squamata; family Elapidae; genus Notechis; species Notechis scutatus. The sequence goes on from NC_142011.1 coordinate 192,014,809, forward strand.
TTCTGTCTGTTTTTTTGGCTCTTTTTGTATCTTGATTGGCTGGCAACATTGTGTTACTTTATTGGAGGCCTTTAGTGCAGCTTGGCTTCGGGTAAATGGACGGCTATCATTAGTTAGGAAGCTGATATTAGAAGCAGAACACAGCAAACTCCAAGACCAATAAACACAGACCAAGACTCTCAACCAATCAGGATGAAGAAAAAACCATTCTGGCACAGCAATAGGCTGCCCCAAATTTAAATCTGAAACCACTGTATATATATAGTGATTGTAGGGCTCTATGTGATCACTGAAATGTATCCCAGAACCCTTCCAAACTGCATTTAATAAATATAATGACAATCTAGCAGTATCGAAATGTATGTTTTGTTCTTACTCAATCTACTTGTTATAATGCTACCCATTTTTTTTTGGCAAACAATACCAAGCATTCCACAGTAAAGCCTTCAAATCTAACACTACTGGCTGTTGGCTTAAATGAATTCTGTGTTTAGGTCCAAGATAGGTCCAATATGCCCTTAAATTAATTAGACCCAAAACTCTGTTCCCTATGAGGTCACAACTTGATTCCTTTGCCATTCTAACTTGATAATGATCCAGTTATTTTCATTTCCACTGATTCAGTGGAAAAAAAATGTAATAAAAAAAATCCAGGGAAAAATCTTATACTGAGTCCCATCACTCAGTCTTGGACAAGACATCACTTAATGTTGAGTTGGTACAACTTTAGCTACTGTAGAAAATCTACCATAATTTTTTTCCTTAAAACATTCCTTCCACAAGTGTGTCAATGTCCTACAAAGGATATTGGATTAGCACACCAAGAGTCAGATTCAGGGTCACGCCCAACCATAGAATTTGAACAGATGCTTGGGATCATTCACTTTCTCTCATCTCAAACTAGCTGACAGAGAAAACTTCTGTGTGAAGAGGGACTATTTCGTATGCCACCATAAAATTTAAAAAATGAGATATAAATCTAACAAATAATATAAAAGCAAAGAACAAAGAAAAAAGTAACAACCCGGACCAAGAGAAATTCATGAGTGAGGAAACAACTAGGAAGCACTATTCATGAAGATAGAGACATTCTATAGAGTTGGCACAGCAGCTGGAAGAGTGGAACGTTTACAGAACAAATAAGTAGTTTCATATTACTCTGGGCTGAATTTTGACTGAATACACATGTCATCCACTTGAAATGCCAGGGAGATCAATGCTCAAATCTACCCTCATTTACGGAAGGCTAGGAGTAACTCTGGAACAGTTTCTTACAGAACTGGAGGCTGGCATGCTTTTGAATCCTAGAGGAAAATCTGTATATAAATATAACAAATTAATCCAATGAAATTTAATTGGGAGTAAGCCCCATTAAATTATTTATTTATTTGATTTGTCAATCGCTTACAAGATAATAGGTATAAGTATAAACATGAGTAAGAATACAGGAAATAGGTACAAATAAATGGGGACAAAAGGACAGGGACGGTAGGCATGATTATGCACTTATGCACACCCCTTACAGACCTCTTAGGAATGGGGTGAGGTCAATAGTGGATAGTTTAAGATTAAAGGAGTGGGGGTTTCACTGACTCCCCTTTCTGAATAGACCCACATAGCATTGCATAGCAAACAAACAAAGAAACGAAGAATGATATACATTACTTTTTCCACATGAGTTTTTAGAATGTCCAATGGAAAAAGTGAGAAATAGAGAAATGTTTTAAAGAGTTCCCTATCACCACCACTAATCCCAAACATTCAGACAGATTTGCAGAGAGGAAATGGGAGGAAGGAAATCCATTCTGCAGCCAGCCCCCTTCTAATCTGCTGTCAGAAGCAACCAGTGAAATGAAAATGAAGTGATAACATATTGTGGAATGTTTAAAAGGCTGAAATTAAGGGGGAAAGAGTATAGGCCTTTCCAATTTAGCCCCCCAACTGATACAAGCACTGGAGTCAAAGCAGCTGCCAAAAGCAGTGTGCTGTAAGATTACCTAAAGCCTACTGCATATTTATTTTACATTTCCAACAGGGAGAGAGATGGCTGGAAAATACATGAGATGGGCCAAATATTCAATAACCTTGCTGATCCCCATCAACTCATGTCCTGCCAAGTATTTTTTTTAATATGTTTTCCTCCAATCTTTGCTCCTCCCTATTTATCAGCTTGATAGTAGTGCTTAAAATTATTCTCATGTCTGCAGGCTATCGCTTCTGAATTAGTGTTTATCTTCTGCTATTGCTGGCTTGCAAATCTCTTCACAGAACTACAAACTTGGAGAGCTGGCAGGCATTTTAAGTAAAAAGAGAAAAAAAGGGAAGAAAGGAACAGTTTAAAGAGACAGCAAGGAAAACCAATCCAACCAACCAAACACTAGGAATGGTTTACCCCAGAGATGCTGGAGAATGCCTGATAAATAGTTGAGCTTTTAAGAACAATCTCCTTGTTGAAAACATGGCAGAAATAGTTTCCCCGTAGACCAGTTAACACACACACACACACACACTCTCACACACACTCAAACAAACGTTCAATGATCAGATTGAAAAACTGGCAGAGAAAGCTTTACCTTCAAAATATTTATTTTCTATACTAATTTGGCAGGCATCTCTGGAGCTATTTTTGGATTGAGTATTATTCTAAGTATGCCACAGCATAAGGCCACCATCAAATCAAGAACTTCATAATTCCGGGTAACAGAGCCCAGCATTATAAGGAACACATGTTCTGCATTTAGGAGTCCTAAGATTATCCTTCTTATATCAACATAAGCTAAAAGAGAGCCACTTGGCAAGTGCATGTTCCATTCATTGAGATGGACCAATGCATTCTCATGTTATATAAAGTAGCTTCTGGTCTTCTGGGTAAAAGTATTACTGGATTTTATTTTCTGTACTTTTGATTCCACAGAGCTCAATGTATGGCAGCCAATTCACAAGGTTCTCCAAATGGGGTGGAAATCCAGGACCTGCTATCACACATGACCACTTTGGAAAGAGGAAGCTTAAAAGGGTTAGCATCAATACTTCAGATGGCAGGTAAAGGCTATTGGAGGTGACAGTGATCACTTCAATGGATGTCCTTTCTTTTTTACTTATAAAAGTACTTTATAGACAGGAATATTAAGCTTCTGCTTGGCAGGCTATTCTAGAACAGTTAAACAGGTACCCAACAATCCAAGAACTTCTAATAAGTAACAGTTATTGTAAGAGTGACTGTTGATTAATAAGAAAATCCTAAGGAAGGATTCTTACTAAAGGATCAAATGTATTTCTTCTTTATAATACTATCTATGTTCATCTACTATTGCTACGTAAGTGCCTGGATGAGCAGTCCAATATCAATTTCTCTCTCTTTTGATATTGGGCAGATTTGACATCAGATTGTTTCCCTGTAGCTGTGCTATTATGAGTAAACACAAACATCTGGTAGAAGGTATGATTACATCACCTGTGTTACAATATCAGCCTGCAAATTTTGACATTTTCACCATTGTGCAATGATATCATGACTTCTTGGTCTATATTCCAAATTCCCCTTCAATTAGATATGTATTTTTTTTTAATTTTTCACTTTAAAAAGCAGAAAACCTCTTTCTAACCAAATTGTTAGTGAATTTGGTGTGAAGGAAAAGTAAGAAACCACCATTATAATTTGGGTATAAAGTAGTAATTTCAGTTTAAAGTTGAGACATTCACGTGCTTAGAGTACAGGTAAGTACATCAACTTACAACCACAATTGAGCCCAAAATTTATATTGCTAAGTGAGACAGTTGTTAAGTGAATTTTGCCCCGTTTTATGACCTTTCTTGCCACACTTGATAAGTGAATCAATATGGTTGTCAAATTAGTAACATGGTTGTTAAATGAATCTGGCTTCCCCCTTAACTTTGCTTGTCAGAAGTGTCAGCATTCCAGCACTTAATCCCATTTAAATCATGAGTCTCGAGCCAAACTTCCAAAACTTCCAAAACTTCCAAAACTTCAAAAGGATTTATTGGGAGTTAACATGTCCGGCACTGCCTGGGTGTAGCCGACTCTGAGACACATAATTCATTGTCACCCTTGACAATATAAACTCATAAAATATTTCTATGGTCTTTCTAGAGTTGCCAAGAAGATCACAAAAGGTGATCACATGATTTCAGGACACTGTAACCATCATAAATGTGAACCACTTGCCAAGCATTCAAATTTTGATCATGTGATCATGGGGTGGTTGCAATGGTCATAAGTGTGAAAAATGGTTATAAGTCACTTTTTTCAGTGATGTAACTTTGAACGGTCATTAAATGAACAATTGTAAGTCAAGGATTACCTGTATTTCTTCTTTTTGGAAACAGATGACCAATAGCAACATGATGGAGGGGAGTTCACTATATACCTTCCAACTAAAGCAATATTACCCTCAGAAGACCTTCTCAATGGGATTATTAATATTAAGCCCAAAACATAAAATTATCTAACTCAGAGGTATCAAACTCACATCATCATGGTGGCATCACGTGATGTATCAGGACTTTTTCCCCCTTCGCTAAACCGAGCATGGGTGTGGCCAGTGCGTGATGCATCTGGCCCATGGCTTGGGAGTTTGATAGCCCTGATCTAACTGCATCAGAGAAAATGGTTTTCTCACTATCATGATACTAGTACCAACAGAATAAAATATTTGCATCTCAGGGTTGAACTGTGGGATCCTTGCAGGGGTGCGATTCAACTGGTGTAACAATGGGTTCGGTGAACGCGTATGCACCAAATTTGTGCTTTGCGCACATACCGAGCATTTGTGACTGACCTTCTCCAGCAATCTCTCTGTGTTAAACAGCTGAAGCATGACAATCCGCTGTGCCGCATGAAGCAGCTGGGCTGGAAAAACAGGATATAAAGCACAGACTAGAACAAGGGTGGGTGGGCCCAATAGCTGATCGTCGGAGCGAACCGGTTTACTCACAACTGATCCTCAGAGATACTGATTTTCCAGAACTGGGCCAAACTGGTAGAATCCCATCCCTGGATCCTTGGTGCTCTCTGAGCTTGCTTGCTTATTTGTTTCATTACCCAACTAGGTAATATAATCAGTGCTAGAAGACAGTAGGGTTTGCTCTCTGTTTATTTCAGTGGCTTGCCTTGTCAGTGCTGGTGGGAGTGTTCTTAGGGGTTTCTTGATTAGGTTGTTGTTTACTGTTAGCTCATTGGTAGCATGCCACTAGTCCTGTTCCAATACTGGTAAATGACAAAGTTCACCGGCAATGATGAAGAGAGGCCAGGCTAGATGTACTGAACAAAACTATTTGCCCTCCCTATAGATCTTCTTATACAAATTGCCAGCTTGCCAGAACTATCACTCTTTATATTTGGGATAGCAGTTTTTGCCAACAGAAATATTATGTTTTTGTGCAGTTTTGTAAAATTTTTGTACAGTTTATAAAATCCAACAACACTGGCTTTTTTTATCACAGTGGGAGGCAGTGTTGAATGTGCACCATGCAATACCAATATTATCCAGTTATCTCTACATATCTGGAAGTCAATCATCTCTACAGAGGCTCAGTATTGGATTTTAATGATGTAGCCTTTCAATTTCATTTGGGATACTTTCAGGAAATTGACCCAGTTGTGAAAACAAAAGATAAGGTTGATGAGGATAGAAAATTCTACCACAAGTACCATCCTAACAGATGTTGGTTTGGATACTGGGTAGCAGAATTCCAGTTCAAAACCCTTCCCTGATATTCAACATTGCTGTCAGACATTGCTGTCAGACATAGTAGGCATCTTGGTGCCTTCTATCTGTGTTTTGAAAATCAGCTCTAATCATGAAATTAGCTGTATATAATTTTGTTCTTAGCAGTGACTGTTTTGTCTTGTTGGGGCTCTACCAAAGAATGGTAAGCTATCATTTTTGGATGGATTTCTGTCTTAAATATCCCACAGTATATTGTCACTTCATTTTCATTTCATTGGTTTCTTCTGATAGATTGATTGCTAAGTCTCTTTTTTCAATTCTTAAACGGAATTGCTGAAATGCTTGGTGTTGAGCAAACTGCTACCCTCTTGTTTTCTACTAAATTAGATCCTTAATTAAAAACTCAGATTAAGGTTATTGCCAAAAAAAAACAAAAATAGATAGATTGCTCGTTTACCAATTAAGCCTTGGAGGTTAGCTGGTATACAGGACCATGTGCAAGACAGAAACATTTTGTACTTATTCCAAGTACATTTTTTGCTTGGATCCTTCAGAAAATTAACTTTCCAAAACTGTATGTCACATCCTGATTTTTATATAGTTGGCAAGCCAATCTTTCCCATAAAGATAATGAAATACAACTAGTAGATGAAAAAAAAAAAAGAATTACTGGGCTGTCTCAAACTTCTAATGTCTCAATGTGAGGAACTACAGAAGTCAACTGAAGGAAAAACAGCAACAGAAGAAAATAAATGATGGACTGAAAAAAATAAAGGAAACTTGGACAAAAAACTTTATCTGGAATAGACATTATCTATAAATATCCATGCAATTATACATACAAGATATATGTGTATGTGTTCTTTACTTTAAATATATAATTGTTTCTAAATATATAGATAGAACTATAGAAATATAGATATTTGTTCTTCAAGCAGAAGGAAGAGAAATGTTCAAAACTTTTAGAAATTTCAAGATGTTTAAATATTATGATCAGAATCCATGGAAACTCCTATATTTAATTTCAGCAAGATCATGTTCTCCCAGCTCTAAAATATGCAATCAAAGTGAAAACTGGTGGCTTTGATGTTATATTAGTCCTGTTCACAGTAGAATAAATCCTATTGTACTGAATGGGATTTGGTTGAACAGGATTGCACTATTAATGATAAAAGTGTAAGAAAGCATATATTAGCTGATAAATATCTTGGGAGCATTTATATTGGGGAAATACACACAGAATTTACACAAATTTCACTGTCAAACGGAGCATTGCTTACTGGGAATATCGTTCCCTTTGTGAACCAATTACGATGTCTGGTTTAATTCTATTTTCACCAGGTTGCCATGAGTGAATCTAGATGGTTGTTTTGAAGTGGGAAGAATAATAAGATAAATCTCATAGGTGTGTCTGTTTGTGTGTGTGAGGGGGGAACTGAAAGAAATGGTGAACCAAAACATGTTCATCAGGACATGTTTTGAATAACAGTAACTTAATCTCCATGAGTGTGATGGCTCAGTGGTTAAAGACACTGAGCTTGTCAGCTGACAGCCCAGGTTCAATATGAATACCTCATGGCATGGAGTAAGCTCCTGTTATTTGCCCCAGTTCCTGCTCACTAGCAGTTTGAAAGCATGCAAATGGAGTAGATAGGTACTACTTTGGTGGGAAGGTAATAGCATTCTGTGTACCTTGACATATAGTCATGCTGGCTACATGACCATGGAAGAATCTTCTTAGAGTGCTGACTCCCTCAGCTAAGAAATGGAGATAAACACCGCCCTTAAAGTCAGATATGCCTGGACAGGGGCAATTTTTACCTTTGACTTATTGTCCATACATAGTATTTCAAAACGAGACTGATTTAGGATCATTTTATGCAGTGGTCAACATTTTTTACTACCGGTTCTGTGGGTATGACTTGGTGGATGTGGCTTGCTGGGTGTGGCAGGGGACGGATATTGCAAAATCTCCAATCCCTCCCCACTCCTGGGGGAAGGTTACTGCAAAATCCCATTCCTTCCCCATCCCACTAACCTGCTTTCCAGCTCTGTTCTCCTGTGCAGGGCAACAAAAGAAGACCCAGCCAATCATCTGGGACTCGGGAGGCAGAGAATGGATGGGGATGGGGCCAGTCAGAGGTGGTATTTGCCGGTTCTCTGAACTACTCAAAATTTCCACTTCCGGTTCTCTAGAACTGGTCAGAACCTGCTGAATACCACCTCTGATTTTATGAACCAATGAAACTAAGATCACTTTGTTATTTTACAGGGTCCCTTTAAATATACATGTTTCGTTGTGACATGTATACAAAAGGGAAGAAATGTGTGCTTCAATGATGTGACTGTGCTTTCATCATTTGCACCCCTTTTACACACATTAAACACACAGAGACAGACATTCACATACCAGACATCTCTGCAAAAATTAGCTAATGTACTACCATTCGTTAGAAGGTGATGCAAGGGAGGTCTGGGAAATTATAGGAAGTTAATTTAATACATTGCAGATAAATTGGTAGAAGTGGTGCTGAAATAACATTTCTAGTCAAACAGTAGATCAAGACTGCTGAGATACTTTGGACTATTGAAAGCCTGGAAGAAACTCGACTAAGTAAGATACTATGAAGATGTAAAAGTTGTGCAAGGAATGGAGAAAATGAATGGGAAATATTTTTTTCTCAATTTTTTTTAGCATAAGAAAGTCACAGAAAAATGGTTGAAATGGAGATTACTTATGCACAAATTGTTCCTATCAATTTGATTGATCATATGTGTTTAACTGACCAAATTAAGCTAGTTTTCTGAAATAACTGAACTGGTTATAATTCAGTTTCAAAAAGGATGTACTAACTGGAATTCAAAGTTGCTTTGGACCAAAGTTGCTTTGGAGAGAACTTATTTAATAAAGGGCAAAATATGAAGAAAACAGATTCTGCACGATCAAGAAAAAAAATCTTCTGAAATAAACTCTGCTAAGCTGAAGAGTTGGAAGACCACCTTAGTTTTAAGCAGGTAAGAACTGATGCTTATTTACAAATAGAGAGAGACTGTCTGTACATAATGCAAATTGATCTTCTAGAAAAGCAGCATGCACAAGACATAATATAACCAGCTAGCTATATGGATATTATTTATGTATGTGGATATACTTACAGTATGTAATATGTAAACTGAAAGCATAATAATTTGCTCTTCTTTCCCCTGTTCTGAAGAAATACTGGGTGAGCATTGTTCTTTTTTTTTTTTTTTTTGCAATGGTGCACTCTTACCAACTTCCTCTCTACTTCATTTGGGATATTTTCAAACATTGCTGCCAACATCTGGGCCAGTTGTTGACCTATAAAGAAGAATATCTGTAGCTTAGGGTTGAAATGAGGGGTCCTTGGGTGGTCTCTGAGGTTGGTTATTTTTTTGTAGATGTTTCATTATCTGAACTAGGTAACGCCGCCAGTATACATTCTTCCTATTCTCTCTAAACATCTGCAAGAAAACAATCAAGCTCAGAGAGCAGCAATGAGTCTTCAGTTGTTGATATCTCAATAAATAAATGAATGAATTAATAATACACTAAACATTTCACACTCTGCTGGTCTGCTTGGGCTATTTCCTTATTGGCGTAGTATGTGTAAAGCCAGCCAAAGCAGTGCTATGTTATCCAAAATCTATTGAGATCTTAAATGATGCATGTCTCCAACCAATTGTAGCTTATCAATTGTCATGAATAAATAAACCACAACTTAAAATAAAATACACTTTGAATTCCAAGAGTCAAGGTGATGATAAATAAAAGAAGACAAGAGAAAGAAGAATGACAGGAAATTAATGCTCAGGAAAGAAAACTGAGATGGGCATTTGCTACCTATCATAACTACTCATAGACAGGCTTGGATTCTTTCCAGTGAGTATCTCATACCTACATAAAAATGTGCAGGGAGAATAAATGCATGAAAGTAATGCTTTATTTCTGCTTGGCTGTTCCTAACTATGTTCCTGGCTTGTCTGTCGAAAGCATTACTTCTGAGGCAACCGATCCAATGAAAGAATGTTAACAATATAATCTATAATTTACGTATCTGACTTTTGCTTGCTGAGTCAGCTGAAAGAGAAGTTGCCAGCACTTAAATTTGAACAAATGAACAACTATTGATTATCCCAACTGAACGGAAGTAATACTGTAATGGTCTGGAGCAGAAAAAAGAATAAAGTATGCTGAGATTTTTAGCGCTGACTATAGTAGGATAAATAACATTTTCTGATTCATTCATTGGATAAGTGCCTCTAGCAATCTTGGCTCAAGTGTAATCTAAAGAAGACAATGGGATTGCTTAAGAGTAAATACCATCTGTCATATTTAATCGCCTGAGTCACCAGTGGGAGAAAATTGCTTTTTGGAGAAATGTCTTCAACTGGGTGAATTAAAGCATCAATAAGTTTGGTACATTGTTTTTCATAGCAAATTACATAACACAAAGAAGATTCTTTCTTTAGAAGCTAGTGGAAGAAAGTTTTATCAGACTATATCAAAAAATGTACAATTTACAATTCCATATAAGACTTCAGAAAAAATTGTATTTCACTCCCAAGAAACTCTCAATGTACTTTTAATGTGACAGAAGAAGAAAGCTATTAAATAGATGGTTTGGATTGGATTGGGGTTGGGTTGAGTTGGATTGGTTTGATCGGATTAGATGAGATTTCTATCCTTGACCCAGAAAAGGATGTATCTGATATGAAAATGATAGATGATCTCTTTACTCCTTACTGATCTTACTGAGACTGAACCACTACAGTGAGGTAGAATACTTATCTCTGCACAACTTATAATTTTTACTTCAGAAATACATGACATGTGGTTCTATAAGTTCTTAACTCTATGTATTTCTTTAGTCTAATATTTAATTTAATGCTTGATTTTAATTTGATTAACTTAAAAAGTATAGTTTTCAATTTCTTCTCTACCTTTTATTCTATATACAGTATGTCTGGACATATATAACTCTCTTGGCAGCACTACTGTTTTGCCAAATGATTGACTTCTTCTGAGATGTTTTATTTTCAAGTAGTCTAGTATTCTGGGATTCTTGGGGTTCAATCCAATTAGTAGTTAGGTCCAATATCGCATGTGGGTAGGTGCCTTTTGACTCTTTTGACTCCTGGAGGCTACCTGGGCAGCTCCCTGCAGTTTTCATTTACATAGCTTAGCTTCTTGAAATCAACCATCTGTTATTCCACCTGTCTTAGTAAAAATTTTTGCTGGTGAGCTATGTCTAACTGAATTTCATCCCTTGGAAATCATATATGATGTAATGAAAAATGAATGTTATTTTACCTTCTAACAGTGAAAAATACCCCAATATGTGTTGGTCTGTACTCATAATATTTTAAAACATAATCCAGGCCTATCAGGAACATTTTATTGATATCTGTTATGATATGTACAGAATAACCCTTGAGTAACAATGATATGCACATGGAAACGTTTATGAGAATAGTTATGAATAATTATCCAGCCACACACAGATATACTAAATTGGGTTAAAGTTTATTTTAAGAAATAGCACAGTCCAATAAATGGTCCAGGTCATATACATTTAACAGTCCAAAGAATATCCAATTACAAAGTCTTCTTACCGGTTGCCTTTTTCATTTCCAGTAAACAAAAATATCAAAGTATAAGCACAGCATAAATACACCAGAGTCTCACAGTCAAACTGAGATTGCAACAGAATGTCAGAGATACAGAATGTCAGAGAGAGCAAACCATGATCTCTAGCTCCCTCTTAAGGCAATTCACAATACAATCAACCAATTGGAACATAGTACAAATCAATACAGTAACTTTGTCTTAAAGCTACAAACATACATTGTTGGTTTATATATTGCCAAGCCAATTAATTGGTGGTCAGATTCCTAACAATATCAAAGCAATCCCTTTATGAGGCCTGAAAGATTTTTAGAAGAGTTTCACATTTGCTAGGGTTATTTTTAGGTACCCCTGATTAAGAGGAAGTTTAAATGACAGAAAATTGGCTGGGTTCAAGTGAACTTTTACACCCTTAGACTCTTGCATAACCCATCAAGTTCTATGGTCTCATGGCTACAGTTTGCAAAACCTTGTTTTAGAGTACTTGAAATAGTCATTCATTTCTAACCCAAATAGCTTCATAAGATTTAGACTTAGATTAACTTTGTTTAGATGAACTTATTGTCAGTTTGAATATACACTGATCGGCATACATTAAAATGAAATTTTGTTGCCTACAGCTCTCAAAGCGTCACCACCTCCAATATACACTACATAAACATGACTAAATAAATAAACAAATACAAAATTATACATATATCCACATATATTATATGACCCAGAGAAACAACACAGTCCAGTCCAGATGTACACATGTATACAGTGAGAAAAATGAATCTTAAGAGTTGGATAGCATAGGGAACAAAGCTGTTATAGAATTTGGTAGTCCTGCTAGAAATACTTCAAAACCTCTTCCCAGAGGGGAGCAACAGAAACAGACCATGAAGTAGGTGTGTGGGGTCTCTAACAATGCTTTGAGTTCTAAGCACATAGTGCTTATAAACAGTATCCTGAATAACAGGAAGGAAGCTTCCTATAATCTTCTCAGCTGCCCTTATCACTCTCTGTATGGACTTTCTATCTGAGGCATGGTGCCACCAAACCAAACAATGATAAGGTTTCCCACCCTTCTATTTCCCATCATATCCAAAAATTATTTTTCTACCTTGCTTTCAATCTGGCAAGGAGATGAACTATGGTATGTCACTAGCCCTAAAAAAACAAAAATCCTTATCATGGCTTGTTTTGCCATTGTAGAAAATGACAAGCTCAACACAGAAGAAACGGAAGATATATGCTATCAGCTCAGCCAGATAAAAAGGGGTTTTTTAAAAAAGAAAATATGTTGACAGGACGGTAAAAAGATGGTTGAGAAAAAAAGGGACAGAGGTTTGTCACTGTTTTCCTCATGATGAAAGATAATTTGTTTTCAAAATTATTTCAAAGGAGAAAGGCATTTCTGTTCTCACTAGGAGACTATTAACCTCTTGTCTCAATAGCTGGGTTAACTTAGTAACAGACTAGGTTAAAATAGGCTGAACAGATTGTGCTTCAGATGTTGTGAAAACCAGATCATTGTATTCAGTCATAACACAGTTTATTTATCTAGCGTAATGGAGTTGTGTTTTGTTAAGATAGGTTTAGGATTCAGTGATGCAGACACAACCATTTCGTGACTGTGTGACCAATGACAATCTGTAATAACTGATTTTTGATTGTTTGGCTTCCCCGCTTTTAAGAAGAACACTATGGGGAAACTTCTCCCATATTTGATTTCAGTTTGAGTAGTATAGTTTTCATCACCTCAAACAGAAACTCTCCTTTCAAAGAATGTTTGGAAAGTTCTCTTCCTTTTGGAGAAATATAGAAGAAAAACTGAACTCTTTCCACAATTAGAGAAGAATTTTGAAAGGCCATATAGATACTCCTAGTACAGTGGAACACCCAGGTCCATTTCATCTTTGATGAGTTAGCTATAAATGAAGAGAAGAGCTCAAACTTTTTTTTCTTTTTTCTTTTTTGCTAGCCTAGAGCTTTTATACTGTGTCTGCCCAATGTGTGTTATTCAGAGAGACTCCTGAATCCTTTCCTCTCACAAAAGCAAATGGACAAAAGTCATCGATCTTCTGATTGATTTAACAATATTCTATCCCCTGTCTTTTACATTCATTTACAAGATTTATATTCTGATCAACCTTACAATGAACTACACTTAGGCATTCTCCTACAATAGAATTATTATTTTTACAGGCATTAAACCTAAACAAAAGGTCACATATGCAAATAGAGAGAGGAATGAAGAGAAGCATTGCTCTGTATGTCTCTTTCAATAACCATCATATTATGAAGGATTCCCTCCCCCCTTCTGTATAAAGATTGTGGGATTGATCAGAGCCACTAACTTTGCGGAGAGGGTGAACCAATTTGGGTGGCACATCCCAGGTGTCTGATGGATCCAGAAGGTTTTCAGATGTGGACAGTTTTGTCAAATGTCCAGGCAGTAACTGGAACACACAGTTGACCAGAACACTAGATAGATTACTTCTGAATGTTTTCTCATTGCTTGCCAATTCTAGGCAGCCCTTTAATTATTCAAAAACTGTTCAGTATGAAGCAATGAAAAGATGTCTTGAACAACACTAGCACAAAACAAAACAAAAAAGCACAAATGGACATGGGTACCTCTTCAAGTTCAAGATTACTCTGGAGTGGTTAGGACAGCAAAGCAGACCTACTTTGCTGACCTTATTGTATCTGCAGCATGTTGGCACTATATTTCAAAGATGTACTAAAGGCCTAAAAATTATATGGTACTTGTAGTACCTTTGTCTATCTGGTTGTCTTCATACCTCCATACCTTCTAAAATTGTCTGTTTGTTTGTCATATCTTACTCTCCCTATCTTCTTGCCTCTATTTATTTCATTTATTTCTTCATGACTTCTTGAAATTGCGAGGTTAACAGTTTGTAGATGGACTTGTGTTATGTCAAGGCATAGAGCGAGGCCTACTATTATATTATGTGCAGGGTGTTCCACATTCATCTAGTTGCAGAATATATTATAAACTAATGTTAGTAAGATTCAGAAATGGAACTGTGGGTGTGATCTTCTCTAGCTCATATATTAAAAGAAGGCATGGAAAAAGCTAGTTTCCATAGGGGAGTGTTCAAGTAAGTAATCCTTCCAGTTTTTCTCCTGATGTCTAAAGTAGCATGCTCCAAAAATAGTTTGACTATTTCATCTATTTTCTCAAGTGATCTGATGATTTTATTCCCTTCAACATATATATTTGCTTTTTTTATTTTCAATATTTTAATTTCCATAGAAAACCTTGCCTATTGTGGCTCCTGATGAGAAGTAGTCCTTCTTCCCATACTGTTCTTTCCTTCTTACATTTCAGCCTTTCTTCCTTCCATTCCCAATGTTTTATGCTGGTAGATCAGCCATACCTTTGCAGTTTACTTGCTCCAGTATTAATATGTTACAACATGCTATCATAAATAAAGTCAGAAAAGGCAACCTATTTCGGGGGAATTGGTATTTTTAAGGGACTTTATGGATGTTCTTAACAAAATGCCATTGTTGGATTGATGTCTGTTGGACTGATGTCTGTCAAAGAAGAAGACAAACTATCAGCATATTTGAGAAGATCCCTATACTCCAGCTTACCATTCTTTACTAATATTGTGAATACATGTAGAGCATATGGAGAGCTCACCCTTCATTGTAATTCTCTACAAAACAATCATGACAGAGAGAAAGGAACTGGCCCCAAAGTCCAATTCAAGTTGTTGAACCTGGTTCGCTCCCGAGATCAAATTCAGATTACTCAATACCCAACCTGGTTCCTTTGGGGCAGATGGGCAGGCTTCCAAACACAACAAATGTTAACCACCCACTATTTTAATTCCTTACAACTTTAGGGTCCCTGTGGAATCCAGAGACATTCTTTCAAATAAAAATAATGCTCAAGGCAAAAGTCTGGTACTCTACAGCATGGCAGCCTCCCATGGTTGCATTTAAAAAAAAAAACTTGCTGTGTTTTTTTGCATTCCATATTCTATTTACTTAAACATTAACGTAGGTCTTTATGCAAAACATGTTTATGAGTAATGATATTTGTTGTGCTGACATAAGCAAGTAAGGGGGCAAAAGATGGGATTACATAAAAATTAGTACATGTGCTGACTTAGATAAATGGTTGAAGACTGAAGTTGTAAACAACTTAACAGAAGTGAGATGGGCTTGAAAGCTTAGTTGATTATACAGAGAATAGCTTGAGCAAAGGATATTAGGCTCTTTTGCTTCACTCCGACAAAAAAAGACTAAATTGCTGTAGCATCCTAGCTTCATGAAGCCACATCTGTGGACCAAACTGCTTGTTCTGTGTATGGCCCATCTGTAGAAATCATTGGAGCCAGGATTAAAAATGACCTTCTGTAGCCCAAGAGTGAGCTAAATAACTCTTTGCAGGCAAAGGGTAAAGACACTGCTATTTCCGCTGAGAACAGCATTGCAATCTGTATTCTTCTAAAAGTATCAGTAATGGAGCTTTATTATAATTAAGCATGAGGTGCCAAAGAACGATCTGAGTTAAAATAAAGAAAAAAAGGGGGGGGGGGGGAATGAACATTACATCATGAATTCTAAAATGCCAGAAGACAAACTTTGTACGAAGATTTAAAGAGATGGTGTGGCTTTGCCTTGCATTGTTCTGAATCCCTTCACTGATATACACAGAAAACTATTCCTCCCTTTCCAGCCAGTTACTGGGAACATATGCAGGGGGTCCTTCTAGTTCATACTTGGGCATTTTATAGTTCCTAAACCATATTTGACTCTTTAGCTGCCTCTATCCAGCTCACATGAGGTCAATAAAAAAATTAGATTTTAAATGTAAACAGGGAGCAGGAGAAGAAGCCAAATCAGGTCCAGCTCTGCACAGTTGCTATGCATTCTTTCAATCAGCTGGTGATGGAAAGGAGAAAACGTGCTTTGCTGCACCTGCTTATCACTCAACCCTCACCTGGAGCAGCCTGAGAAATTGAGGTGATGGTGTTTGAAGACATCAAATCAGATTACATTGGTTTGGGTCAAACAGTCCCAGTTTCTCATGTGGCCCCCTTGGGAAAATTAATTGCCCAACCCTGTTCTGGCTATTGAAACAGCTGAATGGAGTCTGAATATCTGGATCTGGAAGTATCACATTCAAGTATGGCCCGAAGTACCTTATGAGTGCAAAGTGCAAACTGCAACACGTCATATGTGAAGCTGCTTTTAAAGCACATCGTATTTGTGCTATGATAGTTGCATTTACTCTCTGCAGATTTCCAATGAAATTTCAAGATTTGGCATTAAATCTCCAAGGACCTTCAGAAATACCATCTGTAACAGATCTATTCAACTGGATTCATGCAACAGAAGTTGCCCTCCATTTTCATGAAGTTCGCATGTGAACATGTGTGCACATGCAGGGAGGTAAAAAAGGCTGAGCAGGAATGGGATGAGACCAGAAGGTGTTTTTCTGTCATATTGCCAGTTCTACGGACCAGCCACTCTTGTTCTGCCAATATTGTTTTTCCAGAAATCAGAGCTCTTCCCCAGATCGTTCAATGGAAAATATGTGATGCCATCTGAATTTCATTGGCTGGTTGAGGATTGTCTGTCATATAAGTGTATAATAAAGGTGGTAGTTGCTTTTGTTAACCATCAGAGATAATATTTGTAACTCAAGGTGGGTCAACCTATTTTCCAAAGTGCCTGAAGGCAAAAGAAGAAGCAATGGATGGACACTTACCAAGGAGAGAGCCAACCTAGAATTAAGGAGACATTTTCTGACAGTAAGAACAATTGATCAATAGAACAGCTTGCCTTCAGAAGTTGTGGGTGTCTCATCACTGTGGGTTTTTATGAAGAGATTTGATAGGCAATTGTCTGAAATGGCTATAGGGTCTCTTGCTAGAGCAGGGGGATGGACTAGAAGACCTCCAAGGTCTCTTCCAACCCTGTTATTCTGTGAAGTCTCCAATCTTAGTTGTTTGATTGCAGATGTTTTTACCCAACCAGATAACATCATTGGTGCTGGAAAATACAGTATACAAATGGATTGTCTTATCATTATTGATGGGACTGTTGTTTCATGCTTTGTAGTGCTTTGATATGGCTGTTGTTTATTGTTTGTTTGTCTGAGTAGGTAGTTCCTTGACTGTGCTATTGTTTACTGCTTGATTGTTGGTCTGGTATTAATCCTGATATTAATCCTGGAAGTTTCGTTATTGGTTTGATTGGAAACAAATTCAATAAGAGTCATTGACTGGGAAGTCACTTCAATGTAAACTGAACTGATTAAAAACAAATAATTTAATAAATAAGTAAAGTGATCTTGCACAAGTTGATACAACTTACAACAACAATTGAGCCCAAAATTTCTGTTGCTAAGCAAGACATTTATTAAGTGAATTTTCCCCATTTTATGACTTTTCTTGCCACAGTTGTTAAGTGAATCACTGCAGTTGTTAAGTTAGCAACATGGCTGTTAAGTGAATCTGGCTTCCCCATTAACTTTGCTTATCAGAAAATCATAAAAGATTATCACAGGACACTGTGGCCATTATAAATATGCGTCAGATGTCAAGTATCTGAATTTTGATCATGTGATCATGGGGATGCTGCAACAATTGTGGGGAAAAAAGGTCATAAGTCACTTTTTTTAATGCTGGTGTAACTTTGAACGGTCACTAAACGAACTGTTGTAAGTTGAGGACTAACTGTATTGGATGGAGGATTGTACATTCAAGGGATCCCATGCTCACGTACTAATATATTTCTCAGAATCCTGAGACAGCTTTTGAAATATGAAGCATAGGATAAATGAGTGCAGATGAAAAAAAGGTCCTTAGGCATAATTTGCTATTATTTCATGTATACTGTCAACATGTTAAGAGGTTATTAGGAGGCCGAGGATCCATCTTTATTTCTGCCAAATTGTTTAAAATAGACACTGGTTTTCCTAAGATTATTTTAAGACCCCAAAAGGGTATGGGTTGCTTTGCCTAAAAACTTCTCTGAAAATGGATGTAAGACAAAAAGCAGCATATCAGAATACAGATTCTTAGGAAGCCCAACAGATATGAACTGCTTGGTAGTGCAAGGGACATATGTGGCCTCAGTGTTGGTTGGTTTCTTGCAGACTCCTCTCTATTCCTGAGAATTCAGGGCACAACTTTTTTTCTGAAACAAACACATGAAAACCAATTACTATAAATTCTACAGTAGCTTAAACATACATTAAAAACAAAAACAAAGAAATCCCCCTCAAATTCTAATTGTGGCTCTTCAGTTCACTTAAGTATTAAATACACCCTTGTCCTACTCCAAAGGCTAACTATACATCAGTTCACAGGCATTTGGTTTTAAACAAAGTGAAGATGGTGTCCATGATAGTGCAAACAAACTGTCTAGGTTTTTTTTTTTGTACATAAACAATAGGAACAGCTTTAATGAGAATAGAATAGAAATAATTCTATTGTTGCTTTGAATCAGAGGTGGTATTCAGCAGGTTCAGACCAGTCCTGGAGAACCAGTAGCGGAAATTTTGAGTAGTTTGGAGAACCAGCAAATACCACCTCTGACTGCCCCCGCCCCCATCTATTCTCTGCCTCCCGAGTCCCAGATGATTGGCTGGGTCTTCTTTTGTTGCCCTGCACAGGAGAATGGAGCTGGAAAGCAGGTTAGTGGGGTGGGGAGGGAATGGGATTTTGCAATAACCTTCCCCCAGGAATGGGGATTTTGCAGTAACCTTCCCCTTGAGTGGGGTGGGAATGGAGATTTTACAGTATCCTTCCCCTGCCACTTCCACCAAGCCATGTCATTTCCACCAAGCCACACCCACAGAACCAGTAGTAAAAAATTTTTGAATCCCACTTCTGCTTTGAATGTTCATTAATTGGCATACATTAAAATGAAATTTCATTGCATCTCAATGGGTCACCACCTCCTATATACACTCCATAACCCTGACAGAATAAATAAATTAGTACATATATTATGTAATACAGAGAAACAACACAGTCTGGTTTGGATGTATACATCTACATGGCGAGAAAAACGAATCTTGCGAGTTTACCAGATGGATGGCATAGGGAACAAAGCTGTTACAGAATCTGGTAGTCCTGCTAGAAATACTTCGGCACCTCCTCCCAGAGTTGTGGTCGCACAACTTCTCTTTGCAACAGTTGTGGTCACCAACTTGACTTTGGTGGGCACAGTATGCAAGTCTCAAAACCCCATCATTCAGAAGGGAGTTGCATGTAAAGCAATATGGAATCTTTGGTGGAAAAGCAGAGAAAGAACTACACTTCCCAAGAAAACATCATGGCAGTTCATCTGAGGCGAGGGGATCAAGGATCTCCTCTCCTTGCAGATATATTGTGTGCTTTACAAAAGTTAGATCATCCAAGGACATTTTCTCTCTGTGATCACTTGAGAAGGAAACATTTCTCATTTACTGCCAATGCTTTTTGTAAAGAACAAAATGGCTTTCTTCTAGTGGGACAAGAAAACAGGAATATAGAAAGCACAACTGTTTTATCACAGCCAAATTTATCTAGGCACCACAGAACACGTCTTTGTGTGGACTTCAGGTTTTTTTTTTTTAATTTCTTACTACACTTTGGAAAGATAAATGCTATTTTTGTTTTAGGGTTTTCTTTTTTTGTTCTATTCCATTGCAGCATTAACAAATCAGTGCCACAAGGCTTCACAGGGAAATGTTGTGTTCACTTTAGATTATCACCTAGAGCTATTATGTTGTTCCAAAAATACTTAACTTCAGTTGAAGTTTATATTGTTACATTTTTTGCTTTTCAATCATGGGAAAGGACCAAGTGCACATTTCTTTGCTGTTGGGGGAAAAATTTACAAAAATCTTTATTTGTAAGTGCAAAGGGCTGGATCTGAGCATTTAATTCCAGAAGTACTCAGTTAGACAGGGGCTGGTCCCAATTCTCTGTCCATTGACTTGTTCCAGTGGAATGCACATAGTAGTTAGAATGCAGTATTGCAGGGTAATTCTGACCATAGGTGTTCTTTCAAGAGGCAACTGAAGAAGCTCCTTGGATGAGAAGCGAAACATTTTCAAAGAAAAGCAAGAAAGTTCAATTGCCTCTTGAAAAAGTACCTGTGGGACAATTATGACCTGGATGACTAAGAATCTCCATAGGCATTAACCCAGCATAATACATAAGAACTAACATTAAAACTAACTTAATATACAAGCATATGTGTTGCTAAAACTTCAACAGGCCCAGGTATGAGTATGCTGTATGAACTCAGTTTGTGTGTTGAAACTGTTTTTCTGAACACCCTTGTGTTCATGTGTTCTTCCAATAGAATTCTGTCTGGACATTTTGCTAACAAACAACTTTCCAAATATATCCATACTCATCGTGATTATTTTGTGGTTAGTAGATGTTAGGAAATATCTTCACATCTACACATGACGACGCATGCTGATAAAATAAGATTCTTGTCAAGTATTTGGCAAGCTTATAAAGGCATGGTTGGTGGGCTGTGTTAACATTGGCGGGTCATGATTGATAAAGATGAAACTGAACATGTCTTGTTTACTGCTAGTGATGCACCAAACTGATACAACTCACTACCGACAGTCTTCCAGGTTTTTGATAGCAATCCTTTTTCCCTCCCATCTTCAGGTAGGTAGCACCTGGCTTTCTGCGTCTTTGATGATCTTCCAAACATGCTGATATCTATATTTTTGATGCTGACTCACAGATTAGGTTTTGCTTGCCTAGTCTGACATTTCAAGTGTCTTTTCAAAATCTCCTTAAATTTAGTAAGGTGGGTTGTAAAGGAAATACTTAATCCACATATTCTCTACCATGCTGTTTTTCTCAGTCTGTGAAAGCTTATTTCATAGCTTATAAGGAATGTTTTCAGCACATTTGTCCTGCAGTTCAGAATGTTTGCAAAACCCAACATGCATGGACTAATTTATCAGATTAACATGTGGATCTGATATAATTTTCAGCTCAAGATACTGATCAAATATGATCTTCAACTGTGCATTTTAAGCTGAGCATGGGAAGGCTTAGATCAACACAGGATTAGTATGAATTTATGTCTGAACATATGACACATCACATAGGCCAGAAATTATAATTCAACAGTCTTGCAAATTGTAAGTATCCTAAAATGCATGTATAATGGGCATTTTTAAATCAATGTTTTGCCCAGTGATTATGGAATACTTCCACAATGGCCGGTCTGAAGATAATGGAGGGAAAAATCATGAGGAGAGGAGAGGACAAGAAAAAAAAAGAAAGGAAAGGAAAGGAAAGGAAAGGAAAGGGAAAAGTAGATTTCTTTTTTAAAATTACTCCTGAAGATAATGCAAAAGAGTTTGAAGGCAGAGTGAATGTAAACTGATAGAGACATGTTTCTGTAATGAAACACAAGATATTCATGCATCTTACAATGAAATGTTCTCAGGTACCTTATTCTGTGGGGGAAAAAAAATCTAAAGCAGAGGCTTTTATCTGTTTCTATCTGTCTGTTTGTCTGTATTTTATAAGTTGAGATGGCCATGGACTCTTTGTTTCTCTCTGATGTTTTTGCCATCTGCAAGCGAGGAATTAAGTTCAGAGAGCAGCAAAGACACCACAGTTCAGCCGTGTGCTACACATATTATCTTCTATTGAGATGTCAGTCTCAAATCACCATACAAAGTCTCTTTTGTATGTACTGGTGACATTGATTAATATAAAAAAGTATAACTCTTCATTAATGTGGTGGTAACCACCAATTTGCAACCACCATCTTGCTTTTTATTTTCTTCCAAAACAAATTTTATTTCAACATATTGAATGAGAATGGTTACAAAAGAATATTCTGTACTTGTCTTTATATCCTATATAATAATGAAAATAACACTTTCTCTTTTGATGTGAGGACACCAAATGTTTGTCCTTTTATCAAGAATTAGATTAATATTTACAGGGCCCATCTCTACTATTAACACAGCAAAGCACTCTAAAGTTTGTCATTTTATCAATCAATCAATTGGTTAATGATAGTCTTGAGTAGCATCTTATATTTTTAAAACTAAATGGCCATAACCAAGGGAAAAAGGGAATAATTTAACTTTCTCGTAGTTCTTATTGAAAACACAATAATAGCCATTGGGCAACAAAGGTGTTTGATGTGCTTTTGTTTCCATTCACCAAGTTTGCTACATTTTAATTACAAGCTGGCTTAACTTTAACACATAATTTTCTTATATTAAATGTATAAAGACAGTTGATGTTATGATTATCCCAGAGACAAAGTGTTTTAGGGCTATCTTCTAAGCTAAAACATGCTATGTTTGTGTATACAAAGGATGAAAATAGAATAAATGAAAGGATACAGCATTGAGAAATGAAATGATTATAATATTAAAAAGAACAAAAGCCCATATTTAATATATGGCTGATCAGGTGGCACAACAGGACAGAAATAAATAAAAATACAATGGTGATCAGATAGGATTTATCTCTTCCTTTTTTTTAGAATAACTTTATTTTTTAAAAAAAATTATTGTAAATTTTAGGGCTTCCACAAAAGTTGCAATTGTTTGTTGCTTCAAAGTGACAAAAAATTATGCTGCTCATTTCAAAACTATTATTATTTATTTCACAATATGAGAAGTCCTTGGTGCTCTCTGAGCTTTCTTATTTTCTTGCAGACATTTCATCACCCAAACTGGGTAACATCATCAGTGCTAGTAAGGAGTGCTGTCAGCTTATATTCTAAACTATATTGAGTAATGAAACATCTGCAAGAAAACAACAAATTCAGAGAGCACCAAAGACCCCTCATGTCAATCCTGAGCTACAAATATTCTCCTTTATTAGTATTTCACAATATCTGTTATCTGGCCCTGTTGGAGAATCTAGACAGGGAACAACAAAGCAGAGTAACTATATATAAGAGGAAAATAAATTCCACGTAGGGGAGAGTTAAATGTACAGTTTCCCAACTGTATCAATTTTAAGATGCATAGACTTCATCTCCCACACTAGCTGGGGAATTCTGGGAGTTGAAATCCACACATCTTAAAGTTGCAAACCACTGTTCTGGGATAAGTATATTTCAAAGTGTAAAATTATTACAGGGAAAACCAGCTTTTTTGTCCACATGTCATGACTTCCCATTTGAGGGACTTCTCCCAAATTGTTCAGATTAAATTTTGTCAAAGCGGGGGTTGATATATCCCAGGATAATGTTATATATGGCTTTAAGCAGGACAACTAGTATTTTGAATTGGGCTCTGGAACAGAGGTGGTATTCAGCAGATTCTGACCAGTTCGGAGAACCGGTAGCGGAAATTTTGAGTAGTTCAGAATACCACTTCTGACTGGCCCTGCCCCCGTCTATTCTCTGCCTCCTGAGTCCCAGCTGATTGGCTGGGTCTTCTTTTGTTGCCCTACACAGGAGAAGAGAGCTGGAAAGCAGGTTAGTGGGGTAGGGAGGGAATGGAGATTTTACAGTGTCCTTCCCCTGCCATGCCCAACAAGGCACGCCCACCAAGCTATGCTCACAGAACCGGTAGTAAAAATTTTTGAATATCATCACTGGTCTGGAAGCCTATCTGTAAATAAACTAGCAACCATAAAATGATTAATTGTGTCCTATCTATTAGGAGGAAAAGGATTCTATGGAAACATCTGGTTGGGAATAGTAAATTCTACCAGGATATTTTCAGCTTTGCATTTTACTTTTCCCTATTGCTGGTATAACTGCACTTAGATACATGTGGTCAGCTCATTCAAATTGACAATTGAAGAGAATATTGTAAAAATAAATATAAATAAATATATATAAAATGAGCAGTTGTTGCAGATGATTTCTTTTCAGTAAGATTTCACTGGAGATACAATGTTTGAAAAAAATTAACCTAGATAACATTGAAAATCTTTGAATTGAATATTAAAAGCAGTAGATTCCAGCAGTCCTGACTGAACCCTAATTGAGAGAAAGGTTGACTGTCCACTTTCTATAATAAATGCAACTTATCTTATGAAAACATGAAGATTACATATGAACAAAGTTTCCTACTGGAAATTCTGACTGTAATAAATATTTCCAGTTTCCAGTTTCAAGGCCAAAGTTATCTGTTTTACCTGGTCATGTCAAAATTTGAAGAAAAACTGTAGAATATAAAGACCACTAAAGGGTTAAAATTGCAACATGGTAAACTTGCTTTGAACAATAAATACATTTATTGCTGTTACCACAGGTCATAACATATACTGAGCCATAAAGTACAATAAAATAACAATGGTAAGACTGTATAATAAAGTAATAAAAGATATTAGATGTAAAAAGGTTATAGCAAAATAAAGCCAAAACTACAACTAAGAACTTAAGTAGTTCTTTATTAGTATAAATGACAGCACAGCAAAACCAAGAACTTGATTGCTGACAGTTGGAAAAATGTCTGCAAGATGATATTCAATTTTTCAAGGTCGGAGCCTTTGAGTTCACCTGTCATATAACAAACTGGCCTTTCAGAGCCAGATTTTTGAGAAGTGCTCTCTATCTATCAATCATCTGTCTATCTGCCTCTCTACATATCTGTCTATCATTTATTTACTACTTATCTATCTCTCATTTCTAATTAATTAGTTAAAATATTGCTATAATAAATATTGGGAAATTGTTCAGTTAGTTAATAGGATGATTAACTCTTGGGTTGATATAACAGACAGCCAAAAAACTATCACATCAAATATTGGGTAAGTTGATAATTCTTTGGCTGTCTATTACATCAGTCCAAGAGTTAATCGTCCTATCATCTGATAGAACTGTTTACCAATATTTATTGTGGTAACATTTTTACTCTTATTTTGACAATAGTGATCAAAATTAATCCTATGTAACAGCAAAAATGCTGTTTTAATTGGGATAGTAAGAGTTTAATCAGTGGTGGGATTCAAATTTTTTTACTACCGGTTCTGTGGGCATGGCTTGGTGGGCGTGGTGTGGCTTGGTGGGCATGGCAGGGGAAGGATACTGTAAAATCTCCATTCCTACCCCACTCTAGGGGAAGGATACTGCAAAATCCCATTCCCTCCCCACTCCTGGGGGAAAGTTACTGGAAAATCCCATTCCCTTCCAACTCCACTAACCTGTTTTCTAGCTTTGTTCTCCTGTGCAGGGCAACAAAAGAAGACCCAGCCGATCAGCTGGAACTTGGGAGGCAGAGAACAGATGGGGGTTGGGCCAGTCAGAGATGGTATTTGCCGGTTCTCTGAACTACTCAAACTTTCCGCTACTGGTTCTCCAAAACCTGCTGAACACCACCTCCAAGTTTAATCCTTTTCCAAGACATCTGATTGGCTAGGTTCAAGAAATATGCTAAACCTGGTTATCAAA
Organism: Notechis scutatus; assembly: GCF_049901735.1. Lineage (NCBI taxonomy): Eukaryota > Metazoa > Chordata > Lepidosauria > Squamata > Elapidae > Notechis > Notechis scutatus. The sequence continues at coordinate 192,040,522 of NC_142011.1, forward strand.
ACATATATGCTATGATCAAATAAATCAACCATATTATGATTTAATATTGTTTCTAAAGTACAGTAGGGAAATGGCCATGTTCCCACAATATCCATGTGTTCATGCAGTGTGTCCTATTTAGAGATGGGGAGGTCTAAAAAAAAAAACCTGGAAAACTTGGGAAAAACATGTTTTTTCCTGTTTTTTTTTCTTCCAAATGGCTTTGGGAAAAATTAAAAAAAAAACAAGGACAAAACACTCTTTTCCCAATTTTTCCAGTTTTTCCCCCCAGGCCTTCCCATCTCTAGTTCTAGTCAAATAAGAATCTATGTTATGTCTTAAAATTATGACCTAGTTTGCTCAATTTGCCAAGAACGAGGCTTAGTTCCTATAATACATTGAATCATAATTACCTACATCCTTTTACCGAAATCTAGCAGATTGGTGGACTCTTTTTATCCTAATTCAGCAGATTTTGTGAATTCCGACACAGGGTTAGGAAAATGTTAAGATTACCCCTTCCTCTCACATATCTAATGTTTAGAAATGAACAGACAGTCCTTTTTTTAACTGAAATCCCAAACCATCCTTGAAGTGGGTACTGTAGGTTCTCAGATAGTAAGGCTGGTGTTGCTTATACTATTGTACATCATTGATCTCACAAACTAGTGTTTCTCACCCTCACCAACTTTAAAGTGTGTGAACTTTAACTCCAGCATGTTGGCTGACCCCTTCATGGATCACTGCCTTGTTGTAGTGAAGGGGCTTGTGTAGCTCAATGAAGCTAAGAAGTATGCTGTGCAGGGCCACCCAAGATGAACATGTCATAGCGGAGATCTCTGACAAAACATGATCCACTGGAAAATGAAATGTCAACCCACTCCAGTATCTTTGCCATGAAAATCCCATGGACAGTACCAAAAGGCAAAAAGAAGGCCTGGAGCAAGGGGTCTTCAAACTTGGCAACTTTAGGACTTGTGAACTTCAACTCCCAGAATTCTAGAAGTTGAAGTCCACAAGTCTTAAAGTTGCCAAGTTTGGAGACTTCTGGCCTGGAGGAATGTTGTCCATGGAGTCAAGATGGGTTGGACACAACTTTGCGACAAACAACAACAATGCTGGCTGAGGAATTCTGGGAGTTGTAGTCTACACATCTTAAAGTTGCTGAGGTTGAGAAACATGAAGCAGATACCAACGATTCCTTTATTAATTCCCTGACAGATTTTAACAGGGCTGTATTTGACAATTTTATATGAACCAAAAACCCATGGCAAGTTATTGCCTATGTCTGCCTAAGGGATAATGAGGTTACTGGAGATTATCATATATTCTGCCAGCAATGACCCCTATTACCCATGGCTATTCTAGTAGAGTCGCTTATAAAATGAGGAAGGAGTTCTCATTAATTCAGCCTATCATATTCAACATTTATCTTTAACATTCTAAAAGTACAGTTAACTACCAACCAGAGTACTTTAGTTTTTCTTGATCATTAGCCAACATGTAGAATAAATTATGGGAGAAGGCTTAGTTATATTGCTGGAAATCTTGGTTTATGACATAATCAGCAAGGGACAATGCTTGGTGGTTCTTATTAGGGCTTAGAAACTAAGTTGGGTGGGCCCATCAGGGAACACCAGGTCTTCAGACTAGTTTGAAAACTAATCTAGAAGAAGAAGAATGGCAAACCATTTTTGTAATGTTGGCTTATAAAATGCAGTCAAGGTCAATATAACTAACACTCATAAAGATCTTGTCCCCTTACTGACAAGCTACATAGCATCTAGGTAGAAAAATCTGCATATCTATCCCTATAGAGTAACATTTAAAATTGTGAGCCTTTGATTGCCCTTCCTTATATTCACAAGGACAGGTGTGTAGGGAGAATTAGGATATCTGCCTTTAAATGAGCAAAAAATTATTGGCCAACAGAAAGACAATAACCCCTCCCTTTTTAAAAGAGGAAATTAACCCATGTGTACATGAGTTTCTGCATGATATGTCATGCTATGCACATGACAGAAATAGGAGGGGTAACCAGGACAACTTATCAATTCTTTCAACTCTAAAACGTTCATGCGAACACAGAGATCTGTCATATTGATAGAAATGGAATTGAGCATTATATTAATATTTCCCTGAACACATGTATCATAATCAAAGTTTCCCAGTTTCCATACAGTTTCTTCAGAAAAACGACAGTGGCTGGTTCAGTATAGACTTCATTTGGGTGGTCTGTTATGTTAATCTATTTTCCAGCTTTGTCAATTTGACTATTTTTCTTTTTTTCCTTAGTTCCTATTTGTATCATAAGCACAACAATTGAGCCCAGGAACTGCTTTTCACTGAACACATCCAATTCTCTTAGTAGAATAAACACTTTGGCTTTTGAACTCAAGGTTTATCCTGTAGCCTACTTTTGCACAGAACAATCCTGACTTACAATTAGCACTTAGTTACTAAGCTAGTAGTAGCCCTGCTAAATTTATTTATTTATTTATTTATTTGATTTGCCAATTGTTTACAAGATAATAAGTATAAGTGTATACATAGTTGTGAATACATGAAATGGGTACATATAAGAAAAATAAAAGAAGAATAAGTTGAAATTTGAGTTGTTTGTTGGGGGGTTACTGCAGATTGCATGCTCTTGGGTTTTCATTCAGGTAGATCAAGTCCCAATTCCACCTTGGTAAAAGTATATGGTTCTACAAACATGGTCTGTTTGGAGGAAAATCTGATATTCATTAAAAGAATCTTTGGTGAGGCTGAAGTCTATCATATTCATTAGAGAAAGGATAAATGCCGTTTTATTAAGTCCTGATAAAATGTGGGTTACTGTTCTCAATGCTTCTGCTGGTCCCAGGAAATGTCCTACCACACCCACCGGACTTCATAGTCAGTAATAACCACAAAGCAACAATGCAATTTCATTACTCCTTTTTGGCAACTTCTCTCATGCAAACTGAGGCAGATGGGTGGGTGAGTAAGTCTAGCCCTAAGCATGAATAGGTTTCAGGAGCTGCCCAAGGATCTCTGAAACTGATCTTCTTGGGAACTTGTTGCCAGGTATGTAGTGTCCTTCTATGTGGACTAACAGTTTGAGTCACTATAAAATTATTACATGTAGGCCTTATATCCTGAAGATCAGATCAGTGTTATTGTGGATAATTAGGCATTCAAATTTAACAAAATTCAGCCGTGACTATCTTATAAAATGCTGAGAATACAGCATAGGGAAGGTCAATCTTCAGTGGTTAGAACAAGGTTCTTCAAACTTGGCAAGTTTAAGACTTGTGGACTTCAATTCCCAGAATTCCTAAGCTAATATGACTGGAGGAGAAATTTTGGGAGTTGAAGTCCACAAGTCTTAAAGCTGTCAAGTTTGAAGACCCCTGGGTTAGAATAATGTGGGCAACCTGTTGTTCTCCAAATGATTTCAACTTATACTAATTTCATTTATTATGGCCAATAATGAAGGATCTTAGGAATGATAACACAGCAATATTTTGAGTGCCACATTCTAGAAACTGAGTTTGAAAAAGTTTAGGAGAACCTGATTAGTCATTGTTTTGTCTCCAAGGTGATGCCCATAAATATATGAAGGCAACAAACTTGGAAAGGGCAAAGCTTTCTATGGGTGCTTTTGCAGTTTCTTTATCAAGTGGCATTTTATTTCCTATTTTACAGTTGCGGCAAAGGAGAAGAAATTGTCTCTGCATTTTAAAAGATACAGGCTGGCTGAATTTAATGATGGATTGCTATTTTGCTATTTGAAGGGATGGACATAAATGTACCTTAACCTAGATTGAATGCTCTATTTTTGTCATAACTATATACTGTTTTACATATCATTAAGGTTAAACAGAAATTAAACTCATTAAGTTTAGGTAGCTGGAATGTGGCCCCTTCATCTACTGTAAATATTTACACTATTTTTGTAGAAGTTTTTATAACATTCAGGGTGAAAAGCTAAAGCTACAGCACAGGTGTCCCCAAACTTGGCAACTTTAAGACTTGTGGACTTCAACTTCCAGAATTCTCCAGCCAGCATAGTTGGTTCTACCTTTGAGCATTCAAGATGGCGTTTCATTTATTCTGATTCCATAATAAAATGCATTCGATCTACTTTGGACACGTAATGTTTTACTGTTGATGTTACCTAGTTGCATAATGAAATATCTGCAAGAAAGCCACCAAGCTCAGAGAGCAGCAAGGACCCCCCACAATTCAATCGTCAGCTACAAATATTCTCTTCTATCGTTAAAGATTTACAGCAGTCACTCATACAATTATCTATTAATGGCAATGAAGATGATTTATACAAGTGCAGCATTGTAAAGCCAATATTAAAAGACCCGTGAAACTTTTATTTCAAAGCAACAATGCAAACAGAATCTCAGAAAGAAATACTCTTAAAATCTGTTGAGTGCTTGGATGTCTAATAAGTGAATATGAAAAGAAATTACTGCAATTTTGTTTTCAGTTTTTTGACTTACACATTACCTACTAGGTATCTAGGTATCACTAATGTGAGGTGCCTTTTTTGAATAAACAAAGTAATGGGTGTTACAACTGAAAATGCTGATAATGGAAATGATCCAGATCTTCACAGTAGATTTTCTGCATCACTATGTTCAGTCACAAATATTTTAGATAGAGTGGGACATGAAATAGTAGATGTGGTGTTATTTTGATCACTGAAAGGGTATACCAATGAGAGTAATAGCACTTAGACTTATACAGTATATGGCTTTATACCACTTTACACCTCTCTCTATGTGGTTTACTGGGTCAGCATATTGCCCCCAACAATCTGGGTCCTCATTTTACTCATCTCAGAAGGATGGGAGGCTGAGTCAGCCGGTCAAGATCGAATTCCTGGCAATGGGCAGAGTTAGCCTATAATACTGCATCACCACAGGAGGCATATATCTCTTCAGCTACCAAGAACAAACAATGCAAAGAAGTGCAAAGAAGAGCAGCTAAGTTGATTAAAGACCTGGAGACAAAAACAGTTGCAGGAATTGGATATGGCCAGTTTAGAGGAAAAAGGACTAGGAGTGACGTGATAGCAGTATTTCAGTATTTGAGGAGCTGCCATGAAGAAGAGGGGGTCAACTTATTTTCCAAAGCACCACAAGATAAGTAAAAAAACAATGGATAGAAACTAATCAAGGAGAGAAGCAACCTGGAATTAAGGAGTGGAGATTTTTAAGAAAGCTGATTGGATAGCCACCTGTCTGAAATGGTATAGGGCCTCCTGTTTGAGCAGGGGCGTGGACTAGAAGACCTCCAGATCTATTCTGATTAATTGAACCACAGATGGCATCCAGTAGAGATCCAGGACAAATATCCCATTATACAGCCGATAGATCTGTCAATGGCAAAGTTCAAAGCACCATAGAGACTGGGTGTTTCATAAAAACATACCTAGAGCTTCAAGGAAATAGGCATTTACAGAAAAAAAAAAACATATTTATCATAGGCAACTTCAGGAAATGCCCATATTCATCATCAAGGGCCACATGAATTCTCTGAAATTCAGTGGAGTCAATTTTATGGAAGGGATGAAGCTAATATAACAGTGGAGAAGCAGCTTATCTCCTTAGCACATGACATTTTATTTGTTTCATCTCTCTTACAGATAGCTTAGTTATACACCTTAATTGTTGACTAGATGCTTTGTGAGAGATATTCCAAATCTAAACATAATGCTCTTAAAACATTATGAAGCCTTCAGATATGTTGTGTCAACACTGAAAAAATGGGGAAGAACAAGAAAAACCGTGGAATAAGTCAAGGCTCACAGACGCTACCTAAACCAACAAACCAGCCAAAAATTGATGACTAGATGATGGACAAGAAAACTATGAGTAAAAATAAATCCACTTCACACTATCCCTACCTTTAACATTTATGATATATTGACTTGAGATTTGGAAACAAAAATTGAAATTAATTTTGTACTTTCTGAGAGATACAACAATCTTCTATAAACTCCTTTCCGACAATTCCATCCTATCTTATCTAATTAATATTATTTATTTAGCATAGAATGTCAGGGAAATCTACAACAATACAATACAATCCACAACAATACGATACAATCCACAACAATACAATACAATCCACAACAATACAAGAGCACACAATAGATACAAACTCAAGGTAAACTGCACCAAACTTGATTGCAAGAAATACGACTTTAGCAAGAGAGTGTTCAGTGTCTGGAATACTCTACCTGATTCTGTGGTTTCTTTCCCAAACCCCAAAAATTTTAACCTACTATTGACCTCATCCTTTTCCTAAGAGTCTGTAGGGGGCGTGCATAAGTGCACCAACGTGCCTACCATCCCTGTCCTATTGTTTCTTTTTTATTCATATCCATTTCATGTATTCATGAAAGGTATAAGCATGTATTCCATGCTTATACTTATACCTGTTATCTAATATTTGCTTGACAAATAAATAAAATAGTTCTGACATCCTAGATTGTTAGTTCATCCGGTTAGGAGCTTGCGTGCCTATTCTTGGTATACCACAGGGGGCAAACTAGTTTTACACCAATTAGTGGTGGTCAGGTTGCTGTGGCTCTTCCAGGCTCATCTGCTGGTCTCGTGTCACCTCACCTCGTGTCATGATTTCTCCCATCTGGTCAGGTCCAGTGCTGGCTTCCGTTCCCTTATCTAATGAGATATGGTCATAAATATATGGTAGGCATCCCATTCTTTATGCAATATGCTTATGGAGCACATTTCTGTTCATTTGTAGAAAGAAATGAGTTCCAGACTTCAGAAATTTGCAATCTAGAAATAGTAATAATAAAAGTGGAATAATAAAAAAGTGGAATAAAAGAGAAAAGGGACAAATGTTGAATCAACAAGTTCTAAAGCAGAATTCAAAGACAAAGAAATAGCAATCGCACAAACAGATCTTGATCTTTTTCAACTTCAGCATGTTACCTTGAGTAAAGCCATAGGTGAAACATGGAATATGTAAAATATTTAGCATTTGGAAAACCTGCTAGCCACTCTCTAAAATGACAGCTCAATATAACTTTGGTAGACAACAAATTGTCTAAAATTCCAGTCATGATGTTTTTTTAGGTCCATATGATATTGTACCATAGGTCAGCCTAGTTGGAAAAAACAGCCCTTAGCTGTTGTTGAAAGCTCACAAAAAATTTGAGCCAACTTGTACAACATGGGGAAGGAGATCCACATGTAAAAAGCTCTCATCAAGGGAATCCTATTTCATGTTATCCCACCATGGGACTACATGTGATTAAGTTATGAGAAATTAGACTGGAGATTAGTTTGGCACATTTTAGGTGGTTGCTGATATCTCATCAAGTCATCCCTTGGTCTTGGCATCATTTTGGAACTCTGACCACTTATACACAATTAAAGCAAATAGCCGCAAGCTTTTCATGAAGAATGGGTGGTTACCACAAGTCATTAACAAATATTCCAGCTGGCATAATTACAGTAAATTCTACATGTATATAATTGTGTACAATAATTATATCCCATCTTCATCCCCCCTGGCAGTTTGGTAGGAGTACGTGACTCTTTCCTTCCTGCCTTTGTCTGGTCTTTTGTGTGATTTGCTTAGATAATGGCCAATTTGGGGCCACCCTAAAGCTTTCAAGGTGAAGATAGATGTGGCCTTCTATTGGCAATCCCAACAGGTTCCTCAGCCACAATGTTTTCTTCGGTTTATCATGACAAGAGGGTGTGTCAGCATTATTTCTCATCCTTCAAGCAGGATGAGCTTTGGGTTTTTTCCCCCTAATTTTTGAAACAGGTAGTGATATGTTTAATTTAAAGTTACATTCCTCATCTCCAGCTCCCTCTCACACACACATCTCAAATATTTGAAAAACAACTACCCATATGCTCTAAGGGTAAAAGTTTTGTAAGTAACTGAGGTGGGGGAAATATATTAACTGTGGTTTCATGCAGATTTTCATTTTTTCTGACTGTAAATGTATTCTGTCTTGTTTCTTGAAAGGTGTGATAGCAGCATGTGTGCTCCATTTATTTATAGGTTTAAGGATGTCAAAAATAGCAGATCTGCATTAAGAAAAGGCTAAACGTGGGAATTTCACCACCATCTTCAACATCTTGGTGATGTTAGCAGCATTGAGTGAGTCTCTAATTCAAGTTCAACCTTCAGATCTGATTCTGAAAGTTGCAACTAGTGCTGCTTGATCTTTTAAATTGTTTAGTCAGGTTTCATTCTGATTAGAAACATCACTTAGAGAGCAGGGTGATCTCCATGCTTCTGAAGGAGGAGGATCTCTTCAGTATGTTATACTGAAAACAAATTGTGTGTAGATGACAGGCTTTGTGAGACAAAATTCAAGACCTTCATATTTGCCACCACCCAGGAGACTTGTGACTCAGCTATTCTGCCTAGCTATTCTGTTTTTAACTGCATCCTGAAAATAATTTAATTGAAAAGTGAGGTATAAATATTCATCATAAACATATTTATGGATACAGTCCTATGTAATTTTCCTTCCTCTTCCATAGCAAGAGATCGACAAAACTGAATACATTTATTAGGATAGAGCAGAGGTAGAAATTTCTCTATCTTCAACATTCTTGACCAATCATTTGACATGTTAGAGCATGACCTTTTAAATGCATTTTGGAAATTATAGAAAATACCTTCTTTATGACATACACAGTACAATGCTAATCTATCAAATTGATGAATGAAGTGTGGTCAAGTCATTATCTGTTCTTAACAACTATGTGGAAATGGTTTTGGGATGAACACTTTTTGAATGGTGTGAGGGTATGAATGGATTTCCAGAAAAAAATTGCAGGCCACAGAAACCATTACCACTACTCAGGTGACTCTGAGGACACAGATAAACCTCCAAGTGCTTCAACGACCCTTAAAAAGGATGCAAATGACCAGTTGTCTGCAAGGAAAGTAAATTCTTCCATCCCCCAATATTCTGTCAGAGTTGAAGAAATTTCTTGGATGAGAAGTGAAACGTTTTCAAAGAAAAAACAAGAAAGTCCAATTGCCTCCTGAAAAAGCACCTTTGGGACAACCATGACCAGGATGACTGAGAATCTCTACAGACATTTAACCATATGGGGAGATTTTTTTTTCATGATGATCTCCCTCACTAATTTTATCTTTCAGGTCTTTCAACAACAGTGTGCCCTTCATCACTGTAACTGAGTGGATCCATATATTTTTGCTGGTTCCCCTACTGGCCACAAGATGGTGGCGCGCATGGTTGCAGTGGCTCAATGCTCCCAACGACTGTTCTTTTTGTGTTTTTACTTCTTTTTGTTCCTGCATTTCACTCCATCCTGCAACGGACTAACGTACTGGCGAGAAGACCTGATAAGTATAGGACAGCAACTCAAAACTGAAGTCACCTATGCTTATACAGAATCCCATTGGAGCTAGCAAGATCTCTGGGAGCTCCATGGATTGTGGTCGGATTAAGCAAGCATAGAAGACGGCGTAGGGAGAGAAAACAGAAGTGGGGATGCAGAGTGGGTCTGCTAACTCAGTTGAGGAAGAGACCGCAGAAACCCCCATTACCATCTATGTTCCGCATAAACGCCAGATCCCTCGTAAACAAAGTGGATGAACTACAGCTGCAGATCTCCCACAGTCACATAATTCATGAGTGCTGTCTACTAATCATCACAGAATCCTGGCTGCACCCGCAAATCCCTGATGCTACAATGGAGCTAGCGGACCGGACCTTGCACTGTCAAGATCGCAATATAGCCTCTGGTAAGAGAAGGGGAGGGGGCCTAATTATTTATGTACATAAAGACTGGTGCACAAACAGCAAAATAACAAACAGCCATTGCTCACCAGATTTAGAGGCCATGACTGTTCAGTGTAGACCATTTTATCTGCCACAGGAGCTAACAGTAGTTACCATCACTGCTGTATATTTACCTCCAGATGCTAATGTTAGCATGGCGCCCAGTCACCTTCAAGACATAATTACCCTGCAACAGAGAGTTCATCCTGAGGGCATTCACATCATTGCTGGGGATTTCAACAGAGCATGCCTAAAAACTGTGCTCCCCAAACTTTACCAACATGTTAAGTGCCCAACCAGTGTAAAAAACACACTTGATCATGTGTACTCAAATATTAAGCATGCTTATAGAGCAAAACCTCTTCCCCACTTAGGACAATCAGACCATTTCACCCTGCTTTTACTACCAGCCTACACTCCCCTTAGGAAGAGAACAAAACCTAGCAGTCAAACTATTAGATGCTTGTCTGAAACTGTCCTCTCCCAGCTTCAGGATTGTTTTGCCCGCACAGATTGGAGCATCTTCAAACAACAGGACTTCGAGTTATACACAGAGACTGCGCTTTTCTACATGAAGACCTGTGTAGAAAATGTCACTGTGGACAAACGCATACGGACCTTCCCAAACAGGAAACCCTGGATGACCAGCGAAGTCCAGACTCTGATCAGGGCCCATGACCTGGTTTTCAGAGCAGGTGACACCTCACAGTACAGCACTGCCAGAGCTGAGCTGAGAAGGGGCATCAAACATGCTAAGGAGATGTATAGGAAGAAGGTCGAGGGCCACTTTACTGACAGTGACCCATGGCAGATGTGCAGGGGAATACAGGCCCTGACTAACTATAAAGGCCAAGGCCCAACAAACAGCGAGACGAGTAGCACCCTGGCAGAGGAGCTAAACAGCTTTTTTGCACACTTTGAGACCACCAAGAACCTGGACATACTGCCTCATGAGGACCACAACGCTGCACCTCTCTCTCTTCGAGTGTATGAGGTAAGAAAAACACCGAGAGCAGTAAATCCCAGGAAAGCTGCAGGGCCTGATGGCATTCCTGGTGCAGTAGTTAAAGCATGTGCTGACCAGTTGGCACAAATGAGTCTACGGCCATACTGCCCTGAGTTCGCCCGATCCCGTTTGATCTCGGAAGCTAAGCAGGGTCAGGCTTGGTTAGTACTTCGATGGGAGACCACTTGGGAATACCGGGTGCCGTAGACATTTGTTTTTCTTTTTTGACTTTTGTCTCAACATACGCCCACACAAAAATCACCACAATGATGTAATCCCCAATTGTAACTTCAAAAAAGGCAACTATGATCTTATAGACAACGATCTCTCATCCCTTGATTGGCAATCTCTATTCACTGGATGCAATACTGTTGAAGACCATTACAACATATTTTTACTTGAAGTCAAAAGAGTCATCAAACTATATGTACCAACAACAACTCCCAAAACAAAACAAAAAAGCAGATTACCCATAACAATAAGGAAACTTCAATCCAAAAATAGATCACTCTGGCGGAAAAACAAATCTGGTCACGTTGCCAATTTCAAAAGCCGATACAAAAATTTATGCCACCAGATAAAGACCGAATGCATCAATTATCACATTAAACAAGAGGAAAACCTTCTAAGCACCAATTCCACCCGTGCTTTTTACAATTTTGTAAACAACAAACTAAAAGACTCAAGGTCTATCCCACCCTTGATAGGACCTGATGGTAAAGACTGCAACGACGACACCATTAAAGCCAACATCTTTAACACATTCTTCGGCTCAGTATTTGTAAACAGCAATGGATCATGCCCAGTATTTCCTAGCCGTACCACAGATAACAACAATGATCTAATACATATCGATTTTACAGAAGACAATGTTGAAAAAGCACTACGCAATCTAAAACCATCTCTATCTATTGGACCGGATGGAATATGTGCCTACTTCTTAAAAAAGCTATCCACTGCCATAGCCAAACCTCTAAGCATAATCTTTGAAAAATCTTTCAGGACCAGCTCCTTGCCTAACCTATGGTCACAAGCCACAGTCATCCCCATCTTCAAAAAGGGAGACCCAAGCCTAGTTGAAAATTACAGACCAATCTCCTTATGCTGCGTCACCTGTAAAGTCATGGAATCAATTATTAACCAATCCATCATCCTCCACTTAGAGACAAACAACCTACTCTCCAATAAACAATTTGGTTTCAGAAAAAAACTATCCTGTAATCTGCAACTCTTACACTGCAAAAACATATGGACGACACAACTCGACCAGGGCAAAGCAATAGACGCAATCTACATAGACTTATGTAAAGCCTTTGATTCAGTGGTACACAACAAACTACTCCTAAAAATAAAATCCTATGGTATCTCTGGACAACTGAATAACTGGATAGAAGCATTCCTGTCAAACAGACAACAAATGGTCAAAATCGGGAGCGTCCTATCAAATTCTGTACCTGTCAATAGTGGTGTCCCCCAAGGCAGTGTTCTAGGACCAACTCTCTTCATACTCTACATAAATGACCTCTGTGATCATATTAAGAGCAATTGCGTTCTTTTCGCTGATGATGTAAAGCTGTTCAATACCACTGACAATACTGCTACCCTACAAAAAGATCTTGACTATGTATCAGAATGGTCAAACAAATGGCAATTTCAAATCTCAACAAATAAATGCTCTGTCTTACATATTGGCAAAAAAAAATCAGAAAATAAAATACAAGCTGAATAGTCAAGATCTTGTTGATGACCCAAGCTCTGTAAAGGACCTTGGAATACTCACCTCTAATGATCTAAGAGGTAGAGCCCACTGCAACTACATAGCCAAAAAGGCATTAAGAGTTGTTAACCTAATCCTACGTAGCTTTTTCTCTGGTAATATCACACTACTAACCAGAGCATACAAAACATTTGCTAGACCAATACTCGAATACAGTTCATCAGTCTGGAACCCACATTACGTATCTGATATTAGCACAATTGAGAAAGTCCAGAAATATTTCACAAGAAGAGTTCTCCACTCGTCTACTCATTGTAGAATACCTTATGCCACCAGACTTGAAATTCTAGAACTAGAAAACCTTGAATTACGCCGTCTTCGGTCTGATTTAAGCATGGTATATAAAATCATACATTGCAATGTCCTACCTGTCAATGAATACTTCAGCTTCAACCATAACAACACAAGAGCACACAATAGATACAAACTCAAAGTTAACCACACCAAACTTGATTGCAGGAAATACGACTTCAGCAATAGAGTGGTCAATGTCTGGAATACTCTACCCGACTCTGTAGTTTCTTCCCCAAACCCCAAAAACGTTAACCTTAGACTGTCTACTATTGACCTCACCCCTTTCCTAAGAGGTCTGTAGGGGGCGTGCATAAGCGCACCAACGTGCCTACCATCCCTGTCCTATTGTTTCTCTTATTCTTCTTTTATTTTTCTTATATGTACCCATTTCATGTATTCACAACTATGTATACACTTATACTTATTATCTTGTAAACAATTGGCAAATCAAATAAATAAATAAATAAAATAAATACTTACAGAGCTGTTCCCCTGACACCAAGGCCATAGTGAAGAAGGCTCAGCAGCAGCTGCACTTCCTGCGGGTTCTCAGGTAAAACAATCTGAATAAGAAGCTGTTGCTGGCTTTCTATAAAGCTTCTGTGGAGAGCACTCTGACATACTGTCTGGTTGTGTGGTATGCAGGCTCCTCAGCTGAGGACAGGAAAACTGTACAGAGGGTGATAAACACAGCTCAAGAGATCATTGGTTGCCCTCTGCCCTCCCTGGAAGACTTAGCCAGGTCCCATTGCCAAAGCAGAATCAAGGCCATCATAGAAGACCCCTCACACCCTGGCAATTATCTTTTTGACCTGCTGCCATCTGGACAGCGCTTTAGGTCAATAAAATCCCACACCACTAGACTAACAAATACTTTCTTTCCCTGGGCCATCCAAACCGCAAATAAATACAAAGTCACTATCTTATTAAGATGTGAAAAGATGTGAAATTACAATATCTCATTCAGATATATAATAACATATTACAGTACAATCCATCTCTTGTGTATTACACTCGGCAAAGCATCACAGTCAGTGTTGGATGTATATTTTGTGTATATTCATAGATATTGTACTCTTTAGTTGCAAATGGAGACCCGGGTACTCTATTTTTCTTATCTTCATCTTTAAGTGCTCTGGTTTTATTGTATTGCAAACAGTTGCTGGGGTGCATCCACAGTTTTGTTGTACTTGTACAATGACAATAAAATTCTTGTCTTGTCTTGTCTTGTCTTATCTTGTTCCTTTGCTTTTGATCCTAAAAGGCAGAAACCATCTACTACCTTGAGATCTTCATTCTCAGTTCTAAGGTTAGTTGTTCTACTGATTCTCAGTAATTTGGTCTTCTTAATATTTTGGTCCTATTTTTTCTACTGTGCTCTTTGACTTTTGTTATGAGAGTCTGCAGATTGTAGTTTGTTTTGGTGGTTAAAGCACCAGGCTAGAAAGCAGGAGATCATGAATTCAAGTCCCGCCTTAGCTGTAAAAGCCAGCTGGGTGACGTTGAGCCAGTCATTCCCTCTCAGCTCAACTCATCCCACAGCGTGGTTGTTATGGGGAAAATAGAAGGAGGAAGGTACATTGTAATATGTATGCTGCTTTGAGTTATTTGTAAAAATAATAAAGGCAGGATATAAATAACAAAATTTGGCTATTAGGGTGGTTTCATCACCCTAATAACACAAGTATTCACATTTCTTCATCCAATTTAAAAGCACAATATAATGGAATGTGAATAACTAGAAAATGAAGGGAAGAAATGGTGCTTAGGATACAATCAGATAAAAGGGGAAGGAGCCTCCTACTGAGTAACAGGCAAACAAGAAAAGTTTAAAAGGATTCACCCTAACTGATCAGGCAGGAAAAAGAGATGGTAGGAGATTTGTATTTTCAGACTTGCAAGATTCTTGTGTAGCCTTATAATAAAGTAGCATCAGCTCCTTTTGTCATGTTTCCTGATCCACTTGGAAGGCTAACGCACACTTATCTTCTTCCAATTCAGCTTTCCTTAATATATATTCAGCGTATAGGTTGAATAAATAAAGGGAGAGTTGTTGTCTCATTCCTTGGCCAACTTTTATAGCCAGCCTACTTCATCAAGTTCCATCCATACTATGATTTCCTGACCAGTGTATATCTTTCTTATTAGAAGAATGAGGTGTTCTGGATTCCAATTTTTCTAAGGACATTCCCCAGCTTGATGTGGTTTGACACAATCAAAGGTTTGTGCACAGTGACTTAATTTTTCTTATTCTTTTGACTTTCTCAGTCATTCTTCATGCATCAGAAATAATGTGTTGTATTTCCTGGCTTTATCTAAATGTTACCAGACAACGCTACCAGACAAAGCGATAAAGCACATACAATCAATAAGCCATAGTTATTCCTAAATATAGTTATTTAGTTTTTTTTTTTAATGCAAGCCAATCATGATTGGTTAGAATTCCTCTTTTTTTCTTTCCTATATAATCTCCAGATGTTATTCCAAACATCTGTCTCAATGGCAGACTAAGGCCTCAAGCTATCTGTTATTTCAGCTGCATTAGTTTCTTTTCAAACATTATTTTTTTAAAAAATTGCACTGTCACTTCAGAATCTGATATAGGAGGTATTCTCTTTTTCTGAGATAGTGTTTATGATAAATTTTAGTTTTGAACAATGGCAAATATTTATTTGTAACTAGATTTATAGGTCCATATCATGCATATCTTAATATCATAATACTTTGTCACCTGCATAGCTTTATTGTGATATATTTTAATATGTTTTTAAGAAAACATATTTTGTGACCACAGGTGTATTTTATCACTACTGTCATGAAGTCATTATCTATACCAGCTTTCCCTCTACACTTCCAGTTATAGCTAGTTTTTCCTACTTGCACTGATTCTTTTCTGTCTCATGACCCCACACATGAGATTTTCTTATCTTAAGGAAATAATTGCTAACTTTAGTGATATGCATGCAAATGCATGCATGCACATACACACATACATACACAGAGGGTGGGGGAAGGAGAGAGAGAGGGAGGGAGAGTGAGAAAGAGAGGGAGAGAGAGAGGGAGGGAGGGAGAGAGGGGGGGGGAAAGAGGGAGGGAGAGAGAGAGGGAGGGAGAGAAGGAGGGAGGGAGAGAGGGAGAGAGAGGGGGGAAGGAGAGAGAGGGAGGGAGAGAGAGGGAGAGGGGAAGAGAAATCTTAAAGTCAAACAGATTTCAAATCTATGTAAGCATTAAAGCTGGTTTAGACCCTGAATGGGGGGTTTCATGTGTGATATTTTCAAAAATTCATCAGTATAATATTTTATTAAACAATAAAATAAATGCTGCAACAAGTATTTAAATCTGTTCTGCCTTTCTGAAAATCAAAACATTCACTTAGCTAGTTCCACTCCACCCCCCAGTAATCTTTTGTGGATTGTCATAACAGTGTCTTTAATTAGGAATAATTCAAGCAAAGGAGATCAATTCAGGGAGCCAGTCAAGTTAATTATCCTTTTATGCAGCTCGTTTTTTGAAAGAAGAACTCACAACATATAAGTTATTTGGACACTAATTACTGATTATGAAGCCCTGACAGATTTTTAAATAAGTCATAACACATTGGCAATATTGTCTCTGATGATCACAGTGCTGAATGCCAGGCATGGGCTATCTTCTCCATAAAATATAAATAATATGGATCAATTATTACACAACATTTTCATTTAATTCAGGAGAAAGTTCCCTGACAGGCTCTTCTAAAACATCTGTTTACCCCTTCTAATCTTCATTCTTCACCTAAACTAAACCCATCTCTTGTAGCAATAGCAATAGCACTTAGACTTATATACTACTTCACAGTGCTTTACATCCGTCACTAAGCAGTTTATAGAGTCAGCACATTGCCCCCAACAATTGGTCCTCATTTTACCCACCTCGGAAGGATGGAAGGCTGAGTTAACCTTGAGCCTGATGGGATTTGAACTGCCAAATATTAGGCAGCTGACAGTCAACAGAAATGGCCTGCATTTGTAACCATTGCACCACCAAGGCTCATTGTACACGTAATCTATTTATCATATGTCCAATCCTGATGTCAAACAATATTTAAATGTAAGTAACAGAATCAGTAGATATTTATCCTATCATTCTTGCTTCTCCCAATGTCCCTCTTAATACAGAGAAAAAAAATTCTCTGTAAGAAAACATAGAAAATATTTTCTTTAGTGATGCCTGAAATCTGATATAGTATTTCTCTAGGTAGAACGTATACTTGCTGTCTCTTCCCAAGCCATCACTGAATTAAGATTAAATGAATGGTTTTATTCTGTGGTTACTGTATATACTCGAGTATAAGCCTAGTTTTTCAGCCCATTTTTTGTGCTGAAAACCCCCCCCTCGGCTTATACTCGAGTCAGATTCCCCTCTGAAAAAAAAATGGTGTGGAGATCCGGAGCTGGGCAGGCGCTTCCCTGCTTCCGTGTTTCCTTTGCAACTTTTAAGCATGGGGGTAATCGGAAGCAGAAAAGTTCTTGCATGAGGATATGTTTTTTCTTTTTTAACTGTTTTTAGGGGGGGGGGGAAGACTCAACGTCATGTGAGAATGCTCAGACACGAAATCTATCCGCCCGAAAATAAGTGTGTGTGTGTGTGTGGGGAATTTTAACAGAGGGAAGATGTAGGGAGAAGGCAAAAGTGATGGAAGATCCTTCAGGGGAAACTGAGGGGGAGACTCACCCTTGGTCCAGATGAGTCCCCTTCCCCGCCCCTAAGGAAGCAGAGGCAGCCAGCAAGGGCAGGCAAGCCCCGCTTCACAGACTCCGTCCGTCCTCACTCCCACCCACCCACCCACCCAAAGCCACGAAGTCCCCCAATCGCGCAGCCCAGAATCGCCCTCCCCTCAGGGGGCAGCAACGACGCCCGGTTTTTCCTGAGACAAGAAGCTCCGCCGTGCAATGAAAGCGCCCTGGCTCTAGGCTTGCGGGCTCAGAAAACAACGCGAGCTGAGGTGGCTTCGGCTCCGCTCGGCTTCTCCAACATCCAGCACCGCCCTGTTCTATGTGCCGGGCCCGGCAAGTCCGAGCAGCCAGCGCGTGGAGCAGGACGGCGCCGGAGATCGTTGGCTGCCTCTTTCGCAGCACGGGAGGCCTCCCCTGGCTGGCCAGCTGCTCTCCTCCTTCTCTGCCTGTTTGTTCTGTGTGACCGAGGAGGAGGAGACCGGCCGGCTGGTTGGGGGAGGCTTTCTGTGCTGAGGGAGGCGGCTGCTGGTGTCCGGCTTTGCTCCGCTTCTCCGATGGTCCGGCGCGGCCCTGTTCTTTACTTGGGCAGCCAGGCGCCCGCAACGGCGCCCACGGCGGCAACAGGCAGTTCTGCCCGGGCTCCGCTCAGGTGTCCGGCTGGGGCTGTCGGGAGTTGCTGCCGCCGGTGCGGCCCCAGTCCCGCGTCACCTCGGGAAGGGAAAGGCAAAAAGGAAGAGCCGCGGCAGTGCTGAGCGCAGGCAGAGAAGGAGGAGAAGAGCTGGCCAGCCGGGGGAGGCCTCCCGTGCTGCGAAAGAGGCAGCCAACTATCTCCGGCGCCATCCTGCTCCACACGCTGGCTGCTTGGACTTGCCGGGCCCGGCACATAGAACAGGGCGGTGCCGGATGTTGGAGAAGCCGAGCGGAGCCGGGGATCATTAGCCGCCTCTTTTGCAGCACAAGAAGCCTCCCCAGGCAGAGAAGGAGGAGAGCAGCTGGCCAGCTGGGGGAGGCCTCCCGTGCTGCGAAAGAGGCAGCCAACGGTCTCCGGCGCCGTCCTGCTCCACGCGCTGGCGGGTGTCATTGCTGCCTCCTGAGGGGAGGGCGATTCTGGGCTGCGCGATTGGGGGACTTCGTGGCTTTGGGTGGGTGGGTGGGAGTGAGGACGGACGGAGTCTGTGAAGCGGGGCTTGCCTGCCCTTGCTGGCTGCCTCTGCTTCCTTAGGGGCGGGAAGGGGGCTCATCTGGACCAAGGGTGAGTCTCCCCTCAGTTTCCCCTGAAGGATCTTCCGTCGCTTTTGCCTTCTCCCTACATCTCCGCTCAGGTGTCCGGCTGGGGCTGTCGGGAGTTGCTGCCGCCAGTGCGGCTCCGGTCCCGCGTTGCCTTGGGAAGGGTGGGGCAAAACCAGGAGCCGCTGAGCCTGAGCCTCCGGTGCCGCTGCTGCTGTTGCAAAGTGCTGCCGCGGCTCTTCCTTTTTGCCTTTCCCTTCCCGAGGCGACGCGGGACTGGGGCCGTGCCGGTGGTAGCGACTCCTGACTCAGGGGGCCTCCGAGGGAGGGGAAGAGAGTGACTCCTGCCTCCCGCTGTCATCATCATCATCTTCTTTTGGGTTAGTGAATCAATTAAACCTTTCATGATAGTGAGATCGTTTCCCAAATTAATTATTTTTATTTTTGAAATTTACCAGTAGCTGCTGCATTTCCCACCCTCGGCTTATACTCGAGTCAATAAGTTTTCCCAGTTTTTTGTGTAAAATTAGGTGCCTCGGCTTATATTTGGGTCGACTTATACTCGAGTATATACGGTATATTTCCTCCCCCTCAATTTAAATGTAAATATTTTCAGTTTATTGTACTAATTTATACCTTACTACAAATAAGCCTTCTTTTTCCATTCCCTTGCATCTCAAGTACTCAAGTTGCTAGTCAATGAATCCCTAGCAAGAATATAATAATCTTCTTTCATTATTAATGCTTGGTGCAAAGGTAGTGTTGGAAAAAAACAAATTCAGTTCTGCACATTCAGGCCCTAATTTGCATTTTTCACCCTTGCAGCATCCCTATGATCACATGATCAAAATTCAGATCCTTGGCAACTGACTTTTATTCATGATGGTTGCAGGGGTCATGTGATCACCTTTTGCAACCTTCTGACCAGCAAAGTCAATGGGGAATCCAGGTTCACTCAACAACCCATGTTACTAATTTAACAATTGCAGACGTGACAGTAAAGATGGTAAAATGGAGCAAAGTTCACTTAACAACTTAGCAATATAATTTTGGACTCCGCTGTGGTTTTAAGTCGAGAACTATCTATGAATCTTGGTCCTGATCATGCATCATTTAAAAGTAAATGAGACCTAGTGCTATGGAAAGATTTGAAAGGGTGCTTTCAGCTCCGTGACCTGAAGCAACTTGGTTTGTAAGATAATTTAAAAAACATATATATTTTTGCATTACCATGCTTCAGAATTCCTCTGGCTTTCTCTCAGAGACAGCAATGTAGGAGAAGGCCAGAGGGATGTTGAAGGTGAGTCTTGTGGAAGATTCACATTGGATTTACTTATGACCTACTCATTAATAGGTTCTGAGGAGCAGGTCCAGATGTCATGGACTTCTTAGGTCCTGGGAGAATGGATGGCAGTTCTCAAATTATTACAGGGATAGAACATCTGTGCATCTGTGCTCCAGAGGTGGTATTCAGCAGGTTCTGACCAGTTCTAGAGAAGCGGTAGTGGAAATTTTGATTAGTTCGGAGAACCTGCAAATACCACCCCTGACTGGCCCTGCCCCCATCTATTCTCTGCCTCCTGAGTCCCAGCTGATTGGCTGGGTCTTCTTTTGTTGCCCTACATACTAGAACAGAGCTGGAAAGCAGGTTAGTGGGATGGGGTGGGAATAGAGATTTTACAGTATCCTTCCTCTGCCATGCCCACCAAGCCACACCCAAAGAACCCGTAGTAAAATATTTTGAATCCCACCACTGCTGTGTTCCCATATTAGCAAAGCCAGTAGCAGTTTAAAGAGATGGGCAGCAGGAGGTTCAAATAATCCCTATTTTAACAGATTGAGTTTTTAAAATATCCAAGTTTCAAGATTCTATATCAGGAGTCCCCAACCCCTGGGCCACGGTTCCAGAGGTGGTATTCAGCAGGTTCTGACCAGTTCTGGACAACTGGTAGTGGAAATTTTGAGTAGTTCAGAGAACTGGCAAATACCACCTCTGACTGGAGATTTACAGTATCCTTCCCCTGCCACGCCCACCAAGCCACGCCCACGAAGCCACGCCCACAGAACTGGTAGTAAAAAAAATTGAATCCCACCACTGCATGGTCCACTATCGGGTCATGGCCTATTCAGAATTGGGCTATACGAGTGGCTGGCCAGACCACACATGTGCACGCAGATCAACTTGCACAAGCAATAGGCCAGTGCAGTCACACATGTGTGTGCCAGCCTGCTGCTCGAGCAAGTCCAGCTTGCATGTGCCAGCCTGCCACTTGCATAAGGGCTGCATGCTCATGTGGCCCGGTTCCCCTCTCCTCCCCTAGCCAGGTCAAGCCACAATGGTTGGAGACCACTGTTCTACATGAATCACTTTTTTTTCCTCTTCAGTAAATCTCTTTCATCAGACTCTGTGAGATGCTATACCTTTTGTTGAAGAGCTGTTGCTAGGACTTGGCACCAGTGGAGGCAACAACAGTTGTTTCCTTATGTACCACTAAATTCCTCTGAAACCATTCATGATAAGTATTCTTTTTTCTGCAGCACTAGTTTGGATAATATCAGTTTAAAAACTTGATTGCCTTTTGTCAATAGCAATGGTGGGAATTCCTGACTCAAGAATTCTGGGAATTGAGGTCCACAACCCTCAATTGGCCCATCCCTGGCCAAAAAGAAGTATTGTCCCACTTAAATCTACCGTAATTAAAATATTGTGGGGGGTTTTGCCCCAGCTTCCCCATACCTTGCTTTGTACTTCTCAGGCACCTTGGTAGATGGCAGTGGGTTGGTCAATAATTTGCATTTTTTGTTTTGAAAACACTAGCTGTCAGACTAACTCTCATATTGTAAGCATCCTCACTTCAAGCAGCAAAATGTTTTGTCATCATAGACAGGAACTGATAAATTTGGGATGCCACTTAATTCATTCCTCTTGCAGTTATTAACTGGAAACTAGCAGCATGAAAAGAAGTACCTTTAGTTCCCCAGCATTCTGATTTCAATGTGACAAAGACATGGTACAATATTGTCCAGTAAGAAGAAAGAAAATATCATCTAATCAAAAAGCTATAAATGTCCTAGCCCAACTTTCAGCCTTCTGATTTTAAAACTGGAGAAGTATCAGTGGAAGTAGTCAAATAACTATAAAATTAGAGAGCAAATAAGACCTCTAATTATCCACCTACCTACTACTTCACTTATCATACATGCCTATTTTATGCACATATCCTATAAAACATGAAATTAAGTTTATGGACAGCCCCATGAAGTTTTCTAGGCAACATTATGGATCTATGTACCATTGTTTTCTTGTTTTCTTTCTGGAATGTTGCATCTTGCAGACAAGTCTACAGCCTTAGCATTCCTTGGTAATGCAGGATTAACCAGGTCTAATTTTGGTTCACTTCCAAGCCCACCAAAGGTAAGCCAGATTCCTCTCCCTGCTGAAGCATCATGTAAAATTGATTCCATACATATACTAAAAGCAGGGTGGCATGTGCCTGAATGCCATATGTATATTTGCCATGCAACAAATAATTGTAAGCCTATCAGCTACTACTATGCCATCTGCATCTGGTTTTCTATGTCAAATGCCTCTAAGAGTTATTAATTCTACTAATTACAGTAATTAGACAGAAAGACTCCATAACTAAAATAAAAACAAAAAAATTAACTTCATCAGCTGTGTAATGCAAACAAATAATTTAGTCATTCAGTGATTCAGTTTGTTTTACTGCCTTCTTAAAATCTCCAAGAACATTGATGTTTGTGCATTTCTCTTGTAACACAAATATGCCAGTGGAAGCCAATTTTTTTTATTTGTCACACAATACACATCACTTCAAACATTATGCTTCAGACGGTTGGGTAGATAAGCAAGGATGAAACACCATTTGAAAAATTCAAGGGAAGATTTAGCTCACAAGCCATGCTACTGCCCTTTTAAAACTTACTCTGGGTATTAGTATTCATGGGATTGCAGCCAGATATGACAAACCTAGGATAGATATTTAATAGCCATATGCAAAGAATTCAATGGCTGAATGTATTACTTGCAACCTGAAAGCACGCCCCCCCACCCAACTTTGGATGCAGCCTTCAAAGACCCTATAAAATTTAACCCTAAATGTTGTTAAGGGGAATAGCCTGAAACTGTACGACTTATATTTTGTCATTAACATTTTAATTACATTTAAGTGTAAAGCAGCACAATACACAGAATCCAGCATTTAACTAAACAGGCAGACCTGATCTAACCTTGGTAGATGTTCTAATGTTCTTCACATGTTCTCGAGGTAATCACAGAACTCATCCACCTGACTATGTTTTCCAAACAATTTAGATAGAATCCTATAGGGATTTTTTCTCCTTTTAAACAAAATGATGAAGATGCTTTCAAGACAAGCCCAGATCTTCATGACTGGTTCGATGAAGGTATATTGGCAGTATAAGATTTGTCATATTAGTTTGTCATTGCCGCCACCTCTTCATTTATTTACTTCTCTGTTTAGCCTAATGTTCTGGAATTCTCAGTTGGACCCACCCACTCAAGTTCTCATCAAGGCAGATCTTTCTTACCTTTTAAGAATCACCAGAGTACTGTTGACACCAAGAACTTAAATTTTACTTTCAGCTACCCAGACCTTCTCTTCCTAAGTTAACATTCCAAATTTGCAATGGCTGGAAATGCATTAGAACTGATTTTACTTAACACTGTTTTTATATCACATAATTTTCTTGTATCTTGTCTGTATTATTTTTATTCTGCCAGTCTACAACTTGGGAAGGTCTTGGAAATTCTTAGAAATGAATTAAATGCAAAATAAGGTTTTTCTTTTCTTCACTTTTTATTTTTACTGTAAAATATTCAATTTTTACAAAAAGACTTATACTATAAGCATAGTTTTAGATATTATCAGGAAATAACAGACTAATGAGAAAGTTTAGCTTTGCAGCTCAGTAATTTTTTAATGTGCAAGATTCCAAATTAAATTCCTGACATTTCCAGCAAAAGTTTAGGATTAATAATAATTTGATCAAGAATTCCTGTAACTGATCCAATAATCCAAACATAAGCAATTTCATAAGATAATTTCTTTTGCATCCTTTCCCCCCCAAATCATTTAGCTTTCAGAAATATTCTGAAGCCAGTTCCATAGAACTGCTTTTCTAATCTATTCTATACCATGTTATACCATGCTACTACATTAAGCAATTCATTTGCATCTCTTCAAACATCGTTAATCAATTATTTTCCATTGTTCCTGTACCCATTTGGTGTTTTATGCTGGCCTATGACCATAATAAAGATATCATTTGGTGTTTGCAACCTTAAAATGAGACTCAATATCCAATATATAGGGATACTCAAGGCAAAGCACATTAGAACATTATCTGTGTACTTGCTAAAGAGTAAGAAACCGAGTAAAGCTGTGACTTACAAACTTAATTCATCTGGTAACAGTAGGATAACAACTTAAGTTTTCAAGTCTTCCAACAAAATGCTCATTCTTACAGACCATGCATTATTCAATCATTTTATTCATTCAGCAATCTGGAAGGAAAACAAAACTTGTTTGGGATTCCAATTAATAAGCAGGTGGTGAAAAAGGGTAACTTTCCTTGGATGAATTTATCACTGCAAATCAGGACTAGGAGCTGCCATTCAAAGCACACGTGCTTGACAATAAGGAATCTCAAAGCAGATGACTTCTTAACATCTGAGCAGGACCTGTGATGCAGAATTCATAGGTTGAGGATTAAGAATAAACACATTATGTTCCAGGTATTCAAAAGCAGGTCTGCCTTCAGGCATGAGGCAACATAGATTAGGCACTGTAGTCTCTTATGATTTACTCACTTTAGTAGTTTACTAAGGTCTTTGGTAATGACCTTTAGCCATCTGGCTTTTTACTATTGGATTTTAATGAATATCCTTCAACTGTATAATCATTAATATCCTTTTGGGTGATCCAAAGCAACACAGAAGAAACAAACCACCCTTCTCTATTAGAAGATGGGTAGGAGAGATGAACTGAAGACATCACAACTAGTCCTTGCCCTCTGGCATGCCAAGTCATAAAGTGTGGCAGTTAACTTTTGCAGGTTTAAATAATATGTGCTCAATTTTCAGTGTTCAGACTTCAAAGTCAAGTAGTTTTCAAGTGTAAGTTTGCTTGCAGTGAGTTTTAAGAATCCAAATGGAAGTTCAGATAGCTAAGTCCAAAGGGAAGTCTAGCCATCACTATTATTTTGAATTAGTGGATGAAGGAGACAAGTAGTAATGCATTTGGGATGAACACCAATGTGAGAAAATAACACATCATTCAATGAGAGTTGCAGATGTCAATTGATTTTAGAACATCCCTTTCCCCTAGAATGTTCCCTGTAACACAGTCTTGCCTGTGTTACATCTTTGACAGCTGTCTCTCAGGCAAGGGTGAAATGTAACAAAGGACCAGACAATTTGTTACAGTTTGTAGACAGATGGGATGTGAGGCAGGCACACAGATGGAAGAATTGATGCAGCTGTGCAAGAATAGAATCAATGAAAAAAAAATTACAAAATAAGTGCCTACTTGTTGTGGTTGATGAAGATGATTTGAATTTATTGAATTTATTTATTTGCTGAATTTATACGGCCGCTTATCTTACAAGTGACTCTGGGAGATGTATAACAGAGATAAAAATCTGTCTATCTGTCTATCTATCTATCTATCTATCTATCTATCTATCTATCTATCTATCTATCTATCTATCTATCTATCTAAAATTGTTATGGCTGGTTGCACAGTCAGCAAGATCTTTGGACCAGATTTGGCACTTTTATCCACCAACTGTTATTATGATTGATTATATAATCAGCCAGATGTTCAGACTGGATTTGGCATTTTTGTCCATCTATCGAGTTCTTCCCAAGGACCTGTGGATGTTCGATGCTCTTAGAGGTATCGTGGCAGAATGTAAGCTGTCCCAAGTAAAGTTGCCTTTTGCAATTGACTGATAGTGATTTTGTTGACTGCAATTGACTGATAGTGATAGTGCTCTAGTTTTCTGGTCTTCCACAAGGGCTTCAAAACCTGTCAACGTGGAACCCCAATGGGTCCATGCTATGTTAGATATCATTGGTTGAATGAGACACAAAAGCTTCTCCCCAGTACCTTCCATGCTGTTGGTTGTAAAACTTTATTTAATTGTTAACTCTTAATGTTTTTAGATTTATGCTTTATGCCATTGAATACTAAATAGTAAGATGGGGAGCATATTAATTGAATAAATAAATAAATTTAATGCAGTTTTCTTCCAAGAGTTCAAGACAGTGTACAGAGCAATTTGTTCCTGTAATTCCCCTCCCCCAACGGCAATCTTCTGAGATAAATTTGAGTGAGTGATTAGTACCTATTGATGCCTCAGACTGGATTTGAACATGGGTTTCCTCATGATTAATCTAAGTGTAAGGTTTTCACGAATCCAAAATGACCAGCAGCTTTAGAGACATGAGCTTGCTGTAATATTTGGTTTCTCAGCTTCGCTGGCACATATAATTTGGCCCCCACCCATGCCAATGCATCTCTAACCGTACAGTTATTTGAGTGAGCAAGGAACCAATCATCAAGTTTTAGAGCATCTCTTAACTGTGTAATCAAATCATTTGATAAATCAACCTCCTTCTTTTTCTGGGCTCTGGTAACCACTGGAGCTGCCAACTGTTTTGTTGGGACAATCAGTTGTACCACTTCTTGGCGAGCACTATTATATTGAGATTATCTAGATAAAGCATCCACCATGAAGTTCTTTCCCCCTGGAATGTACTTCAATGAAAAATTAAAGCGCTTAAAGTACGGCGCCCAGCGAACTTGCTTGGGAGACAGCTTCCGAGGCATTTTCAAAGCCTCCAAATTTTTATGATCCGTCCACACCTCAAATGGGTGTTTTGCCCCTTCTAAGAAATGCCTCCAGGTTAACAGAGTCCAACGAACTGCAAAAGCTTCTTTTTCCCAGATGGCCCATCTCCTTTCAGTTTCAATTCATTTACGGGAAGTATATGCAGACAGTTGTAGAGTCCCCATCTCGTTTGCTTGTAGTAACACCGCCCCGACTGCTACGTCACTTGCATCAGTTTGGATTACAAAAGGAGCGTCCATGTCTGGGTGCTTGAGTACTGGTTCAGCAGCAAACAGTTGTTTCAGCTTCTCAAAAGCGGCTTGACATTCCATTGACCACTCCAGGGGTTTACTAGGCTTCGGTTTCATCTCCCCTTTGGTTTTTAGGAGATTTGTGATAGGCATTGCGATCTTCGCAAAAGCAGGGATAAATTGACGGTAAAAATGAGCAAATCCCAAGAAACTTTGAAGTTTTTTTCTGGTGCGGGGAGGGGCCCATTCCAAAATGGCACGAACCTTCCCCGGATCCATTTCTATGCCATCATGTGAGATGCGATAACCTAAATAGTCAATTTTTTCCTGGTGGAATTCACACTTGGACAACTTTGCATACAGCTCAGCAGCTCAAAGTTTTTCCAGAACTGACCGCACTAGTTTCACATGTTCATCACGAGTCTCCGTGTAGATAAGAATATCATCAAGATAAACCAACACCCCTTTGTATAGATGTTCATGCAACACCTCATTGATCATTTGCATGAATACTGCAGGGGCCCCCTGTAGGCCAAATGGAAGAACATTGAATTGGAAACAACCCATTGGGCAGTTAAAAGCAGTTTTCCATTCATCCCCTTCCTTAATTGAACCCAGTAGTATGCTTCTCTGAAGTCAAGTTTTGTAAAAAAATTCCCTTTGGCCAAGTGGCCCAACATATCCTTCATCAAAGGAAGGGGGTACACGTTCTCCACTGAAATAGCGTTCAGGTTTCTGTAGTCAACACATAAACGAAGGGAGCCATCTTTCTTTTCACGGAACAATACTGGGGCTGCTACCCGGGGTCTAGCGGGTTGGATGAAACCACGTTCCAAATTCTTATCGATACATGACTGCAGCTCTTCTAGCTCCTGCGGTGTCATCGAGTACAGTTTTGGTTTTGGGAGTTTCACCCCGGGTAAAATTTCAATACTAAAATTTCAATACTGCAATCTGTTGAACGATGGGGGGGAAGCTCATCCAAGGCCTTTTCACTGAATACCTCCTTTAAGTCCCAATATTCCTCCGGAATTTTCTCCTCCCCCTTA
Organism: Notechis scutatus; assembly: GCF_049901735.1. NCBI lineage: Eukaryota > Metazoa > Chordata > Lepidosauria > Squamata > Elapidae > Notechis > Notechis scutatus. The sequence continues at coordinate 192,068,512 of NC_142011.1, forward strand.
AGGTTCTTGGTGCCAGTGGAGGCCAGTTCAGTGGGATTCTTGAGTTTCAGTTGAGATTGCCCCTCCCCTTCTGGGCGCTGGTCAGTACATATGCGCAATGACCCTCTCCTCCAATCAACATGGGGGTTCCATTTCCGGAGCCAGGGCAACCCCAGTATTAGGGGCCGCTCCATCCCAGGAGCCACAATAAAACACAAAGTCTCTCTATGCTTCCCCATCGTCATTTTTATTGGTTCTGTTATGAAATGTGCAGGGCCACCCTCAGCTACCGATCCATCCAATTGGCAAAAGGCTATGGGCGTTTTCAAAGTCTTTAGTGTTAAGCCCATTTTCTCCACTACCTCCGGACTGATTACACACCTTGTGCACCCAGAGTCTAACAAGGCCAGCATTTCCCCTTTGGCTCCCGATGTGGGTACCCTTAATCTCACTGGAATGGTCATAGGGCCCTTATTTGGACTTACCAGTGAGTCGTCTTCCAATTTGGATTCACTCTCTTCAGAAGAGGTTGGAGTTCCCAGCTCCTTTCCTTACGGAGGGGCGATCTCTACAACCTCCTCTGCTTTAAGCACCATTTCACAAGGCTTTGCTGGTTTTTTTTTCAGGTTTTCTTCCTCCTCCTTGCGGCCTCTTTGATTCTAGCTTGGCACGGCAATCTGCATCCCGGTGACCTTCCTTCCCACATCGGAAGCAAGCAGTGGTCTTGGGTTTTACCTCCATCCCTCCCTTTTGAGGTTTTAAGGCTTCTCGAGGGCTGGTGGGAGAGGACTTGCTCCAACCAAAACCCCCCAGCATCTGTTTCGGGTCAGATCAATTTCCACCTCTGCTGCCAGCACGTACCACAGCTGCAGCTCACTGGGGTCTCTTCTGGCAATACAGCTTTGATATACATCTTCATTCAACCCATCTTTAAAAGCTTCTATCAGGGCTCCCTGGGACCAGCCTCGAATGTGACATGCCAGCTCTCTAAATTCCTGGGTGTAGTCAGCCACTGATCTCCGCCCCTGATTTATGGTCTTCATCCTAATTCTGGCCTTACGTTCAGCAAGTGGTCTTCAAACCTGGCCCGCAGCGCAGTCATGAACAGGTCATAATTCATCAGCTGAGGGGGGCATTATCATTATGCAAAGTCATCATCCACTTTGCAGCTGTTCCCTCCAGAGCCCTGGTAACACATCTAACTTTGGCTGCTTCTGAGGAAAAATCCCCTCCATATTCATCCATATGGCTCCAGACTTGTGCCAGGAAGAATCCTAACTCCTTGGGATTCCCCCCCATATTTTACTTCCAATGGAGGCACCTTTGGAGTTCTACGTCTTCTGGCAATTACTCCTCCCGCTGGGCCCCCCTGGGCTGCTGCTGCCTGTTGCGCTAGCCCAGGTTGATTTATGGGGGTGGCTGCTCTGATTCTTCTGGCTGGGGCTACCTCCCCCTCCTCTCCCTCATACCTTTGATCAGTTTGAGGTTCTCCGATAGCTTCATTTAGAAGATGCATGGCTTGAGTTAGTAAAAAATTCTTTCTTTCCTTCTCTTGCCATGGCTCTTCTCTTCCACGCCGATGGGTAGTGGTCACTCCTGGAGGAGGCTTTTCCTCAGGATGCTTCCAACCGACTCCCAGGGACCATTTGGGTTTTACAGCTGGTTTTTCCCCAAGATTTAGTTCTGCTAACAAGTCGGCTTCCCCTGCTTCCTCTAGCAGCAGAGAATCTTGTCCTCCAGTTGCTCCCAGGTCTTCTTGGTCACTGGCTGGATTTGACATTATGTTCAGACCCCCTCGGAAGAAAATTTATTAATTCTCTGGGTGGGCTGGTAATGTGGAGATTCAGAATAATGTCAGCTGGTGCTCCATTCAAAATCCAAGAAAGAAATACTTAGACTCTTTTAATCAGAGAAAAGATATCTTTTACTGGGAATCAAGTGGTAGCAACAAAAGAATTCTGAATCTGAGAAAATGGGTGCGTAAATCACACATACAAAGTAATGGCAACGTTCCCACCCCCAATAGTTCAATTGGCTCATCCAATTAAAAGTTGTGTAGATCATCATGTGGGCATCTCCAGGTGGTGATGAGGCTTCTGTCCATTGACCTTGACATAGTTTGATAAAGGGTTGCAGCTGCGCATAGCATAGGATAGAAACCTAAGCAAGAATGTACCCCCCCCGTTTATACAGTTCTGCTTTGTAACACCTCCAGCTCACTTCCCACAACCATTCCCCGTCCCCCCCATTACTTATGACAGCCGAAAGATGCAAAGCAAAGGGAGAAAATCTTGAAGGCTGACTCTCTCTTTCACTCTTTCCTCATATAATTTCAATATAGTCATTTTTAGGACTGCAACCTGGTTAAAGTACTTTAATTGATTTATCTGATTATTTTTAGCTGTTTACTCTGCTAATTAAATGAATGTGTTCATAATATGAATACTTTTGCAAAGCAATACTAAGAAGCAAGAATATTTCTCTTCTTCTTCTTCTTCTTCTTCTTCTTCTTCTTCTTCTTCTTCTTCTTCTTCTTCTTCTTCTTCTTCTTCTTCTTCTTCTTCTTCTTCTTCTTCTTCTTCTCCTTCTCCTCCTCCTCCTCTTTTTCCTCCTCCTCCTCTCCCCCCTCCTCCCTCTTCCTCCTTTCTTCTCCTTCTCCTTCTCTATGGGTCGTAGAGCTGGGCTGCAATGATCAAGATGACCACTAGATAACAAGTTTAGAATGTACTGTGTCTTCTTACCATCTAAATGGTAGTCTGCATCATAGTTTTGTATAACCCTAATGATATTCCATAGACCAACATCCTCTTATTAAATTTATGTGAATGATAAAAAGAATGTTTCTTATTAATTAATTTTATGACATCAAGTTGTTGTTGATTCTTAGTGACCACATAGTTAGACTTTTCTTCATGACAATGTGTCTCTAATCTGGTTTTTCAGGTCTTCCAAGGCACTCATCACAACTGTAATTGATTCCATCCAGCTTGCTGCTGGTTGTCCTCTTCTCTTTTTTTTACACCTTTCCAAGCATTAAAGTTTTATTTAGACAGCTAGATCTTTCTTTATAGAATGTTCTGAAGTAGGATAATTTGAGTCCTTTGTTTGATTTGTTTGATGATTCAGTGGTTTGTTTTCTTGGCTGTCCATAGTACTGTCAAGAAACTTCCCCAAAACCAAAGTTCAACAGCATCAATGCTCTTCTTATTTGGCCTCTTCTAGATAAGATATGGAAATATTTTTTCTTGTATTTTTAGAGAAAATCGTAAGGTATTGCTGTTACATCTGAAGAAAAGTGTTAAACCTGTGAAAAAACATCCAAGAAAAGACAAGAGAAAACGATAAGAAATTTATTTGTGGGACATTATGTTGTTGCTTTTGATAGCCCTTTATGGAATTTTTCTTAAGTTTGAATGACAAGGCTTAAAAGTTTTGTTATAGATATGAGATATGAGTTATAGATATGAAATCTAGAGCATCTAGATATCTAGAACAACTTACAAAAAACTTATATTCCCTAATAAATTGGAGAAAGTTTTCTAATTCCATGATAAAGAAGCATAAGATTTTATTTTATTTTCTTCACCCACTGCATTTTTGTTTTAAAGTCTTACTTACAGGCAATGTACATCACTCCAGAAAAGGTAATTCAGAGCAACAATCTGTATAATGCAAGTTTATTTATTTATTTATTTATTTAATTTGATTTGTCAATTGCTTACAAGATAATAGGTATATAAAAACATAGTTATGAATACATGGATACATATAAGAAAAAAAATAAAAAAGAAACAATAGGACAGGGATGGTAGGCACGTTGTTGCGCTTATGCACGTCCCCTACAGACCTCTTAGGGAAGGGGTGAGGTCAATAATAGACAGTCTAAGGTTAAAGTTTTTGGGGTTTGGGGAAGAAACTACAGAGTCAGGTAGAGTATTCCAGACATTGACCACTCTGTTGCTGAAGTCGTATTTCCTGCAATCAAGTTTGGTGCAGTTAACCTTGAGTTTGTATCTATTGTGTGCTCTTGTGTTGTTATGGTTGAAGCTGAAGTATTCATTGACAGGTAGGACATTGCAATGTATGATTTTATATACCATACTTAGATCAGACCGAAGACGGCGTAATTCAAGGTTTTCTAGGTCTAGAATTTCAAGTCTGGTGGCATAAGGTATTCTACAACGAGTAGAGGAGTGGAGAACTCTTCTTGTGAAATATTTCTGGACTTTCTCAACTGTGCTAATATCAGATACGTAATGTGGGTTCCAGACTGATGAGCTGTATTCGAGTATTGGTCTAGCAAATGTTTTGTATGCTCTAGTTAGTAGTGTGATATAACCAGAGAAAAAGCTACGTAGGATTAGGTTAACAACTCTTAATGCCTTTTTGGCTATGTAGTTACAGTGGGCTTTAGCACTTAGATCATTAGAGATGAGTATTCCAAGGTCCTTTACAGAGCTTGGATCATCAACAAGATCTTGAGTATTCAGCTTGTATTTTATTTTCTCATTTTTTTTGCCAATATGTAAGACAGAGCATTTATTTGTTGAGATTTGAAGTTGCCATTTGTTTGACCATTCTGATACATAGTCAAGATCTTTTTGAAGGGTAGCAGTATTGTCTGTGGTATTGAACAGCTTTACATCATCAGCGAAAAGAATGCAGTTGCTCTTAATATGATCACAGAGGTCATCTATGTAGAGTATGAAGAGAGTTGGTCCTAGAACACTGCCTTGGGGGACACCACTATTGACAGGTACAGAATTTGATAGGAGACTCCCAATTTTGACCATTTGTTGTCTGTTTGACAGGAATGCTTCTGTCCAGTTATGCAGGTATCCAGAGATACCGTAAGATTTTAGTTTTAGGAGTAGTTTGTTGTGTACCACTGAATCACAGACTTTATAGAAGTCTATGTAGATTGCGTCTATTATGAGTTATTAATGAGTTTCTATCATATCCATCTAGAGACAGAGTCATTGAAAAACATATAAATATTCAGTATTCCAATAACAACTACATTGTACATAATACTATAATAGAGTTCCAAACTCTATTAGTGAAAGAACCCAAAGGCTTTAGATCTTGGTTGGGGTTATTGTCAACAATGAGGGATGAATTTAACAACACCACAAGAGCCCAAGATCAATTAAAACATCAATTAGAACATTAATCCAAGGATGAGAAACAATGCAAAACAATATTTTAGTACTTAATACAGGAATGTGAGGTTTAAATACTGACCAAAAATATATATATAGTAAGATTTAGATGCTATGTTTGTATATGCTGCAATCACTGAACATCATTGTAACAACATTTATTCCGTATCTTCTGTAAAGCAGCTTAGCTATCTAGGCCTTTTCCTTGAACCTTCTACCACTAAACTCATGAAAGTTTATGTTTCTAGGGAGAAATTTATCACATATTATCCCTATCAGTTGCATCTGCCTTCCAACAACCAATCAAAAAGCAATTCCAAGCTGCTTTCTAAAGGTGAGCTACCTAATTTCGTAGATTGTACCAGAAACGAGAATTTATTATCTGTGAATCCACAGATCTCCATGTGGATTATAATTTGATTAGTTCAGTTAGATCCTATTTTGCATTAGACTGAAAAATAATTAAGAGTTTTCAAAGTATTTTTAGGCATAGGTTGAAAAAGTGATGCAGAGTATAATTAGCATACTGATGCAACCCAATTTTTCAAATTTCATATGGTTTTTCTCTACCATATAAAGAATACAAGGAACCTCATAAAATGAAGGACCAAGGTTCTTCAGTCATCCTTCAGCAACATTTTTTGAGAAGACTCAACCCTCTAAGTCCAGAACGATCATCAAAGCATAATGTTCTACATCAGTCAACTACTCACATGAAAACTACAGTCAATGCTCAATGATAAAAATTAGTAGTTCCTTGATTTGATGAACTATTAGAAGGCTAGGGTTGGGGTGAGTGTTATCAGTGATGTGCAATTTTATGTAATTTGTGCTTACATAAATTTATGTAATTATTTCATTTGCATAACTGATATGAAAGGCATCATTTGTGGTACAAATCATATAAAAATCCATTTTTGATTTGAAAATCAATTTGAAATCTGCAAAGCCCAGATCCATTAAACTGAGTCTTTACTATGGGTCTCTTCTCAATTTAGATCATCCGCCAATGCTGATCAAGGCTGCTTCTATCCACAGGCTAGGTCTGAAACCACAATGGCAAAGGCTGCGACCAGCTGACCTGTGTCTCCAGACAGTCTGGCTTTTGTATGCTAACTGTTGATGACTATTTCAATGTCTCTCATAAGGTTCTGTATCTTAAAAGTAGACCATTCCATTGTAGATGTATCTTCTGTTAAGCATTGCCAACTAGTTACACTGATAGTTTTAGATAGTCCAAATTAGGGGTGGTGGTGGTGGGGAGGAGTGTGTTGTTTGAATTTGCAGACTGTCTTACATTTCCAGTCCTTCCAGAAACAAAGTAGGTCAAGAAACCTCTCCAGATTGATATTTTCTCTTAATAGACTTTTGGTTAGTCACATGCTGTTATACCATTTCCACTTGTACACTGTGTTCTTCTTAATCATAAATGTATGTTTCCCATCACCACAAAAGACTTCACATGGCTCAAAGGAAATCTTTCTTCAAAGGGTTTAAAATGTCAAAGAGAAGCCCACCCGAATCTGAGAAGTAACCGTAGCTTGGGGGAATTCTTTCCTTAACTCATCCATAGTAGAAGAATACTAGCCAATTGAAGTGGCTTCTCTCACACCACATCTGAATAGGCTTTTGGACTCTTTTTTTCTTCTTCTTCTCCAGATAGAATATCTGTGTTTTTAAAAGATATTTATGAATATCATTCAAATCTGTATCTCACTGCAAGCAGAGAAATAACTTTACACTGGTTCAAGGAAGATGGGAAAACCAGGGTGAATAAATCTTTCTTTTGTACACTGTTAAAAAAGGGCTAGACCATTATTGACTTCTGTTTACCAGATCCAGGAAAAAAAAGCCTTCTTGAGCAAGAAACGGGAGCTTTTCTGCTTTTACAACTTGTCCATACAATTTATTTATTTCCTGGAAATCATAGGAATTAGTTCTTTGCAGTCAGAAGCTAAGGCTTAAATAACATTTAACTGAACATTATTATAGATACCATAACTGAATAAAATAATTGAAAGTTTTTTTTAAAAAAAAGGTGTTTTAGATGCCTATTTACTTAAAGCAGCCATGTTCTTTTTAAGGCTTCTTTACAAGGCTTAAAATAGATGCATTTTCTTTAACATGTCGGCTAATTAAAATGACTCTTAAAGCAGTGCCTTCTGTTTTTGTAGATTTAAGCTTCCAATTAAGTAGGTAGAAAACTTTATAAACCTTCTATCCCACCTTAGAGGCTTTTAAATTAAAGAACCTGAATTAGACACCCTTTTAAGAAAGAGGACAGTTCAAAAAGTGAAAATGCTTGGTTACTTCCTGGGAAAAACCATTTGTCTTTTTAGTCCAGGGGTGTCAAAGTTGTGGCCCAAGGGCCAGATGCTTCATACACTGGGCACTCCCACTCCCATTTTTGCAAAGGGGGGAAAAGTCACAATACATCACATGATGACAGTGTGACACCGCAACAACCCTGTGTTGACACCCCTGTTTTAGTCCATCATTGCCTAATATCAGATTTTCCATTACCAGTTATCAAATACTTTAAATGAAAACAGTGCATGGAACTTGTATTTTCTAGGTGCAATGTGGGTGCTTTACTATTATGCTTTGATCATAACTTTTTGTTGGTTTCCTCCAGGCTCAGGAAGATTGGTGCTAAGGTGCAGACTGTGTGTTCCCTCAGATCTTCACCCTACATTCCAGTGAAGCTTCCTCAATGCAGCTATCTTGTTGAAACACAGAATGAAATGTCTGCAGAGAATGTGCTCTGCACTTTGATCTTGATCTCTTTGAGCTGGAGGACAATTCAAGGTTTTGGTGGCAAAACATATCTATGGCAAACTAGCCTCTTTTTGAGCGGTAGTTGCTTGCCTGTTAATGAGGAACATTGTTTTAATGATGAATCTTAGTATGAGCAGATTTCTTAATTCTTAAGGGTGTTCAGATGCTAAACAGAAGAAATTTTAAAAGACTCATTAGACCATGGAAAGATTTGATGCTCTAAGCCAAGGGTGTCAAACTTGTGATGACACATCATTGTCATGTAATGCAGGGATCCCCAACCTTTTCGACGCCGCGGCCCGGTTCCGGCGTCAGCTGGGCGCCGCGGCCCGGTTCCGGCGTCAGCTGGGCGCCGCCATCTTTTGCAAATCACTTCCGTGGCGTCACGGGATTTTCGTCGGCGGCGCCAGCGCTTCTGGTGAGCTTTTCGGGTAGAAATGGCTTTCTACCCGGAAAAGCTCACCAAGCGCTAGCGCCGCCATCTTTTTGACGAAAAATTGCTTTTTTACCAAAAAGATGGCGGCGCCCAGCAACCAGCGGCCCGGTAAGGCTTGTTCCGCGGCCCGGTACCGGTCCGCGGCCCGGCGGTTGGGGACCCCTGATGTAATGTATCACAATTTTTCTCCCTTCACTAAACTGGGGGTGGGCATGGCCAGTGCATGATGCATCTGGACTGTGGCTGCAAGTTTGAAAGCCCTGCTCTAAGCAGACCATCATGAATTAATTTGGGGTGGGAAGTGGGGATGAGGAGAGTATGGTTTTTACTCAAAAAGTTTCAGGACAGATTAACCCATAAATGTTGGAGATGAAAGCCTAACCCCAAGAAAAAAGGCATGGGTGATTTATCCCAGTAAGTCCAATCATTCTGGAGAAGTCTTGAGGTTCTTTGTTTATATATTGACTTATTAAAGATCTGAGACATATTTTTCACAGATTGTGCTGACATAGTGATCCTATGGTTTAAACCTTATTGGTATTATTTCTTGGAATCACGCACCAACATGACTCAGAATTGGCACAAAAAAATGGGGTGAGGTAGCATGCCAACATATTTTACTAAAGGTTAATTGATATAAATGTAAAGCGGAATTGTTGTTGTTACTACCATGTTTCTCACAAAATAAGGCCAGGCCTTATTTTTTTTTTGAGCCCCGAAAAAATGGCTAGGACGTCTTTTGGGGGGTGAATTAATTCCCCCCCCCCCTGTGCACCAGCGCTGTCTCCAACAACAGCATCTGAGTCGCTCACTCTTTTCCCCTGTCCCCGTAACAACAGGAAAAAAAATATTTTGAGGTACCTGGGACCGCTGCGTGCTGCATTTTGGTTTAATCCCGAGCAGCTGGGTGGTCGTGAGAAGAGCCAAGCGAGTGTCTCTGCTGCTGCTACCCTTGGTGCTCCAGCCTCAGGCTCTACAAGTTTGCAAAAGTCCCGGTGCGCAGCCCGTTCCTGCATTCCAAGCGCCCAGGCCAAGCTGCAGTTGTCCCTCTCTCACCAGCGCCATCTCCAATAACAGCAGCAACAGCGGCAGCAGAGGCGGGAACCATGGAAGCATTTCAGCCACTTCTCGGGTGGGGGAGCCGCCTCCGTAACTTCCACAGTTCCCGCCGCTGCTGCTGCTGTTGTTGGAGATGGCGCTGGCGAGAGAGGGACAGCTGCAGCTCGGCCTGGGTGCTTGGAATGCAGGAATGGGCTGTGTACCGGGACTTTTGCAAACTTGCAGAGCCCGAGGCTGGAGCACCAAGGGTAGCAGCAGCAGAGAGGCTCGCTCGGCTCTTCTCATGCTCACCCAGCCACTCGGGATTAAACCAAAACGCAGCACGCAGCGGTCCCAGGTACCTCAAAATGTTTTTTTTTCCTGTTGTTACGGGGACCGGGGAAAAGCGTGAGCGACTCAGATGCTGTTGTTGGAGACGGCACTGGTGAGAGAGGCGCCAGTACTGGTGGGAACTGTGGAAGCTACGGAGGCCTGAGAAGTACCTGAAATACTGCCAGACATCCACGCCGACGCCGCCCGCCTGCTGACCTGGTAAGGGAGGGGTAAGGGAGCCCTCTGTGCTCCACCATGATTGGCTGTTAGGAGCGGCTGATGGTGAGGCGTAGCTGACCGCAGGGCATTCCTAATGGCAAGTTCCCCCCCGCCTCCCCCCCAATTTTGCATGTTTTAAACTAGGCCTAAATTTGGGGGGAGGGGCTTAATTTCATTTTATGCCTAGAAAACATGCTGGGTCTTCCTATTGGGGGGGGGGTTGTATTGTTGGAGAAACAGGGTATATAGAAAGCTTCCCGCTGTTGTGTTATAAGCATAAACCAAATTGAGAAGAGATGTGGATAATTCCATTTTTTAATTTACTAATATATAGAACACCAGATACTGATTTGTTACTTGTAGATGAATTATTTATACCTGGCATTTAAGAAGACAAGGTACCAAATAAGAGTTATGACTTATTGTTGTTGTTGTATGTCGATTGAAAAAATATACTATGTTTTTGTTTATATGCTCAAAATATGCTCATTATGAGTCTTTGCTCTTTGCCTGGCCTGCACAAGTTTATTGCCTGTATCCTTAACATCATATAAACCAGTTCTCTCCATATTGGAAAAAATACTGTCCAATATGATTTCAAGTGCCATTGGCAGACAATACTACAACTCTGACACTCTGCAAAAACTCAATAATTTCTGAGTCTTACTGGAATTTTCTTAAATGTCACAGTGATGGACAATGGACAATATTTGGTCAAATAAAGCTGTCCAAGCTCAAGTGACCAAATCATCAAAGCAGGTAAGATGAGGCAATTAAAAGTACACCATAAATACTTTGCAAATATATCTATATAATGTGTAAAGAGAGATGGGAAATTGGGCATTCCAAGGAGTATAGAATAATGGAAGAAAGGTTCAGAGCTAGTAGATTACATCTAGTTTTAGAGATTTTATGCTATGAATTCTCATGGGGTTTTATATTGTGGATTTCAATACTATAAGGTGTGTAGAGTCACTATGTGCAGTTGGGTGGCCATGTACATTTGTTTAATAAAAATAAATAGAGATGAAGCTCTGCATAGACCTGAATTCCTAGGATGGTACTATTATCACCGGGATTCCTTGATATCTGAAGGTATCTGGCTGTCTTTATTGCTATTCATATCTTTTATATTCATATTCGCATCTTTAAGAAACTTGAGTCAGTTGTTCATTTCTTGTATTCAGTCATCCTACTTGTAGCTTCAAGGCAAAATAGGTATCAGTCTTTATTTCCCAAAGTGAGAAGTTCAGGGACATGTCCAGAATTGACCACTAAGTCAATTTCCTTTTAGCAGGACATCATTATACAATAACTATAGATGTAAATAAAATGGAACACAACCCTTCTGAGATCTAAAAGGTATAGTTGTTCGGAGGCTATACTGTTCCTAAAATGGCAACTGTGCCTCAGTGGCCACTTTTGGCAACATGATATTCATGCATATCTAGAAAACTTGCTCAACAAGCTGGGCCCAGCTAATCCCCAGTGAAATCAAACTGTACTGCCATCAGTTCCTTTGAAGCAAATGTTAAATTTGCATTAATGTACAGCAGAAAGGACAGCATGTGAACATAATCTGTCAGCAGGAGCTGAAAGGAGCAGCCTAATTGGAGCCTAGGTGTTGTCAATGTGTGATAATTTATCAAAATGGCATCATCTTTTTCTCATGAAAGTTAATATAGGTTTAGAAAAGGAAATATTTTTGAAAATTAAACTGTTTACTGGATTCAAAATTTCATAAAATCATTTGGCGGATGAAGCTGTATTATAGAAATATACTTTTTTAAATTAGTCAGTCATACTACATACAATCTTGTTAAAAATACAATTTAAAAAAAGCTTTGATATTCTATGAAAAACTTGATATTAGGTTTAGGTTTAGATTTGCATAGATGAGAGCCAAGATGAACCCCTACTCTGCCGTGAAGTTTACTGAAGATTAAAAGTCCACACACTTTTGATCATTTCAGTTTCTTTCAAAGAAAGTGAATTACAATCATAGCAATGTAGAATGAAAAGGGACACATTATGTCTAATGTCTTGTATAGGAATCTAAAACATCTAGGATACCTAATCACCTAGCCTCTGTTCAAACACCACCAATAATGGGAGCCCATGATGCTCTGAGTGTTTGGTTCCAATATTGGTTTCTTCTGAGTTCATGTACCTGAGAGCAGATTCTCCTAGTGATTACGGGACTAGTAAGTAATTTGTAACCAAAAACCAGGTAGAGGCTAGCCTATTGTCTCAGAAATGAAAAGTGCTCTCCCCACTTCACGGCAAATGTATGAGAAAGAAAACTAGAACCAAATAGTTTAAACAATAAACAAGGCACATTCGAGAGCACATTTGTGTGTTGAAATTCTTGTTCTATTTTTTTCCTTAATAATTCTTACCAACCAAAGTTCAGAGAGTCATGTTCCTTGGTGGTTTGTTGTCAGCTCTGAGTGCCACTAGCAAGTTCTGATAGCTTTGAGTACCCAGATTCATGTTAATTGTCAGCTCCTCCTCAAAGCTGGGGAAAAAAAGATTAGTGGTGCCAGACACAAAATGACACTCCTGAAATTTTCTGCACACCCAAAGCATGAAAAGTGACATTCTGACACAGAGTACAAACAGAATAAGTCCTAAGTGCTGAGATGCTCTGCACTTTAAAAGTTGGTGATTGTGAGGGGTTGTTGGGGAGGTGGAGACAATATGAACTGAGTCATTAAGTGTCTCCACTTCTCCACCTCAGAAGATTGATGCTGTTTGGACAAGTTTTTCTACTAGGACAATCTACAGTAATTTGCTATCGCACAAAGACAATATCCCAAGGGTTTCGCCTCTGTTATGGGTGATGTTTGTCTTGTCTGATTTGTTTTTAAGATGTTTGAATACTTTTAGCAGTTGCTTTTACATTTTATTCTTTTACTAGAAAGCTCTGTTATTTTTATCTTGCCGGTAATTGTTTCAGAATATTTTAAAAACATAGAAAACTGATGGCAAAAAAAGACCCAGTAGTCCATCAAGTCTGCTCTTTGAATTACTCACTTGTTCGTTTCTGTTTTCTTTTTAATTTATTTATTATTTTAAATTATTAATTAATTTTATTAGATTATTATTTTTGTTCATTTAAAAAAAAGACAGATGATAGACATGTTTATCCATGTTTAAACTCAGTTACCAATGATTGACTAACTATCTTTCCTGAAAGTTGATTCCAGGTTTCCATTACTCCTTTTTTAAAGTAATACTTTCTAACATTACTTTTGAACTTTCTTCCTGTCAGGTTGAGATTATACCTAATGTTTATTCTTAATTTTTGTAAATTAAGTTGAGGCTGGTCATAGAAAAAGGAGGAATATGGTCCTGGACAATACAAAGCAAAGATTGTGCAAAACTAAGAAATATATAGGTATAAATAAAAGCATTATCTCAAAATTATTTTTACCTGTTTTAATTATGTTGGAGAAACAATTTTGCAGTAATAATCTCTGGAAAAGTTAGCAAAGATATTAAAAAGGAGTTTTTTTCTGAATCTCCACATAAAACACATCTAATCAAAAATAAAATTTTCAGTACAAAAGAATTGTCAGTGTACGTATGTTTGTGTATATACAGTATTTTAATCTACTAGCTCTTCAGAAAGGGAAACAACTGAAAAGCAATGTGATATAGAGTTACAGAAAGAGTCAGAAATTTGAAACCTTTCATATCCTTTGAATTGTAATTCCCCAAATCCCTAATATTGGCCATACTAGTGCAGGTCAATGAGTGTTGAAGCTGAAAACTTGAGAGCTCTCTATTTCTGAGAATTACATTATCTCAGGGGGATTTTATTCAGAGTTTCTGATTAGTGATGAAGCTTATTGATAAAAAAAATGTTAACCTTTTAACTTTGCAATGCTGTTGCAAGGATAGATGGGCCAAGAATAAACCATGTTTGATTCCCCACTCCTATTTAATCTGCTCAAAGTTCCTCATTTGGTTTGATGTCCTTTGGCCATAGTTATGTCTATTTTTTCAAACAAATTATACGAATTGAGATGGATAGAAAATACTTTGGCTGATTGTACCACAGCAAACGTTTTTCAGGTACAACAAAGTTTCAACATACATTGGGAACATAAGTATGCTTTTTTGGATGTAATCTCCCATTAAATCAATGGCTGTCCTGGGGGGAGTAAAGACACTCTAACTGTCACGATCTTCGAAACATAAAAATCTAGGACTGAGCCACAGAAGTGCTTCTAATTATGCTTCTCCTGAATAAAATCCTGCAAGAAGATATATATGCAAACAAGTGAGGAATTTCATCTTTAACTCATTAATTTTCTATGAAGAAACCACATGGTTATACATTAAAAACAGAGCTTTATCATTCAGTACAGACTGTCTTCTCATTTACTTATTTTCTGAATAAAAACAGACAGCATTTTGTATTTGTTCTGATTTTAATAATGTAATAAAGCTGGGGTAAAAAAATAAAAATAACTTGAAATCAATAGGAAAATGTAGAGAATAAAACCAGGCTCTAGCAGATTATGTCTATGGGTGTATATATACTGTATACACACATGAGATTTTTCAATTGATCTCATGTGAATCTTGTTAAGTCTGCAGATGGGCACTTTTTATTCTTTTTGTGCTAATATTTTCTTCTATATTTCTTTTAACATTCTTCCACAATAATGTTAAAATAATTCCCGCCCCCTAAGAATAGTCAATGTGAAATTTGTGTAGGGTTCTGGAGTACTTATTTTGTTTGCCAAGTAGTTGGTAACTATGGGGGGTTTGCCTCTTAAAGTTACTGATCTGGTTTTACTCACAGTTGAATGGATGAACTGACATTTAGAAGGGCAAGTAAGTAAAAGAGTTTTCTGTGTTGTGTTGGATTAGTAAAGTCTTTTTCACATGTGTGAGTGTTCACTTGATCTGCAGTAAAGAAATAAAATCAATAGCCCATCTATGTGTGAACATGTTCAAATGGAAGATTGACATTTTAGGTTGGATAGCATAGGTAAGCTATCTCATCTGGAATTTTTTTTCATACACACCTTTTCTCTTTTTAAGTAAGAATAACTTGTGCAATCCACTTTCTATTACAAAGAATTTTCCTTGCTTCCAGTTGTTCAAGATCTTAGATGTAGATGGCTGTAACTAGAATGATTAACAGGTTACAAGGAAAACACAACACTCAGCAACTCTTATGTGTTTCAGTGGTACATATCTCCCTGTAGATCATTAATTGGATTCAGCATTTCAGGATTGTATTATCAAATTGTAGAACCTAGACTGACTATGGTGATTACAGTCTTAACACTAGCATTTTGCAGACGTTGTAGACTTAGATGTTCCCATTATATATGGAAAATGAACTAGGCTAATTGCATTAAGAGCTGAGAATGTGGAAAATTTATTAGTAATATATATAGCTGCAAAGAATAGATTTCAACTGGGAGTAGAAGGTTGTTGGAAGTGGAGAATCATCCATAATGTCATCATATGTTGGGTAAAATAATCAGGGTAATGAAAAAGTTAAGCCCTTGAAGCATAGCTGAAAGTTTGGACTAGGACAAAATGTTAGAGCAGTTCTACCTTTATAACACTGCTTCTCAACCTTGGCAATTTTAAACTGCATGGGCTTCAATTCCCAGAACTCCTCAACCAAAATTGCTGATTGGGGAATTCTGGGAGCTGGAGTCTATAAGTTTTAAAGTTGCCAAAATTGAGAAACACTGCTTTAGAATGATGCTTAGATTATTTTTTTTACTGATGCAGTTTCTAAAATCAAAGTCCACAATGTTGTGTTTGTACATGATAATGATTTTTTCAAAACGAAGTGTTTTATGGATCTCCCTTAATTTGATGATAAGGAAGTTCATGGCCATAAAAACAGACCATCAAGAGAGACTGAGACAAAATAAGTAAACAAATGCATACGATTGAAGAGGTGATATCTAGTAAAAAAAAGAGAGTAATGATTAATGTTCTTGTTGTCAGATTAATGACTGCTAACAAGTAGATAAGGTCTCTATTCTTTCATTCTTATATAATTAACTGCTTGATGGTTTCTTGAGACTCGGTGCAGAAATAGTAAAATGTACGTGGGTGGTAAAACGTCTATGTCTCTTCGAAGCTAAATGTTGACTCACATTGTACGGCTCCTTCTGTACATGAATAGTTTAATTGTTCCTTGCATAGATTATCCAGCATGACCTGCACTGCATAATCACAGATGCAGCTACCAGTCAATTCCTTGATGGCAACAGATGAAAGCAATGGTGCTGAAATAGTCTGTACCTGTGAATGCCAAATTCATATGTTAGATTACAGCATGGAGGGCCTAAGGGTTCTTATGAGTGAAAATCCAGGCATCTCATGTGAACCAGCCTTAAGGAATTTTACAAGGAGAAGAAATAAAAATAGAGACAATCCATAGCTGACTGTTGGAATGTATACTTTCTATGTTTTTATGACAAGACAGTTCTTTTCTAGCTAAAGAAAGCCAGAGTGGGTAGTTAGCTGTGTCTCCACATGTCTGATGCTTCTGCCTTCAGGATCACCAGCTCTCCATTCCAATTGCAACTCTAGTCCTGGTGGTCTTGATATTTATTGCTCCAGGTGGTGGCTTCCTAGTAGCACATGAGCTTACCTGCTATGCAGAGGTGGCTGCTCATCTATAGCATGTGCCTCAAAATTTATTTTGTATTTACCAATAAAGGAGGATGTTTGTAGCTCAGAGTTCAAATGAGGGGTCCTTAGTACTTTCTTTCTTTCTTGCAGATGAGGTAATGAAATGTTTGCAAGAAAACAACCAAACTCAAAGAGTACTAAGGACCTCTCAGTTTTGTATTTTTTTCAACCATTCTCTTTCACTTTGATGAAGTAAAAATGGTTCCACCTTCTCTGGAGAATTCTTCTGATTTATTGAAAGGCAGTCAAGGCAGTCTTAAGCAAATATCACTATTCAATTAACTCTCTTTAATTCCCCATGCCTCAGTTACATGTATGGTATCCTAGAATATTTCCTGATATGCCATTTCAAACCTATAGGCATGGACAGCCAAGGTATTGTTAGCTATGGAGATATGTATTAGATAAAAAACAATATCAGCAATATCTTCTAGCATCTCAGAGCAATAATATAAGCTTCATAATATTGGGATATATTGGAAAATTGAGCAACATGGGTTTGCACAACATTATTTCTAAACAGTTCTTTGATAAATGTGCCTATAGGAGGGAAAGAATGTAGGCCAGCTACCAGTTTCCTGCTAAAACTCATAAACAGGTTTGCTCAATAACAGGAGCATTGCAATCATCCATGGAGTTTAGTGGCTATTTTCACCCACAACTACTGGTTAAGAAAGAGGAGGTGGATACTAGTAGCCAAATGGCTGTAGCCATATGGGAAGATTATTCTTTGAAATTGAAGACAAGGCTTGGTGAAGCTTATTAGCATGGAAAGATGAATCCCATGAACAACCCATATACTACATTAGATTCTAAAAAGTTTGGCTTTGGTGAAGAATGTATGGGGTGGCCATTAAAATAGCCCAAGAAAGGAGGAGATGACCAACAAAAAGAGGAAAGAGAAGAGGGTGATTGTTTAAAGACATATTTAACTAAATAAACACACATCAGTGAATTAGATGTATGTTTACCAGACCTCTAAGGATTCTTCATTTACCCCATGTGCACATCCATATTTTTCTGTCACACTTCGAAATAATTTTTGTCTTGCTTTTTTTTTAAAGAAAGCCCTGGCAGTAACAGCCACCTTCATGGGAAACTGTAATGCACCATCATCAGAAGAAGGAAGAAGGGTCTAAGAGCTCGCTTCAAGGTTTAGCATCTTCAGACCTTTACTTCCAGCCTTCTTGCCACATCAAATGTCTTGGATGTCAGGTATTTTTATTGTTTCCTAGTTTAGTTTCAAGATGGAGGGAGGGAGGGAGGGAGGGAGAGAGAGAGAGAGAGTGCTCTAGCAGATCAGGTAGGTCCAAAACCAAAACAATCTCTACATTGCAGCAAAGAAAGTTCCAAAAATTCACTGGCTTCTAGAGGTCTTCCAGAGTTTTGTAATTCAGGTTTGATAACTGTGAGAGAGGAGAGGTAAACAGAACAGAAAAGACAGAGAAAATGTAACTCTGTCAGAGAATAGAGGTAGATGGATAGTTCTGGAATCAAACTAATTTTGTACTTCGCCTATTCCAATCCTTGGTAGACACTTCTTTAATATTTAACAACTGTCCCCCCTCCCAGTGGTGATTTAGTCCATGTTTTAGGATGTGAAGAGATTCAAACAATGGAAATAGAAGAGTTCACATTTCCACACCCACCCTTCTATTCCCACCAACCTCCAAATTGATCAGAAAATCAGCATTCAGGATGCTTTCTGCCTCTTCATATGAAAGCTCATTGCTAGTTAATTTCTTGCAGCAAGGAGACAAAGGGTCAAAATGTTGAAAATTGTGTTGCGGCATCATAAAGCAAGTCCATGCCTTTTCCATGATGTTGTATGAATGCCCAAATGGACAATATAAGAGACTCAGATGCCATTGATTTCTTATCTCACTCTGGAAGCTTGAGAGGATAAATAGCAGTTCCATCCCATCACTATTGACTACTTCACTATATCTTTTTTGCAGTAGAAAAAATAGCCACCTTGCAAAGGCTTGTCTAAGCTGTTAGATGTCTTGGAGAGTGTCAGAATTGATGGAGATGGTCCACTTCTTCGATTATTAAAATGAGTAGCCATAAGCTAAGAGGAAGTACTCTTTTATGAATTTGTAACTAAAGAATAGAAAGCAAAGTGTAGTAATGAAGAGACAGTTCTCACAATTACATACTGTAAATATTAGTTTAATCCAAGATTCTGCGTTGAGGCCATTCTTATAATTGATGTGTACTTTAGCATGTCTAAAGCTACCAAATATTGATGGCAATAGATTATTTAGTTAAATGAAACAAGGAAAAAGAAAAAGCTAAAGATTGATTGGAAGAAGCCGGAAAAAAGAGGAATAAAATGGTTGAGACTGAGAAAATAGATCTTTTCTGGGATGATCTGTACCTATCTAGCTTTTTAAGTCTTCCAATGGTGTACACATTACTGCTGAAATCACACCCATCCATATGGCTGCTGGTTGCCCTCTTCTCTTTCCTTTTGCCTTACCCAGAATGTAGGATATCTCAAAGGGATCTAAAGTTTCCAGGTGTGACCAAAATGATAATTTGAGCCTGGACATTTGTACCTCAAATAAAAAAAAAAATCTGAATTGATTTGTTTTACACTGATTTCTTTCCTGGTTGCCCATAGTATTTTCACTAATTTTGTCCAACACCAGTGGTGAGAAAGCTGCCAGTTCTAGTGATCTGGTAGCTCTGGTGAACAGTTGGCCCTGCCCATATGTTTTTTGGCTCAGCTGATTTGCGCAGCAGAACGATTGCCACATCTCAGCTGTTTTACTCACCAGCACTGACATAGAAGGTAAGTTTGTAAGCTTAAAATCGGAGGTTTTTGAATGCTATGCGCATGCGCAAAGCACATGTGTGAGTGCGAAGCGTGCTCTCATAGAACCAGTGGTAAAAAAATTTGAATCCCACCAACACCCAGGTTAGAAAGCATCATTTTCTATTTTGCTTCCTTCAAAGTTCAGTTCTGACTTTCATGGAGAATCACAGGGAAAACCATTAGCGACATCATTTCGATCTTTTCAAGATCTTCATTATTATCTTACTAGGTAAACAAATATAAAATAATGCACAATGGGATAAAACCCTAACATCAGATATAATTAATGTTATATGCTATTGGTTCTGAGTTTGAACCACACGGGTGTCAAACTCACATCCTCACATTGTCGTCACATGACGTATCACAACTTCCCCCCCTTCGCTAAAATGAAGGTGGGCGTGGCCATCACATGATGTATCTGCCACAGGTTTTATACCCCTGAACTAGCAGATAGTCTGTTATCTCTGAAGAGCAACCTCAAACAAGTCAATGGACTTGATAATTTTTTAATTTCTAAGAACTATTTTTTTGGGTATTATTATATGCAGTTAAAAGTTTTGGGGTTTCCTGTAAGCCACCTAAAAGTAACCCAATAAAAGGCATGCATGAGCATGTACACATATCGCTTTCCGCATTGTTTGTCTTCCTTTTCTTTCCTTTTTCTATTTCTTAGGAGAAGGAGTAGCAGAACCTGGGAGTGGAATTAAAAGAGGGATCAGCCTAGGATCCCTATGTAGTCACAAATGGACTAAGTCTAACTCCCCTTGAATTGTCTTGACCCTCATCTAATCCTAAGCAAGTGCTGAATGTTACTTGAGAAGATTCTTGTGTAAAGGTTTTTTGACAATCAGTTTAATTGGATTTCATGCGAGGATCTGGTCTTTCAAGCCTGACAGGTTTCTCTGTGTTGAATTTTAAATTGTCAGCTGACCAAGAAACACTCTTTGTCCTTTGCAGTATCATCTATACTGATCGTGCATCAAAATATCATTATGATAACCATTGTGGTCCTGATTTATTCCAAAAGTATCCTATTCCTAATACTACTAGTGAGGCTCATTAGTAAAATATGCCTAGCAAATTAATCTCATTGTGCTCTGAAGACAGAATTTAGGACTGAATCATCACTTCCAAAGTGGGAGGGGGACAATTAGGCAAAGAATCTAGAAAACCATATGAGTTTCAACTTGTAAAGTTTCCATTGGGATCCACCTTCTGGGATAAGGGTGGAGATGGTAGGACAAAGACTATTGGAGGTGTTGATTTTTCCATACATCTTACCATACGTTCTTATTCACCCTGGAGAAAAGGAATGAAAATCCTTGTGCAAGAAATTGGATGAAGGAAAAATATATATGCAAGCCCAGTTAAATGAAGCACATAAATAAGTCTGATACACAGTATTAGTTATACAGGCTTAATTATCAAGCAAATGGTTGCCCTTTTCTGCATGCTGAGTGATATATTACTTTTAAAAATATCTGGGAGGGGAAAAAAAAAGACATCACAAAGTTTTTGAGAGGAAGCATTGTGGCTCTTTTCACTATTATCAAAAGATTTAAAAGTAGCAATCATTCCAATAGGGTATTCTTTGTATAGGAATTTTTATTGCATATATAAATGGAATTATACTAAGGACATCCAATCTATTTCATAGCCAGGTCCACAACTGGAAAAATTGTCATAATGAACATGAGTAGAACTTGTGGAAAGGTTGAAAGTTCCTTAGGAAATCTAGTTTAGTTGTGTTCCTTGCCTGGAAATCTCTGCTCTTCCAGTATCTGTCATAAATATATATACATGGACATAATTTTTTTTTTTAATGGAATGGGATAACACTTGCAGGAATTTAAAATATATGTGAAGGAAATTAACCCAATTGGTGATAGAACATTGGAGCTCTCAAAGCTTTTTATTTTAAAAAAATGCCTGTATCCTTTTAGCTTCTTACCAAAATGAATGAAAATTACAGGAACTCTAGATTGCTGTTCTGACATGAAACATGCCAAATGCAGCTGAAATTGGTGCAAGAGTTTTCAAGTAATATGTCTTTAAAGTCTGTTTTATTAAACAAGGGACCATAATTATTTTCCTTTTAAAAATAGAACGTGATGAAATTTGCAGCAGCAAAAGGGGATCTTAACTTACAAGCTATCTGGATATATTACAAACATCTAGATTGAGGTGATTTGTATAAAAAAAATGAGTACAGGAAGGAATAATGGTGCTCTTTCATGAATGGATTGAAGTTGACTGCCAAGAATAGAAGGTAGGGAGAAATATAACAGAGCAACTCTCTCATATTTTCCATAAAAATATAGTTCTTAACCAACCGTTAAATAAGAGAGCTGAATAATTTCTTTTGCAATTTTTAAAGACTGTTTTGACAAAGAACAGTGATGTGGATAAACTAAATATTATGATTTACCTTCTCTACACTGAATTTCAAGATACTATGTATGGTGAACCGTGATAGGCTGAGTACAAGAATCATCCTGATTTGTAAGGGGATTGGCCAATGATAACCTCTATTTCCCTTTTCCTCCAAAACCCATCCCTTCACACAAAAATGTTTTAAGATTTTTCTAAATCTTTTTGGCCTTTTCTTTAGCACATGTAATACATACAATACTGTACAATACAATACAATACAATACAATACAATACAATACAACACAACACAACACAACACAATACAGACAATACTGCTACCCTTCAAAAAGACCTCGACTATGTATCAGAATGGTCAAATAAATGGCAACTTCAAATCTCAACAAATAAAGGCTCTGTCTTACATATTGGCAAAAAAAATCAGAAAATAAAATACAAGCTGAATAGTCAAGACCTTGTTGAGGGTCTTGTCAAGGACCTTGAAGTTCTCATCTCTAATGATCTAAGTGCTAGAGCCTAACTAATCAAGGAGAGATGCAACCTGGAATTAAGGAGAAACTTCCTAAAAGTGAGAACAATTAATCAATGGGACAGTTTGACTGTTATAGATGCTTCATCACTGGAGGTTTTTAAGAAAAGACTGAACAGCTACTTTTCTGAAATGGTAGAGGGTCTCCCTATGGACTAGAAGACTTCCAAGGTCCCTTCCAACTCTATTTTTCTGTTATTATAACTTTCACACTGTCACAGCAACATTGAAAAAGAATTTCACTTTCCTCCTTATTTATTTTTTTAAAGGTTCAAGATACTTCCATCCCATTTATGAAGCAGTGAGCAAATAGTGTCAATACTGAACCAATATTGCAACAACAAAATTCTCATTCAATGGTCAGCCAATGGCTGACAAAGAACTCTTTCCACATGCTAAGAACAACCTGTTAAGAACCAACAACTATTATTGTTCACCCTTATCAAGTTTATCTAATTATTTGCAATCAGATTGTTGCAATACATTACTACAAAAATCTACATATGCAATTTTATCTTTTAATTGTTGCCCAATTTCTTTGAAGTTCATCTCTATCTGGCTTTGAATTGGCAAAGATTTATATTTAGCATGCACAAACACAAATTTTAAGCTCTTCCCTCCTCCCAAGTAGCTCAAGCATTAACCTTTCCCATCAGAATATCTGTATCAAAGTATTTTGCCACAATATGATGTTCACAATATGATGTTATTTGTTTTTCTAGGCAGTAATTGTAGAATCAAAACCAATAGAACTAAATATATCCATTGCCACCTGCTTGTATTTAAGTTTCTACTCTAAGCAGTGGAAAGTGTAATCCATTGGATTAATAAAAGAAAAGAAGCTCTGAAAAATTATGGAGGAAGCAGAAAGAGAATTTGCTTCCAATAATTTGATATTTATTCTAATATAATAATCAGTTCAATGACTTTCAAAGCAGCATGATCTGACAGTGAAAGACACACAATGAGAAAAAAATATCAACCAATCAACCAATCAACGAACCAAGACCAAAGATACAACCCACTTATAACTTTCAAAAGTAACATGGAAGATGAAAAAATAAGATGATAAACAAACAATTTGAAAAAGGTTAAATATCTATTATGCTTCATATACAAAACTAATTCTATCTATCCATCCATCCATCCATTCAAACAGATGTAAAAGTTGGATTGTCAATTCAGAGATTTCATTCAAAGCTAATTTGATCAAATCTTCAAATCTGGGCTGAGTTCTAAAATTGATTCATATTGGAAGATCAAATGGATCTTAATTGATTGACATGGTTTTAATAACTTCTGTACCGATGCAGAAACATTTTTATCCATTTTAATTCTGAAACCTGTATCAATATGACATGACTAAATCATTATATTTCATTATCAGAACAAAATTAATTGATCCTCGAAATCAGCTTGAGTTGGATTCAGAGGTTTTCTCAAGTGAAATCAGGAGAAAGAGGAGTCAAATTAACAAAGCAGTTTCAAGCTCTATCACTTTTGTATATATGCTATGGCAATTGCACACGTAAGAAGGGGACATAGTTTGCCTCACAATGATTTGATGCTGTTTTCATCAACTCATTTTCATTTTGATCAAAATTTCTAATCTAATGGATGTCTTTAATTGAATCAATTTATTAAATTGTCAATTTGATACAGATTATACATAATAGATACCCATGTGTGTGTGTATGTGTGCACACACACACACACACATCACATCACATACCCATACACAAACACACAAAACACATACACTCTAACATTCATGATACAGACGTAAAAGGTCTGAAGCCCATATAATGCACCGGTAGCGGAGACTTCTTACTGATAAAGGTACAAATCTTAACGATTCCCAGTCTTTATTTTCAGGCTGTGAATTCCACTGTTTATACAGCCTAAAAGGCAAAATGTTTATGATATTTGGCAGATTTTAAGATATGTAATCTAGCTGATGAATTCCAGAAAGTCTCTATATCTTAAAGTTCTCAAGGTTGAGAAACATTGATCTAGATGGATCTTGAAATAACTTATTTGGAGACTCAGTATTAACAGTCTATGTTAATATGTATGTAACTTCCTTAACACAAATATGAAAACCACACAGCTGTGTGTTTAGTTCCTGCATTATTATGAATTAATAATAATAGTTATTAGTATTATGCAGTATTAGTATTACTGTGTGCAGTAAACTCTAGACTGCAATGTCTTTTACATTTGAATACTTCCCCATCTGAAGAACAGAACGCACACCAAACTTTATGAATGTCTTGGAAAATATTCTGAGCTAGACTTCTCAAGAGGCTATTTTAATATGTGTTTACTTCTTTTAATGTATTCAAACATATGATTTTCCACCTGTAGTTTGAAAGGGGTCTAACACAGCAACAGTTTTATCATGAGAGGCTGCTGATCATGGAACTGGGCTCTGAGCCACAATATGTTGCTATCATGGGGAATTTGGTACCTTGTGGAGCAGATGGTTGTTTTTGTTAATCTTTGTGATCCTCAGAGTGATGGAAAAGAGCTTCCACAAATGTTACAGCCATTCAAGAATTCTTTGCATGCATTCAGGGGGGTTTAAACAAAATGGTCATATTCTAAAACACTGAGTATGAGACATGATTGTTAAAACTAACATCTTTGAGACTGTTATTTATTTATTTTAATGTAAGGGTGTGGGCACAATCCACTAAGGCAAGGGTGTCAAACTTGCATCATCATGGCGGCATCATGTGATGTATCAGGACTTTGTTCCCCTTTGCTAAACTGGGCAGGGGCGGCCAGCACATGATACATCTGGGCAGCGGGCTGCATTAAGGGATTCCAGAATTCGTTTGAAAGAAGCATTAGCAAGAGCAATGATACAGAACACATGTGAAAAACTTTAAATGTTTAACAAGTTCTTCTAAAGCAGGCTTCCCCAAATTCTCTTCTCCAAAAGTATTGAATGATGGGCCTCAAAATTGACAGCCAGAACTATAATGGGAAGATGGGGGATATATCCCAAGGCATCTGGGCAGGCAGCCAAAGCTAAAGAGATGGTACATAGGGAGAAAGGTCTAAAGAAGGAATGAGGGTGGGAGTATTGCAGTGGTTCTACTCCTTCCTCTGTGGTTAGTTCCAGTCAGTGTTGGAGTCATGTCTGCAGTCCTTCACTTATGGGGTGCTTCAGAGCTGAGCATTCTTGACTGTCCTCTTTGACACCTATATGAAAATATTGGATGAGGTCATCCATCATTTTGGGATCTGGTATTTGATATCTGATTCCAGGTGCCCCATGATGATGCTTTCAAAATGTCATGCTTTCAAAATCAAGAGGATTAGCATCATAAATATTTTGTGAACTATATTGGTTCGGCAGAATAAGAAATCAGATCAATAAAAATTTGGCTAGATTTTGTCCTTAAGTCCACTAAAAGATAAATACTAAAAGATAAATAAATAAAATCCTTTGGTGCCCTGCCTCAAAGGTGCTTTTTCAAGAGGCAACTGGACTTTCTTTGGGGAATGGAGAATGGAAGGATTTATACTACTTGCAGACAGCCTTTAAAAGACAAAGGACACTCCTTCAAAGACAGCAAAGTTCACGTTTTGGACAGAGACAACCAATGGTTAGAAAGACAGGTCAAAGAGCCCACCTATGTCAAAATTGAATAGCCCTCTCTCAACAGAGGGGAGGGATACGACATCATCTATCTCCAGTCTACAACACTGTCCTTTCAACAGTTTCAAGAAGGCTCCACACCCATTTGCATCAGCTGAGGACACAGATAACCCTACAAGTGCTTCAATGACCCTCTAAAACAGGGGTCTCCAACCATGGCAACTTTAAGACTTGTGGACTTCAACTCCCAGAGTTCCTCAGCCAGCAAAGCTGGCTGAGGAACTCTGGGAGTTGAAGTCCACAAGTCTTAAAGTTGCCAAGGTTGGAGACCCCTGCTCTAAAAGGGTGCAAATGACCAGCTGTCTTCAAGGATCATAAATCCTTCCACTCCCCCACCAGCTCCAGTCAGAACTGAAGAAGCTTTCTTGGATGAGAAGTGAAACGTCTCATTCAAGAAAAACCAGAAAGTTCAGTTGCCTCTTGAAAAAGCACCTTTGGGACAAACATAACCTGGATGACTGAGAATCTCCATAGACACCTTCTTTGCTGATTATGTTAAGTACGGAAAAGTATCTTTGGAAAGGATAAGTGCATACATAACAGTAATGTGTAAAAACAATTGAATAGAAAGTTTTTCTGAACTCATACCACTTAAACAGGTGGCCATCTTTTGAAAGGGCTTGGTTTACTATTAAATATCATTTAATATTAGTGACCATTTATCTGGATCACCAGGTTTTGGAAGCAGGGGTGAAAAATTTGGAACAGGAGATACAGAACTCTTTTCTGACTAACTGCACAAAATTCTTTCCATTTACCCAGAAAATAAAAAATCAAAGCAGCCTCATAACCTTACATGTTGCAGTTTCAGGTGACTCCTGAGGTACCTATCAGGAAGTTTGCCCATTATGGTCATAAATTGTGATGGTTGTAAAATGGGTCAGTCATCATATGTGGTGGATTTGTGTGAAAATAAAAAAATACTGGACGAAAATACATACATGGTTGGAAAAGATGATCAAGCAACATAGATATGATCGCTACATTGTTTCCCTCTATGTTAGTGGAACACTGCTGTGGGAGATACTGGAGAGAGGTAATGAAAGAAAAGAGCATGAATCCTTAGTAGCTTTCCTTATTGCATTATTGTGATTGATCACACCACCAGCCAGACATTTAGACTGGATTTGGCATTTTTGCCCACCTATTAATTCCTTCTCACAGACCCAAGATAGGCAATTTAACAATATTAAAATTATTGTCTATTACCATTAATGTTAATATTATTAAACTGCCTATCTTGGATCTGCCACCATTGAATTGTGTGGTGAGCTAGCGATGGAGCTCGATCCTAAGTAGCAACAGATATTTCTCTCTCTGGGCATAATGAGTTATTGTTTGCTGTGAACTCTCGAGCTCTGTTCGGTCACCCCGACTCCACACCAGTGCAAGCAGTTACAGGGTCATTAAAAAAAAAAACCTCTATCACCATTGGTCATCAGTTGTGTTGTCCATTGTGCCGTTAAGCTGTTCTTCACACAAAGCATTTGTGACATTCACTATGGGCTGGAAAAAGATGGAGTCAAACATGGCCCTATTTATACAGATGGTGAAAGCCACACATATTTTGGGGTGATTTACAGATCTCTTATTTCAATTAATATCTAACTCCTTACTCCCCACTCCCCACATCCTTATTGTTGTATGGGTAAAACTGGGGAGACAGAGGACCCATATAGTTTGCTTTACACATTTTGGAAGAGGAGCAACGTAGAAATGTAGGGTTTCCTGCCTAGGCAGGGGTTGGACTAGAAGACCTCCAAGATACCTTTCAATTCTGTTATTCTATTCTGTTCTGTTCTGTTCTCAATACATTTATAATTTGGCAGGGAGTTGCAACTTGACAGCAACTTTGCAGAGACAGAACGTTTCTCAGAAGAATTGTTTCTGAGATGTGTTGTTTTCCCCATTTTCTTTTTTTTTTACCTACAGACACCGGACATACCAGGCACTAATTAAAAACCCTCAAAATAATTACATTACAATGAAATAAACCCCGGTTAGAATTTGCAATAAAGCAAACAGCGATAATCATCAAGAAAAGAAGAGGAACTTTGATCTTGCAATTATCATTTTATATCAGAGATAATTGTCTTCTTCATTTCTTTTTTTGTAATAGTTTCAAAAATGGGATGCAGTCCTCCCTATATGTATTCCACTCTATACAGTTTGGATGCCACCCTGATCTTATCTTGTACTTGGTAGAGGACAGGGCTCTTTAAAAGCTTCCTCTTTTTCAAAGGCTACACATTAAAGATAAAAAAACAGTATGACATCCTGAAATGATTTATTTAGGATAGGCTTCTAGCAGCAGATGGAGGCATAAAGCATAAGGTAAAGTGACAGGTTTCTCCAGCCTGTTCACATGCCATATATTTCTAATCATTGCTTCAAATTTCCACCTTGTTTGAACATCTTACACAAATTAATGTCCTTTCTTTTGACCAATGAAAATCTTCTTTCATATTAAAGGGGCCACCTTTTCAAAATTTTGAATCAATGTCAATGGAATTTGACATTGTGTAAACTGTAGATCAGATCCTTGTAAGAAAGATGGGTTTCATAGCTGGGTGTAGGGTGTGTAAATTAGTTAGCTTACTTTATTTCCATTGCACCTCATACAATGAAATTAAATGCCACCTTTAGTGTATGTTATAACTGTAAAAATAAAACACAAACACACGTCCTTCGCATTCTGTACAGTTGAATTGAAAACCCCTGATATTGCATTAATATTAATATTGCACTATACAGTAGAATTCAATAGATACTGCCCTGGGATAGAAGCTGTTTTTCAGCCTATTTGTACTTGTTTTTATTATGTTGTACCATCTTGCCAGATGGTAATAGTTCAAAATAAAAAAAAAGGGTGCCCAAGATGAGATGGATCTTTAAGAATGTTTTGAACTTTCTTAAGGCAGCAAATGTGTAAAATTGTTGCTGATCTGCCTCCCACCTCTGCAAATGTTGCAAAAAAAAAAAGTGGGGCGAGAGATAGATGGGAGAAAAATATAATATTTCTTTAAAACTTAAAAATAACAATTAATTAAAAATAATGGAAGAAGCAGTTTAAAATCCAGGAACAAAGAATCATATTAGCAGATTAATTTTTAACATTTTATTAGAAATAATACTAATTTTAGGAGTTAGTGTTTAATGTTTCAGTTTGGAACTTTGTTATTATATATGTTGACTGTGGAGAGAATTCCATGTGTGCAAAAATGGAAAGACATTTCCCACAATGGAAGAATGGATGGAAAAAGTAGTGAAATTGGTGGAGATGGCCAAAAAGATAATAACTTTTTTAATTAAAGAAAAGAACTTACCCAGTTTTGCTTCCACTTGGAAACCACTTTTGAACTTGAAGCAGAAAAAAAAAAGAAAACTTTAATTTTAGGCTTTGATGAGCAGATCAATTTTGTTATTATAAAAATGGCTAGTACCTTGACTTACAACCACAATGGACTCCAAAATTTATGTTACTAAGTGAGCAATTTTTCAAATGAGTTTTGCCCCATTTTAAGATTTTTTCTTGCCACATTTGTTAAATGAATCACTACAGCTGTTAAATTAGTAACATGGTTTGTTAAGTGAATCTGGCTTCCCCATTGACTTTGTCAGAAAGTCGCAAAAGGTGATCACATAACTTCGGGACACTGAAACCGTAATAATTGTGAGTCAGTTGTCAAGCATACAAATGTAAATCACATAACATTGGGGATATTGCAGTAGTCATAAGTGTGAAAAATAGTCATAAGTCACTTTTTTCAGTGCCATTGTAACTTCAGTCAGTAAACAAACTGTCATAAATGTATTAAGCATACATACATAGACACACACACACATACACATGTATACCCATAGACATAGACATAGACACACACACACACACACACACACACACACACACACAGATATATATATATCTTAAGTTTTCGTGGGTAATTACATGTATGGTATTCAGCTTTGTTCGGGTATTTTCCCACGTCATTATAAAAGCTGAATACCATACATGTAAGTACCCGTGAAAACTTAAGAAAACATATATATATATATATGTAGGTCTAGGTGTGTTCGTGTCTTTTCCCGTGTAAGATTAAGAGTATCTTGGTGACGTTTCAGCGAGGTCCCACTCACCATCCTCAGGCTGGTGCTTTCGGCTTCGTGCCAGTGCAAGCAGACCTCGCCGAAACGTCACCAAGATACTCTTAAACTTACATGGGAAAAGACACGAACACACCTAGACCTACACACCTGTACCCGTGAAAATCTACGAAAACATATATATATATAGTATTCAGCTTTGTTCAGGTATTTTCCCACGTCGTTATACTTGTGCTTTTAAAGTTGTAGCAATGTTTCTGCAGAATCTCATCTGCTATCATCAGGCTTCTGTATTGTGTTCGTCTGTGAGTCAGGCTTTCACAGCCGTTTCTGTTTTAAATCTGGTGCTAGCCTACTGCTGTGCCAGAATGGTTTTTTCTTCATCCTGATTGGTTGGGAGTCTTGGTTTGTGTTTATTGGTCTTGGAGTTTGCTGTGTTCTGCTTGATTGGTGTTTCTAATATCTTCTGTCTGTTTTGTATCATTTTTTTGTCTTGATTGGCTGGCAACATTGTGTTCCTGTATTGGAGGCTTTTAGTGCGGCTTGGCTCTGAGTAAATGAATGGCTATCATTTATTAGGAAGGTAGGTTTCATCTGGGTGCCTGGTTGGGGTGTGTTTGAGCTGGAGATATCAGAGGGGATCTGTTTGTGCCCAGGTGTTTGCCTGGCTTGTGGTGTGGAGATTTTTTTGTTTGTGAGTGCAGGCTTCCAAATAATTGACAGTCTGGTGGAATCATCCCTTCTATTCATGCTTTCAGGTCTTTTCTCAATCTCTATGGCTTCTCTGATAATTCTGTGGCTGGGGTTTTCTATAGTGGCTAGGGTTTTGGTGCCATTGAAGTCTATACCTGTGGCTTTCATGTGTTGGACTAGTGAAGAAGTGTGTTCCAGCTTTTTTACTGCATTTTTGTGTTCATCCAGGCGGGTACTTATTCTTCTATTGGTCTGTCCAATGTACGTGGCAGGGCATGATGCACAGGGGACTTCATATATGCCTTTGTTTTCCAGGTCAATTTTATCTTTGGGGTTTCATAGGATGGCTGCTATTTTTCTCATTCGTCATCTTCAGGCTTGTGTCTTCGGCTTTGTGCTTCTCGGAGTAATGTGAGCTTGCAGCTGCTTCTTCCTTTTAACTGCTAGTGGGGGTGTGACTTGATTGGGTGGGGGCTTGGCTGTGTTGTGATTGGGTGGGGGTGTGTTCTCATTGGTTGGGGGTTTGGCTGTGTTTTGATTGGTTGGGGGGTTGGCTGTGTTCTGATTGGCTGGGGGTGTGTTCTGTTCAGGTGGGGGCTTGGTTATGCTCAGGTTAGTCTTAGTTGCTGGGGGATTTGAGCTGGTGAGCTGTGATCCTGTTGTTTGGCTTCACATTCATGGTCGTGCCACATCTTCATGGTGGGCGTCCGTTCGCTTCATGTATGGGTCGGAGGGGTTTGAAGCAGGTAATGATGCAGCTGCGGTACGGCTTCTGGTCCATGGTCGTGTCTCATCATCTGTGTGGGTGTGAGTCTGCTTTCTACATGGAGGTGTGCAACTTGTGTGGCCCTCGTGGGTGTGGGTCTGGTGTCATTCTTCATGTTAGGTACTCATTTGTTAGTGAGGGTGGGTTTCCAGATGGCTGGTAGGCGGGAGGTATCATCTCGTTTATTCATGCTGTGTGGGCGTTTTTCTATCTCTATGGCTTCTCTGCTTATTCTGTTGTTGAAGTGTTCAGTTTTGGCGATAGTTCTGGTGTTTTTAAAGTCAATCTCATGTCCTGTGGCTTTGAGGTGTTGGACCAGGGAAGAAGTCGGTTCTTCTTTTTTGATTGAGTTCTTGTGTTCTTCAATGTTCTTCACTTATTCTTCTGTTGGTTTGTCCAATGTATGTGGTGGGACAGGCGGTGCATGGGATTTTGTATACTCCTTGGTTTTCTAACTCGATTCTGTCTTTAGGTTTCTTAGGATGGTGGATATTTTTCTGTTTGTGCAGAATGCTGTCTTAATGTTGTGTTTTTGGAGGATCTTGCTGATTTTGTCTGTAGTGCCTTTTATATATGGGAGGAGGGCTTTGCCGTTCTCTTGTTCTCTGTCTTGGATTTTGGTTGGGGTTTCTTTTTGGATTAGGTAGGTAATCTTCTTTCTTTGGAATCCATTGGCCGTTAGTACATTAGTGAGAGTGTGTAGTTCGGTTTCGTCGAAATGTCGCCAAGATACTTCCAATTTTACACGGGAGAAAACCCGAATAACCAAACATCCACATACAAATACCTGCAAAAACCTCAGAATACACACACACACACACACACACACACACACACACACACACACACACTGCCAGCTTTGGAAGCCATATTAGCACCAGAAGCTTCCAAGCTACCACATTCTTGAAATAGGAGGGGGGAATTTCGTGGTTAGACATAATAGCATTCTTCTTTAAAGTCAAGGTCATGTTATTCCTACATCTGGAGGAGGAGTGGTTGAGGGAATGTCTCAAGTTGGGACGGATGATGATTGGGACATGTAATGAAATGAGGAGCGCAGGGGGTGGATTTGTAATTTTCTACTTATTGGGGGGAAACCCGGAACTTTCAGATTTGGGATTTCCCAGATATGCCAATTTACTATTCTAATAAAAGGAAACTTTGAGAACATGTCTGTCTCGGAGTTATTTATTGGAGTTGAGGTTTTCTGGAACGCTGTCATACACATATACAAATATACACACATATATGAATGCTAATAATAATGTGATCATCCAATCAGAAAGTGATCCATAGTTGACAAGAAAGAGAAGGTTTTACTTTTTGAGTTTTAAGATTAGCACGTTGACTGTTGCTACAATTAATCTTATTCCTTCTGTCCATAATTAAGTGAATAGGTAGTCCTTGACTTACAAGAGTTGGTTTAGTGACTGTTCAAAGTTACAAAGGCACTGAAAAAAGTGACTTAGGATCATTTTTCATACTTATGACCCTTGCAGCATCCACTTGGTCATGTGATCAAAATTAGGATGCTTGACAATTGGTTCATATTTATGATGGTTGGGTCATGTGATCACCTTTT
Source organism: Notechis scutatus (assembly GCF_049901735.1). NCBI lineage: Eukaryota > Metazoa > Chordata > Lepidosauria > Squamata > Elapidae > Notechis > Notechis scutatus. Next base: position 192,101,697 of record NC_142011.1, read on the forward strand.
GCGACCTTCTGACAAGCAAAGTCAATGGGAAAGCCAGATTCACTAACAACGGTGCTACTAATTTAACAACTGCAGTGATTCACTTAACAAAGGTGGCAAGAAAAGTTGTAAAATGGGACAAAGCTCACTTAACAAATTTCTCACTTAGCAAAATAAATTTTGGGCTCAATTGTGGCCATAAGTCAAGGACTACCAATATATTTTTTTTACTTGTGTTTGATTTTATTCTGCTTCACTCCTGAAATATTTATTAATTACATTTCAGTCAGGGTACCTCATCTATGAATCATTAAAATACGATACAACAACCTGAACAATAATTAAATATAATGTATCACTGAAAAATGCTACTTGCCAGGGAATAATGCAGTTACTTCAGTTCTTCTAAAAGCTTGTAAAAGTAAGCACTGACTGTCTCTTTTAAAAGAATGTTTCCCCAATAATACTTTTCTACAGTTTTTATTTTCTCAAATGACCAAACATGAACATAGATGTTAAGTGGGTTTTTATTGATTAATTTTATTATTAAAAGTACATGCCATCCATATTGCAATGGACCAAGTCTGAGATCTTGTGAGATTTGGGGCCTCCTTCCATGAGGTACAGAGGTGGTATTCAGCTGGTTCAGACCGGTTCTGGCATACCGGTAGCGGAAATTTTGACTGGTTTGGAGAATTGACAAATACCGCCTCTGCCTGACCAACCTGCCCAGCCCCGCTCTTACCTCTGCTATGTTCCCTTGTTTTTTAGCTCAGCTGATTCACATAGCAGAGCTGATTGCTGTGCCTCAGCTGAGCTAAAAAACAGCAAAGCTCACCAGCGTTAATACAGAGAGCAATCTCTGAGGCATATGCGTGCACATTAGGCTCACCTGCACAGCTCATCAACAATGATACAGAGGGCGGTATTTGAGCCCTGCGCATGCGCATGAAAAGCATGCTCTCTGAACCAGTAGGAAATTTTTTTGAAACCCACCACTGATGAGGTTGTCCTAAATTTCAGATGAGAACTCATTCAATTTCAACATTCCTGAGGAATGTATCCTGGTTGAAAGATGTGTGTTTAAGGATCTTGTGAGATTTCACTCATCTGCCAACCATTTCAGTGGTTCCAATTTTGTAATAGTGCCCAGCACAGTTATCTTTTCTTTTTTTTTCTTCCTAAAGAAATAATATTTTTATAGGTATTATACATAGCAAATATAATTATTATAAAATTTAGGGATACTTCTTATTCTACCACAATATTTTATTTCATTTAAAATAGGAATGAAATTACAGAGTAGAATAGGTAATGGTCCAAAAATGTGTTATAAGTGCAGTTTTGCTCATAGATTTAATTATAGCTTGCCAATATTAATTTTTTAAAAAAATATTTATTAATTCTTTAAGAAGAAGAAGAGAAAGAGCAAACCATTCAAAGGAAAAAAAACAAAATATTGATCCAAAAATATAATATTGATCAGTGGACAAAGGAATTACCAAGATTGTATCATTAGTAATATATCACTGATAAGAAATCACTATGAAAAAACAAAGTACATTAATTATTTTGACAGTGTGAGGATTTGATTCTCCATTATTAGCTAAGAACATGAAACAATTGGTATACTCCAATGCACAATATTTATAAACATTTAAATGTTTGGTCTGTTTCTGGTTTGATTGGTTAATCAGCATTTCCCCTTAAAAACCATACTCTAAAATATTTATTGTTGCCTTTTTATGTATACAGGTAATCCTCATTTATCAATGGTCACCAAGTGATGCAGTGATAAGGTGTGACATCATATGACTGTTTTGACTTAGCTCCAGCAGCATCAGTTGGTGTCATTAGGTGAATTCCCACAGTCACAGCATGCCATGGTCAAATGATCATTGTTTACAACCTCCTGCTAGCTTCCCTATTTGCTTGTTGTAAACCAGCAATGAAAGTCACAGATAACAATCATGTGATGATGAGATGCTGCAATGTCACTATTGTGAGTCAATTGCAAAACACTTGAACTGGGATTATGGGCATGTTGCAATAGCTAGATTAAAAGATTAACAGAGTTGGAAGGGACCTTGTAGGTCATCCAGGAGACAAATGGCAGTCAAATCTCTACTTGAAAGCCTCCAGTGATGAAGCTCCAAATGCAAGCTGTTCTATTGGTTGATTGTTCTCATCGCCAGAAAATTTCTCCTTATTTCTAGGCTGAATCTCTTCCTTGTTCAGTTTCCATCCATGATTCCTTGTCTGACCTTCAGGTGCCTTGGAAAATAGCGTGACCCTTTCCCCTCTGGGGCAGCCCCTCAAATATTGGAAGACTGCTATCATGTCTCCCCTGGTCCTTCTCTTCACCAGACTAGCCATGCCTAGTTCCTGTAACCGTTCTTCATATGCCTTAGTCTCCAATCCCCTAATCATCCTGGTTGATCTTCTCTGCACTTTTTCTAGAGTCTCAACATTTTTTATAGTGTGGTGTCCAAAACTGGATGCAGTACTCTACATGTGGTCTTACTAAGGCTTTATAGAATGGTATTAGTACCTCACTTGATCTTGATTGCATCACTCCGTTAATGCAACTTAGAATTGTATTGGCTTTTTTGGCTGCCACTGCACACTGCTGGCTCATATTTAGCTGGTTGTCCACTAAGACTCCAAGATCACTCTCACATTTACTGCTATTAAACCTGGTTTCATCCAGTTTATAAGTGTACTTTTGTTTTTTATTGCCCAAGTATAAGACTTTACTTTTCTCTACATTGAATTTCATTTTGTTAAATATGAAGTGTTCAAGTCTGTCAAGGCTCTGGATCTTGAGCCTATCTTCTAAGGTGTTAGCTATTCCTGTGAGCTTAATATCATCTGCAAATCTGGTAAATTCCACTTCTATTCCCTCACTGAAAGATATTGAAGAATACTGGGCTTAAGATGGAACCTTGTGGTACCCCACTGCTTACTTCCCTCCATGTAGACGTAGACCCATTAAGGAGTACTTATTGAGTACCATTTGTCAGCCAGTTATGAATGCATTTAGTGGTGATGCTATCTCTCCCACTTTTTCCTAGCTTACCAAGAAGTAGGTTGTGGTTGTGCCTCATAGTCAGAACTTTGAGGACCCATTGTAAGAATCCCTTGTTCAGTGCTGCCATAACTTTGAATGGTTGATGTACGAGTGTGCATTAAGTGAGGACTAACTTTATGCATGGAAGTCATTCTTGCTTAAATTTACGAATATGTTTAGAGAAACAAATACTACAAAAAGCATTTTAATCTCCAAAACTATTTCAATCTGAACTCGAGAAATGTTGTCCTTGAAGCTTGTTACTACTCACTGGGGCAGGTGGTTGGTGGTGATATGGAACAATAATTATGTTGACTTTAGCAAACAGAAGCTTAATGCCAGTTTTTAATGAAATAAAACAAATGTCTCATCTCCTAAGAAATATGCATGTTTTTGATCAAAGTGCTGTGAGGTCTACAACTCTTATTAATTCTCCACCAACTCTGTCAGAAGGATGGTAATCTGTCTTCCTGGTGAAGCCAGGAACTTCTGGAGAAATAACTCTTCAAGCCCAAAGATTCAGTTCAACGAGAGAGAAGGATGCTTGGGACGTTGACTACAGCATTGCCAATATACATTTTGTATAAAATATAATTTTGCAGTTGATAAATGCCATTCCAGAGATATTACTTCCTTTCAGCTGTAACAAAATATTAGTTCAACTATAACTGCTTTGTCCTTTGGAATGACATTTTATCTTGGCTCAATTTGTTTTAGGGGTTGGCTGATGGAAACAGAGTTCTGAGTTGGAATTTCAGCCATGTTCATATGGAGTCGCCAAGATAAAATAAGTAGAGTACTCTGCTAATTAGAAATGGTCATTTCAGTGTCTGACTGCCAGCTGGCAGGCCTAATATATTCGTGTTACATGATGTAAAGTCAGTTCCTTGTGCACTAAGCGGGTATTTTAGAGTGTTTTTTCTAGTAGAATGTTTTTATATAGAAGTAAGCTTCAACTTATGACCACAACTGAGCCCATCATTTCTGTTGCTATACAAGACATTTGTTAAGTGATTTTTGCTCCATTTTATTATCTTTTTTACCCACTGTTATTAAGTGAATCATTGTAGTTGTTAAGTTAGTAGCAATAGCAATAGCACTTAGACTTATATACCACTTCATAGCACATTGCAACCCTCTCTAAGTAGTTTACAGAGTCAGCCTCTTGCCCCCAACAATCTGGTTCCTCATTTTACCAACCTTGGAAGATGGAAGGCTGAGTCAACCAGTTGCTAAGAATCTGAATTTTGATCACATAATCATGATGCTGCTGCAATGGTTATAAGTGTGAAAAATGGTCATAAGTCACTTTTTTCAGGGTTGTAACTTTGAACGGTCACTAAATGAATGTTTGTAAGTTGAAGCCTACCTGTATATTGAAGGGGGACTAACACTGTCTCAAGTTGAAATGGCTTGGACTTGCTTTCAGAAGAATTGCCTTCACTTTCTCACAAGTAGAACACAAAATGGCATGACATGGTGTTGCAGGTTCCTGGAATCAGTTGGTATCAGATGTGTATGCCCATCTCTGTGATTAAATATATTTGCATTTCAAACATCTGTTGCTGTTGCAGAATCTCATAATTGTATCAGGGTTGAATTTTAACATCTGAGATATTGCCTGATAAGGAAAGAAGGATTAGGTCTCACTAAAGATCCAAATGATTTCTTGCATAAGAGTTTTGAACTTAGACCAGAGGCCTCATGAATTTAATCCTCAGATGGCTTTCAACCTGTGGGTGGCATACAGTTCACCCATAAACCCTTTGGCACACCTAAACGTTCAACTTTGCTTTTTTTATTCCAGTTTTGTGTCTTTTTGTTCCCCATATCGTATCTTACTATAATTTTCTTTATTAATTTATAGCATAAAATGCAACAGTACAAAAGGAAATAGTAGTAAGGATAGGGGAGAGAAAAAGATGTAGTGAGAAGGGGAAAAACAAAGAAAAGGTATTGATTTCTAACTCCCTTTGGTGCAGTAGAATAAGATGATAACATCAAACTTCAACTTTTTAATTTTGCATAATAGTGTAAACTAGCCATTTCTACAACAACAAAGCTACCTAATTGGTAAAACCCCAATTTAAAAGTCTCAGTTTTTTTCCACTGCAAGCACAAAGTCCAGAAACAGTTTCCAAGTAGAAACAAAAGTAATTGGTTTTTTTTTCTTTAATCAAAGCACTCAGTTTAGCCTTCTCTGCTAACTCCATCAGCTTTTGCAGTCATTCATCCATTGCGGGAATCAAAGTGTAGTTCCATTTTTGTGTGTAAAGAAATCTTGCTGTTATTAATAGCAATAGCAATAGCACTTTGATATATATATACCGCTTTACAGTGCTTTATAGCCAGAGGTGGGATTCAGCAGGTCCTGACCAGTTCTGGAGAACTGGTAGTGGAAATTTTGAGTAGTTCGGAGAACCTGCAAATACCACCCCTGACTGGCCTACCAGTGAATATGTCCTTCAGCTTCAACCAAAACAACACAAAAGCAAACAATAGATACAAACTCAAGGTTAATTGCACCAAACTTGATTGCAGGAAATACGACTTCAGCAACAGAGTGGTCAATGTCTGGAATACTCTACCTGACTGTGGTTTTTTCCCCAAACCCCAAAAACTTTAACCTTAGACTATCTGCTATTGACCTCACCCCTTTCCTAAGAGGTCTGTAGGGGGCGTGCATAAGTGCACCAATGTGCCTACCGTCCCTGTCCTATTGTTTCATATATATATATATGGCTTCTCTGATTATTCTGTTCGCCAAAACCGAACACTTCAACAACAGAATAATCAGAGAAGCCATAGAGATAGAAAAACGCCCACACAGCATGAATAAAAGAGATGACACCTCCCACTTACCAGCCATTTGGAAACCCGCCCTCATGAACAGACGAGTACCTAACATGATGAATGACACCAGACCCACACCCATGAGGGCCACACAAGATGCCACCACCACACTTCCATGTAAAAAGCAGACTCACACCCACACAGAAGATGAGACACGACCACAGACCAGAAGCCACACTGCAGCTGCATCACTACCCACTTCAAACCCCTCTGAGCCATACATGAAGCGAACTGACCCCCACCATGAAGATGCAGCACGACCACGAACTCGAAGCCAAACAGCAAGATCACAGCTCACCAGCTCAAATCCCCCAGTAACTAAGACTAACCTGAGCACAACCAAGCCCCCACCTGAACAGAACACACCTCCAGCCAATCAGAACATGGCCAACCCCCCAACCAATCAGAACACAGCCAAACCCCCAACCAATGAGAACACACCCCCACCCAATCAGAACACAGCCAAGCCCCCCACCCAATCAAGTCACACCCCCACTAGCAGTTAAAAGGAAGAAGCAGCTGCAAGCTCACATCACTCTGAGAAGCACAGAGCTGAAGACAGAAGCCTGAAGATGATGAATGAGACTTCATCGAAACGTTACCTAGATACTTCCAATCTTACGCGGGAGAAAACCCAAATAACCAAAGATCCACATACAAATACCCACGAGAACCTCAGAAAACATATATATATATATATATATATATATATATATATATATATATATATATATATATATATATATATATATATATATATATATATATATATATATATATATATACCTGTATTACCCTCCAACAATACGGCCTCCCCAAGAGGAAGTCCCAGCATGTTTTATAGGCATGAAATGAAATTAAGCCCCTCCCCCCAAATTAAGGCCTATATTAAAACATGCGAAATGGGGGGGAACGGTGGGGGGGGCTTGCCGTTAGGAAGTACTTTTGTTGCACACCTGGATATGGTGCTGCCTGCGTTGACCCCGATACGAAGTGCCCCACCAACGCCGAGGTCAACATCCAAGCTGTCGCTGCCCGCCCACCCGAAGATGCAAGGGGAGGGAATTAAGTCACCCCCGAAAAGACGACCTAGCCATTTTTTCGGGGCTCAAAAAAAAATAAGACCCAGCTTTATTATATGAGAAACACGGTATATATATATATATATATATATATATATATATATATATATATATATATATATATATATATATATATATATAATATGTATCCATGTATTCATAACTATGTTTTTACTTATACCTATTATCTTGTAAGCAATTGACAAATAAAAATAAATAAATAAATAAATAAATAAATAAATAAGGTCCTCCTCCCTTAATTAAAGTTATAATGACACTATCCATATAAACTTATGATTATTTTTCTTTGAATGTTATACTCGTAAATATATAGAATGTTATACCATATAGTATAATACCTAGTATAACAACTGAATGTTATTTTTTGAATGTTATACTATCGTAATATACTAATGTTATACTAGTGCATGTACACTGAAACTTTATGCGCCAGAGCTGAATTTGTTGTGTGTCCAATCACACTTGGCCAATAAAGAACTCTATTCTATACTACTTACGACCACATTTAAGCCCAAAATTGTGGTTGTTAAGTGAGAAACTTGTTAAGTGAGTTTTGCCCATTTTACAATCATTTTTGCTACAGTTGTGAAGTGAATCACTGAAATTGATCAGTTAGTAACCTGGTTGATAAGTGAATCTGGCTTCCCCATTGACTTTGCTTGTCGGAAGTTCACAAAAGGTGATCACATGGGACACAACAATGGTCATAAGTATGAACCAATTTCTAAGCATCTGAAGTTTGTTCACATGATCATGAGTATGCTACAAAGATCATAACTGTGAGGAATGGTCCTAAGTTCTAAGTCACTTTTTTCAGTGCCGTTGTTACTTTGAATGGTCACTAAGTAACTACCTGTATTCTAGTGAGATACAGACAGTCCTTATTTAATGATTGGATATTTAATGATTGTTCAAACTTAGGATGGATTCAAAAACAGTTCTTTACCACCCATTCTCAAAGTTATGACTGTACATGCGCACCCTGCAGTCACATGACTGTATTTTAGGCATTTGGCAGCCAGTTTGCATTTATGACAGGTCTCAAAGTTCCATGATCTTGTGACTGAGATTTGTGACTGTTTTGCCATTTTCCACCAAAAAGGGCCAAAAACACACCCTCCCATTGGATATGCTATGGATTCACTTTGCACAATAACTGAAGTAGTTCACAGAAAGACCATATAATTTGCATTACAAAAAACATTACAAGCATTACAAGCATTACAAAATACATTCATAAAATTGAATCAAGTCATATGCTTAACAACCACAATGATTTCCAGGCCCAATTGTGATCATTAAGCAAGGGTTACCTGTAAGTCCCATGATTAGGCCTCGGAATACTTCAAAAGGAACCTTTAGAGATAATCACCAGAGTTGATTATCTGCATGTAAAGTTGTTGCATTATCAGATGTTGAAACAGCTGTGCTGGTTGCCAAGTAGTTTCCAAACCAATTCAACGTTCTTTAACAAAGCCCATGTTATCTGGCATATCATCTACTATTGGACATCTCAAGACAACATTCTGGTCCCTTAAATGGGGCATCTTTTCCATTATTATTTTTTCTCTTCTGATACTGTCTTCTATCTGTGTCACAGGAGGGAAGGAAAACAGATCTCACTGGAAATCCAAATGATTTCTTAAATAAGAATTTTGAAACTAGACCAGAGGCCTCATGAATGTAATCCTCAGATGGCTTGCACAGCCTGTGGGTGTCAGATCGCTCACCCATGTAACCTATGGCACACCATGTATTAATCTTTGCCTGCTATTTTTGCCCCAATTCTACTTCCTTCTGCTTCCCATATTGCTCATTACTGTAATTTATATGTCCACCCAACATAGTCACAGTGACTCTGGGTAGCTTACAGAAGTAAAATCCCCAAACTGAAGGCCAATAAACCCTTACTTCCCTGCCAATAACAGTCAAATAAACCACTTGAGGGGCTCCATATCACTCTGAGGCTCCAGTCTTGCTGGCAAAACCATGTTTTAGGTTCTTCCAAAAGTATATCAAACTATGGATCAATCTTATTTCCATGGGGATGATGTTCCACAGGGAGGGAACCATTACAAAGAAAGACTTCTTTCTTGGTTTCAGTAGATGGACCTTCTTAAGAGAGGGGACCCATAACACACCCTGCCTTCATGCTCAGATGGGTCAGGAAGATGTAATTGGGAAAAGACCATCCTTCAAATAACTTTGCCCCAAGTTTTGTATTGCTTTAAATGTGACAACCAGCACCTTTAATTGAACCCAGAAGCAAATTAGCAAACAACGTACCTCCTGTAAGACAGGTGGCATGTATGCAAATTTGGGCTTACATAAAACCATGTGGGACAACACATTTGAAACAATTGGAACTTCCAGATACTTTTTAAGGGCATGTAGAGTTCCCATTCAATCCTGACTGCTCTTTAGAAGGCCAGATGTTGAAGATGAAACTCAAAAACATTGTCCACCTCATGAGAAGGAAGGTCTCACTGGAAAAGAGCCTAATGCTGGGAAAGATCAAGGGCAATAGAAGAAGGGGACAACAGAGAATGAGGTGGCTGGATGGAGTCACTGAAGCAGTCGGCGTGAGCTTAATGGACTCCAGAAGATGGTAGAGGATAGAAAGGCCTGGAGGAATGTTGTCCATGGGGTCACAATGGGTCGGACATGATTTCGCAACTAAAAACAACAAAAAGTTCCCATAGAGAACTCGTAGAGAACTTTGTTGTAGCCAAAATGTGTGCTTGCATCACATACAGACTCCTTGCATGCCATGTGCATGCAAACAGCAATAGCTGAAGGTTTTGCATCCTGCCCATGTACATATACATACCCATCCAGCAGGCATATGTAAGTCTGAGCACCCAAAGACTGACTATATTAAGTTCTTAAATTAGTTCTGGTACTGAAGGGTACCTTCCCTTTGCAGAAAGAAGTTTCCAAAATTTCATTTTATTGCTTACTTACTGTATTGCTTTAACTTACGATGACTGACTGGCTTATGGTGAGGATTTGGCTGCTGAAGGTATGATAAAAATTAATTGTGCTAGATTATAATAAAACAGCATAAATACATAATAATAAATCCTAGGTCTTGTTGTTTGGGTAGGGACAGACATAAAAATGATTAAATACATTGGAGCCCTTTTTCTGCTCAGAAGGGGGGGAAGCAAATTTTTTTGGTTCCTCTTCCAGTTGCTAAGCACCATGCATTGTAGGACATCAATTAGTCTTAGATTCTGAGTCACCCTGACAGTGTTTTGTTAAGAAAAGACATGGCCTGCATCTTTGCTATTCACACCCACAGGAGAAAACCAACACAAGTACCATGCACAATAAGTAACTAAAGGTGATGCTATAATAGACAGAATCAATTAAGCATGCAATGCAGACACAAACAGAGTTTAATTCAGAGTTCAGTCATGGGCAAAAGCATATGATTCATAAGGCATTCATTGATCATGGATTATTTAGAGTAGATTGTGATAACCTTCTATCTCAACTGATATAATCAATCTTGAAACAATACACCACTGAACTTTCTTTTTTAAACCTAGTGATAGTTGAGAAAATTAAATATAGTAATTTAAAAAAAAATCCGCTGAACACTTAAACAAGTATATATGTCCTGTAAGATCAACCCACAAGAAGGAAAACAATGGACCATAGCCTTGCTGGCATGAAAAGATGGAAGGCACAACAGCAGAAGTATTGTTCAATGGGGGACTTGATAATGGTGTTTAAACTGAAGATACAGCAAAAGTACTACAGTAAATTTCATAGACTGTATAAACTGTCTTAAACCTGTCTTAAAGTGAGGCTAGTATGACCACAGGACAGGAGCATCTTAAAATTGCAGTTCAGATATTCCCAGGATATAGAAGGTCCAATCTTTCCAAAATTTATTAAATCAAATGAATAATCTGTTAGGTTACCAATCAATTGTATCTTTATTCACAGTATGAAATGTATAGATAATGGATAATTCCTTTGACTTATAGATAATGGATAATTCAATTGACTTATAGATAATGGATAATTCCTTTGACTTATAGATAATGGACAATTTCTTTGACTTTATAGCCACTTTATGGCGACAGAGGCAAAAGGAAGGAAGGAAGGAAGGAAGGAAGGAAGGAAGGAAGGAAGGAAGGAAGGAAGGAAAGAAGGAAAGAAGAAAAGAAGGAAAGAAGGAAAGAAGGAAAGAAGGAAGGACTTTTTACCAGGACAAGTTTATGCATGATTAAGGGAATGTCAGTTTGATCTAGTGTTTAAAAGCATCAGGCTAGAAAAGAGGACGCCCTGCTTTAGGCATAAAGCCAGTTGGGTGATCTTGGGGCCAGTCACTCCCTCTCGGCCCTAGGATAGCAAGCCAATTCTGAAAATCTTGCCAAGAAAACTGCAGTGACTTATCCAAGCAATCACTAGGAGTCTACATCAACTTGAAGGCTTACATGGGCACATATTAAAGGCAAATGTAAGGATAAATCTAAAAATTGAACTTGGGAAATAAGTAAGTTTCTTTCACAAGTCTTTCCAATCTATTGATTCATTCAGTGAAAGTATAATAAAGTTGTTAAAGTAGCTGGAAAGCTTGGAAGTAGGTGGGCCACATAATGTTCTCCAAACATTACACCATTTCATAATCCTTGATAACTGCCACGCTGACAGGCATTTCAGCTATTTGCCATTCCAAATCCTTGGGGAACACAAAGTTTCCTTCCTTCTATGAGGCATACAGATGCTTATTTATTATTATATTAATATGTGTTTAGTTTCCCCCAAGAACGAAGGCGGGGGCTCAGCTATAAAATCTATTAGGACATAACAAATCCATAGGGGACCACAAGCAGTACCACACAGTAGATCAAAGAAGAGTAAATAAAAACTAATGAAAACGGGATGATTAAAACATAATTAAATATAATTAATCTGCAGAACTACAAACCTCTTTCTCTCAGCAAGCGTGCCTGGAAATCTGCATCCTGACAACTACTAATATTTGTTGCTGAGAAAATGTGAGTTTTCCATTTCTTCCAGCTTATATCTATATATCTATATATGTCTGTCTGTCTGTCTGTCTGTCTGTCAGTCTGTTATATATATATATATATATATATATATATATATATATATATATATATATATATATATATATATATCTGACTCACAGATGAACACTATACAGAAGCCTGATGATGGCAGATGAGATTCTGCCAAAGCGTTGCTACAACTTTAAAAGCACAACTACTATGACGTGGGAAAATACCGAACAAAGCCGAATGCATACATACATGTAAAACTTAAAACTATATATATATATATATATATATATATATATATATATATATATATATATATATATATATATATATATATATGTTTTCTTAAGTTTTCGCGGTACTTACATGTATGGTGTTCGGCTTGGTTCGGTATTCTCCCACGTCATTGTAGTTCTTTAAAGTTGTAGCAACGTTTCAGCAGAATCTCATCTGCCATCATCAGGCTTCTGTATTGTGTCTGTCTGTGGGTCAGACTTTTACAGTGGTTTCAGATTTAAATTTGGGGCAGCCTATTCCTGTGCCAGAATGGTTTTTTCTTCATCCTGATTGGTTGGGAGTCTTGGTCTGTGTTTATTGGTCTCGGAGTTTGCTGTGTTCTGCTTGATGGGTGTCTCTGATATCTTCTGTCTGTTTTTTGGCTCTTTTTGTATCTTGATTGGCTGGCAGCATTGTGTTACTTTATTGGAGGCCTTTAGTGCAGCTTGGCTTCGGGTAAATGGACGGCTATCATTAGTTAGGAAGCTGGGTTTCATCTGGGTGCCTGGTTGGGGTGTGTTTGAGCTGGAGGTATCAGGGGGGATCTGTTTGTGCCCAGGTGTTTGCCTGGCTTGTGGTGTGGAGATTTTTTTGTTTGTGAGTGCAGGCTTCCAAATGATTGACAGCCTGGTGGAATCATCTCTTCTGTTCATGCTTTCTGGTCTTTTTTCAATCTCTATGGCTTCTCTGATGACTCTGTGGCTAGGGTTTTCCATAGTGGCCAGGGTTTTGGTGCCATTGAAGTTGATGCTATGACCTGTAGCTTCCATGTGTTGGACTAGTGAGGAAGTGTGTTCCAGCTTTTTGACTGCATTTTTGTGTTCATCCAGGCGGGTACTTATTCTTCTATTGGTCTGTCCAATGTATGCACAGGGGACTTCGTATATGCCTTGGTTTTCCAGGTCAATTTTATCTTTGGGGTTGCTAAGGATGGCTGCTATTTTTCTGTCTGTTTTGAAGGCAGTCCTGATGTGATGTCTGTGTAGTACCTTACTAATTTTGTCTGTAGTACCTCTTATGTAGGGCAGGACAGCTGTTCCATAGGTCTGTTCATCTTCTGGGTCTCTATTATGTTTCAGTGTGTTTTTGTGGATCAAGCTGGTGATTTTGCTTTTGTGGAAGCCGTTGGCTGTCAGTACTTTAGTCAGGGTGCATAGTTCAGCCTTAATGTGTGTCTTGTCTGCCAGGCGTTTGGTTCTGGTAATTAGTGTTTTAGCCACGGAGTTTATCTGTGCTGGGTGGTGGAGGGATTGGGCGTTGAGGTAGCGGTTGGTGTGTGTTTTCTTCTGGTATATGGTGTGTCCTAGTGTGCCATCTGTTTTTTTGTAGATTAGTACATCTAGGAATGGTAGTTGTTTGTTTGTTTCTGTTTCCATGGTGAACTTGATTTTGGGGTGTGCGCTGTTTAGGTGTGTTAGGAAATTGTTTAGGTTTTCTTGTCCATGGGGCCAAATCACGAATGTGTCATCGATGTATCTTAACCATAGTTTGGGTTTGAGGATGGCATTGGCCAGGGCTCTGGATTCGAATTCTTCCATGAACAGGTTAGCAATGACAGGTGACAGTGGTGATCCCATGGGGGCTCCTTCTATTTGTTTGTATCTTTGTCCTTTGTATATGAAATATGTGTTGGTTAAGCAGTGTTCTGTTAGTTCCATGAGGTGTTTGGCTGGTTGGTATTTATTTTTGATGATTTCAAGGGTCTCTTTTATCGGGACTTGAGTGAATAGGGAAACCATGTCAAAACTTACAAGCAGATCTTCTTGCTCCACGTGTAGATCTTTGATCATTTCCAAGAAGTGGTATGAGTTTTGTACATGTGAAGCTGCTGTTTCAGCATGGGGCTGTAGCTGCTTTGCTAGGTATTTGGCTAGGTTTTGTAGTGGTGCTCCTCTGGAGCTGACTATGGGTCTGAGAGGTATGCCTTCTTTGTGTATTTTTGGGAGGCCGTATAGTTTGGGGCATCTGGAAGATTTCTCTCTGGGTATAATCGTGTGTTGGATCTCTTTGCTTATGTGGCTGGTTATAATTTTCTTCTTGGTTAATTTTTCCAGATATGTGGTTGGGTCTGTATTTATGGGTTTGTATGTGGAGTCTTGGAGTAGGTCTGTCAATTTTGTTTCGTAGTCTTTTCTGTCCATTACTACAGTGGCATTTCCTTTGTCTGCTGGGAGGATGATTATGCTGCTATCTCTTTTCAGGGTTTGTAGTGCTTTAATTTCATTTTTCTGTAAGTTGCTTTTGGGTGGCTTGCTTGTGCATAGGATATTGGTAACTTGGTGTCTTATTTTATCAGCTTCATCTGTATTTAATTTAGTTAGGCTGGATTCTACTGCACATATGATGGATTCTGTGGGGATTTTTTGGGGTGCTATAGCATAATTGAATCCTTTGGTTAGAACATCTGTTTCTGTTTTGGTGAGTTCTCTGTTGGAAACGTTGTGCACTAATTGTTTCAGGTGTTGTTGTGAGTTGTTGGGGGTTTTCTTGTCATGTTCTAATTTCTTTAATTTTTTCAATAATTTTTCCTGTTTGTAAATGCCTTCAGAATCAGCTCTCCAAGTTGTAAGTTGTTTTATCTTGTCCCAAAGTAGAGGGTGGATTTTGCTGCTCAATTCCAGGTGTAGTGCTAGCAAATCTTTGTTTAACTGATCTAATCGGAATCTCTTATTGTGGAGCTCGTTCCGTAGTAGAGCCATTTCAGTTCTTTTCAGGATACGTTTAGTGGCTGCTGTGCTTTGATGAAATGTTAATTTGAAGCAGGTTGGTGTAGTATTGTTGTCTCTGCAGCTGCGTAGGAATTGGAGGTCACATAGTATTCCTGCTCTTTTAATTTCCAGTTTCTCGTAGGTTTTGATCTGGCTGTTTATTTCCTCCCGTAGAGGTTTGATATTTGTTTTCTTAAGTTTTCGGGTACTTACATGTATGGTGTTCGGCTTGGTTCGGGTATTCTCCCACGTCATTGTAGTTCTTTTAAAGTTGTAGCAACGTTTCAGCAGAATCTCATCTGCCATCATCAGGCTTCTGTATTGTGTCCGTCTGTGGGTCAGACTTTTACAGTGGTTTCAGATTTAAATTTGGGGCAGCCTATTCCTGTGCCAGAATGGTTTTTTCTTCATCCTGATTGGTTGGGAGTCTTGGTCTGTGTTTATTGGTCTCGGAGTTTGCTGTGTTCTGCTTGATGGGTGTCTCTGATATCTTCTGTCTGTTTTTGGCTCTTTTTGTATCTTGATTGGCTGGCAGCATTGTGTTACTTTATTGGAGGCCTTTAGTGCAGCTTGGCTTCGGGTAAATGGACGGCTATCATTAGTTAGGAAGCTGGGTTTCATCTGGGTGCCTGGTTGGGGTGTGTTTGAGCTGGAGGTATCAGGGGGGATCTGTTTGTGCCCAGGTGTTTGCCTGGCTTGTGGTGTGGAGATTTTTTTGTTTGTGAGTGCAGGCTTCCAAATGATTGACAGCCTGGTGGAATCATCTCTTCTGTTCATGCTTTCTGGTCTTTTTTCAATCTCTATGGCTTCTCTGATGACTCTGTGGCTAGGGTTTTCCATAGTGGCCAGGGTTTTGGTGCCATTGAAGTTGATGCTATGACCTGTAGCTTCCATGTGTTGGACTAGTGAGGAAGTGTGTTCTAGCTTTTTGACTGCATTTTTGTGTTCATCCAGGAGGGTACTTATTCTTCTATTGGTCTGTCCAATGTATGTGGCCGGGCATGATGCACAGGGGACTTCGTATATGCCTTGGTTTTCCAGGTCAATTTTATCTTTGGGGTTGCTAAGGATGGCTGCTATTTTTCTGTCTGTTTTGATGGACAGTAATGGACAGAAAAGACTACGAAACAAAATTGACAGACCTACTCCAAGACTCCACATACAAACCCATAAACACAGACCCAACCACATATCTGGAAAAATTAACCAAGAAGAAAATTATAACCAGCCACATAAGCAAAGAGATCCAACACACGATTATACCCAGAGAGAAATCTTCCAGATGCCCCAAACTATACGGCCTCCCAAAAATACACAAAGAAGGCATACCTCTCAGACCCATAGTCAGCTCCAGAGGAGCACCACTACAAAACCTAGCCAAATACCTAGCAAAGCAGCTACAGCCCCATGCTGAAACAGCAGCTTCACATGTACAAAACTCATACCACTTCTTGGAAATGATCAAAGATCTACACGTGGAGCAAGAAGATCTGCTTGTAAGTTTTGACGTGGTTTCCCTATTCACTCAAGTCCCGATAAAAGAGACCCTTGAAATCATCAAAAATAAATACCAACCAGCCAAACACCTCATGGAACTAACAGAACACTGCTTAACCAACACATATTTCATATACAAAGGACAAAGATACAAACAAATAGAAGGAGCCCCCATGGGATCA
Organism: Notechis scutatus; assembly: GCF_049901735.1. Lineage (NCBI taxonomy): Eukaryota > Metazoa > Chordata > Lepidosauria > Squamata > Elapidae > Notechis > Notechis scutatus. Next base: position 192,118,404 of record NC_142011.1, read on the forward strand.
CCACTGTCACCTGTCATTGCTAACCTGTTCATGGAAGAATTCGAATCCAGAGCCCTGGCCAATGCCATCCTCAAACCCAAACTATGGTTAAGATACATCGATGACACATTCGTGATTTGGCCCCATGGACAAGAAAACCTAAACAATTTCCTAACACACCTAAACAGCGCACACCCCAAAATCAAGTTCACCATGGAAACAGAAACAAACAAACAACTACCATTCCTAGATGTACTAATCTACAAAAAAACAGATGGCACACTAGGACACACCTGAGGTTCTCGCGGGTGTTTGTATGTGGATCTTTGGTTATTCGGGTTTTCTCCCGCGTAAGATTGGAAGTATCTAGGCAGCGTTTTGATGAAGTCTCATTCATCATCTTCAGGCTTCTGTCTTCAGCTCTGAGAAGCACAGAGCTGAAGACAGAAGCCTGAAGATGATGAATGAGACTTCATCGAAACGTTGCCTAGATACTCCAATCTTACGTGGGAGAAAACCCGAATAACCAAAGATCCATATATATATATATGTGTGTGTGTGTTTTCTTAAGTTTTTCGGGTACTTACATGTATGGTGTTCGGCTTGGTTCGGGTATTTTCCCACGTCATTGTAGTTCTTTTAAAGTTGTAGCAACGTTTCAGCAGAATCTCATCTGCCATCATCAGGGTTCTGTATTGTGTCTGTCTGTGGGTCAGACTTTTACAGTGGTTTCAGATTTAAATTTGGGGCAGCCTATTGCTGTGCCAGAATGGTTTTTTCTTCATCCTGATTGGTTGGGAGTCTTGGTCTGTGTTTATTGGTCTCGGAGTTTGCTGTGTTCTGCTTGATGGGTGTCTCTGATATCTTCTGTCTGTTTTTTGGCTCTTTTTGTATCTTGATTGGCTGGCAGCATTGTGTTACTTTAATGGAGGCCTTTAGTGCAGCTTGGCTTCGGGTAAATGGACGGCTATCATTAGTTAGGAAGCTGGGTTTCATCTGGGTGCCTGGTTGGGGTGTGTTTGAGCTGGAGGTATCAGGGGGATCTGTTTGTGCCCAGGTGTTTGCCTGGCTTGTGGTGTGGAGATTTTTTTGTTTGTGAGTGCAGGCTTCCAAATGATTGACAGCCTGGTGGAATCATCTCTTCTGTTCATGCTTTCTGGTTAGATTGAAAAAGACCAGAAAGCATGAACAGAAGAGATGATTCCACCAGGCTGTCAATCATTTGGAAGCCTGCACTCACAAACAAAAAATCTCCACACCACAAGCCAGGCAAACACCTGGGCACAAACAGATCCCCTGATACCTCCAGCTCAAACACACCCCAACCAGGCACCCAGATGAAACCCAGCTTCCTAACTAATGATAGCCGTCCATTTACCCGAAGCCAAGCTGCACTAAAGGCCTCCATTAAAGTAACACAATGCTGCCAGCCAATCAAGATACAAAAGAGCCAAAAACAGACAGAAGATATCAGAGACACCCATCAAGCAGAACACAGCAAACTCCGAGACCAATAAACACAGACCAAGACTCCCAACCAATCAGGATGAAGAAAACCATTCTGGCACAGCAATAGGCTGCCCCAAATTTAAATCTGAAACCACTGTAAAAGTCTGACCCACAGACGGACACAATACAGAAGCCTGATGATGGCGGATGAGATTCTGCTGAAACTGCTACAACTTTAAAAGAACTACAATGACGTGGAAAATCGAACCAAGTGAACACTTTATATATATATATATATATATATATATATATATATATATATATATATATATATATAGATAGATAGATAGATAGATAGATAGATAGATAGATAGATAGATAGATAGATAGATAGATAGATAGATAGATAGATAGATAGATAGATAGATAGATAGATAGATCTTTGGTTATTCGGGTTTTCTCCCGCGTAAGATTGGAAGTATCTAGGCAACATTTCGATGAAGTCTCATTCATCATCTTCAAGCTTGTGTCTTCTGCTCTGTGCTTCTCAGAGTAATGTGAGCTTGCAGCTGCTTCTTCCTTTTAACTGCTAGTGGGGGTGTGACTTGATTGGGTGGGGGCTTGGCTGTGTTCTGATTGGGTGGGGGTGTGTTCTCATTGGTTGGGGTTTGGCTGTGTTCTGATTGATTGGGGGTTGGCCGTGTTCTGATTGGCTGGAGGTATGTTCTGTTCAGGTGGGGGCTTGGTTGTGCTCAGGTTAGTCTTAGTTGCTGGGGGATTTGAGCTGGTGAGCTGTGATCTTGCTGTTTGGCTTTGCGTTCGTGGTCGTGCTGCATCTTCATGGTGGGAGTCAGTTTGCTTCATGTATGGCTCGGTAGGGTTTGAAGTGGGTAGTGATGCAGCTGCAGTGCGGCTTCTGGTCCTTGGTTGTGTCTCATCTTCTGTGTGGGTGTGAGTCTGCTTTTTACATGGAAGTGTGGTGGTGGCATCTTGTGTGGCCCTCGTGGGTGTTAGGTACTCGTCTGTTCATGAGGGCGGGTTTCCAAATGGCTGGTAGGCGGGAGGTGTCATCTCTTTTATTCATGCTGTGTGGGTGTTTTTCTATCTCTATGGCTTCTCTGATTATTCTGTTGTTGAAGTGTTCGGTTTTGGCGATAGTTCTGGTATTTTTAAAGTCAATCTCATGTCCTGTGGCTTTGAGGTGTTGGACCAGGGAAGAGGTCGGTTCTTCTTTTTTGATTGAGTTCTTATGTTCTTCAATGCGTGCACTTATTCTTCTGTTAGTTTGTCCAATGTATGTGGTGGGGCAGGCAGTGCAAGGGATTTCGTATACTCCTTGGTTTTCTAACCTAAAGACAAAATCGAGTTAGAATCTAGTTATTAGTGTAATATTACCAGAGAAAAAGCTACGTAAGATTAGGTTAACATTTGTTTGTTTGTTTGTTTATTTATTTATTTATTTATTTGGTATAACAAAACTTGTAGCAACATTTTTTTAACAGTAAATCCAAATATACATCCTGTCATGCCCTGCCCCATCAGAGTCTGAATCTGAGGAGAAAGATGAACAGCTGACAGGGAGCAGAAGACCGGCTCCCTTGGCAATGGAGGAAACTGAGGAAGGGTAAAGTCAGGCTGGGCAGAGAGGTAGAACAGTGGAGAGGTGGTTCAGAGGAAGATCAAAGCCACCCCCTCTTCATCTTAGGGCATGCAGGGAAGAACGGAAAAGAAGCAATGTGGGTTGCGTGGCTTACGAGGGAGGAAAGGGCCCTTTTTCACTTCACAAGGCACACCTGGGGATGAAATTTAAAGGAAAAGCCAATGGGACGGATGGTTGTTGGGAACAAATGTTGAGTTTATTTTGTGTTGTCTGTGGTTATCTGAGTTCCTGGCATCCTCCCTACTGGTTTGATTTACTGCCCTGTTACTTCATTTCCTTCATTTCCTAAACCCCATATCTTGCTCTGTCAGATTTATTACCATATTTTGCCTTGTTGGATTTATAGTTTAAAGTTTTCAGTTTACAATCTTTGGATTGGAATATCTGCAGCAAAGGCTGTTGCATGTTCGTGGGAGAGTTTTTCTCCAGACCGGAAAGTAACTGGATAATTGGAGGCAAAGTTAGAGCTAATAAAGGAACTCATTCTTATTTGCTGGCTGGGTTGCCTTTGTGCCACACTCCGGGTCATCACACATCCCAACCTATGGTAGATGAGGAAACAATGAAGATCTTTCGGGAAATATAATCAGGGAAAATACAATTTCTTGACTTCTTTGAACACTTATCTTTTTAGAGCATGGGTGTCAAACAGGACGTATCACAATGTTTTTTTTTCTCTTTGCAGGGCTGGGGTGGGCATGGCATGCACATAATGCATCCAGCCTGCGGGCCACCAGTTTGACATCCCTGTTTTAGAGCAAATGTGCTGTTAAAACTGCTTTTGCTTTTCTCTAGTGAGAAAGCTGTTGGTCAGGATGCATGAACAAGAGATGGTACAAATGCTAGTAACTCTGTACATCAGGGGTCTCAAACACAATTTACCTGGGGGCTGCTGGAGGCAGAGTCTGGGTGAGTCTGGGCCGCATAATATTATACTTTATATTATACTTTATATTTATATTATACACTAATAGTATACTTTCATATCACGGTGGGGGCCACAGGATATCGTCCTGCGGGCCGCAATTGGCCCGCGGGTTGCGAGAATGAAACCTCTGCTGTACATAGTCTTTGACTTATGACCATTTCTTTAGCAATATTTTAAAGCCAAATGATGGTGCTGAAAAAAGTGACTGGTTCTTGTACTTAAAACTGTCATAGTTCTGGTCAGCATGATATAAAAAAGATGTTGAGACTCTAGAAAGAGTGCAGAGAAGAGCAACAAAGATGATTAGGAGACTGGAAGTGAAAACACACACTGAACAGTTGCAGCAAGTGGGTATGTCTAGTTTAATGAACCAAGGGTCTAGCAGGTGACATGATAGCATTGTTTCTCTGCCACAAAGAAGAGGGAGGGCAAGCTATTCTCCAAAGCACCTGGATACAGGACAAGAAGCAACGGATGGAAACTAATCAAGGAGTGAACAATCAGGGGTGGGCTGCTGGGAGTTCGCAGGGGTTCAGGAGAGCCTCTAGCTAAGATTCTCTAGCTAAGATTCTGTGCAATTCAGAGAACCCCCAATTCAGAGAACTCCCACTCCTGGCTGGTCCTGCCCACCCCTCCCTGCCCCTTCCAGGAGTCCCCACCTGGCCCATTTTGGATGCAGGTAAGTGCAGGGTGCTTGCTGGGGCTTGAGGAGGGTGAAAAATGGGCCTCCTGGAAGTTCGGGAAGGCTGGAAATGCGCCCATTTCTGGCTTCCAGAGAGCCTCTGGAGCCTAGGGAGGCCATTTTTGACTTCCTGGAGGATCAAGGAAAGCCTTCAGAGCCCAGGGAGGGCAAAAATGCCCCCTCCATCATGGTGCAGTAGCCCAACTAGGCCATGCCCACCATGGCCACTCCTACCCAGCAACTGGGCAGAGAAACCTTTGCTAAAAATTTTGAAGCCCACCCCTGGAACCAACCTAGAACTAAAGAGGAATTTCCTGACAGTTAAAACAATGTATCAGTGGAATGACTTTCCTCCAGAAGTTGTAGTATAGTATAGTATAGATTTGTAAGAAGATATTTGTCTAAAATGGTATAGGGTTTCTCCTTGAGCAGGGAGTTGGACCAGAAGTCCTCCAAGGTCCTTTCCAACTCTGTTATTCTGTGGTTTGGACACTTGGCCACTGGCATGTATTTATGACAGTCCCAGCATCCCAGAGTCACAGGATCCCAATTTGCAACCTTGGCAGATGGCTTATGGCAAGCAAAGCCAATGAGAGAAGCTGGATTCATTTATCGACCACAGCAAAAAGTTCATAAAATCAAGTGCAGTCGTGTAATGACTAATACAATGATGACATCACTTAGCGATGAGCAGTGGTTCCACAGTGGTTAGAATGCAGTATTGCAGGCTACTTCTGCTGACTGCCAGCTGCCTGGCAGTTTAGCAATTCAAATCTCACCAGGCTCAAGGTTGACTCAGCCTTTCATTCTTCCGAAGTCGGTAAAATGAGGACCCAGATTGTTGGGGGGCAATATGCTGACTCTGTAAAACCACTTAGAGAGGGCTGTAAAGTGGTATATAAGTCTAAGTGCTATTGCTGGTAACAGACGTTCTGGTCCCAGTTGTGACAGTAAAAGTCAAGGACTACTAGTATCATGTACTGTTGCAGCCCAGGGGATATTTGGATGAGCCCAAATATCCCATATTTTGGAGTAGAATTTTTATAGGTTAATTATAATATGTGTACATGACCACCCAAAAAACATAGTTACCTGTTTAAGTCATATAGATTCTGTGATGGCCATTCATTGTACCACAGGTGTTACCATTTTTCTTTCAGTCACCTCCAGATCAATCATTTCCCTCTTCCCATGATGGGAGTTAGGTTGATTTGTAGGTAAACCCTGAAAAATATGATTAAGAACATTAACTGATTATTGTATGATGGTACATTCTAGGGCAGGGGTGTCAAAGGCATGTTGTCATGGTGTCATCACATGACATATTGCAACTTTTCCGTCCTTCGCTATAAACCGAGTGTGGACATGGCCAGCGTGTGACACATCCGGCCTGCGGGCCACGAGTTTGACAGCCCCGTTCTAGAGAATTCCTTCACACTACAGATTCCTTTAAGGAAGTTGCAGAAATATCATCTCAGTCACACTTTTCAGTATCAGCAGCTGTAAAATAAATAAATGAAAGAACTAAGGAATGAAAGAACTAAAGAAAGAACTAAAGAACTAGAGAAGATATGGATAGAGAGAGAAGAGTGCAAAAGAAAATGCATTTCTGCAATATTTATTTCTTTTCTAATTACAGGTGCCAATGTCTCTGCCATCTGGCCTTTCTGATGACTAAGTCAGCTAGCCAAGAAACACAGAAATAAATAGATAATTAGCAAAATGCACTGACTTTGTGGACAGCAGAAGACTGCCAACACCAAAGTGGTTTGCTTGCTCTTATGTTCTATCTTTTTTTTTTCTGAACTTGCTCCATAAACTTGTAAGACAAGATCGCTGACTGGAGGGAGAAAGGGGTTCATTTAAATCCAACAAAACCATTGTAATGAAACTTGGCTGCTTGCAGAGATCACACCAAGATTTGCTATTTATTCATGCTGCTATAATGTCTAAAAAAGAAAAAAAATCAAGAAAGGAAGGAAAGAAAACACTACAAGATGCAAGATTTTATATTGTTCTTCAAACAAGACTGGTCTTTGTAAGGTACCACTCCTCCCTGGTTACATCTGATCACCCCATTAAATTTGGCAGAGAAGGTACCATGAGCTAGAGACTAACCTTTGGTGGGTCCCAAGAGATGTGCTTTCTCTGCCATGAACTATTGTTATTAGGCCCATTCCTTTTGATATTACAGAATTCCCACAAGATCTGGTTATCTTCTCAAGTTTGGGACTAATAGATACCCCAAAGGTGCTTTTTCAGGAGGCAACTAGACTTTCTTGTTGTTTTTTTCTTTTGAAGACATTTCATTTCTTATCCAAGAAGCTTTTTCAGCTCTGACTGGATGGTGGGGAATGGAAGGATTTATATTCCTTGCAGACAACTGGTCATTTGCGTCCTTTTTGAGGGTCGTTGAAGCACTTGAAGGTTCATCTTTCTTCTCAGGGGCACCTGGATAATGCTAATGGTTTCTGTAGTCTGCAATATTTTTTTCTGGAAATCCATTTATACTCCCATACCATTTGAAAGGTGTTCATCCCAAATTGCTGAGCTAAAAATATGTAGTGATTCTCAGTCATCCAGATCATGGTTGTCCCAAAGAAACTTCTTGGATGAGAAGTGAAATGTCTTCAAAAGAAAAAAAACAAGAAAGTCCAGTTGCTTAATGAAGAAGCACCTTTGGGACAACTATGACCAGGATGCCTGAGAATCGCTACAGATGATCAGATAGTTCCATTGCGAGGTCCTCTTATTTATACCCCCTTTGCATAGCGTTGATATATTGTTTCCATAATTTTATTTTAATCTGGGTTTTATATTCTATATTGTCTGTTTTTATACAGGTAGTCATTGACTTGCAACAGTTCATTTAGTGACCATTACATGAACTGGGCATGGCTAGTCTAGTAAAGAGAAGGACCAGGGGAGACATGATAGCAGTCTTCCAATATTTGAGGGGCTGCCACAGAGAGGAAGGGGTCAAGCTATTTTCTTAAGCACCCGAAGGCCAGACAAGGAATAATGGATGGAAACTGAACAAGGAGAGATTTAACCTGGAAATAAGGAGAACCTTTCTGACAGCGAGAACAATCAACCAATGGAACAGCTTGCCCTCAGAAGTTGTGGAAGCACCATCACTTGAGACCTTCAAGAAGAGATTGGACTGCCATTTATCAGAAATGGTGTAGGGTCTCCCGCTTGAATAGGGGGTTGGACTAGATGACCTATAAGGTCCCTTCCAACTCTGATTATGTGTTATCAGTTATTCATTCAAACTTATGTTCAAACTGAAAAAAGTGACTTATGGACATTTTTCACACTTACAATTGTTGCAGCATCCCCATGGTCATGAGATCAAAATACAAATACTTGGTGGCTCATATTTATGACAGTTGCAGTGTTCTGCGGTCATGTAATCACCTTTTGCAAACATCTGACAAGCAACATTAATGGGGAAGCCAGATTCGCTTATCAATCGTGTTACTAACTTAACAACTGCAATGATTAATTTAACAACTGTGTCAAGAAAGGCTGTAAAATGGGGCAAACCCCACTTAACAATTGTATCACTTAACAACAGAAATTTTGGACTCAGTTGTGATCATAAGGACTACCTATACCTGTTGTTATTTGATTGTAAATCATAAAATTATTATTTAAGTTTATTTGCAGGTAAAATGCAAAAGTAAAGAAAGTTAAAAGAAAAGGAGGAAAAAAAAACACCAGTAGTGACTTTCAAAGTTTTTCAGTGCAGTAGAATACAAATATAATTGCAATTTCAGCCTTTTGCTTTACATTTCTAAATATTTCAAGCCATTTCTACAACAACTAAATCATTATAACCATCAAAGCCTACAATTAGAATTTCTTCCCCCACACCCCAGTTTTGACTACAAAATCTAAAAGCAGTCTCCAAATGGAAACAAAACTAGATAATTGTTTTTCATTATTTAAAACTGTCAGTTTAGCCATCTCTGCCAAGTCCATCATCGTTATCAGTCCTTCTTCCACTGTGGGAATTAGTATATCTTTACATCTTTGTACATATAAGATTCTCACTGCTATCAACATAGATATTAATAAAGTTCCAAATTTTCTTTCAAGCTATTTGTCCATCAACCCTAATTGGAATTGTTTGATTATTGTGTTTGTGAGATGGGTGACTATGTAAATTTAATTAACAGACAAGACAATATGAATTAAAAAAGACAAAATGAAGGGGATTGGGAAACAAAATGCATACATATCATACAATACAGTAGATATGGAAAGGTAACTCAGCGTTTTAACAATAAACTAACATTTGTGCACAGACACTGGCTTTGAATAGTCTTTCTTTCTATCAGTATAACTATTTCAAAGGACAAATGTGACCAAATTCTTCAGTTCAGGTTTTGAAGTGTCAAGAATACAAAATTTAAATGAAATCCAAATTTGATTAATTTAACTTTCACTGGTAAATTGATTATTTATATTATATCACATTATTCAACAATACAATGGCATCTATAAACTTTTATTTCTTTCCTTAAAATAGAGATTGTGCCAAACCCTAAATAGTATAAGGAATTAGGATTAGCTAACATGGACTAAAAAAATCCCAGTCAATCCCCTGATGATATTACCCATTCAATTGGGATTCTATGGGCCAGTTCTTTTTACATTTTCTAACGTTGTACAGAGTCTTTCAGTTGTTTTATGTTTTGGCAGGTGTTGGCGTTTAATGGTGTCTAGCCACTGTGTTTTTTGGCAGCCTTGTTTCCTTTTTCCTTTACCACCAACCATTCTGAACATAACTGCCTTTTCCAGTGAGTAGGTGATCCAATAGATGGCACCAAATAGGTTGAATGTTCTGCCATCTAATGGTGACCTGGTGCTTGCAGCCAAGATGCAACGTCCCAAAATAAGATAAAATGCTATTTGTCCTCAAAAGTACTTTTTTTCCCTATTTTCTATTTATTGTCTGGTAAAATGTTTTGTTCATTTTGTGTTGTTTTGTTTTATATGAAGGACTTGCCAGTCTTGATTAAAATAACTGTTGATGCAATTATGACTTTCACCTAGGAAAGTCCTTCATTTTTATAGCAGCCCAAGGGGACACCTTGTTTTTATGCTGATTGAAGTTTACTCTTTACTCCAGTATTCCTATAACCTATTCTAGGATTCCAGGAATCCTATAATATATAATCTTGAGGAACAAGAGATATTCATCAGACACTCTCTAATACAAATGCAGGTGTCTTCAGGGCACTAGGAAAATATGTGAAGTTGATGCAATCTTCATGGAGACACTTGCTATTACTAGTATTTTTCTAAAGATATTCAGTTTTACTTTGTGTTAGGCTTGATCCATGGCATGGGCATGGCAAAATCAGAGAATCCAATCTTTTCATGCCTAACCACTATTGCCATGCAAATATTCATCTTGCATGCACAAGAAGAAAATTTGACAAAGCAAAGTATAATCTCTCCCAAATGCCATCTTTTTATTTTCACAATCACCTCTCTTCGTACATAGATCTAAAGGGGCAGAGGTGGTATTCAGCAGGTTCTGACCAGTTCTGGAGAACTGGTAGCGGAAATTTTGAATAGTTCGGAGAACCGGCAAATGCCACCTCTGACTGGCCCCACCCCATCTATTTTCTGCCTCCTGAGTCCCAGCTGATCATCTCGGTCTTTTTTTGTTGCCCTGCACAGGAGAACGGAGCTGGAAAGCAGGTTAGTAGGATGGGGACGGAATGGGATTTTGCAGTAACTTTCCCCCTGGAGTGGGGTGGGAATGGAGATTTTACGGTATCCTTCCCCTGCCATGCTCACCAAGCCACACCCACCAAGCCATACCAATACCCACCAAGCCATGCCCACAAAACCAGTAGTAAATTTTTTTTGAATCCCACTATTGTAGAGGGAGCTTATAAATATGTCCACTTAAATAACCTGATAATTACCTTTGAAAGAGCTTTTAAAATGTAGAAGTATCGGTAAGCAGACTTGCACATCAAGATCATGATTCTAAGTTCTAAACCTAGAGTCTGCTGATAGAACCTCCTGGTTAGTATCTCATAGCGTGCAGGTGAAAGAGATAAAAGAAGGATTACCCTGGCAGAATGTAATTCTTTACAAAGTGGCTCAGGTGAATGAAGCTCTTACCTGAGAGGTTTTCTCTTCCTCAGCAGTTCTCAGACTTGCCTGGTGATCACCTGGGCAATATCCAAAGCAGTTAAGACTTGTTACCAGCGAGTCTTGGCTGCTGTAAACAAAACCATCATGAAAAAGCCATCAGACCGAAGCCTTCCATTACTTTTCTCTGATTTGCTCATTCCTAGCTAGTAACTGGTGAAGAATTGGGTTTGTTGACTGGTTATACTGGATCAGACTTACATCAATAAAAAGAGGGTTATACAAAGCAGGGCAAAAAAGAGTCTACATTCAAATAAAATTTTTAACTGTATGCAATACATGATAATTATGCTGTTTGCCGTATGTGGGATAATGTGGGATACAGCTGATAATGGTGAAGATACCTTAACAGCCTGAATAGAAAAGGCTATGGTAGAAGAAAGTAATTTAGAAATGTAATTTGAATTTAGGATACACATTTACTGGTTCTTCCCCCATAAATGTTCCCCAAGAGATATTTAGCATTTCCTGGAACACAGTCATGCAGAGAAAAAAAAACAAACCCCACTATGGCTAAACCTACTATTTCTCAACCTTTTGGCTAAGATCAAGCGTAGTGCTTCTTTTTATATCTTGAGTAATCATCCATGTTCTTGGTCTTTTGCAATGAGGCAGCTCATTGTCCTGGGAGGTTTACAATAGACACAAAAGAGAAAAAAAAATAGGAGGGCAAGGGGTAGAAGGAATATTCTTATTGTTATGGAATATTACACAAATGCAAGCTTGCACTTACGGCAAGATTTGGTAATATGAGATTCCTACAATCAGCAATGACATCCATTACAGCAGGGGTGTCAAACTCATGTAGTCACATGAGTTGTCATGTGATATATCGGGACTTTTTCCCCTTTTGCTAAACCGGGCAGGGGTGGTGAGTTTGACTGACACCCCTGCATTACAGCTACCTGTTTCCTTCTGCTGAAGGATTGAATTCTGTATGTTACATGCTTGTCATCTGGCTCCTAAACAAGTTACTGACTCACCAGTGATGGAGAATATTATCCTAGCAACAACTTTAAAGGAATATTTAGCTACTGTCATGTTCAGTTCCTTGAAAAGGGAGCTGTCTTGTTCAGTAAAATGCCCTGGCCTTGATTGCTAAAAAGGAGATATCAGGGCTATCTGGCTGCAACATCTGTCATCCCACTCATCACCAGAGTGCTAAAAACTCACAGATGAAACTGATACAAATATTAAACTCAACCCTTCCCTCTATTTTGCCATTTATTCTAAAGACAATCACCAGTGATGCTATTCTACCAGTTTGGCCCAGTTCTAGCATACTGGTAGTGCCGAAGATCAGCCGAATCTGAACTGGTTCTCTCTGAGCCACTGTTGAGCCCACCTGCTCACCCAGACTCCCATACTGACCTTTATTCCCTGCTTTTGAAGTGCAGCTGTTTTGCGTGGCACATGAGATTGCCGCACATCAACTGTTGAACAATAAGGATTGTAGGAAGTGAGTAGGAAAGCCTCTGTGTGTGTGCAAAGTGCGTATTTGGCACGTGCACACGCACACTCACAAAGTGTGTGCATGCATGCAAAGCACACCCACCAAGCCATGCTCACCGAACTGGTGGTAAATATCTTTGAAACCCACCACTGACCATCACCCATTAGATGTTTCATCAAGGCAATTAGGAAATTGTAATAAGGAAGATACCTTGTCTAGTCTGATCCATCTCTAATCCTAGCCTATCAAGATCCCCGCCAGTGCCCCACAAATAAAGATATTGAGACATGCTCATAAAATCTCAGAATGTTTACCGAGCCATAGGTAGAATTCTCCTGAGCTCCATTAGATCAAAGTAACATGCTGCGGTTCAGAATTTTAATGCCGCAATTCAGAATCTTAATGCCAGGAGAAAAAGTAGGACAAACTTTGCCTATAAATAAGCATGGTTGGAGTTTGGTGTGCTCTCTCTGGCTAATCTCAACTATTTTATCTTAACTCCAACAATTACTCTGAATAAGGCAGTTTTGATCTATAGATCAGAATTGAAAGTCTCAAAGACTTTGAGACAACCATGACCTGGATGACTGAGAATCTTTGTAGACATCAGGATCTCTAGGAACAGTGAAGGTACAGACTACAGCATAAAACATGAAGACTGTTTATTTCTCCAACCAAGGCACATAGTGATGCCAAAGAATAAGGGGTATGGATTTTACTTCAAAATCACTTACATTGGAAGATTATAGTTATTTCAGTTTAATATCAATCTCTACGAATTTTATATCTCTGAGTAAGAAAATATATTTCCAGATAGCATCATCTGGAAGGAGAAAGAAAAGGAGAACTGTCTCATCTTCAGGAAAAGCAGGAGGAGGAGGAGGAGGAGGAGGAGGAGGAGGAGGAGGAGGAGGAGGAGGAGGAGGAGGAGGAGGAGGAGGAGGAGGAACTGTCTCATCTTCAGGAGAAGGGCAAGGAGAAGAAGGAGAAAGAGGAGAAGGATGACTGGATCTCTTTTATCATAAGGATCTCTTATGACAAAAGATAAAAGAGCAAAGATGGTCATTGCCATAAAGCTGTCTTATAAATACAGATTAAAGGTGAAGATATTGTGCAGCATTTATCTTGTAATAAAGCAGACTTTTCCCTTTTCTTTGTTCTTCTCATATATATCAATTAAATATATGCTCCCACTGAGAGATAATTTTCTTTGTTCATTTCCTTCTCCTTCATTATAATCCTTTTCTTACACAACCAAATTCACTTCAGGCATTCATCCTAGAATCCAGAATCCCTCCTCTCTCTCCCCCGTCTCTCTCTCTCTCTCTCTCTCTCTCTCTCTCTCACACACACACACACACACACACACTCACACACACAGTTTGATTTTCAAATTTTCTCTTGGGGGTCCATCATCCTAGCTACTCAGCTTCTTATTAAATATTCTTATTCTTATTAAATTATATTTAATAAGAAGCTGAGTAGCTAGGATGATGGACCCCCAAGAGAAAATTTGAAAATCAAACCTTGTTCACCTTTGTTCTCTACTAATAGTGTATTTGAAAGGACAAAGTGCTTATAGTCCACATTAGCAAAACGTCCTGAAAGCTGGGTTGCATTTTAGCATAAGCTAAACAAGCTACATATGGGGCGTGATGGTTCAGTGGTTAAAGACAGGGCTTATCAGCTGGAAAGCTGACAGTTCAGGTTCAAGACCTGTGTACCACGCAATGTGGTGAGCTCCCATTACTTGCCCCAGCTCCTGCCTACCTAGCAGTTCAAAAGAATGTCATTGTGAGTAGATAAATAGGTACCACTTCAGTGGGAATCAATCAATCAATCAAATGTTTATTGTCAATGCACAACATGTGTACAATGAAATTGAAAATATTGAAGATAACACCATTCCAAGCAGCTCGGTGTATAATTATGCTAGTCACATGGAAGGGTCTTTGCACAATGTTGGCTTTCTCAGCTAAGAAATGGAGATGAGTACTGCCACCTAGAGACAGACATGACCAAGAAGGGGAAAACTTTACCTTCACTTTATAATATATTCGATCTAATTGTAAAAAAATAATAATCATAGAGCATAAGTTAATTTTTTTTTTACTTTTTTTACCCAAAAAGTCCATAAGGGATTTCTAGCCAGCAGTAATATTGTCTTTTCTCTAATTAAGAGATCAATTTGAATATTTTAGCAAATTCTATCATTTTCAGCAACTATTCCTCTGTTGCAGATATTGCCAGAGATTCTACTGTATAACACAATCTTGTTTCATGATCAAGAAAAAGAAGTCTGTACATTGTGTCATACACCAACAGAGACAACTTTAACTCTTTGCAGCCATCTAGACACCTGCATGTTTTCTGCAGCCAGATACAGTTGCCTTAGCTATCTTGCACAAAGCAGTTTACAGCTGGAGTACATACAATCTTCTTGCACAACACTGCCCAACTATTTTCTAAGTTTGCATTACTATCACTATTAATCTTCTCATCACTCCTATCACCCATCCCCTCCCATTTGTATGACTGTAACTTTGTTGCTTGTATCCTTATCCTTGTATATTGACTGTTTTCTAGTATGATTTGATTGCTCATTCTATCCTATGACTATTAAGTATTGTACCTTATGATTCTTGACAAATGTATCTTTTCTTTTTATGTACACTGAGAGCATATGCACCAAGACAATTTCTTGTGTGTCTAATCACACTTGGCCAAAAAAGAAGTCATTAATTAATTAATTAATTCATTCATTCATTAATTCATTCAAAAATATCAAACCTTACAAGGTCAGAATATTTACTTTTCTGAAAAAAAAAAATACCCCAAATGGTAAACTGGCTTGTTATTTTGTTCTGCTTTGCTCCAATGTATTAGAAGCATAGACATGGCTATAAAACTAGGGTGCTCGTGGGAAAGAGAACAGAATTTGTAATTCTATACTTTTTAACTGAGCACACAAGGACATCTAATAAGGAAGGAGAAATGAGATGATTAAGTCTTGGATCTAAACTCACCTGGCTGCACCAATCTGAATCTTCCTAGATGGAAAATAGTCCTGACCAGTTCCACCAGTTTCTTCTGAGTTCAGAGTCCTGGTTTTGCCTTTCAAAGGGGTAAAATGTTTTATTATGTCCACATTCTTTAATGGACCACCTACTTTAGGGATAAGCAACATGGTATTTAGGGACATTTAATGAGCTTCTGAATACTTAGCTCGCCAACTAGCTTTCCTGCTCTACATTAACTCCTTTTAAGGTTCTTTTAAATTATATAAATGAGTTGAGAGGTTGGCCAGTTTCAAAGCAAAATGCCACCTGTGGATATCAATATTAATTCTAATACTTATTAAGTCACCTAGACTCTATGAGGCTTCTTAGAAATGTAAGGTTACTCTAACCCAGTACTTGATTTGGAGATCTACCCACCTAAAAAAGAAGAAAGAAAGAAAATAAAAATAAAAATTCTACAATAAAAATGGCTGAAAGCAATTTCACTCACATCAGGATGTGTGACTTTTTTGTTTCCTGCTTTTTCACATAGCATGATGCTCTAGAAAAGGGACCAATATTTCAAACTATAAAATCTTTTCAACATTTTAATAGCCTTCATTTAGGAGTCTGCAAATTGAATAAATGAATAGTTCGAATTGATCTTCACCCTCAAATAGTGTAAAAGCCTGCTGTTGGCAGATAGACCCACCCAATTTAGGAAAAAAAATTGCACAATCTACTTTAAAACCTTACGCATCTTACATAAACTTCTTAAATATCTAATTATCCAAAATATGAAAAATTGTGTAAATTACACAACTATGTAAATTTAAATAGATTATGTAAATTGGGATTTGAGGGATATTTGGATTTAATGGACACTCTGTTCCCAACAAAATCTATTAAATTGTTAAATTGCTGTGGCTTCATTTTCATTTTCTACTCTGTGAACAGGAAAACAATAGTAATCCACTCTCTCAGCAGATGGCAGCACTTTGCTGGTCTTGTCTCGAATTGGAAGTTGGCCAAGATCTAACTAGGTTAAGTAGTTACTGGAATTTCTCAAGGGAATACAAAGGCTGCAGATTAGATTAGGAAACTGAACAGAAAATCCCTAAAGAGGACAATGGTGAAAACAACCCAGAAACAGTAAAAAAAAAAAAAAAAAAGGTGACACAAGAGGGTTAATGAAGTCATTAAGTGTTGAGCCCATCTTGAAGAAGATGTTTACGTTTCATTTTAGTGATCCATCTTGTCATGTTCTTCATGTGAAGGTAAACAAGGAGTAGAATGTCTATGGGATTCTCTGACATCCAGATAAGAGTTGTCTCAAAGGTGTTCCCCCTTCCTTTTTTTTTTTTTTTAAAGGCAACTAGACTGTGTTGGGTTTCTTTTGGTTTTTGTTTTTTTTGAGGAAGAAGAAGACATTTCGCTTCTCATCCAAAAAGCTTCATTCATAAATCACAACTGATGAAGCTTCTTGGATGAGAAGTGAAACATGTTCTTCTTCCTCTTCAAACAACAGTCCAGCTGCCTTTTGAACGAAAAAAAAAAAAGTCCAGTTGCTTTTTGAGGAACTTTTGAGACAAGGAGAAGAATGCAAAACAAGTGCAAGCTCAAGGTGTTCTAGTACGTATCAATGAAGAGAAACCATCATTTATTTATTTATTTATTTATTTATTTATTTATTTATTTATTTATTTATTTATTTATTTATATATATATATATATATATATATATATATATATATATATATATATATATATATATATATATATATACACACACACACACACACACACAGGTTTTTTTTTTACACACACACACCCTTTCAGTTCTTATAGCCTCCTAGGTTTCATGACTTTCAGCATAAACATATTACATGGTGCCATTGGATGCTATCTAGTCTAAAAACAGCATGTTGAATCAGAAAATTAAACACAGTAATTGCAGGTACGAAAGGATAATTATCTCAGCGTTGTGAATATTTTGACACCGCCTGCAATAAACAGAGGGAATGCTGATGTTCTCCTGCAGACTAGAGCTATTGTTAGCAAGGTATTTTTGCAGTCTGTTGTGGATCTATAATAAGAAAACTGATATAGTGATCATAAGAACTAGAATATCAGTTTTCCACACCTGCAAAATGTGAGTTTTATGCAGTTGCGTTTGAACACATCCTATAATGTCTTGCTGATCACTTTCAGGATTTGTGTTACAAGCCTTCTAAGGTCCTTGGAAACTTCAGAAAAATGGAGATGGTTTGGCATATGTATACAACACATCTACGTAGAGATATTTGCTTGGCTTCCTGAATTTACTGTTTCCATTTTTCTATAACAAATTGGACCCAGCTGTTGGAATACTTGATCTATGCTAATGTTGCACTAAAGTCTATTCATTTGTTATTCCACCACTTTTATTTTCTTTTTTTCTGCAAAGTAAGCTTCAGTTTTTCTATCCTATTCTCAGGATACTTAATATTTCTTTATAGTTTATTTTGGTCGTGTTTAAGAACTTACTTGATTTCAAGATAGCAGAGGTTATTTGCTTCCCTGATATATCTCTCGCCTTAATCTTTTTCGCTGCCCACACTGTCTGGTCTACAATGTCCTAGGGTAAAGAGATCTTTGATATAGAAAGCCAAAAATGCTGAAGACTGCTAAAAAGATGATTATATGAAAAGGAAGAACCTTCAGCTACTCCATAGCTAAGACAATTTTAAAAATTCCATGTCAAACCACGGACATTTGGGGGGGGGGGGGGAGAAAGGTTTTTCAAAAGGAATTTGGTTCACATCAAAGTACATGAAAATGGTCAAAGAAATGCAGAACACTCTTTAAAACTAGGACTAAGAGGAACAACAGGTGATATAAAATTGTCTGTTTGGAATTTCAAAGTGGAACATTACATATGGAGACTTTATCACCAGAGATAGTCTTGGTTCTGTGATGGTGGTAATGTGTTCTTCTCCCTTATAGGTATCAGTGATGCAGTGTATTGAACCTCCTTTCTGAAGAGATAAATAAATTAAATTTTGCTTATTTTTCAGTTTTGCATATTGGGATCAGCACCTTCTACCTTACACATCCTTGAAATAACTACTATACCTGGTTTGGATCTGCCTTCCATCAAAGGAGCTTAGATGTAATTTAGACATCTTTCTTAGGCAGAAGGTACACTGAAGATAGAGGCAAACATCTATAGGATATGGCTGAGCATTCAGGATGTCCCAGAAATATAAAAGGGTGTGCCTAGGAAATACTGTGTTTAAATAAGTATGTTGCTGTCAACACTATAAGAAGTGGATAAATAGAACATTTAGAACTGTCTTGGTGGATTAGTTAAACAATTTGGTTGACTCCTATGCTGGAAATATCTTCTTGTGTAATTTCACTTCTCTCTTCCCTTTTATTTAGTAGTAAATATGGTCTATGAACACAATTAGAAAAAAAAGAAAGTTACAAAATTGCAAATAAAGTAAAGATTAAAATAAATGTATTTATTTATTTTTCTAAAAAGACCCAAAGAGAACTGATAACAAAATATCAGCCCCCAACCAACTTTCCTCCTAGCTAAGATAACAGATACCAGTTTGTTTGTTTTTTTCATAACAGTTAAATTCTGATCCTTCAAGAGGAAGGAATATTATGTTTTTCAATTAACATAGCCTGAACTATGAGTCTTTAATATTTAGAAAAGTTAAAGAAGGCTGTAGTTTAAAATGTTTTTCCTGCATTAAAAGGAGTGATTTTGGAAACTCCATGAAAATAAACATTTTAGAAAAAGCAGATACCGGTTACGGCTTTAAAAGGCTCTTTATTCCTACATTTAAGATGTTGATTTTAAAACCTACACAGAAATTAAACCATTATTAAGGGTTTTTTATTTTTTGTAATTTTATTTTATTGAAAGTACATACAATTCAGCTTCCATTTAACGGTGTGTCGTTTGAGTACAAATAACTTGTGCAGTAATAATTAAAGTTTACATCCATGTTCATACTTTAGGTTTTATTTATTTCAACATGCATAAAATAGGGCTTACTTCCTAAAGTTGAAACTAGAGTTCTGTTAAACATCCATGTTAGTTCATTTTAATTTGAATTAAATACTAGTTATTCTCTTAAGTTGACTAGCACCTTTTTTTCTATATTATAGGATTAGATTAAACATGTCACATCTATCTGAGCTATGACGTGGTGATGCCATGATGTGGTTATATCAGCATGAAATAAATTTGTCCCATTAATCAATAAGCAATAAATTAAACTGAAGTAACTATCAGGTGGGCCAGGTTTGTTTGTTTTGATGGTTTCACTGATTAATCAAATGAATCAACATCCACTAGAATCTGGTCTAGTGATTAAAGTACCAGGCTAGAAACTGAGTCTAGTCCCACCTTATGGATGAAAACTGGCTGGGTGACTTTGGGCCAGTCACTCTCCTCAGCCAACTCTCATCACAGAGTTGTTGTTGTTGTTGTTGTTGTTGGTGGTGGTGGTGGTAGTGGTGAGGAAAATGGTAGGAGGCAGGAATATTAGGTGTGTTTGCTTTGAGTTATTAAATCTATTAATAAAGATGTAAAATAAATAAATAAAAATTAAGTAGGCCTCAATCAAAATTAGCATACGCTGTATGCAGTAGAAGCATTGAGATGATGCACTGAAAGCTCAGAGCCTCTTTGCTAAGTAATGCAAGATTATGGGAACAAATCCCACTGGTTTTCTGCATGGTCAGTTTTGGAAATGTTCCTCTGAATATCTGTTTGCATTTTTATTGCTAAGTCAGCTTGTCTGTGTACATCTTTGTTTCAGGAATGCAATCTCTAGATGTGAACAGCCATCATGTTGGAATGTTGCTCCTCTCTTTAGCCTAATCAATAGGAAGAAACATGCAGGAATACATTCCATGCACTTTCCAAACATTCTTCAGTCAGTTCTTGCTTTGATATTCATAGTGATTATCTCCTGAACTTACTTAACTTCAGAAGAAAATAAAAATCATCATTCTCCCTTGTTTTATTAAAATACAAATCGTTTAACAACTCATTGCTAATTGTTCCAGTATATTTAATTTTATTTTCATTATTGAGGAAAAGTGAAAACAAGAAGAAAAGGAGAAGAAAAAGCACTACATATTTTTTGTTTAAGCACAACAGGTTTAGGTTTAATTAAATTTGTTGTTTGTTGAAACATCTGCTTTAAGCACTAATGAATGACAGTTACGATGGGATTTCCATATGTAAGCATTTTCACTTGATCACACAAACTCAAAATGTGTTCTCTTTTGGAATTCATAGTCAGCTGTTTTTACCTCTAATGTATGCTGGAATCACTGAAAGCTATCTTATAGCAAGCTGTTGCAATTGAAATTAGTGTGAACTAAGCTGCAGGATAGGGAATACCATTTCTGGAAGGTACCCCAAGATAGCATTTTCTACACCCACAAGTCAAAAATAAACTTTTAAAATAGATGAAATGTCCTAAATCTTGAGAAATTACATTTATAAATAAAACAAGAGCAATAAAGATGATTGAGGGGCTGGAAGCTAAAACATATAATGGACGGGTATGTCTAGTTTAATCAAAAGAAGAACTAGGTTGACATGATAGTGGTCTTCCAATATCTCAGGGGTTGCCCCAAAGAAGAGGGAGTCAAGCTATTCTCCAAAGCACCTGAGGGGAGGACAAGAAGCAATGGATGAACTGGAGAGAATAGAGAGAAGCAATGGAGAGAAGCAACCTAGAACTAAGAAGAAATTTCCTGACAGTTAGAGCAATTAATCAGTGGAACAACTTGCCTCCAGAAGTTATGAATTCTTCAACACTGGAAGTTTTAAAGAAGAGATTGGACAACCATTTGTCTGAAATGGTATAGGTACTCCTGCTTGAGCAGGTGGCTGGACTAGAAGACCTCCAAGGTCCCTTTCAACTCTGTTACCCTACCCTACCCTATTCTATTCATCTCATATAGGATCCAAACTGGGTCAATCACCAAGACCAAAGGTTTAGTTCCAAGCTTTTGGACTCATACTCAAGCCCATCCTTGGGGAACTTCTCTCTAGCAGCATGTGTGCTTTGGGCAATTCTGTGTGTGGTGTTTATATAGTGCCTGTTGCATATGGCTTTTTAGTTGTTGATTGGGTTGTTGTTGGGGTGATGATGGTGATTGGGATATTGACCCCAATCAACAACTAAAAAGCCACACACAACAGGCACCTTATAGCTTGATGTCAGTTTGCTGTTCCTGATAGCTTTTGTTACATTTAAACACAAATCTCTAGCAAAGTGTCTAAATAATAATTTTGAAAACTTGATCATGGTGCATTCTTATGACTGATTGCATGGTCATCCAGATAGTTTATACTGGATTTAGCACTTTTATTCACCCATCCAATTCTTCCCAAGGGCCCGGGATATGTAGATGTTGTTTGATGTGGTTAGGCACATTGTTGCAGGATGTAAACTGTTCCAAGTAAAGCTGCCATCTAATAATATTTATTAAATTAATATACAATTTAGTATTTATTAAATTATTTTCATATAATAAAGAGTTGAGAGGTCAATGAACAATCTGAAACTTCCTGCAAGAGTCAATGAGCTGAGGAATCTCAAGATCCTGGTTTAAGATATGTTAAAGTCATACTATTGGGGAAAGGGGCTAGAATGAAATGACAAATTTTGTTCATTTTTCTCTCTTCCTCTTTAAATACATCCCAAAGCAATTTCTATCTTTTGTGTGCATGTAGCATACTAGCTGTAACTATGAGTGTGGACATAGCAAGAGGTGCTTGCAACATGGCTTGCCACCCTGTTACCTTTGCAATCCAGAAGGCAGGAAGGTTCAAAAGGCAGGAGAAGAGAAATCAACCTTTCCTCCCAATTTTCTTTACTCCCTTGCCTTATTTGAAATGGAAAGGTGTGCATTCTTTTATAGCCACTTTATTAGAAGCGTATACATATGACTACATGGAATAGTATGGACTCTGTGACAGACATTACAAAAACACAGAGGACAGGAAGCACAATTTGCTTTTGTATCCCGTTCCCAAGACATTATGTAATGTCTGGCTGTTGGCTACTTGAAATGACACACTATCATATTTTTATAAATTTGGGAAGAAGAAGAAGCCTACCTTTATTTATTTCTGCTAGCTTATTGCTACAGTGTGGCTTGATTGCTGTACTTTCTCTCCACATAAGTATGGCTGCATTCAACAACATAATGAACTCTTAAGACATTCATACAGCTGGATCTCCTTTACACCTCTGAAAAAATGCTGACCTTCTGCTTTTACTTCTCATATCTCTCTGCTTCTTCCTCATCACCTCTCTTCCTCCAAAAGTTTTCTCTTTCATTAACTCTTCTAAGGCTATTGGCCAGAAGCATGCTAGATGCATCCAGGAGAGAAATTTCACATGTGATCATTTGGGAGGGGAAGAGCTTAAGGGACAAATATAAGATTGTTTACTGTGGATGAACTGCACTATCATGGATTGAAATCAAACTCAGGGTTAAGGACATTTTTTTTTAGCCTTTTTATCCTAAATTTCCTCCAGAAAGGCCAAGGTAGAGAGCATGTACTGCTCCTTCCTCTTCATTTAATCCTGGAACAACTTTTTGAATAAAGTACAATACTCTAGGTTCCCAAGGTGCTCCTGGAAGCACGAATGTACCAGTGGAGAAGATTCATGAATATTCATGATGCTCTCTGTCCTGCATGATGAATGTTACATGTTAAAAAAAAATTCAGCATTTTTTGTTCTTCTGAACACCATTTCTATTAAACAGGAGAAAGTTTGAGTAGTCTAACTTTTTTTTTCTAAAGTAAAGCTCTAGAGTCAAGTATCATCTTTATTTCTAATAATATATTTGGTTCCCAATTGGTCTGTCTGTTTGTCTGTCTGTCTGTCTGTCTATCTATCTATCTATCTATCTATCTATCTATCTATCTATCTATCTATCTATCTATCTATCTTTCTACAATGCCCATCTTACTTGAGTGTTTCTAGTTTTCTAAAGGGGGATGCGGACTATTTGAGCTACACTTTCTAGAATAAGGACAAATATAAGCAAGATCACTGAGAATAGGAACCATGGAATAGAAGTACATTAATAAATCTGCAATGCATACAGTAGTTGGTTATGTCCCCAATGGCAACTGTTTTTTTCTTTTAATAAGTGACCATTAATTAATTGATTCTATCATTTTATTCACTTTATCAATGGGCTGATTGTCCACTGCCTCTTTTCTGTGAGGACCATCAATGTGTCCTCAACATTCCAAATGTATGAATTTCAGCCATTGGTGTGGAATGGCATAGGATCTCCTGCTTGAACATATGTTCGGACTAGAAGACCTCCAATTGTGCTATTATGTTATTCCCAAATGGTTGAGAACTTTCTGATCAGTCCACAACTTTGAATTAGCTTATTGAAATCCATGATCAAACCCATATTTGACTATAACCTGGTCTTTAAGTCATGAATAAGCAACTTGTAGCCTAAGTCCCATTTTAAAATTTCTCTGCAAAAGAACAATTTGGACATCTATCAGAAAGATTGAGGGAAGGGAGGGAAGGAAGGAGGGAGGGACGAAGGGTCTTCTAACATTTTACTCCAGCCTGTCTGTTATTTGTTGCAATCTAACCTTTTATTGATTACAACAGAATATAAAATAAATGAATATAAAAATAAGCAGACTTTGAAATATATCCCTCAAGGGAAAATACCCCATAAGAAAAACTAGCTTCAGCCCACTAGCCACTAGCTCCACTAGTTAGCTCCACTAGCAACAGCTACAGCTGTTCAGAAATTACCTCAGGCATTGTTGTAAAGATCAATTAATGTAGATTTCTTCCAATTCACACACTGATATATTACAAACATTTCAAGCATAATCTTATACATAGCATAGCAAAGTTCATTCCATTGAAGGAAGAATAAGTAGGGTAAATGCATCTTCACCCAGTTTTGATACCCCAAACTCTCAAGAATCAATCAGAAGAAAATCTGCAAAGGTGTTAATTTCTGCCCAAATGCAGTAGTGTTACAATATTAAAGGGATTGACACAAAGAAGGGGGGGGGGGAGTATCCAAACTATTTTCCAAAGCACTGGAAGATGGAAACTAAGCAGATTAGATGGAAACTAATCAAGAAGAGATGCAATCTAGAACTAAGAAGAAATTTCCCAACAGTGAGAACAAGAAAACATTGGATCAGCTTGCCTTCAGGTGTTGTGGATGCTCCATCACTTTTAAAAAGAGACTGGACAGCTGCTTGTCTGGAATGGCATAGATTGTTGGACTAGAAGACCTTCAAGACCCCTTCCATCTCTGTTATTATGTTAAATGAAATACTGAGAACAAGCAGCCCAAATCCCAACTCGACCCAAGTTACTGCAGAACCTGCAACAACAAAAATCCCCTCATCTGACTCTACATAAAATCAAATAATTAAAAACCACATCCACACAACATAGAGGTCTAATTTCTGGAGTGCTGAAGAGGAATTTGCCCATTATATACCTGTTTATTTGGCCTACTGAGATGGAGAAAACCAGTCTGGCGTAGTGATTAAGGCATCAAGCTAGAAACCAGGAGCCTGGGTGTTCTAGTTTCATCTCAGATATGAAGCTGGCTAGGTGACCTTGGGCCTCCCTTTCATCTCTAAAAAGGAGACAGTGGCAAACCACTTCTGAAAATCTTGCCAAGAAAACTGCCAGGACTAATCCAGATAATGACCCAGGAGTTAAAACTTATTACCAGACTAATCCTGCTGTCAACCCAATGAAATTTTGTATGGATATTTTTTTTGTTGAAATTGGATTAAGAAAGAGTTGGAAGCTATATAGGAGACAAGAAGCTTAGACTGTAGTGCAGAATTGCCTTTAATCTACTAAATTGGGTTGCCAAAATTTTGATCACTTTTTCTCAGCAACTCTAAGATGCATGGAGTTAAACTTCCAGCATGCTGCCTGGGGGCTTCTGGATATTAAAGCCCATATATCTTAGAATTGTTTTCCCTCCAAAATTTTATTACATACATTATTTAAAAACATTGAGCGTGGTGGACAATGGTGGGATTCAATTTTTTTTACTATTGGTTCTGTGGCCGTGGCTTGGTGGGCATGGCAGGGAAAGGATACTGCAAAATCTCCAGTCAGAGATGGTATTTGCTGGTTCTCTGAACTACTCAAATTTTCTGCTACTGGTTCTCCAGAACTGGTAAGAACCTGCTGACTTCCACCTCTGGTGGTGGACTTCTTTGACATAAATTTTGCCATTACATCTTATTTTGTATGCTCTATATCTTAGATACAATTATACACATTAGGTCTTTATACATTTTAATTCCTTTCAGTTTCATTTCAGTTAAGTCATATAGTCTCTCATATCTCTCCTATAAATCCTTTATTCCTTTTTCATTCTGCAAACTCTCTTTCAGTTCCCTCCAATAATAGAATTTATTCCACATTATATAGTATTCTGACTCAACCTTATCTTTCAGTTCTGAAGTCAGCCTATCTATTTCAGCACGTGTCAGGATCTTATTACCTCGTCTTCACTAGGAATTTCTCTAGCCTTCCATTTCTGGCCGAACACCATTCTTGCCGCTGTAATGACATGGATTATTAAATAGGTGTCATCTTTACTATATTTTTCTGACATGATTCCCAATAAAAAAGGTCTCTGGTTTACATCTTAGAATTGTTGAAACCCTATATTACAGCATTTTCAGTTACATCAAAGCTGAGAGACAAATAAATCAATTCAGTTGAAGTGTTGGCTTGTCCCAATCTGCTGATGTGGGAATGCAAAGGTTTAGAGCTGCTTTCAATCTAGCACAAGAAATAAACATATTATATAATGTTAAACTATAAATAGCTGGAATTATCTTCTTTGAGGTCAACTTAAAAGATTTATGATGAACGCTTTGCAGAATATTGTGCAAGATTTTTGAGTTTCCATAAATAACTTCTGTGAGAAGTTCTTTGAAATCCAAAAGTTTCCACACTATTTTTTAAATTTTCTGTCTACCGAATAAAGCTTGCCCACAATATTTTGTAAACCTTTAGCTGGTCTAAAGAAGGTAACCCTTACCATTATAATTTAAATACTGATTTGGAAAATATGGTATACCAAAGGGTTACTCTACATTCTTTAATTTGGAGCACAAGGGCTTGTATTGATCATTATGATGTTATTTGTGAGTGACCCATACTCCAAAATAAGCTTTTGAAAATGTTATGGAAACTAGTTTCATAAGTATTTTCAGTCTGTTTCTTAGCTACCAATCAATATGTGATTTTTTTCAGACAACACTAGCACTGTTACTGAAAGAAAGATTCATGGTAACCAAAGCAATAACAATTGTGAATTTTTTTTGCAAAGCTTCTTCTCTGGTAACATTGACTTGCTAACTAGGGCATACCTTTGCCAGACCAATTCTCAAATACAGCTCGTCTGCCAGGAACCCATACTGTATATCAGACATTAACACGATTGAGCTGGTTCACAGGTATTTCTCGAGAAGAGTAATCCACTCCTCTACTCACAATAGTATTCCCTATGCCTCCATGCTTGAAATTTTGGGCTTGGACAATCTGGAACTGCGCCACCTGCGATCCAATCTAAGCATAGTTCACAAAATTGTCTGCTATAACATCTTGCCTGTCAGTGACTTCTTCTGCCTCAATCACAATAATACACGGGCAAACAACCGATACAAACTCAAGGTAAACTGCTCCAAACTTGATTTCAGAAAATACGACTTCAGCAACAGAATGGTCAATGCCTGGAATGCCCTACCTGACTCCGTTGTTACAGCCTCAACCCCACACAGCTTCAACCTCACACTGTCTACTATGGACTTCACCCCATTCTTAAGAGGTCCTTAAAGGGGGCATGCATCAGTGTGACTGGCATTCCTGTCTTACTGTCCCCATTTACTGTATTTACTTCCTTTGTTCATGATTATGTTGATACTTATACTTGTTATCTTGTACATGTTTGACAAACAAACAAATAAATAAAATAAAATAAAAAATAAAATAAATTAATTAAAAACCTTAAGAAATTCTTCAACATATTGCAGAAATTTATGAAGAGCTCTGGTCAGCCTTCTAAATTATACTCCAAGGCAAGTGGTAATTATTGTTTAATAAGCTTGGCATATGACCATATTTCTTAATTTCAAATTACCTGGCTAGATTTCCTTCAATAAGACCTTGTTATTATTTTGGGGTTAGGGTCTCAGTTTTGTTACTCTTTGACAGGCTTTAATGTCTCACCAGGGATTGGTATTTTATCTACAATTTAATAATACTGCTACCTTGGAAATCAATTTGATGGATCCAAGGGATGAGCTAAAGAAGGAGACAGTTTAACACTAGATAAAACTAATGTGTTAGAAATTTGGAAACCATGAGTTTTAGTCTTGCTGTCAGATCTGCACCTTTACTTTTCTGGCATCCTATCATAAAATCAAAAGGGGGAAGGAGGGGACCAAAGGAATGTAAAATAGTAGAAAAGGGCATGGGAATGTGAGACCAATGGCAGGAGGGGAGATAGCTTTAACAGAAAACAGAAGTGCCAAGAGTGGAACAAACCACACACCAAGGACACCTGACCTGAGAACGGATTGAGAATCTGCTTCGAGTATAACTAAATATCCAAGTGGTTTCCAAAATATCTACAGAAAGTGGCCTCACTGTACTGTACTGGACAAAAAGGGGAGGGCCATGGAAAGTGGAAAAGTGTAACCTTTACAGGGGTGAGATTCAAAATTTTAACAACCAGTTCTGTGGACATGGCTTAGGTGGTGGGCGTGAGCTTGGTGGTCATGTGACTGGGTGGACTCTTTTTTTTAATTTATTTTTTATTTATCAATTGCTTACAAGATAATAGATATAAGTAAAAACATAGTTATGAATACATGGATACATATAAGAAGAAGAAAAAAGAAACAATAGGACAGGGATGGTAGACACGTTGGTGCACTTATGCACTCCCTCTCTTGTGACTGTGGGGATGCTGCAACAGTTGTAAGTGTGAAAAATGGTCATAAGTCACTTTTTTCAGTGCCATTGTAGCTTTGATTGGTCAGTCCACACAAGCAAAGTACCAGCAAAGGAGGAGAGAAAAACTCCAGAGACGTTCCTGAGACAGGAAGTCTAGTCCTGCCAAGAATGTAATAAGAGTTAACGGAGAGGCAGTTTCTGTAAGCAACACCAGAATGTTTCCTTCCTGCCTTCCTTACAGGATTTGGCCAGTAATTTCTTCTAACAACCGGTTCTCCAAACTGCTTAGAATGTTAACAACCAGTTCTAGCGAATAGGTGCGAACTGGTAGAATCCCACCCCTGGACACCTTCCTCTCTGTGACAGACCCTCAAATATTGAAAGATTGCTGTCATGTCTCACCTGGTCCTTCTCTTCAATAGACAAGTCATGCCCAGTTCCATTCTTCATATGTTTTAGTCTCCAGTCCCCTAATCATCCTGGTTGCTCTTCTCTGAAACTTTTTCTAGAGCAACTTTTTCTAGAGCAGGAGCAGCTATGGTGGCTGGAGAATTCTGGGAGTTGAAGTTCACACATCTTGAAGTTGCCAATTTTGGAGACCTCTGTTCTAGAGTTTCAACATCTTTTCTTTAGTGTGGTGACCAAATATGGATGCAGTGCTCTAGGTCTATTCAAATGATTACATAAAGAAACAAAGTACATTCAACTAATGCACGCTAACTTATTAACCTTAACCTCCATTTCCACCTTTCAGATGTTCAGCTCTTCATGCCCCTCTGTACTGCAAGAAACTACATATTTAAGGTCTCTCCACCTCCTTGTTAGACTTTTGCATTGTATTATGAAAATCAAAACCAGAGCAAATCAGACACCTCCTGAATCTTATTTGTTGTAATATCACAAGAATGCCCACAATAGCCTGTAGAGTGCAGGAAAATATTTAAAGCGGTAAGGCTGGAGTTTCTGAAAGTCAACTTCAAAGATATATTGAAGAGAGAGGGGGGAAAAAAAACCTGAAAGCATAATACATTACATTTGTAGGAGTGTCCTTTTCATGCAGAATTCTGCTGCAAACATTGCATTAAAGAATGTTGTGGGTGGGAGTGGTGGTCGAGCAAGCTAGGGGAGTAACTTTGATTGCTTTCAAATGTCCTTGAAAACAATGGAAACTTGGGTGGAAAGTATGTGTGCCCCCTCAAATGAAATTTTGCAATGACATTCATTAAACATGTCAAAAACTCTGGGTCGTTTTTATTAACCGATCTCCTGGTTTTACAGATTGAAAACATTTGCAGTCATCTCTTTGGATGATAAGCAGTCTAATGCTTGTCATTTCATGAAGTACAAGATGGATTTTTTTGGGGGGGGGGGAATTCTCAGGGACTCAAGCAGAAAAACCACTATTGACCTCACCCCATTCCTAAGAGGTCTGTAAGGAGCATGCCTAAGTGCACCATCGTGCCTACCGTCCCTGTCCTATTGTCCCCATTTATTTGTACCTATTTCCTGTATTCTTACTCATGTTTTTACTTATATCTATTATCTTGTAAGCAAATGACAAATCAAATAAATAAATAAAAGAATAAAAGAATGGGGTGCATAGATCACCCCTTTCAAGTAGCCACTGATTAAATGCAATGAGTAGGAGAAACAATCTGCATGACAGGCCTGACTCACACCTTCTAGGAAATATATTTATCCTCAGTTATAACAGAGTTAGTAATATATACATTATCTGATGAATGAATGAATAAATAAAACAAACCAATATTAAATGAGGAAAAGAGGTGAAGCAGAAGATGGAACTACATTTCAAAGCTCTACTAATTTTTGCTGACTCATGTGGACAGTGTGTGGTGTAGACAGTGTGAAGGGGTCATGAAGGGCTTATCACTCATGATTACACAAATTGCCATATGGTTTTTAATCATCCTGTAAACAAAGAATCAAGTTAGGACTATCTAACCACATTTCTATCCTACCATATGCTATCCAGTCCTGTCTTGTCCTGTCCAAAAATCTAACTCCATTATCTATCTATCTATCTATCTATCTATCTATCTATCTATCTATCTATCTATCTATCTATCATCTATCCATCCATCCATCCATCCATCCATCCATCCATCCATCCATCCATCATCCTCTATGCATCTATTTCACTTGTCTTGAGTCAGTCTTAGCTTTTGGCAAATACAATGCATCGGATATTTCCAATTTTGTTTTGTCCACCCTACCAAATCAGAATATTACAGGTCCTGTTGATTAAAAAGTGTCACCTTCTGCAGGCCAAGGAGGATGCCTTCTCTGTAACAGTGATTGCTATTTGGAACACAATTTCTCCTGAGGTTAGATTAGTATCAACTTCATTGACTTTCCGTAGAACACTCAAAATTTTGATTTTTTTTTCATGCATGGGAATTGGGAAGTGATTAAGCTTGTTATTTGACTGGTTATTATTGGTGGCCAATTTTATTTCTGAACATCATTTTTTTAGAGATGCTTTTATTAGATTAAGTAAATGTGGAATGGCTGGTTATATAAATCCAATAAATAAATAAATAGACAAGTCTATGTAGTTTTCTAATCAATATTTTTCAAAAGTAGCCGTTGTTGTCTTCTTAGAAACATATTGCTCCAAAATCATCCAGTGCTTGGATGTCTAAGGCAAGTGTCAGACCTACCCCACACAGGTCCTTAGGAAAGAAAGACCCTCAACTCCATTTCATTGAAGTGATAGGTCTTTTACTAAGATCTGAGTATTTCCATGTAAAGGTTCAGGGGTGGGATTCTACCAGTTCGCACCTATTTGCTAGAACCGGTTGTTAACATTCTAAGCAGTTTGGAGAACTGGTTGTTAGAAGAAATTACTGGCCTAATCCTGGAAGGAAGGCAGGAAGGAAACATTCTGGGGTTGCTTACAGAAACTGTCTCTCCGTTAACTCTTATTACATTGTTGGCAGGACTAGACTTCCTGTCTCAGTAACATCTCTGGAGTTTTTCTCCCCTCCTTTGCTGGTACTTTGCTTGTGTGGAGTGACCATTCAAAGTTACAATGGCACTGAAAAAAGTGACTTATGACCATTTTTCACATTTACACTTGTTGTAGCATCCACAGTCACAAGAGGCCAGGCGAGGAGATGCGTGCCTCGATGTGAGTGATATTGAGTTGGCCATGACCAGCCAGTCACATGACTACCAAGCCACATCCACCAACTAAGCCATGCCCACAGAACCGGTTGTTAAAAAATTTGAATCCCACCCCTGAAGGTGTCAAACTGTTTTCCAAGGCACCTGAAGGCCAGACAAGGAATAATGGATGGAAACTGATCAAGGAGAGATTCAACCTGGAAATAAGGAGAAATTTTCTGACAACAATCAACCAATGGAACAGCTTGCCTTCAGAAGTTGTGGGAGCTTCATCATTTGAGACTTTCAAGAAAAGATTGGATTGCCATTTGTCAGAAATGGCAAAAGGTGTCCTACTTGGGTGGGAGGTTGGACTAGATGACCTACAAGATCCCTTCCAACTCTGTTAATCTGTAATCTGCATGATCTGCTTAGCCAAATATGCACCTGTAACAGGATATAGAGAAAAATGTATCTACTATCACTTAGATTATAGACAAAATGAGATGGGATAAGACATTCCATGCATATGATTGGGGTTTCATAGTTGATAAATATCACTTAGAGTTGACTTGGCTGTTCTTGAAAAAAATAGCAGGGTGGACATGGTTATTTCTTTGAGAGGAAGTCACCAGGGCTATGGACTAAACAAGGTGTGCACTTCCTAGAAGAAGACAATAGCAAACCACTTCTTTGCTGTTGTCATGTAAACAGTATGGGATTGTTTATAGTTTTACTAAAAATCAAGGTCAGGTTGAAGGAGTCTTTCCAGATTTTACCAGGTAGCAAAAGGAAGGAAGTGAATGATTTTGCCTTTTATTTTGTTTTGTTTTCATAAAGCAAGGCACAAATTGAATTTTTCTATTTAATTTATGTGCAGAAAATTTGAGTGGACATATTAAATGCAGGCATGAACACTATACTTCTCCAATCATAATGTCAATTGTTTTCTTCTTCCTTGAGAAGTGAAGTGGATTCTTCTTTGAACTGAGCTCTTTTTCAATAAAAGCAACTGTAATTCAAATTCTCCATTAAATTGATCTAACATATTCTCTGACTGGAATAGAAGTATTTCTTTAAACATCAAGACATTATAAAATAAATTAGAGCCAATTGTTTGAGATAACACTATTTTAAAACTCTAACTGAAACACCCACACCCACATGTATTCAAGCAAATTTAAGACAACACAGATTGTATGTTTTAATTAGGTGACAGAACTAAATATGTAATTCAGGAAGAGTACTAGATAACTTTCATGAATAGTTCTAGAGACCATGTTATCCTATCTTCTTCAGTATAGGTAAAGAATGGGACAAGTGTTCTTTATAATGCTAAATTTGATTGACATCATAACTATCTACTGTTATTTTTTTTAACCTAATGATCTATGAGTTCAGCTCAAGTATGCTACTAAAAGCAAAACTTGCAGTTTAAAGTTATTTAATCCAATATGAATATGTTTTGAAATTATTTGGTGGGTCTTTAGATTTTAATATAAAAAAATCAATCATTCAAATTAATCTAGAGAAGATTCCTCAAACCAGAACGTCTTCCATCTTATTTGAGAAGGTGTAGGTCCAACTGAAATGTCTTATTTCAATCAGAATCTGCCCAATTATCAGTGCAAATGTCTAAATCTGATGCTTCGAGATGCTTTCATAGCAAAATTCCAGTAATTCTAAGGGAATTCAAGTAATTCATGGGGAATTGCATTCCAAATGTATTAGAAGGACATCAGATTAGAAAAGACCACATGCTTCAACATGCTAGACTATTCTTCCCACAGAAATTATCCCAACTAATTCATTACTGTTCTTTTCTAGTACAGGATTTTAGGATTTGGGTGGCCTTTAAAATGAGTGAGCTTACATCATAATTTACTGATGGCATTTTGTTTTCCCTATTATGGTATTTTAATCATTTCTATTAGTATTCATATGGCATCCCTTCAAAGATAAAATAGGCATGGTAAGGATTCCAAGAATGTTTTTCACTGTAATAAGAAGTGCTTGAAAGCCTAGCTCTAACCCATTTTATACTGAATAAAATCAAGGTGGGGTTAATTTGAGTTTCTTTCTCATGCTTCCTTTAATCTCAGGGCTGGATAATCTTTTATTCTTTAATGGTTCATTTCTTTCTTTCTCCCATAAACAATTTTTTCATACCCTTTCCAGGTCAGCTTCAAATTCCTTTACATCATTTGAAATTGAGGGAGATTATTATTAGGTGTATAACTTATATATTAGAACATTTTCTGTTATATTAATGTTTTTTTAAAAGTTCAAGACAGGATATCTGTATCTCAGATATCGGGATATCTGTATTCATTTTATCTCTGTAACAAATCTGCAAAACAATATCAAAATCAACCAATGAATTTCTCTGGTCTAAAGCCAATATTTTACCCTACAGATCCATATACTTCCAAAAGGTATATGAAATAATAATGTTTTAAGATGAGAGAAAGTAAAAAGGAAGATAGATAGATAGATAGATAGATAGATAGATAGATAGATAGATAGACAGATGTTTGCAACTGTGCAGAAAGTTGAAGTATCCTATTCATCATATAATAGAGATGGAGCTTTATAGAATATCAGCAGGAGGTATGACAATGGAATTTTCATTCAAACCTAACAAATATGGGGAAGATGCTGACAGAGATCTATCTGAAGAAGGTGCTTATCCTGAATTAAAAATCATTTCTGACAGTGAAATGAATGGGACAATGAGATAATTTACCTATACTTACGAGATAACTTTAGGGATTGTCAGTAGACAAACTCAAGCAAAAACTAGATTCAACACTCTAAGAAGTAGGATCTATTTTAGAGAACTGCTTTGTGGGTTCTGTGTATCATGTCCAACTCAAAGACCTATACATATGTTCAAATTAAAGGCCCTGGATAATGGTGCAGAACACACTACATTATGAAAATACCCTTTTCTATATTTCAACAATTACTGTATTATCATTTTCCTTGTTTCCTACATATCACAATTAGCTGCAGAATGCTTGCTGCTGAATCTCTCCTTCTGACTGAAAGACAGAAATCTGGCAAACTATTTTAAGATGGCAATGTGTTATAAGTGTCTTTACAAAACTGAGAAAATGACCTTTGATAATATTTTGGTTGTTATTTATAAAAAAAATAAAATGTGTTTTTAAGTAAAAATAAAGTGATTTTTTAAAAAAATACAGAGAATCTATGAAGTCATGTCTGAAACTAAGACTACACATGCAATCCCTGCTCTTAGTCTTAATACATTAACTGTAATATGGACATACATTCTTCATATGTATAAATGGAGAACATCGGGCTTCAATAGAGCTACCAGATCTGAGCTGCTAAAATCCAGATGACTTTGAGATGGAGCAAAGAGAGTCTTCCTTACAATTTTGCTCCAATCTTAATGTTCATCTGGATTTTGGAAGTCTGCGATAAAAGAGTTTGCTCACATATTAGACCTGCAAAATAATACTTCAATGTGTATCAAATGGAGTCAATAGATGCAATGCTTTGCCTCTTCCATGTGTTCAATGAAATGCATGAAGACTGCTAGTGAATCTCAATTAGCAGGAATGATATCTCCTTAACCTCAGAGGAATCATCTTTTGAGTAGACATGTTAATGGTTATGCAGAATTAAGTCTCTTTGAGTATATAACTACTGCCTGTGTGGGTCCTATCGTTGAAGATTGGAATAAAAATTACAGAAAAATATGTTGTAATGTTTTTCCTTAGTTAGAGCCATGGCACATAAATAAGTCAGAGAAACAAAATCAAATTGATCTGTGTTAGCTGAAGTAGTGTGAACCAAAATATCCATCAGTATCCAAAGTGCGCAAATGTTGCTTTCAACTTTTTTAATCATCTAAATCTGGTACTTCAAGATGCTGAACATATTAATCCTGCACAGACAACTAACTTCCAAGGAACAGGACAAGAGACATGAGCAAACTTGAATTTGTAACTTGAAATCAAAGTTTTGCAATGAGCAGTGCAAAGTCCCAGGGAAACAGAAATCAATTCAATGCTCCTTTACAATTAAATCAAGAGCCCTGGTGGCACAGTGTTTAGAATGCATTCTTGCAGGCTAACTCTGCCAGGAGTCAGGAGTTCGATCCTGGTGGGGCTTGAGGTTGACTCAGCCTTCCATCCTTCGAAGGTCAGTAAAATGAGGACTCAGATTGTTGGAGGCAATATACTGATGTTGTAAACCACTCATAGATTGCTGTAAATCACTATAGAGCTGTATATAAGGCTAAGTGCTATAGCTAAGTGCTATAATTGTCATTCAGCTTTCTAATAATTAGCTTTCCAACAAACTTTTTCCCCTCCAAATTTTATGAATATGAAGATGTTGAGTTAGGATAATTCCATATAATTTTCCAACCAGAAAGGAATATATTCCTGGAAGTCTTTTATTATTACATATTGATTTGTATTGTGCATACAAATAAGTATTGGAATATTGAATTTAAATTATTTGCATTTATATTTCACTTTCCAACTCTTCATTTCAGGCACTCAGTTTTTTTAAAATGAATTATCCATCGGGGACAAAATGGAGGATCCAGAAAAGGATTAAGTTTATTGCCTAAAGCAACCCATAATTTAGGTCTCACATGGTTGGCATCTCAGAACAATTAGTCTTCATCAAAATAACCACTTTTTTTCCGTGATGGGAAGAGGCATTCCATAACTCTAAAATCGAAGATTTTGAGTTGTGGTATATGTTGACAAAGGATCCTAGTTTTCCCACAAAATTAGGAAATTGGTTTCATCTGTTGAGATTTAGCAGGACTGGATCTTCAACTTGATTTCACATGTTGAAAAATATTTCTTGGAGTGTGCAGAATTGGCAGCTTGCATCTTTATTGTTTATCCTCTTGTGGCATTTCTTATTTGCCCTCAGTACAAAGTGTAGAATAGACTGCATGGAATCCTAGATCAGAGAGGACTGCAGTCACTAAGTCTGTCATATGCCCTTCAGATGGACTTCAGCTATAAATCAGACACATTGCATTAAAAGGGGAGGTGGGGAGAACCCCACAAAGCTGAAAATGAAGGAATAAAAAGAATCGTTTCTATGAAGCTCCTGGGAATTTGGTGGGACAATATGGCCAGACATATTGTTTGTCTTTAGGCAAAACCCTCTTTCAAGTTTAAAATTTAACAGACAATTAATAGGACTGCAAGTTTTTGGGGGGACAATCCACACTGTGTTTATTCAGATTTAAGAGCCATTAAATTCAGGGGAAATAATCTTAACTCAGCATAGACTTCATAGTTAACTAAAAATGAATCTTAGCTGCAAAAATTTCACTTAAGCTGAGTTGAGCACCTTAAATTCACTGAGTTAGCTTATTTTATAGTGCAGGAGATTACTTTACATTCAAACTCATCTTCCTGATATTATTGAACTTTAGTTTTTAACCTGGAACTGTTCAACTATAGGTCCTATGATTACAATCAACAGTGATTTTGCAAGGTCCCAGTTGAAGAAAACTATTTAAACCATGTAGCTGTGATGTGCAGTGGAATCTTTATTTGTAAGAACATCTTTCATTCAAAGTATCAATTTACTTCTTATTCATTCTTAAAGATATGTTGTTCTAATAAACTTACTATAAAAGACAGAACAAGATTATTAAAAGTGACTTCTTAAAAGAAAATAGCAAATACATGGATTGGTCTTAAATACCATTAGATGGATACAGAGCTAGGTGCACAATCTTAATCAACTAATTTTTGATGGCTCTGCATAATGCTACAAGGAAGTGACAAACATCTTAAGGGCCATAAGGCTGATCCTAACAAGCATAAACAATGGAAAACCAGCAAAATGAATTTTAACAGAAACAAAGGCAAATCCTCCACTAGGTAAGAAATCCAAAGACATGAATCTAGACAAGAGGCATCACACTGGACTGCGCTATACATAACAGGATATAAGCAGTGGTGGGATTCAGCTGGTTCATACCAGTTCAGGCAAACCAGTTGTGAAATTACGGGCCCTCCTGCTATCAAAGTGGATCCTGGGCTGCAATGGAGAAATGGGCAATGGAGCAGCTGGCACAAAGGAAGGAGAAGGCCATTTTCCCAATTTCTTCTCCCTCCTCCTCTTCCCCTCGTGCCAGCCACTCCATTTCCCATTTCTCCATTGCAATGCAGCACCCAGTATCTACTTTGATAGCAGGAGGGCTGGTAATTTCACAACTGGTTTGTCCAGGGTCAGGTTGGCTGTCACGGGGGGCTCATCTTGCATGTGTGGCAGAGCTGGAGGATGGGGATCGGCCATGCCTCCCATGACAGCCAACCTGACCCTGGGTAAACCAGTTGTTGAATCCCACCAATGGATATAAGTCAATCATAAGCTGAAGATAAGTGACTAGTGAAACAGCTGCAGAAATAGCATATTCAGTCCTAGTCCATATCAACAGATGTATAGCATCAAGAAAAGTCATTGTTCATCTCATTTCTCTTGTTTATATTGATCAGAAGACACCTGGAACATTAGATCCAGGACTAGATGCTATGTTTTAAGAAAGATGTAAAACTGAAGCCTGTTCAGAGCATCATGACATGTTGATAAACAAGATAATAAGGCACCTGAAAGGGAAAAAAAACTTACTAAGGTGAATTAGAACTGCTGGGAATGACTATGGGAAGATGTACTTGAAGGCTTGTCATATAGAAGACTGGCAGATTTGTGTAAAGTTGTTCTGGAAGACAAAGACCAATGGGATTACATTTTGGCTGGACATCAGGAAACATTAAAAAAAAGAACTGTTCACTTGGGGGTAGGGTGAGATCTTCATCACTGGAGATATTTAAACCAAAGTTGGATGGCAATGTGCAGAGATGCTGCAGAAGATTACTACACATTACAAGGGATTAGAATGGATGGTTCAATGATTTGTATGATATTATTGGCCTGTTAATCAGCTTGATTGAGACTATATCTGATTACATCTATAATAACTAGATATATTAAAGACTGAATTCCAACCTCCCCAATGGTCAGACTATGATTCTAGATTGAAGCAATTTCCTAATGAGATATTCCAATATTTCAATTTCTTTCCTGTAGCCATTTCTCTTAAGACTTTGTTGCTACATTACATTACATTACATTACATTACATTACATTAGCTATTATTATCATCCTGAATCAATCCACTGCAGGAGGAAAACCTCTTCATTAAAGATTATGAACCATAATCAATCGATATAGATAGATAGACAGACAGATACAAAAAGAGACACACAGATACAGATGATAAATGATTAGATAGGTAGGTAGGTAAGGTAGGTAGGTAGATAGGTAGATAGATAGACAGACAGACAGACAGACAGACAGACAGACAGACAGATAGATGATAGATATTTGTTCAATCTAGGGTTGAGAATGACTTGCCAAAGGCTTGTGCCTAAGAGAACACATGTACATGTGTCTATCTATCTCTGTGCATTATGTGTGTTTGTGTGTATACACACATCCATCTACTTTATCTCTATATTATCACATACAATATTGCCATTTAATCTAGAATCTAACATTGATATGATTAAGTACTATTAAAATTTGTGGATTAACTCTTCAATCTCTGACCGCAATATCATTCTTATCCACTAAGATGATCAAGGACTTTTTAACAGTTTGGGTTTTTTTTTGTCCTGAATTTCTTTACATAGGGCTCAACGACATATCAAAGCTAAAGATCTAGGGTACATTTTTGGGTTTTGTTCTACCCCCTAGTGAATTAAAAACCCATTTTATTGGTCCATTTCACAGTAAGGTGGATTTTGCACTACAATGGAGCTCTGAGCCAATGAATACCATTTTTATATTATAATCTGTAACAATGTGTATCTTTTACCTATAGTGACAGACATTAGCCATCTAAAAATAACAGTCAGTTCCACTATTTAGTCAAAAGCTAATTCTTTTTTTTAAATGAAGTTCATTTCTCCTTAAAAGAAAAAGAAAAACAACTGCTCTCAGAGAGCAACAGTGAATTGAATCTCATGTTAGAGCTTTGATTTTAGAACTTTGATTTTAATTCCCTCCCCCTTTATGCTTTGAATTTGGAGCATGGAGAAGGAATAAAATGTGCTGAGATAACATTAAAAAGAACTGACTTTTGATGAGGTGGACATTGTCAACTAAGATGACTCAATTCCAAGGAGTCTGTCTTGTTCCAATGGTGGATTATAGCCCAGAGTCAACATTAATAGAGAATAATGTAAGTCAGTCTTGTAAGGAAGCAATCACACTTATGTACAACAAGAGGGGCAGGACTCAGACATAATGTTCAAATCAATTTTCAGAAACATCTGTGGCTTTTCCAGTTCATGATTCTCTGATAGATAATGAACTTGGTCTTATTTCTTATTTTGTGTATGGGCTGGAGGGAGGTATGGAGCGAGAGATACTTTTATATATATATAAAAAAAAAAAAAGCATTAAAGCCAAATTCTGCCCTTTTGAAGATTAAAGCAACCAACTTGAAAGTTTTGGTGGATCTCTGTTGTGGTTTGTTTGTAGAAAAATGTTAATTTAGATACATTTACTGGAAGGAACAACCCTTTTACTGGGATCTAACGGCATGATCCAGTAGGTATTTCCATTTCAGCTGCTACATTCCATCTTGTATTAATTATGTTTTATTGTCCTGTTGAGTGCCAACAGTACAGAAGTATAATGCATGATCATAATTAAAATGCCATGGCAAAAAAATAAATAAATCACCCAAAAGGCTATAATTAAGCCCTGTGTTCTAGGCAGAACCAAAACATAACTTCATCTTCTGTGTGAATGTTGTGTTACTATTTGTCCTAATAAAAACAGTTGCCTTTAAATGAAAACAACATTTTTAGTCAACCATGCTAATAAACAGCTGAATCTCTTTAGTGACTTTAATATAATCATTATATTGGTGTTAAACTTCTAAGACTTCAGATTCCTGTGTTTGGAGTTATGAGATTCACATTTTCTTTCTCCATCATTTTTTCAGAGGGAGGAGTCATTCCCTTAATAAAAACCATGGACAAGAGATTAACCAAAGACAAGATTTAAGCAGATGAGGGTGAAAACAATTGAAGGAAAGGACAGCATATTTCCAAAGCTTTTGATAACTGAGAAGAATAAAGGATGGTATAAACTTTCAAAATGGTATGTTGAACTCTACAAATAACACTTTGAACTTCTAGTAAATACAAACATTCTGGTAGAATGTTCACATAAAATAAACTACTTTCATTACAGATCGGGCACCTTCTGGTTTAGTTATTTGTCACAGTCATATACCCTCTTTGAGTGCTATCAATCAGGCAACAGGTTATAGCATTCCTATATCCCATCAAAACACAAATTCAGTTTTTATTTATAGATAAAGATCCTATTTAAGTTGTCCTGCCTCAAAGCTGTTCAACCTTACCCTTGGTTCCTGGTTATTACTTATTTAGGACATCAGTAAAAATAGGTTTTTTAGGCTATACTGGGAATCAATTTTAAATACCCCACAATGAGAAAAAAAATCTAGTTTCTATTTTTTTCTATGAAAATTATGTGAACATATTCACGAAATCATTGGAAGCTAAACTTTACTCAGAAGAAACTTTATGACTTGTAAATTTTATCCTTGTAAACAACAAAAATAATGTACATCATGTAATAACAGAACATCTATTCTGGTCATAACAGAACATCTATTTTGGTCCATCTTTCCTAACTTTGATCAAAGTTACCTTTGAAATTCATCAAATGTAGTGTTCCAGAATTACTTTGAGCCAATCAATTTTAGTCTAAAACTTCAAGTCAGGCAACAAACTAGTCACTCCATTCCTGTTGCAACTGATGGATCAATACTAAATTTTTTTTAAAAAGCAGTCTCTACACTTGAGGGAAAACACTAGGAAGAAATACATGTTTTCTTCATTCAAAAATCATGTTCTTTTTTGTAACTGCTTTGTAGTTAGTTCATATTACATATTATTACTAACAACAGTACATCGGCATACTATATGAAGAGATCAAATATGAGCAAAATGAAGGATTTATAGTAAGTAAGTGACAATTTTTAGAGAAGAAAAATACTGGATACTGGACAACATGTGCTTAGGCTGAATTTCTGAAATAAGAACTAAAAGAGCTGAATCTAAGAATAATAGAATGATAGAAAAACTTTTTCATAGTCTTCCTTACACCATATAATTCTTGTTTTTTCCTCCTCCTGCTTCCCTCAGAAAGTGCATGAATGTTAGAAATACATTTAGAGTAAAAACCAGGAAGAATTTCACTCAGCGCACAGTGAAGACACATATGGAGTTTGCTTCTACAAAGCTATAAAAATAATTGCCAATTTGAATGGCTTTAAAAGGGGATTTGACAAATCCATGTAGGATAAATGCTATCAGTGACTTCTAATCATGCTAGATATAAATTACCAGTTTGGGAAATGGTGGTTGCCTATAGAATATCAGAAGATATTGTAGAAGATGTTATTGATACAGCTCATAGGCTTCCCATGAGATCTTGCTCATTGTAAACTTAATTTCTGAGGGACTGTCTGTTCAATATTCCCAAATATCCAATATCATCATTTCCTAAACTGATTATATTTTAAGCACATATCTATAAAACATCAATAATACATCCACCTTCTTTGTGGATGGCATCTTTTAGCATTTTTGCTGAACAGTAATCCTTTATTGGAAAACCAGGATGAAGTCTTATAAAACCTATGTAAAAAATTTAAGCTATAATTATTTTAATCTTGCTGTCCTGGCAGAAGAGAACCATGTAACTTCCTCGCTCTCTGATTTTTTTTTCTAATTGATTCATTCCATACTTACAATTGTTTCATTTAACATCAGGGAACAAGAAATCAAGCTAATTCAATGAGTATCAAAGAAGTCAAGTATTTTTAGTATCTTTTGAAGTGTCAACAAATTTATCGAGGACACCTTCAACAAAGTTGTCAAGGACACATTGTTAAATGTAATTAATTGGCACCATCTTTAGTATTTTATTTATTAAACAAATTTATACAGCCACCAACTCTCATAGAGTAACTCCCCTAAAGAACCAACAACAGATTCTTATCACATTTTTCTGAATGTTCTAGTAAAAAAATTGTCATTTTATGGCATAAGAGGCCATTGGTCAATGTCCAAGTTGAAAAAGTTCAAATTGTACAGGTCTGAAATGCAACTACAGATTCTGAATTATGCATTTGATGCATACTCAAAATTGAAATAGAATATAGGAAAAGGACTACAGTAATGTCTTGGTTACATTAGGATAAAAATATGACTGTACCTCCCTTTCTTCTATTTAGTATTCAATATTTAGGTCATTCACATTTTGCTAAGATCAGGAGAAACATTTGTTATTTCTCTCCAATGTAATTTTCCAAATGTTAATATAAGTGTATAGGTTGTCCTCCAAATACATT
The DNA here is from genome assembly GCF_049901735.1 of Notechis scutatus. NCBI lineage: Eukaryota > Metazoa > Chordata > Lepidosauria > Squamata > Elapidae > Notechis > Notechis scutatus. Next base: position 192,161,361 of record NC_142011.1, read on the forward strand.
GCTATAATTTAAGTAGATTTTAAGTAAGTTTACCTTAATGGAAAAGTTGGCAACCAAATTAATCTATGCGTCTGCTTCATTCAACTGTCCAGATACTAACTACTGATGGGTAATTTCATTATATCTGTTCTTCTTTCTAATATTTCTGACAATCTTGCCACCAGTAAGGAAAAGAATGACCTAGCAGTGTAGATCTGAGAGGCTGCCACAAAGAAGGGATCAGCTGAAGGCAAGCAAGGCAAAAAGCAATGGATGGAAACTAATTAAGGAGAGAAGCAACCTAGAACTAAGGAGAAATTGTTAGAACAATTAATCAGTCAGTTGGACAAATTGCCTTCAGAAGTTGTGGGTGCTCCAACATTGCAGGTTTTTAAGAAAAAATTGGATGACAATTTTTCTGAAACTGTAGAGGATTTCCTGCTTGAGCAAGAAGTTGGACTAGAAGACCTCTAAGGTCCCTTCTGTTGTGAATCAATAAAAGTAACTAAGCCCAAATGCAAAGCAGGTTTTGAAAGCCTGCACACTTGATTGGTCCTTAAACAACGAACAAGGATTGGTCCATAACAAACCCCTGATTGGCCAATATTAGGACACTTCTTATTGGTTATTAGTTGAACTTGATGCACTTATTATTGGTTAATAGGGTAGCAGCCAACCCTATAAAAGGGTTACTGCTGCCCATAGCCTTGCTCTGTTCTGTTCTATCTACTGTTATTAAAGAGTTGAAGTCACTGGTCAGATGTCTGGTCTCCATTATTCTCCAAACGTAACACCTTTCAACTCTGTTAACCTTGCTTACTCATTTGTTTGTTTGTTTGGTTAGTTAGTTAGTTAGTTAGTTAGACACATCTCACTAGAATAGTATCTCATGGCAGCTTTCAGACCAAAGGTTTTCATCTTGTGAAGGGTGTCACGTAGCTTCCCTATGGTATATATGATTTGCATGCAAATGTTCACAAGTTCAGTACCTGCTATGCCCATCAGAAATCCTAGATAGATCAGGGTGTTATCTAAGTGGTTAAACCCAGTTCAAGTAAATCACATTTCTTTTCTGTACAACCTAACATGGCAGTGCTGGATCAGAGCAAATTGCCGCATCATCCTATCCATGCACACTTCCCACTTCCCTCTACACAATATTTCAAACCACTACAACAGCACTGCTAGCTATAATCTCAAGATTAGGGCTCCTAACAAACTCATTTGCTGGCCTCCACCAGTGGATTTATATTTTAAAAAAGAGCTTCATCAAAAAAGTAAGTAGGGAGGAGAAACAAGAATACACACACACACACAAACAAATACACACAGGCACAAACACACAAACTTTTTCTGCTAGATAACAAACAGATGAAATTGCCAATGTCAACTGTTATAATCACTTATCCTATTGAAGCACCATAGATAACAGTAAAGATTAGAGAGCTACAGATATTTCTGCATTGTAGCTAAGCAAACTGTGGAAGATTTCCTAAAAGAAAGTAACGGGCAGCAGGCAAGAAGTATGGCAACAGCTGAACAGGAAAAAGGTGGAAAATAAATGGTCAAAATGTCAAAATCGGGAGCGTCCTATCAAATCCAGTACCTGTCAATAGTGGTGTCCCCCAGGGCAGTGTTCTAGGACCAACTCTCTTCATACTCTACATAAACGACCTCTGTGATCATATTAAGAGCAATTGCGTTCTCTTCGCTGATGATGTAAAGCTGTTCAATACCACAGACAATACTGCTACCCTACAAAAAGATCTTGACTATGTATCTGAATGGTCAAACAAATGGCAACTTCAAATCTCAAAAAATAAATGCTCTGTCTTACATATTGGCAAAAAAAATCAGAAAATAAAATACAAGCTGAATAGTCAAGATCTTGTTGATGACCCAAGCTCTGTAAAGGACCTTGGAATACTCACCTCTAATGATCTAAGTGCTAGAGCCCACATAGCCAAAAAGGCATTAAGAGTTGTTAACCTAATCCTACGTAGCTTTTTCTCTGGTAATATCACACTACTAACCAGAGCATACAAAACATTTGCTAGACCAATACTTGAATACAGTTCATCAGTCTGGAACCCTCATTACGTATCTGACATTAGCACAATTGAGAAAGTCCAGAAATATTTCACAAGAAGAGTTCTCCACTCTTCTACTCGTTGTAGAATACCTTATGCCACCAGACTTGAAATTCTAGAACTAGAAAACCTTGAATTACGCCGTCTTCGGTCTGACTTAAGCATGGTATATAAAATCATACATTGCAATGTCCTACCTGTCAATGAATACTTCAGCTTCAACCATAACAACACAAGAGCACACAATAGATACAAACTCAAAGTAAACCGCACCAAACTTGATTGCAGGAAATACGACTTCAGCAATAGAGTGGTCAATGTCTGGAATACTCTACCCGACTCTGTAGTCTCTTCCCCAAACCCCAAAAACTTTAACCTTAGACTGTCTACTATTGACCTCACCCCTTTCCTAAGAGGTCTGTAGGGGGCGTGCATAAGCGCACCAACGTGCCTACCGTCCCTGTCCTATTGTTTCTCTTATTCTTTTATTTTTCTTATATGTACCCATTTCATGTATTCACAACTATGTATACACTTATACTTATTATCTTGTAAACAATTGGCAAATCAAATAAATAAATAAATAAAACATAACTCTCAACTCATAGCAACAGAAATGCAGCGAGAGGCTTTATATAAGATGGTTGGACCAAATGGGAACCATTCATTCCTGCCTTCAAGAAATGAGATAGCCTGACAATTTAGCTATGTCCTTATTAGTTCTCATCTAATAAGCAAGGTTTTTGCATGTCCCTCTGTCTTAGCAAGGTTTTTGCATGTCCCTCTGTCTTTTTTTATTGTTATTACAGAGTACTTGGTTGGAACTTATTTGTGTTTTTTTCTAGACAAGAGTGATTATTAGGCAAGAAGGATAACAAGATCACTTGGTTCATTTCACAGCTGAATGAAAATTAGATTTTGGGCCTTCCCAAATGAATCTGACATCGTTATTACCATGCAATTTTGAAATGTTTTTCAGCTTGTTAAGGATGTGATCTTGGGATAATGTGCGGCTGCATATGTCCCACTGGTTAGGTTACATGACCTCAGGTAGGAGTTTAACAAACAGGGATCATTATTCAAACAGTTTCTAGCCTAAGCCTGCACAGCAACTTAAAGAAAGAAAGAAAGAAAGAAAGAAAGAAAGAAAGAAAGAAAGAAAGAAAGAAAGAAAGAAAGAAAGAAAGAAAGAAAGAAAGAAAGAAAGAAAGAAAGAAAGAAAGAAAAAGACAGGGAGGGAGGAAGGAAGGCTAGTCTCTAGAATGCTTAATAGAAAGCGGAATTTTGGTTAACAGCCAGTAACAGCTTTGTAATATCTACAATATGTACAATTTGATTGAGCAGCACATGACCACATGTGCCCAGGAACATGACTAAAGACACTTGATTACATGTGATACTGCAGACTGCATGCATGTGTTTCTTCTTCTTGCTTCCATCTTTGTTGAAGACCAGAAGACCAAGAAGCAAACCACATAATTCAAGCCATAGAAAAAATAAAGTGTGAGTCAAGAGAACAGCAGTAGGTTAGCCCTGAAGCTCCTGTCATTGGAAAATAATTTGCTCTGATGAGGAAGAATCTGAAGATGTAGCTGTTAATCAGTCGGATGGTCTTAACATTTAATAATCCATTAGTGCTAGTTTTGGGAGCTGGTGGCATAAACAAAATGCTTACTCAAGCAGTTCAATGGGAGAAACTAACTGCCAAAACTACAATAGGATATAGCTCTTATATATTCTAAGCAGTTGATATTCAGAGATAGAGTACCCTGGATAATTATGAAGGCACCATCTAGCTAATATAGGGTCCATGGGTCTTGCTTAATATTTTTTTGAGGGGAAAGAATCTAATTGGGTGTGGAATGTGGGATGTGGAAATAATGTGTAAAGTAGTAAGGAGGTGAATTCCCTAGAGGAGGGAGGTGCATTCCAAGAAGTAAGAGGAAACTCAGTTCAGATATTATGTATGAGAGAGATCGAAGACAGCACTTCCCTAATAGTTCCCAGAGTACATTGTAGACACAAAATAGTTATGCTCAGTTGGGCAAAATTTTGTCTATACATGTAAACAAGAACTTAGGTTGGAAGAATCATTACGCGTCTTTCTTGGTTCTGGGCCTGACATAATGCCAGTTTAAGTGGCTTCATTCCACATATGGACAGAACTGAAGTTTCCCAGTTCTTAGAGATTTGGGGTGGTTTGAGAGAAATATTAAAAAACTATACCACTGAGTTTTAGCCATTCTCTTTCAAAAATTCCAAAAAAGGGGTCATTAAAGAAAGGGACTCAAGTGCTGTAAATGGAGGGGGGGGGAAATTCCTCAAAGCAAAAGACAATCTCAAACATTTTTTGAGGACATACAGGTAATTCACAGTTAGCAACAGCTGTTTCGTAAGTGTTTGATGGCCATACTAAGGTAGATATTCTAGGAGTTTTTTTCCCAGAATTCTGGAAAGAACATAATTGGAAAGGGCTCTATTCTGCAACTTTTTGACAATCCCTTCCTTTTTTTTTTTTTTTGAAACCTGTTGCATAGATATTAGGTTGGAATACTACACTGTAACATTAAAAAAAAATTAGCTTCCACAGCTTAGCATTGAGAAAAACTGTAACTCTGACACAGGCCCAGCAACAGTCAAGTAACACCATAAAAATCAGGAAAAGTAGACAATTCACTTATTGAGAAAGGTAAAAGCTAACTCAGACTTCACATTTTTTGAGAAGGCTCTATGTGAGTTTCCTAGAGTTTAAAGGATGGTTCCAAAAATCCCCTTCCTATCTTTGTTTGTAATTTGTTTCAGTCTACTCCTTTTTATAATAAAATTGTATTGACCCTTCCTTTAAACAATATAAAAATCCCAGCTTCTCAGTGTAAACTGCTCAGATTTATTTTCTCATCCACATATATCAATGGCATGTCCTCACCATTCCCTTATCCACTAGTTAGCTAAGTAACATTAGACCAGGCTTGAGTGCTACAGGAAAGATAGTCATCTCAACCTGTTTCCATTCTTCTTCAAGAACATTCCTGAATTATCTTCCATCATATCCATTTTGTCTTCCCTTACTCATCATATTTTTGGGTTTATCATCTGCTCACATCACCTGTCCAAAGTAAATGAGTTCTGCTTGCTAAACATTGCCTCAAGGAACAGACATTTTTTTTCTTTTGGTCCAAGACTGATTAACTCATTCTTCTTGCAGTCTACGGCATTCACAATATTGTATACAAATTTGTAGTTTGAAAAGCTTTCTCTTCATTCTTTTCCAATGTCTGGTTTCCATAGCCACTTATCACTACTGGAATAAAATGCCTTCTTTAACTATTCTGAAGTTTGTTAACACAGAAATACCCTTATTTAACTTATTTAAGTTTGACATTATCTCTATCTTTAGAAGTTATTTCTTCTTTATCCTCCAGTGCACTATTCATCTGTATCTATTCTTCAGCTGAACAAAATTATATGTAACTGTATGCAACAAAATTTCATTTTAATGTATGCCAATTAGTATACATTTAAAATGACAATAAAGTTATTCTAAGTGTAAGTCTATCTCTTTCAGTTCTTCAGTTGTAAGTTCCCTAAGCAGGTTAGTTGATACTATCTTTAGTATCTTAATATTTAGCATTAATCTGGATGTTTTATTTTCAATTTTTACTTTTATAATCTTTTTGTTTGGCTAAGAAAATATCTGCTCAAATATCTGCTCAAATATCTGTTACTCTTAACATATGAGAGGTCCTTGGTTTGCTGGTTTTCTTGCAGACATTTCATTAACCTAACTAGGTAACATCATCAGTGCTAGCTATTTAGTTAGGGTAATGAAATGTCTGCATGAAAACCAACAAGCTCAGAGAGCACCAAGGGCCCCTCATTTCAACCCTGAACTACAAATATTCTCCTTTAGTGGTACTCTTAACATATTTTTACTTCAGTTGTAATCTTTTCCAACTCTGTTGATTTTATAATACATTTGGTGTAAAGTTAAAATAAATATGGTGATTTTATTTTATTTCTTTTCCTATTCTACCACAGCATCTTGTTCATTCATTTCATCACCTCCTGTTATTTGTGACCACATTTTTTTTATATAATCCACTAACTTTTGGGAAGCTAAGGAGAAATTTTGAATTTTGGGAAGCTAAGGAGAAATTTTGAAGTCTTCTGAAGCACAGCTGAAAATATATTGGCTATCCTGGTTTAATGGGTCCCATGCTAGAACTCTGCTTCTGTTGCTTATCCAGATACTGACATCATTTTGTACCTTCTCTTTTCTTCCATTGAAAGATATTTTTAAGCAGAGAGATCAGCTTGGATAAATCAAAGTGAAGCTGATCTAACACCTTATTCTTGGGAAATTAATGAGTCTCAAAAAGAGAAGAATTCTGCTTTGTAAACCAGTTATTAAATTAAATAGTTATAAACTGCTTTAATATTATTTACTGTCTGATTTTTTCCCACTATGACTCTTAATTAACTACTCATCATTGCTACTGTATCATGCCTTTTATCTCTACTCCATTGATATTAATGCACCCACACATTTTTATTAGCCATGCATGTGACTTTCTCTCCTAGTGGGAAAATGTATAACATATATCTTAAGAATGTATGGTGCAACCAACTCCAGTGATACTTCTACCAGTATTAGCAGGAATGTTCTGATCTGAACAGGGGACCATCAATGTTCCCAGGTCAAATTGAGCTCTTTGCTATATTATGCATGTATGCTACTGTTTCCTTCCTAGCTTGGCAATCCAAGCTATTGCAAATGTACTTAATTTTTCCTTATCCCCACCTGTACTCCCTAAATTTATAAAGCAATGGTATTTTGGCACCCAAACACATTTCTTAGTTATGACTACATTGAAATTGAGAAGGTGAAGTTGAAATGATGCAAACCATTTCCATATCAAAAAAAAGGGGGAGAGGGATATGTATTTGTTGAAAAAATTCCAGTTATTAGATCTTTGGCTAGTAAGCTTAGAAAAGTCTTCTTCAATTAGATGCTTATTAATGTTTTAAGATGGAAACCTCCAGAATTGTATTTTGGAAAGCCATGCCAGTTGGCAACTCTAGAAATGATAGACCTAACTCAATGGAAGGGCAAAAAGTGAGGAAGAGGTGACTTTGAAGAGTTAGTGTGTTAAATTTAGAACACAGTACAATGCCAACTGTACCAACAATGTTAATGTAAAGACCACAAAGTTGGCCTTCAAACAAAAAAAAGGTTCATATTGTGACCCCCTCAACTTACTACCTCCTACTGGCTTCCCCATTGAGTTTGCCTGTCAAAAACTGGCTGTCAAGATTTTAAATGGCAATCACATGACTGCAGGATGGTGTGACAGTCATAAATGCAGGCCAATTGCCAGGCATCCAAGTCATAATCACGTGACTGCAAGGATGCTATGATGTCTGCAACTTCAGGAATTGGTCTTACATCTCCTTTTTCAGCACCGTTGTAACTTTGAACAGTTGCTAAATGAGTAGTCAGTAACTGAGGACTACCTCGATTTAGAAAACTCAAAATTTATTTCCATGTGAAGACAGATACTGTAAAACTACTGTTTTATCAATAAATGATTAAAATGAATAAGTACTGAGTACTAAAACTAGTTGAACAAGTGTTACCCAACAAAAAATTCAGTAGCAAAATCTATTAGTGAGATGGACATTAGAAGATTTCTCCTAGAAGTTCCTGTAATGTTGGCAATACCAATTGACCAAGCTGAGGTAGTTACTCCAGATGGCAATTCTAAATATCATGGTAGTTCTAAATATCATGGAAAGCAAGCAAATTATTGTGTAGTTGTTCATTTTTAGTATTGAGAGTTTTCCATTTTTCTTCAACTAGCAAATATTCTTTAGATTGGGTGAAAGACAGTATTGGTATCTTCTGGAAAAATGTTTTGAGTTACCCCTGGCCTTCTTTTTGCTATTTACGGAAAATGATATTTCTACTCTGGCAATTAAATTATCTGAGACATTTTGGTGTTAGCACAGGAAGCCAAGGAACAGTCTTAAGAAAGAATGAGAACTGACACAAGATGACAGGAAACATCTCAGCTGACATTTTCGTCTTTTCAGAGCTAATATGAGCCAACATGGAACGAGCAATTTTAGAACCACTGAAAAGTACTCCAAATTAAATGCTTGATTTTAGCATGTGTGATTTGAATATGGCTTGATCATAAAACTGCATTTTGATGTGTACAATTTAAAATAGTTTTTAATTAAATTACAAGTGTAGGGTAATTTCAGAATTCCTACCATGAATATACTGTGTTCTGTGAAGAAGTCTGCACAAAAATGAAATTGGTACTACTTTTTTTTTTTTACTCACACTAGGAGCAGAAGTTTAAAGATTTCTCCTGTCCTGTCATGACTGACTCAAGCAAGCAGTGCTCATTTCCAATTCTTAGCTGAGTGATCTGGCATTGTTTGAGAGACACTGCCATTGTCATGTGTCCAGCATGAAAATATGGAACTCAGTCACTTTTCCAACTGAAGTGGTACTTATTTGTCTACATGCATTTGCTTGCTTTCAAAACGGGTCTTGAACTCAGGCTGTCAACTAGAGATGGTATTCAGCAGGTTCTGACCAATTCTGGAGAACCGGTAGTGGAACTTTTGAGTAGTTCGGAGAACCGGCAAATACTACCTCTGACTGGCCCCGCCCCCATCTATTCTCTGCCTCTTGCATCCCAGCTGACTGGCTTGGTCTTCTTTTGTTGCCCTGCACAGGAGAACGGAGCTGGAAAGCAGATTAGTGGTGGAAATGGAGATTTTGCAGTAACCTTCCCCCAGGAGTGGGGAGGGAATGGAGATTTTGCAGTATCCTTCCCCTGCCACGCCCACCAAGCCACACCCACAGAACTGGTAGTAAAAAAAATTGAATCCCACCACTGCTGTCAACTCTCCAGCTGACAAGCCCAGCATCTTAACTGCTGAGCCATCATGCTGCAGGGAGAAGAAGCAAGGAATAATCTCCTCTTGCACATTTTGGGGTTTTTTGGTAATTATATATTGTGTGTAAGTATAAAATATAGTTTGGTCTTGAGATAAAAGTATGGAGGCTAAGAAATAGTATGTTAGAAGTTACTTACTTATTATCCCTTCTACATGGATTGCATGTGACTTAGCCCTTCAGCACCCTGAGATCATACTGTCAACATCTGGAAGCAAAAATGGCTGAAATTCAGCCAGTTTTCATTCCCCCCCCCTTGGTAAATTAAAGCAGGGGATACTGTAGAAATTGGGGGGGGGGGGAGAAAGAAGAGGTCTTAGGCATCCGTTTTCACTGTTCATTCTTCAGCATCATTCTTCAGACCAATTTTGGCCCAGGTTTTAATGGAATTAATTCAAAAATGGTTATATGGGAAATGTTTAAAACTTCTCTACTCAAAAGAAGATTTTTTAAAAAGTTAAAAATAGCTATATTTAGAAGGGACATTGCCTTATCACCTCTTTCAGCCTTCCCAAGATTAGGAGAAGGATCCATACTTCTCAAACATTGTCAGATATCTAAAGTGCATTAGTATAAATGGGCTATGGAAGCAAAGGATGAGTTGTTTTACAAATGCAACAAGTCACCTAGTCAAAATATACATTAGCAACTGATATGTGGAAAGAAACATTAGCAAGAGCTCATGCCAAGTCCATGTGTTATAGGACCATATAAGAGTATACATGAAGGTATAGATCTGGAATGTGTAACTTAAATATTGTTGGGTAAAGATGAGAATGTTATCTTAGATCTGTCCTCTGAATTGGGATATTTCAGCAGACCCAGATGCAAAATTGGAAAGAAGAAATGAAAAACCAAGCATCTTACCCCATCCTACCACAGATGACTGGCCATGAGTGGCTCTATTTGAAGTTGAGCTGTACAGACAATTTAGGGATAGTGCAGTTCACACAGTTGTCACTTACTTAAAACTCTTTGCTGATACTGAACTCCCTTCACTATTAATGCTTGGTGGACTCCAGTCTCCATGCCCTGAGAATGGGCTCAGAAATCCATGGGCTTCTTGCCATCTTGTCCAACTATGATGGATAGCTACATGCCTGACATAGCGTTCTGCCAGTGAAAACTGGCTCCCAAGCTCCATTTTTGGCTGTGACGGCCTCCTGTAATCCTCTACCAGTGAAAATGAGCTCTGCTTTCACTGGCAGAGGCAGCGCGGGCCGGTCCTTTGCTGTTTCCAGAGCAGCTCTGGGGGCCAGATCTAAGCACCCTGGGAGCCAGATTCGGTGCCCAGGGCTTGAATTTAACACCTCTGATCTATTGGGATGGTCTACCATAGATGTTTTATTGAACCACTTGGTTCTCAGCAGGCACTTGAAGATTTTCATAATGATTTGGCAACCGGTACCCCAGTGCCTTGTCGAGTTCTGGAATTAGAAAACGTAAACACATTGGACATGATAGTCTCTTTGTGCACCAGTTCCAAATGGTTTTTGGTTTACTGATGAATGAAATAGTAGAATCCCCAGAAGTTGTGTCTAGACAACAATGGCAGAAAAGTGAATCATTAATCATGTGATCAAACACAGGTAAAAGCTCACATTCAGACCTTTTATCACTTTTATTCTATCTGCAAAATATAAAGATCTGGCCTGAACCTATTGGGGAGGAGGGTCTTCCTGAAAGCATTGTGATAGGTTTGCGAACTTCCCTTCCCCCTACAGATAAAATTATTTATAGTCATTCTGGGTTGGATACCATTTGGGCAGAGCCTAGTAAGATTGCAGACTTACCTGAATTTATTTCAGCTTTTGGACTTGAACAAAGTAGATAAGATAGATAAGATCCTTTGCAACTTATAAGTTGGTCCCATGCCCTACCTGGATATTTTGTATAGCCCAGCCAGAATATATGGACTCAAAAGTAATTAGTGTGATGAGTGGTGATTATTTGGGATAAGTTGGTGTACCAGCTGCCTTGAAAGGGTGTTGTTCACATTCTTGGAGAATCCACCTCTAAATCTACTTGTTTTGTACATCATCTGTCTAGCTTCCAATTTGAGGAATGAATTTGGAAAAATAATGGGGTCTAGTGGCACATATCTGGATCCCTTTCAGACAGGCATAGGATTAAAAATATATCAGTTTCTATGGTTGATGACTTCATTGGAATATGGAGGAAGTGATTGTGGCCCTTCTCTTCGATAAGACTTTTTAGTAATGACTCAATACAACAACTCCTAGACTACCTACAAGGATTGATGGCAGAGGTGGTATTCAGCAGGTTCTGACCAGTTCTGGAGAACCAGTAGCAGAAATTTTGAGCAGTTTGGAGAACTGGCAAATGCCACCTCTGACTGGCCCCATCTATTCTCTGCCTCCTGAGTCCCAGCTGATTAGCTGGGTCTTCTTTTGTTGCCCTGCACAGGAGAACAGAGCTGGAAAACTGGTTAGTGGGGTGGGGAAGGAATGGGATTTTGCAGCAACCTTCCCCCTGGAGTGGGGTAGGAATGGAGATATTCCTAACTTTTCACAATACTTTAACACAAATTATATGTTCAGTTTCTTTCTTATATATGAAGAGTTCTCATTCAAAATAATGTAGTGCCTTGGGAAAAATCAGAATGGCTCCTCATAGTTAAAAATGCACAGCAAAACTGAAACAGCTTTTGCAAATTAGCTGTGGCATTTTTGTGCAAATGATTGCTTGATTTGTTTTGATGAGAATTTTATCACTGAATACATGCAGTGAATATCTGGTCTTATTGGTTGCTTTTTAAAGATGAGGATGTAGACTCTGGTTCCTCTAAAAACAAAAATTAAATAATCAAAGTAATGCAAGTGACAACAATTTCCCATCCCAATTCATTTTAGACAAGTTCCTTGAAGATGCTCATGGACTTGCTATAAATGAGATGTTGACTATAAAATGAATTTTGGTTTTATCATACTGATTATATCCATTTTACCAATCTTTAAAACTGTATGGGAAAAATTATGAGGGATTGGGGCTTTTTTACCAAATTTTGAGGAGAATATTAGAAGTCCAGAAACTGAACAGTAGATAATTTAGGCTCAAGATCCAGATGGATCTTGACAGACTTGAACACTATTTAACATAATGAAATTCAATGTAGAAAAAAATAAAGTCCTACACTTAGGCAAAAAAACCCAAACATACACATATAGACTAGGTGAAACCAAGCTTAATAGCAGTAACTGTGAGAAGGATCTTGGAGTTTTAGTGGACAACCAGCTAAATATGAGCCAGCAGTGTGCAACAGCAATAAAAAAAGCTAGTGCAATCCTAAATTGCATTAACAGAGGCATACAATAAAGATCAAGGAGGTACTAATACCACTCTATAAAGTCTTAGACCACACCTAGAATACTGCATCCAGTTTTGGTCACCACACTATAAAAAAGATGTTGAGACTCCAGAAAAAGTGCAGAGAAGAGCAACCAGGATGATGATGAAAGGACTGGAGACTAAAACATATGAAGAACAGTTACAGAAACTGGGCATAGTTAGTCTAGTGAAGAGAAGGACCAGGGGAGACATGATAGCAGTCTTCCAATATTTGAGGGGTTTCCACAGAGAGGAAGGGGTCAAGCTATTTTCCAAAGCACCTGAAGGCCAGACAGGAATGATGGATGGAAACTGATCAAGGAGAGATTCAACCTGGAAATAAGGAGAAATTTTCTGACAGCGAGAACAATCAACCAATGGAACAACTCACCTGTGGGAGTTTCATCACCGGAAGTTTTCAAGAAGAGACTGAACAGCCATCTGTCAGAAATGATATAGGGTCTCCTGCTTGGGCAGGGGGTTGGATTAGATGACCTACAAAGTCCCTTCCAGCTCTGTTAATCTGTAATAGTAGTAGCTAAAAGTACAAGAGAACACAATGAATGATCTCTCTCTCTCCCCCTCTCTCTCACATACACATACACACCTTACAAGCACTTAAATTTAGAAATGCTAGTGTTTGTCAGTCTCAAAATGGGTGTGATGGCTTTCCTGGATGCCAACTTCATTGATGAGAAAGAACTGGCTTCAGGATTTTCCTAGTTCAGAAAAGGGGTAAAGTAGATTGCACAAAAAAAATATGTTAATCTGCCTAGCATAAATATATAATTTTGTATTTTCTGAGAATATGTTAATTTTGAAAACAGCACTGCTTTTCCTGTAGGTTTATCTTTTTTTAAACCTCCATTTATTTGTAATCTGGCCTTTATCCTGTTCAAGTTTTAAAGAACATACCTCAACTATACAAGATCTGGATTATGCTTCTTCAAAACGCATTTTGTTATTTTAGTCATCTATGGCAATCCTGTATTATGAACCTTTATTTTACATGTGGTAAATCAAGGTTTGTCTTTAAAGAATATTATCCATGCAGAATGCATAGGTTGGGACATGTTCCAGCTCCTTTAGCTTATGTTATCCCATAATATAAAACTCGTGCTAAATTTAATGAAATAAGCTTTCCAAGAAGCTGTAAGTAAGCTGTATGTCTATGTGATTTTGAAAATTCTGTACTGATATCAGAAGAGTGCCATACTTCATTCAAAAATATGTGAAGGATTTCTTCAAAATCATTTTTGAATCATCCTCTGCTAAATAGCACAGCTATAATGTGTATTTTTGTATTATGGAACTGCATCTCTTCTCAATTGGGATCAATGTCCATTTCTCTACTACTTCTTAATCATCATTGTGCTTTCAGCTCATTTTCTCATTTCTGAGAACTTCCTTCTTTTAAAATAAATTTTAAAATAAAACGTGGCTATTTAGGACTTTTTAAGCTATTGACCGTAGTAGCAATGATTTCTAGAACAGGGGTGTCAAATTTGATTTCATTGAGGACCACATCAGGGTTGTGTTTGACCTCAGGGGCAGTGGTGGCATTCAATTTTTTTTACTACCGGTTCTGTGGGTGTGGCTTGGTGGGCATGGCAGGGGAAGGATACTGTAAAATCTCCAGTCAGAGGTGGTATTTGCCAGTTCTCCGAACTACTCAAAATTTCCGCTACCGGTTCTCCAGAACTGGTCAGAACCTGCTGAATAGCACCTCTGCTCAGGGGGCCATGGTGGGCAAAGCCAGGATGGGCATAGCCAGCTCAACATCACTCATGTCAGGGATGCCTGTGGTGGCCTGAGCGCTCTGCAAGCAAAAACAGAGCTTGGGAGGGCTGCACACAGCCTTCCAAGCTCCGTTTTCACAGGCAGAGGGTTGCAGGAGGCCCTCCTGAGCTCCATTTTTGCTGGCAGAGGCAACACAGGCTGGTCTTTCACTGTTCCCAGCAGTGGTGAGATTCAAAAATTTTTACTACAGTTTCTGTAGGCATAGCTTGGTGAGTGTGACAGGGGAAGGATATTATAAAATCTCCAGTCAGAGGTGGTATTTGCCAGTTCTCCAAACTACTCAAATTTTCCACTACCAGTTCTCCAGAATTGGTCAGAACCTGCTGAACACCATCTCTGGTTCCCAATGTAGGCCCTGCAGGCTAGATCTAAGCACCCCATGGGCTAAATCCGGCCTGCGGGCCCTGAGTCTGATGCCCCTATTTTAGAAGAACTGAAGGATTTTGTTGGCCAGACCACTGAGCTGGAGTCTAGTTCATTGCATTGGGAGACCCAAACTTTAGTGCCATAAAAATGTTTGTGTTTTTCTTGAAGTTAATGGAGACCTTTCCTTCTTCCTGCCCTTCTTTCTCCTTCTTCCATTCTGAATCATTATTTGGGGAATTGCAATCTGAGGCCATCTGGAGGATGCCCAGGCTTGAACAGTCAAAATAGATCAGGGTGCAACTTAAGAGGGCACAAAAATATTGCTTTTTATATACGCTTAAGGATTCCAGGGATTTAAGGTTACATGTTACCATAATTTGAAACAGTGAATTTCTGAGCAAATAGTAATTTTAGTAATTTTCTGGATTTACGACCTGAGAACTTCATATTTTAAGTTAAATAATGCATGGTCTTGATAAAGGCCTTCCTCTGAGCTCTCCTGTCATGGAAATATGAACCACTGCTTCCCAAAAGTAATTACAACTTCCTTTTAAGTTCTTCAGCTGGAATGACTTAGAATCTTGTCACAGACATTGACAAATTCACAGCGCCTTCTAGGCGTGATAAGTTATAAGAATGGGAGAACCAGAGGAAAATACTTGCTTTTCTGAGGTAAAACAAGATGGCACCTTCTCATATTCCATGTGCAAAGGTCAACTAGTGTAGGAGTTGAAACTTAATTCCCTGTTAATAAGACGACATCCTTCTCTGCATATAAAGGCAGCTGTCTAGCACAACTGTGCAAAACCTAGTTTTCTCCTCTGGCTACTTCTGACTGCTTCCCAGTTTCTGTTACCACCTGAAACAACTGCCTCATGTAGCCAAATGATAAGGTCAGCCAAGGAGAGCTTTTATTACAGAGTAATAAAAGTGTGTGTTTATGTTTGTGTGTGAAGGGGAGAGAGGGAGAGGGAGAAAGGATTGATTGTGTCATCAAGTTGTTTTTGACTCCTAATGAACACATAAATAGATCTGTCTCAGAGGAAATATGGAAGCTATAAAATCCAGTGGTGGGATTCAAATGTTTTTACTACTGGTTCTGTGGGCATGGCTTGGTGGGCGTGGCGTGGCTTGGTTGGTGTGGCTTGGTGGGCATGGCAGGGGAAGGATACTGTAAAATCTCCATTCCCACCCCACTCCTGGGGTAAGGTTACTGCAAAATCCCCATTCCCTCCCCAACCCACTAACCTGCTTTCCAGCTCCGTTCTCCTGTGCAGGGCAACAAAAGAAGACCCAGCTAATCAGCTGGGACTCAGGAGGCAGAGAATAGATGGGGGCGGGGCTAGTCAGAGGTGGTATTTGCCGGTTCTCTAAACTACTCAAAATTTCCGCTACTGGTTCTACAGAATTGGTCAGAACCTGCTGAATACCACCTCTGCTCTAGTCTAACTTTCTATTTTTGTTTATCAAATCTAGAGATTGCCCATCTCACTCACAGAGCAACAGCAGAACTTAGGAGTGTTATGGGTGAGGAAAATGTGGAAGGAAGGACTATTTTTCCCCTGCTTTGTACATTATTATCATGCTGGAAAGCAAATTCAATTTGATCCTTTTAGACCCACAAAACGCTATCCTAATGAAGCTATCCTATGGAGGTTATCACCTTCTCTAACACCTAGTATGCCAGTATTCACAGTAAAGGAACCAGCAATTAAGAAATGTTCAGTGGTCTAGGGTAGTGATGAAGGCCTTTGAAAAACTATTTGTATAACTACAAAGATGGGAATTGGACAAGCAATCCCTGTGACACTTTGTAGAAACAACAGTTGGTCTTTGAAGAATTAAAATAAAAAGAATTATGCACTTGAATTTTGATGCTGGAAAGGTGTCCTGAGAATATCCTGTAAAACTCAAGGTAGGTACTTAGATCTGGCTGGGCCACCCTGGAAACAGCAGACAGCTCTGTTTTCGCTGGCAAAAGATCGCAGGAGGCTGTCCTAGCCAAAAATGGAGCTCGTGAGGGCCACATGTGTCCCCCAAGCTCAATTTTCACTGGCAGAGGGTTGCAAAAGGCTGTCCCAGCTGAAACAGAGCTTGCCAGGGCCACATGCATCCTCTGAGCTCTGTTTTTTTCTGGCAGAGGATTGTAGGAAGACATCGCATCTGAAAACGGAGCTGGTAGCCTGTTTTTGCTGGCAGAGTGCTCAGGTCAGCACAGGTGTCTTCCTGATATGAGTGATGTCATGCTGGCCATGCCCATTCTGGCCACGCCCACCGTGGTCCCCTGAGGTCAAGCACAACCCTGATGCGGCTCTCAATGAAATCTGACATCCCTGCTGTATAGTCAAGATAGCAAATAAGTAGATCATTTTAAAAAGCAACCCATAATTCCCAGTTAATGCATGAATGGCCAGGCTCAGTGTCCTTGAGAAGTACTCGATAATAATAATTTTACAACATTCACAATAATATTGTGAAAAGTGGAAAGAAGAAGAAGAGGGAAACCAGTAGACAGGCGTATTATTGGAAGAGCTGAAGGGCCAGGTTGGAGACCGACCATCCTGGAAAAATCGATGTGGTTGCTATTTGATGATTAAAAATATGATTAAAAATAAATCAAATAAGGGAAGCAACTCTCTGCTTCTCACTATACAAATGAGTAATTGATGATCTTTCTAATCCCAGTGATAGTGTATATCACCATCATAATCATATGCAACCACTAGGCATCTGTATAATCTCTTTTAAAAAGCATCTAAGATACAGAACTATGGTGGCACAGTAATTAGAATGCAGTATTGCAGTCTAACTCTGGAGTTTGATTCTCACCAGCTCAAGATTGACTCAGCTTTCCATGTTTCCACAGTCAGTAAAATGAGGGCCCAGATTGTTGATGGGAAATACGCAGACTCTGTAAACTGCTTAGAGAGGGATGTAAGGCACTATGAACCAGTATATATGTCTAAGAGCTATTGCTGTTGCTATCTAGGTTGATCGTGATTATCACATCTTGTAGTAGCAAATCCTTGTGATTTGTCTGTACCAATTTTGCAAAGTCGTTACATTCCCCTTTGCAAGCAATGCGGGATAGAAATTTAGAGTACAAATCTAAGCTCCTCCTTTCTTGCACTCTTCAGAGAACCAATCCGGCCTTAATCACTCCATGTAAAATGATCAGGGGCTAGTGCTTTCAGTTATTAAGCAAAATTAGGATTAAATTGGTCAGGGGTGTCAAACTCAAAATCTGGAGGCCAGATCCAGCCTGTGGAGTGCTTAAACAGTGAAGGACTGGCCCCAGTGCCTCTGACAGTGAAAACAGAGCTTGCGAGGGCCACAGGTGGGAGCCCATTTTTGTTGGCAGGAACTCAGGCCTCCACAGGTTCCCCCAACATGAGTGTCATTGAGCTGGCCACGCCCCCCTGGCCACACCCACCTTGGCCATGCCCCCCCATCCCTGAGGTCAAACACAACCCTGATGTGGCCCTCAATGAAATCGAGTTTGACACCCCTGCTTTTAGGTGGACTGGCTTTCAGATTTAGTTTACCAAATGATTAAATAATTCTTTGACAAGGGGAACAAAACAAACAAACAACCTGAATGTTAAATTGTGCTGTGTTTCTACAGCTGCTGTAGCTGTGTGTGTGTGTGTGTGTGTGTGTGTGTGTGTGCCTAACCTTGTATTTCTTATTTTTTCTTGTTTGTCTTTTAAAAAAATAATAATCTAGAAAATGAAGCCAAGTTAAGCATACTTGGATCCCAGTCTGCGGCTTCTTGCAAAACAGTGACTATTACCATTTGTAATGTGATAAAGTATGATGTAAACTTAATGGCTTCTAAGATTCGAGCTATTAGGTAACACACACACACACACACACACACACAACTCTGTTATATTCATTGAAAGGCCCCAGTTGCTAAATTCCTTGATATTGCTACAGTTTGGGTAACTGAAAACTGCGTTTCCAGCTCTCCCAGATGGGAGTCAGAATTACAGCACAAACAATGACTTTCTTCAAGGTTCTACATACCAGTCAAAAGAGCCAGTCTTCCAGCAGGCTGCCAACATATACAGAGACAAATACATAGAAGGAGGGAAAGCCACATAGAGCGCAGGATGAAAGTCTGTCTCAGCACTTGTACATCAGTCCTAGATGTCAGTTTTCAGAGTTTTTCTGAAGCTGGAAGCCATATAAAAAAAGTTTTCTTTTAAAAACATTTTTTCTCCTCCCCCTCCTCCCCCTCAACCTTTTATTTTATAGTCATGGGCTCAGAATGAAGTTAAGTGGGGCAGAAAATATAGCAATCAAAAAGAAGAAAAAAACTTTTCATCTTTCTTTGCTGAAGAGCCCTACTTAAGTTCTTCAAATTTATGAATCCTCGGCATGATGAAATTATACTCAGGATGAGTTGTTACTTTATTTTCTTAACACGAAAACCTTATACCCCCATACACTATTACTCTAGTTCAGTAATAAAACAAGCTTAAGAGCCCTTGTCTGGTCTGCTTGTTGCTTCATATAAGGCATTACTTGTGCCCCAAAGTAGATATTTCCTCTGCATTCCCTGATTTAATTTCATATGTATATGGTATAAGGGACGTGGTGGCTCAGTGGTTAAGATGCTGAGCTTGTTGATCAGAAAGATTGGCAGTTTGGCAGTCCAGATCCCTAGCACCGCATAACAGAGTGAGCTCCCATTACTTGTCCCAGCTTCTGCCAATCTAGCAGTTCGAAAGCATGGATATCATCAGCATGACAATTCCTATAGGCGTCACATTGTAGAATCCAAGAAATGACTATGATAACTAAGTAAACAATCTGACCTGATATAAAGCAGTTTCTTTGACTAGATGGCCAGAATTAATATTTTCTTTAAAAGAATTGGTCTCATCCATTCTGTGAATGAGTATCATTGTTGAGACCTGAAGAGTCTCAATCATTTATTTTATAGTTCTTTTTAAGCTTTTAAAAGAAAGGCTACTGGAACAGTTTAATAGCTTATCTAAGTTGTATCTATTCCCCTGTCCTAATTTTTCTTTATACAGAATTCAAATATCATTGAAATATCTTTTAATTGTGTCTTTATATATTCATTTCCTGGAATTTACACTGTGGGAACTTTGCCTCCACTCCTGTCTGCATTTCATTTCCAAATCACTTCTTTTCCCAACCTTGAAAAACAAAACACTCTTTAGTGGGATTCCAGTTCTTCAAAAGAGAGGAGGGGAAAAAGCACACTTCTCAAAGGTTCATTCTTCTGTCTCCGTTATCTGTGCACAATATCACTATTGTCAAAAGGTTGACATTTAAATCCAGACCTGAACTATATAGCCAATTTTAAATACCATAATCTGGCCAATAAAAAAAGGGAGTGAAAATGTGATTTCCTCTCCCCTAAAAGTAAACCCTTTACTTCACTCTTGTCTCTTGAGCAAAATCCATATTTGGATTACGAGCTACTATGCTAGCTACTACACAACAGCCTCCCTCTTTTTTTTTCCTTCATCAATTTTCATTCCCTATTTTTCTATCCCTGCATATTTATACAGAAGATTCTAGAAAAGCAGCAATGCATACACTATTCTGCTCAATGGTTAAATTTAAGCTCAGCATGTTGAACACTTTGATTCAAAATCACAGGAAGCAGCAGTCACAGGAAGAATCAGAAAATATTCTTTCTGAATCTCTAGAGATCTGTTTGGCGGGGGGGGAAGCAATATAGGCCAGAAATTTACAACTTAAGCTTGTGTTTTCCAAAACTCTGATTGTGGCCCCCACAGAGTTTATTCTGCTAGTCATTGCTGACTATGGAGGTCAGTGCTCATATCTTTTTCAAGGCCTGAAGACATTTCCATGTGGCCAGCCTGATGTAATGGACTGCTGTTATCTTCCCACTGAGGTGGTACCTATTTATTTACTTGCATTTGCATGCTTTTTAACTGCTAGGTTGGCAGGAGTTGTAGTGAGGATGGGAGTTCACTCCTATGTGTGGTGCTCTGGTCTTGAATCTGGGCTGCCAGATTTCCAGCTGATAAGCCCAGTGTCCTAACCACTGACTCACCACACTGCCCATTAATTTTATTATAAAGTAAAATTTTATACTATAAAATTTGTATTTTATACTATAATAGACAATGAAAGAACAGGGAAAGGTAAAGAAGAGGAGAGGGATGCTAGATAAAATTGAAAGGAAAAAATGAGTTATTTCCAACTTTTTTCAGTGCAGTAAAATACAAAATACAATTACAATCTCAACTTTTTTGCTTTGTGTGTTTACTTAGTACGAACCATTTTTATAACAAAATTAATCCAATCAAAATGTAAAATCAAAGTTTCCTTTTTTTGTTTTGAGCATAAAGTCCAGAAGCTTTTTCCAAATGGAAACAAACTGATTTTTTTTAAAATTAAAGCAGTTAATTTTGCCATTTCTGCCAACTCCATCACTTTCTCCATTCATTCTTCCTTAGTGAACTTATTCTAGTTTCTTAAATCTTCTTCAAAAAGGCAGTTGAAATTTGTACCCTTCTTGAGAAAATCAAGAAGGAAGGAGATTGCAAAGAGAACAAAGTAAAAGAAGAATTGGGTCTTGTCATTCACTATTACCTACATTCTCTTTTTTAAAATACAAGTTCCATATTCCAAATATTTATCTTTTTACTACCAGTAATATACTATTAATCATATTTGTAGTGTTTAACAGATTTATAAGATCCTAGTAAATTCACAATTTTATACTGAATTGTAATCTTCTATTATTAATCCACAACCAATTTTGTATCAATCTCTATATTTTTAATGCCATTTTTAAAACTTCTAGTTACATTCTCATCCAACACTTGGTTATGCCCTGTCCATTTGGTGGACATCATCAGCAGATGATCCATGAAGGGCCACAGAGACAAAGATTGTATAGAAAGATACACATACACACCTGAGGCCATATATTCTCATATGTCATCAAGAGTATCTGTGTAATTTGACAAGTAACTAGCTTGTCAAAAAAAAGTCAATATGTCAGTCACAGTCAGGGAATCAACACCTAAAAAACATATAAAAAGGGATGGGGATTTTGATCTCATGCATGTGGACTCCATCTTCACTTTTTTTTATCCCCCCCCCCCCCCGAATGTTCCTGAAGAACAAGAATGAACACTTTGTCCCATATTTAAAGATGTTCAGAAAAAATTCATACTATTCTTATTTGCAGAAATGCATTATCATATTTATTTTAAACAAAGATAACTTTCTCTGAACTACTGATGTCCATCCTCAAAGAGGTCCAATTGACAATAACCTTGTATTCTTTTATGACCAAACTAAAAATTCATTGTCTTTTCCCCTCTTTATTATTTTTTGAGTGTATTATTACATTTGTTGTCTTCTTTCTCCCCACTATTTCAAATATTGCACCGTGTAAGAAAAAAACACACACAAATATGCTTCAAGCAAGTTTTTGGCGAGCAAGTGAGGAACAACTTGTGTCCTTAAAAGAAGTAGATAATATCTTCTCATTTGAGAGACTTGCTGAATAATGAAAACATTATCCCATTACTCAGTGTACACATCTGAAGATAAGATTGTGTTATCCCATTAGCCGTTTCATAATAAAGCATTCCCTTAATTAATGTAATGGTTTTTCTCCACAACATTTACAATTTTCCATTTGTGAGCTGGTTTAATACAAGAGTCATTCAATCTTGGAATCTCTCATCTTCCCCTTATGGCCCTGTATTCCAAGTCCTTATTCAGAATAAGGCCAAGTGTTATTAACACTATTAACACTAATAACACTAATAACACTAATAACACTAATAACACTAATAACACTAATAATAATAATAACACTAATAATACTAATACTACTACTACTACTACTACTACTACTAATAATAATAATAATAATAATACCATTGGTCAGCTACAGAAGGCCAACTTACTGGGATCTGCTTGCATAATCCGCCAATACATCACACAGTCCTAAATGCTTGGGAAGTGTTCGACTAGTGATTTGTGAAATGAAAACCAGCATGGTTATCTTGTCTGCTGTGTATACTGTCATTTTTGTGTATAATAATAACAATAACAATAATAATAATAATAATAATAATAATAATAATAATAATCAGTGTTAGGGATATACACCCTAGCAAAACCTGCAGGGCAGTCAGGCAGGCAGGCAAATATATGAGATAAACATTGTTGTAGTTTACACTCAGTAAAACAGATACACAGTGCTAGTTAAATAGTTTATTCCAGTAAGATTTATATGCATAGTCAAACAGTCCATACGTCATACACTTAGTTCAGTCCATCCAGGGATTAATCAGTTGCAAAGTCCAGTGTCGAAAAAGAGGTCAGTAAACTTACAAATATCAGTCCATTAATTTATCTCTTCACAGTAGAGATAAGAAGAAGTAAAAACCTCTTTTCTTCCTTCAGCAACAGTAGCAGGGAAAAACACGCAGTTAACAATCCATCATCGTCAGCAAGGAATACAGTAAACCAGTAAACTATTCAGGTTCTCTTGCTCCCTCTTATGGTGATTTACAGCCGCACCCATAATTACATGCTTTGCATTTAAAGTGACACACACTATCATAGTCTATATATATTATTTTACCCAAACTACGTTAGGTAACCTATGTTATTCCTAACAATCATCATCTTATTTAGCACCTGCATCAAAATTGTCCAAATTGATTATGAGAAATACCATAATAGAATTACAAAAATTCTGCATTGGACTTTATGTAAATGTTGCTTTTATTATTATTAATATAAATTTCACAGTATGAAATGAGCAAAATCAAATGGGATTTTAAAACATAGAATGATAGATACCTGAAGCATAACATACTGTACTAAGCATTACCATTATTACAAGAAAAATGTAATTCATAGAAGTAGTAATATGAGGAGATGGTCAAAATTATGAACAATGAATGAAAATGTAACAAAATATAAGAATTTAAAAATTGAAATTAAAACACTGTGGAAAAAAATGTCAACTGTAATACTTTAAATCAGAAATATTTAACCTTAGAAACTTTAACACTTCAATGGGGATGCTGGCTGAGGAATTCTGGGAGTTGGAGTCCACAAGTCTTAAAGTTGCCAGGGTTGGATGTACCCTTCTTTAAATCAAACCTCTTGGAGCTATACCGAAGAGATTCACCAAATATTTGGATGCTTTAAATTTACCAGACTTGCAAACAACAAACCAGTGAACTGAGAACTTTCACTACCATTAGAACAATACCTCCATGACTCCTAAATCCTTGTTTAGAATTTAAAATTTTGATAAAAAAGGGACAGTGATACTCAGTCTTTATATTGTTTGAAAAATAACAACGTTACTAACAGTGATAATAAACAATGGTAATCAGATTATCTTAACTGCCATAGTATTTCCAATTCTTGTAATAAAGCTGTTCCTCTACTGTCCCATTTCATGTTCTTTCAAAAACCAACAGCTGGATGTACTGGTAAATGCAGGGGTGGGATCCAACCAGTGTAACTACGGGTTTGTTGATTTTACATTTTGCTGCGTGCACATATATATCATCATCATCTAGCTTCCTGAACAGCTGAGCAGCGCTGCGTGTGGGTGCACAACCGTTGAAAAAGCACTTTTTCCTGCTTTTTCAACTACAGCTGTGTTGTGCAAAGCAGCTGCAGTTGAAAATGCAGGAAATAAAGGTCAGGTAAGAGCCTGGGCAGGCAGGTGGGCCAAAACAGCAGCAGACATAGAACCGGTTCTATGTATGCTCTCTGTTTGCTGCTTTTCAGAGCAACCGGTTCTACAGAAGTGGACAGAACCAGTAAAATTCCACCCCTGGGTAAATGGATAGAGGTTTTCATGCTTTACCAATCTTGGTTTAAACATGAGTCTTGAGTGATGACCTTCAATGCTAATTTTGATGACAGTTCACTGCATCTAACTATAGAATATGTATGCAAATAATTTAAAAAGAAAAATCAAGTTAGTCTAAAAACATGTGTTAATGACAGTAATCCAAAAGGAAGACTAGGTTCTCCACCACTTTAATTTCACTTTAAATTAAGAGTATGGGGTACTGGATGCAACTTCTTCTTTCTGTCTAACTTAATTAGTTCTGATGTTCTACTGAATGCTATATTAATATCAGTTCACCTTCTTACAATATCACCATAACTTTCTGAAAACCGAAACCTTGTTTTGTTAGAAGGGCTTGGCAGACAATGATTTATTTGAATAGATCCAAATTTATTTCTTCCTAACACTACATGGTTAACTTTGCCAGATTATTTCCATCCTTATGTCTAATTGTGTTGTCCCAGTTTAACTAAGAGGAGACCTTGGCTGCAATGTGAAACAATGCACAGAGGTATACATCAGGAATGAAGAATGAAGAGACCTGGGAATAATTTTTATGATACATACAAATAATCCCCTCCTCCCTCCTTCCCTCCCTCCTCCCTTCTTTCCTTCCTTCCCCTCTCCTACTCTCTTGACTGAGAATCATCCATAACAGCATCATATTCTTGTTAGACTTGTTGGCATTCATCTACATCCTGTTGTTTTCCCCAGTGTTAACCTGTTTGCACAGAATAGGTTTAATGGCTACCAAGTTACTTCAAAAATTTCCATTCCTTGGAGAATCTGCTTCTCTTGACCTTCTTCCTGAGTTCCATTCCTTCTTCTCTCAGTCATTCAAATTCCCCAACCCAGTGTTGAAATTCAAGCCTCATATACATGCTTGACTGACTACCTACATGCTTCACTTCAGCTTCTGTCAGTTAAAAGAGTTCATATGATAGGATGGATGGATGTGAAATTGCACCATTATTTTTCATTCATTGTTATTCTTTCCAAATCAGTAAAATGTTGGAAATAAATTAAATAAAGGGGACTTGGGACTGTATTCATCTGTCTGCATGTCAGAATGACAAGTCTCTAAATCAGAATGAAATGGGACCAAATTTGGTGTGGGAAGAGAAGCTGGCAAAAAACAAATCAGGTTCAAAACTTACTCAATCAAGTCAGGGGTTGCAAACAAAAAATGAAATGGAACAACTTGCTGTGGCCAAATCACCACAACCATCTCTTCATGGCCATCTCACCATGGCCATCTTGTAACAGCCAACTCACCATGGGACAATCCACATGAGAACACCATATCATTGTGATAGCCTTTTGTGAAGTCCTTTAACATTTGACTATTTTCCTGGGCATGGGGTTAGGGAAGTCCATGTTGTATTGATTGATTGGTTTCCTCAAGTGCCATTTTTTCTTCTATTATTTTGGGTTTTGTTTTTTTCCTGTTACTGCTTTGTGTTGTTTCTAAAAAGGTTATTAGCCACCCAGAGACATTTTTTTGCCAGATCTTAGTCATATATTGTGATTAAAATAAAATATTTTCACTACCTATGTCATCTTTATTTATTTAATTAAATTTACTGTATATGCCATGCATCCAACCAATAAGGCTAGGGTTGGTTGGGTAGCTATTTTAATTTGTTGCTGTTATCATTTGTACCAAGGCTATATGAATAAATCAATGGAACCTTTGATTCTACCCATACTGGTCATCAGGATATGCAAATCTCCCGACTATTCTTCTACTCTAGACATGAACTTAATTTCACCTACAAGCAACTGCAAGTAGGTTAGTGGATAAAGGAGGAGGGTTGAACTCTGCTGAAGGCAGAAAAAACAGGTATGAACCTAAGGGAATTAAAAAGAAACATCACATTGAAATAATGCTGAGAATGCTGAGAATACTAAATACTTTAGCTGATAACAGATAACAGATAATCAGAGTTGGAAGGGATCTTGTAGGTCATCTAGTACAACCCCCCGCCCAAGCGGGAGACCCTACACCATTTCCGACAAATGGCAGTCCAATCTCTTCTTGAAAGTCTCAAGTGATGGCGCTCCCACAACTTCCTAGGGCAACTTCTGTTCCATTGATTGATTGTTCTCACTGTCAGAAAGTTTCTCCTTATTTCCAGGTTAAATCTCTCCTTGTGCAGTTTCCATCCATTATTCCTTGACTGGCCTATAGGTGCTTTAGAAAATAGCTTGACCCTTTCCTCCCTGTGGAAACCCCTCAAATATTGGAAGACCTCTATCATGTCTCTCCTAGTCCTTCTCTGTACTAGACTAGCTAAGCCCAGTTCCTGCAACCGTTCACTGTATGTTTTAGCCTCCAGTCCCCTAATCATTCTGGTTGCTCTTCTCTGTACTTTTTCTAGAGTCTCAACATCTTTTTTATAATGTGGTGAATAAAACTGGATGCAGTACTCTAGGTGTGGTCTTACTAAGGCTTTATAGAGTGGTATTAGTACTTCCCTTGATCTTGATTGTATCCCTCTATTAATACAACTTAAGATTGCATGAGCTTTTTTGGCTGCTGCTGCACACTGCTGGCTCATATTTAGCTGGTTGTCCACTAAGACTCAAAGATCCCTCCCACAGTTACTGCTATTGGGCCTGGTTTCACCCAGTCTGTATGTGTACTTTTGGTTTTTCTTGCCTAAGTGTAGGACTTTACTTTTCTCTACATTGAATTTCATTTCGTTAGATATGGCCCAGTGTTCTAGTCTGTCAAGATCCATCTGGATCTTGAGCCTATCTTCTTGGGTGTTAGCTATTCTTGCCAGCTTAGTATCATCTGCAAATTTGTTAAGTTCCCCTTCTATTCCCTCATCTAAGTCATTAATGAAGAGCACTGGGCCTGTCGGAACCTTGTGGCGGTCCACTGCTTACTTCCCTCCATGTAGACTTAGACCCATTTGAGTATGGTTTGTCAGCTAGTGGCGAGTCCATCTAGATGAATAAGCACTGTTTTATAGCAATAGCACTTAGACTTATATACCATTTCACAGTGCTTTACAGCCCTTCTAAGCAGTTTTACAGAGTCAGCATATTGCCCCAAACAATCTGGGTCCTCATTTTACCCACCTTGGAAGAATGGAAGGCTGAGTCAACCTTGAGCCTGGCGATATTTGAACAGCTGATAGTCAGCAGAAGTGGGTTACAGTACAGCACTCTAACCACTGAGCCACAGAGGCTCTAATCAAAGTCAGGATGCAGATGAACAATATATGATTGGCCAAACACAACTCAATATTGTGAAGCCAGAAAAACAGATGACCTTGTGCTACTTTAGAAGAGAAAACATTCAAAGGGTGTTGGGTTTGCTTCTGACTACACAACCTCTGAAAGTATGGTGAGCTTCCAACCATCCTCAACTCAATTAGCAGTCCTGTCACTTTCACAAACCATGAAAAAGCACATAATTGCATCCTCTTCTCCTACAGAAGTATGCAGAGATGAGGTAACATGCCAAAATCTTTCCCTAGTTACAAACAAATATGGTATCATTTCTGCAAAAAGAACCCTGATTGCTGGTGCCCATGATGGTAACAATCAGTAAGACTGGGAAAACATCCTGGGTAAATTTGGTATTGGAGAGCTGAATGACAATAGCCTGTTTCTGCTATAATTTGCAAGAGCAAATGAGCTAATGATTGAAAACAGCTTATTTCAGCAGCCACAAAAACATCAATTAATGTGATATTCACCCCACAGCTATTCACTGGTGTTCACCCAGTGAAAAGGATATTTCTGTCCTGGACAACTTCCTAATCAGCAACTGTTTTCAAACTTAATTCATGGATGTCCACTCAATGAAATCCATCAACTATGGTTCTTACCATCATCTTGTACATAGAATCCTGCAAATGGATTGCTCATAAGGTAGCTCCCCAAATATTATGAATAGGTAAAGGAAGGGCTCTACTTGTAAAGAACAGCTCCAATTGATGCTTACCAATTGATTTGTTTTCAAATATCTAGAAGTATGTTATAAAATGCCACAGTTAATTAGTGAATGTGCCAAATTCTTTTAATTCTTTCTGAATGTCCATCTTTCTGAATGTAGTGTTACTATATGTTAGATTTTTAATTTGCTCAATTGCCAAAGTACCCTGACTGAATCACACACATTTCTGCTGGATTCTAAACCAGAAATTCAGAGTTGGCAAACATCATTACCACTTTTCTATTAAGTATATGTTACATGTACAGCAAATATGCAGAATAAGTTATGCAGATGCTTCTTTGGTGTGTTAAACAGCATACAAATCGCTCTGCATGTCTAGAGAATCCCTATTCTTAAAATAAATGGGAGATATAACTACTGAACTCCACTCTGCAATTGAATGAAATGGCTATGAATAAATAGAGAGGAAAAAATAGCTATGGAATTAAATAAAGAATGTTGGTTTATATGAAGTCCAGCCAAAACACATATACACACATGTACAATCTCTATGTCATGCAGATAAGGAGTGTAAAGTTCAGAAATATTGATATTTACATAGATATTGATATTTACATAGAACATTTTCAAAGCATTCTGTTTCTAATTTACCAGATCTGATTGGACTTGAAGGGTTCATTTGGCTGCACAAATCAGTTCACCAAGATCTCACGCCTCCCAAGTCTATAATAAAAATATAGTACATGGCATATGCCAACAGCTTGTAATATAGAGACTTTTTTCCTTGCCTCTGGCACTTTCCTTTTCTTCTCTCCTCAGAATCAAAGATTCTGGCCAGGTCAACCGCATGAAGTTTTTTCTCAAAGATTAAAATATTATAATAAGTTGAAGATTGACTTGCTTGCATAAGGGATCTTCAGAAATAACAGAAAAAAACTGTACAAAATATTTCTAAACTTAAAATCTAAATGTTTAAATTAAATACCCGAGTGCTCTTTCTAAATGTCGACTTGTGTAAGAAACTTTTACTTTATTTTAAAAAAAAAAACTTGTGGGATCCTGAGGCCCAAGGGTATATAATTGTTTTCTTGTCCATGACTGTAATTAATTTTTGAGAGATACTAGTAAATAGTGAGTATGCTAGGACAACATTTAAATTTCATTTCTAGAGAGATTCTTAGACATCTAGGTCATGGTTGTCCCAAAGGTGCTTTTTCAGAAGGCAACTGGACTTTCTTGCTTTTTCTTTGAAGATGTTTTGCTTCTCATCTAAGCTCTGACTGGATGGCAAGGAATGGAAGGATTTATAGTATATTCCTTGCAGACAGCTGGTCATTAAATTTCATTTCATCTACATGAAACCACATGCAATTAATAGTTTACTATTGTCTTAGATTTAATTATTTATTTCTGTCAGATTAATAATGTTTAGAAGTCTTTAATTGACCTATCAATAACCTGTGTGAGCTAAAGTAAAGACCATTTTTAATTACTATGGAGAGGACCAATGATTAAGATTTTTAATGTGGGATCTTTGTGGGGGGACTGAAGTGGAGGAACAGGTTGTGTTGATAAACGATAGAGATAGATAGCAATAGCACTTAGACTTATATACTGCTTTATAGTGGTTCCAGCCCTCTTTAAGTGGTTTACAGAGTCAACATATTGCCCTCAACAGTCTGGGTCCTCAGATTACCCACCTTGAAAGAATGGAAGGCTGAGTCAACCTTGAACCTGGTGAGACTTGAACTGCCAAATTTCAGGCAGCTGGCAGCATGGTCCCTGAATGTTAACACCAACTTGATGGCACCTAATCAATCAATATAAAGTGGCTCGTAGGAAAAACCACTTGGATCAATGAGATGTAATTATGACTAACTTAAGTCTTGTAAAATTCAGTAATAGTTAATGCAGGGCCTTTGATCATGTACAGAGAGTTATATTCTTGCGAATGAAGGTAAATATATGTGTCCCAGGAAAACATTGCAGGATCCAATCTGAATCAGTCACCAGAACCAGAAATTTATTCTTCCAAGCTTTCGGATAGCCAACCATCAACAACCCAGTAAACAACTGAAAGGCCACATCCAATGAGGCACCACATAAATACTATGCATAAAACAGTCCAGTGTAGACATTTTGGAGAGGGAGACATTCCCTGAGAATGAACTCTATCACAAGTCCAAAAGTTTGGAAGAATAAATCTGTTCTGATGACCAATTCAATTTGGATCATGCGGTTATATTCTGGGACAGTCTGATTCTATGCATATTTGGACCCTGCTGTGTATTTATTGAATATTGAAAGAGTATTATGGTTAGAAATGCCCTATAAGTCATTTCTGCTTACTTCAGGAAGCCAACTGAGACATACCTAAAGATAGATGAGCAATATCTAAACATATTCAGTGAGGAAGATGCCCACTTACTACCATCATCAACAACAACGACACACCATAGTGAAATTAATGTTTTCTTAAAGAAAACAGTTCAAATACTGGCTGGTTATTCTTCTTTTTATTAGGTGCAGCATATTATTATTAACCAAGCCAGAAAGAAATGAATGCACTGCAATACATTCTAAATATAAACTACAGGTAATTTTTAAAAGTATGAAATGGGGAGTTTAATTATCCTGACCTAGATTAGAGGACAATTTCTAACCTACATAGTCCTTCCCGGAAATTTCTAAATATTCCTGATCAAATAGTTAGCAGGGAAAATTTAATCAATGAAGCACAAATAGTAAAAATAATGGATAAGTGGCCATTTAATAATAGAGTTTT
This sequence comes from Notechis scutatus, assembly GCF_049901735.1. Classification (NCBI taxonomy): domain Eukaryota; kingdom Metazoa; phylum Chordata; class Lepidosauria; order Squamata; family Elapidae; genus Notechis; species Notechis scutatus. The sequence goes on from NC_142011.1 coordinate 192,192,471, forward strand.
GGATTATAAGGGAATGAAAGCTCAAAATATTTTAATGCATGTCTTGGATTTCACAAACATAGGTTTTAATAAACTAGAGTAATGATCAATAGGATTCCACAGCAGGAGAAGAAAAGGTATTATTATTATTATTATTATTATTATTATTATTATTATTATTATTATTATTATTGTTATTATTATTATTATTATTATTATCTTTATTATTATCTTTATTATTATCTTTATTATCTTTATTGTCAGAGTACAACATGTGTACAATGAGATTGGCTGAGCGTCTCTGCACACTCCATTCCCCAACACAACTCACAGTGAGGACAGAAGTCCCTAACCCAGTCCCAGTCTTATTACACTATGTGACCTTGTTGCACAACACGCCGGCCCTGCAAGTCTATCATACTATGTTGACATGAAGTTATTTTCCTTTCAGAAGTCTGACAGCCCACGGGTAGAAACTGTTCTTCAGCCTGTTAGTGCAGCTGGCTATGCTTCTATATCTCCTACCCAATGGTAGGAGAGTGAATATCAAAATGAACTTTTTAAAAAGGCGGACACTAGAATCACATTGCAAATAATTTGTATGCAGAAAAAAAACCGGTGATTTAATACTTACAGGTCAACTGGAATTCTGGAGATGGTGTCAGAAAAATTAACACTCAGAACTGATGGGAATAAATTTTTCATTGTCTACATCAGGGGTCCCCAACCCCCAGTCTATGGACCTGCACTGGGCCATGGCACACTAGAAACTGGGCCATGCAAACAAGGAAGCCCCATCCATGGGATGAGGCAGCACATGAAACCATGCCCCTCTGGTCCATGAAAAAACCCTTTCTCCACAGAACAAGTCCCTGGTGTTCAAAAAGTTGGGGGCCTCTGGATTACAATGTGCTACTCTTCCAAGGGAAGATACATTTTAAACCAGGCAGTTACACAGGGCAGGAAGGGAGGATAAGGCTGAAGTATGAGATTACTAGAAATATGAGCAAGGAACACTTATTTTCCTCAAACAAAAATTAAATTTCCTGGCTCAGATGACTCTCTTCCTAGGGTAACTTGCAGATGGTTTGGTCCAACATTGTAATCACCTTTGAGAAATGCTAGAGAGTGGCTAAAACACCAGATAATGTAGACAAGATCAATGTGGTCCCTATCTGTGAAAGTCCAGTGGCATACAACATAATGCAGTTGAATTTTACATATAATGTATATTGATACAATTAATTATATCCAGTGCTATCTTCTACTCCCAGGTTCAGCCAAGGAGACTTGTGTGCATAGACAGGCTTCTGTGTTTGCTTAACAACCTTAACCAGATCAGTTACAAACCAGCAGCTGCATGGGCTAATTCAGTAACTGAATTAAGTGACTTGTGCAAATGAAGTCCATGAGTAATATTTGCTGATCATAGCCTTAGGCATAAACCTAATTCACATTCCATATTGAAACTGTCTAGCCAAACTTCATAGCATTCATTGAGTTGAGCATTCTAAATGTAAATCACTTTCAAATTCTGGTGGAACTCGTTATACCAAAGATACACACACACACACACGCACACGCACACACACACACGCACACACCTTGAAAAGTATGGTTGAATTAAGGTAAAATGTTCCATAGGTAACCACTTCTTCAATCAGTTCTAGTCAGATCTTGGTCTGCTATAGGGCTCCATGGTCATGCAAGCATCCTTCTTTCTAACACTCTCTTTTCTCCTTCTTTATTGTATGTAAAAAGGAATTTCATCTCTTTCCAAAAATCTGAATTGATCATTTACCAATAATTCCTGAAATTAATCAAGTAATACATGAAGGTTTAGGACTTCCCACACCAACATTAGAATGATACCATCTATTCTCAGTCATTAGTTATGTTGAGATGGACAGCACTTCTCTAGAATAAATATTTCAACTAGATATGCCTTTATTTAGGTATTCATAGGTGTTGGTCTTCAGCTATCATCAAGAAGGGTATTGTTTTACCAATTATATGCTTGGAGTCTTTTGTTCTGATGTGATACAAATATAAATAAATACATAAGGCACAAACATTGTTTATTCCTAAAATTCTTTCGTGATAATTGTACCCACCCATTCTTTTTCATTTCTCTTTCTTGTCTCATAAAAAGAACTGGAAAGTGCTGTTTTCCTCAATACTCATATGTGAGGAATGATTCCAAGTGAATCCATTTATTTGAAGAAGAAAAAAACCTAGAATATGGCTTGGGTTTAATATATTGGGCTTTTTTGTTAGCATTGTTACTAAGGGAGGTGCATGATGGAAAAATAAGAAAATAACCTCACAAAAATCAATCCAACACAAATTGAAATACATTGTTGTACAAATGTCTATGGAGATTCTCAGTCATTCAGATCATGATTGTCCCAAAGGTGCTTTTTCAAGAGGAAACTGGACTTTCTGGTTTTTCCTTTTTCTTTTTTTAAATAAAGTTTTATTTGGGTTTTCACACACAAAAAATACAAGTAAAACATCTTTTTTGAAAATAGCATGGTCCCGGGTTGAACTTCTTTATACAGACACAAACTCAATTTCATGCTCATTTTTGTGTTCTATTCCATATCTTTTACTATTCTACATTTTCTATATAGTTTTTCCGTTCTTTTAATTTTCTCAATTTTATTTTGATTATCTCATCTCAATTCAAATCATTTATATTAATCATCATATTTATACTTTTGTCTGTTCTGTTTCAATTTCATATTATCTTTTCTCATTAAGCAAATTTTCTCCTGTAGTTACTAGTTGGAGTATGACACATTTATATGTTTTAATTATATCCATTCAACTCTTATTTAAAATTCAATATATACCTTAAGGTTATGACCTTCAATATAATACATAATAGATAACTTCCAATTGAATTCTGCTTGGTACATTCTTATAATACACACTATATTCTTTTTTAAAGAAAGATTGTAAATATATGTAATTATAAACCCTCATTCCATTCCAATTCAGTTCTATCATTAATAATCATTAAAGTCTTAACGTCTTTAACATTTCTTTTCAATTAAATATCATACTTCCTTAAAGACACATATAATCTCCATAATTAATTTTTTCCTTATTTCTCTTCACATATGTTTTGTAAATCATTAAATATTCATTTTGTTACATTTATTTATTGACAAACATTCCACTTAGTTACAATAACTATTTTATCAAACATTTTAATCATACATTGTTTCATATTTTCTGAAATTTTTTCTATTTCTAATATAATAATGTACTTATAATCTTATGTACTTTTGCAGAATCCCTTTTTCCATTAGATTTTCAGCCATTATCTCTAAATAGGCCATGTTTCTCTATATTTTGTTTCTGTCCTTTATAACTTCTTTTCCTTTCTTTTTTCCCTCTCTTCTTCTCTCTCCCCTTTTTACCCCTTTGTCTCTCTACCTCTATTTCCCTCTTCTGTATTCCCCTTTTCTGTTGCTTTCCAGTATTATACTTATTTTTCGAATTATTTTTCTTTTCTTTGGTTGTCTTTTTAAGTCTTAAATTCTCCATCCTCTTTCCCCCCTTTCCTTTTTCTTCCCCACATAGAGTTACTTGTTCATTAAAGATGGCTTCTTCTTTGTCCCAGTCTTCTTGTTCTGCAGGCATTTCTTGTTGTTTCTCATAGTTCCAAATCTCCATTTCTAAGAACTGAAATACGAAGCCAAAAGAACCTCTCCCTTCTTGTGCATCTTCTTTGTACTTTTTAAGTTCCATTTTCAGTTCTTCTAAAAGTGGAGCCATTTTAAACAGTTTTAAACAACCACCCGATTGATTTTAGTCATTCAAATGCAATAACCAAGAGTCCAGAGATCACCAAGTAATCCAAATAGTCCCAAGCTGTTTCTTCGTACTTTTTTTTTCCACTTTCTCTTCCTAGAGTTTTACTATTTTGTTGCGATGTTTCAGTTAAGATGTATCTTTTGGAAGTCTTGTTGAGATTTTGCTGTAAGTTCTTTTTAATTCCAGGCAGTCTCCTCCCTTCCAGATCCTGCCCTTTTATTCTTTTTCTCTCCTTTCCTGTTTTCAAAAGCTTTTAATTATCCAGAAATCTTTATTCTCCCTTTGACTTTTTATTTTCAGCATTAAATGCCTATTAATGTCAAAGTGGATTTTTTTCCAATTTCTTGCTTAAGTCGCTTAGCTGTCAGTATAGGAAGAGGAGAAAAAAAACTGAATCCTTTCCCTTTTGTCTCACTTTCGCAGCTTAGAAATCTACTTAGGGAACAATGTTATTGTTTTTTTTTTAATAGTTTCAATTCCAGGGTACCTTATTTGTTGCTTTTGCTGTTTGACCTGGTCAACCAAACTTTCTCTTCTTATCTTCCTCCTGCACATTCTTTTCCAGTCGAGTTATTCTTTGTGGTGGCCATTTCTGACCACCGCTACAACCGCCTTCAGGAAAGGGAGTAATGGCCAGCTGGGGAGGAGAGATGCGGCTCTCCTCAACCCAGCAGGCAGTCTCCCCCTTCTTCACCACCTCTACGGGGTGGCTTAGCCCCGAAACCAGTCAGCTCAGGGCGCTCCAGCGGCAAGCATGGATCAAAACCACACAGAGATGCAGTTTCGGTCTGTCGCTAAAGAAGCTCAAACCGGAAGCCCGACTTTCTGGTTTTTCTTTGAAGATGTTTTACTTCTCATCTAAGAATCATCTTCAGAGCTGTGAAACTTAGTCAAAGAAAAAATAGAAAGTCCAGTTGCCTCTTGAAAAAGTACCTTTGGGATATTGTTGTAGAAAACAAAACATGTTTTAACGGATTTTCACCTGTTCAAGTATCAAGCGATAAAAATGCCAACTTGGTAATACAGTTCAATCTCGAAAGCATCCACATGTCCCCTTTAGGTATATTATTTTTGCAAGGTGAGTAAAAGTCTAAAGAAGGCTTTATTTTGAGTGCAGTATGTAGGATAATGTTATAGATTAGGGTTGCGAAAAAGTTTGATACAATGATTTAGTTTGAAGTAGATCTGAAAAGCCGTGAAGCATATGCTTCACTTACAATACTGCATTGCAGCGACTGTATCACTCAGCGAGATCTTAAAAACTTCAGCTCAGGCACAGATGCCATTTCTCTCAGAGCAAAGCAGTTGATTGAAATTAATTAGCCCTGGATCACCTATTCCCCAGGCAGTGTGCACTGACTTTAGTGTCTCACTTTGAATTCCTGCTTTTTGCAGGCCTTTATTCTATATACAATGAATGTAACTATATGCCTGTGATTGACTTTGCACCAGTGGTAGGATTCAAATAATTTAACCATTGGTTCACCCAGGGTCAGGTTGGCTGCACATGTGGGATGATCCTCCTGTGATCGCCAACCTGACCCTGGGTGAACAGGTTGTTCAATTATCCTTCTCCCTGCTATCAAAGTGGATCCTAGGTGCTGTGCTGCACTGCAACGGAGAAACAGGCAACAGAGCTGCCAGCATGAGGGGAGGAGAAGGAACAGGGAGAAGAAAGAGGGAAAGCAGCCTTCTCCTTCCCTTGCGCTGACCACTCCATTGCCAATTTCTCCATTGCAGCACAGCGCAGTGTGCAGAATCTACTTTGACAGCTGGGGTGGGTTTAACAACCAGTTCACCTGAACTAGTGTGAACCGGATAAATCCCACCACTGCTTTGCACATTATGCAAAACCACCACTTGATTTTTGGTTGAGGGGGCAATCATAACGACTTATAGACCCTGTCTGAATTTTGGGTGAATTTTACTTAAGAAGCAAATAGCTATAACTGTTGAACAAATCATGGCTTAGCATAAAATATTCAAGTTTAGCCTTAATCAACTGAGTACATATTCAGATTGCAAATCCCAATTTTTTGGTATGAGAGAGAAAGGAATAGTTTTTGAACACTCCAGGTGAGGAAGAATTAAAATTTAAAAGATATAGGCACTTCCATGAATACTTCAAAACATTAAGATGAGTTCTCTACAATTCTAATCTGAAACTTCAGTTGCTGACACTTTGCAAAATTCATCTCTTTCCTTCTTTTTCCTTCTGATCTAGTCTTTTCTTTTATTTCCCCTCTTATTTAGGTAACTGAAGTAACAAAAACAATCCCAAATGGATTGTTACACATTCTGCCTTTGAGGTGGTGGTGGGTATAAACCGACTCTTTGTAGAGTTTCCAACTTGGTATTTCCTACCTTCCACCCATAGCAAAGCACTGACTTGCAAAACAATTGGAATTCTACAAGTACATTGGAAAGAGGAATAAGACCAAAAAAATGTCACAATAATATTCTGTTGTATTTTTAAGAGAGGGAAAGGAAAGAAAAAAAGGTAGGAAGAAAGGAGGGAGGGAGGGAGAAAGGGAGGGAGGGAGAGAGGGAGGGAGGGAGGAAGGAAGGAAGGAAGGACGGAAGGAAGGAAGGAAGGCTGGAGATGATGGCTGGACAGCAGCAGAGTGAGTGGAAACAATCGCCTTCAATTTTCCCCATTTCTGAGAAAATTACAGATGGGTTGGAATTGTTCAGAGCAAAACTGCTTGGAAATTTTAAATGGAAAATTGAAAGCTTTGCAGATGGAAAGTATAATGGAGTGTCCTATATTCCAAGACAGTTTTAAACATCACAATTGTATCTTATTTTGTTACTGGCACAAAAAATGCTTGATACCATCTGATGGCTGATAATTAACATTTGACAGGCAGCTTATGACAATTGGTTTTCTGAAGTTTGCCAAAATCAAAACTCAAGTTTTCAGTGAGGTGATAACAAGCTGAAAGCATTTGACTTCCTGAGTTAAAATTTCACATTCAGAACATTTCTCATTGAAAACTGTACTGTTGGAATTTTGGGGACAGTGTTCAATTAATTTCAGCTGCAGCTCTTGAAAAACATAAACAAAGCTGTACAATGAAAACCGTTGTGAAAATCATGACCTCTTACAATCCCTGCCATCCTATTAGCTACATACAGGTGGTCCTCAATTTACAACCACAACTGAGCCCAAAATTTCTATTGTTAAGTGAGACATTTGTAAAGTTAATTTTACCCCATTTTACGATCTTTCTTGCCACAGTTGTTAAGTGAATCATTGCAGTTGTTAAGTTGGTTGTTAAGGAAATCTAGCTTTCCCATTGACTTGGCCTGTCAGAAGGTGACAAAAGGTTATCACATTAACCCAGGATCCTGCAATGGTCATAAACATGAGACAGATGTCAAGCATCTGACTATGGGAATGTTGCAATGGTCATAAGTATGAAAAATGGTCATAAGTCACATTTTTTTCAGTGCTGCTGTAACTTTGAATGTTCACTAGATGAACTGTTGTAACTTGAGGATTACCTGTAAATTTGAAGAGGTGATATCTGAAAATATACTGAATGTGACAGAAATAATGATTAATTGATTGATTGAATTTCTATGACTGCCCATCTCAAATGCATGACTCTGAGTGAATAACAATAATAAAAAACAATATAACAACCTCATAAATAACATAAATGGCAGACAGGAAAATAATCAACAACACAGTGAGAAACCACCATGGGTGGGATTCAAAAATCTCAGCAACTGGTTCGCTCCCTAGTTGCTGGCTGGGTGTGGCCATGGTGGGCGTGGCCTACTGGAACTTTCTGTTTTCAGCTTCTGGTGGTCCTCCAAGCCCGGGAAAGTCCATTTTCACCTTCCCAAGGGTCTGGAGGCCTCCCCCGGACCTCTGGGAGAGTGAAAACATTCTCCCCTGGGCTCTGGAGGCCCTCTAGAAGCCAGAAACAGGCCTGTTTCTGGACTTCCGGAAGGCCCATTTTTCCCCCTCCCAGACCTCCACGTGCATCCTGCACTTGCCTCCATCAAAAATGGGCCACGTTGAAACTCCTAGGAGGGGTGGGGTGGGGTTGGTGGGGCCAGCGGTCAGTTGCAATACTGGTTCGGTGAACCAGATATAACTTTAACTCATAGAATCCCACCCCTGGAAACCACTTACAACAGTTGTTATTATTACAATCAAGCAGTGGGCTTCCCCATAATATCAGAGACCCTGGTCAATGACAAAACCAGGTAAAAACAGATCTCTCACACCATTGTATCCATCCAAAGGAAAAATTAAACCTCCATATGCCTTTCCATGTTTCTAAACTGAATGTTGTGTCTCCTACGAAAAAAAATATCTAGGTCTTTCTCAGAGGTCTAATACAAATTATTTTATCTTTTATTTTGTGTAAAAAAGAATTGGATAAAGGCCAGGTTTATGCACCAGAGGCCAGGGGTATTCTTATTGTTATGACCACAATAGTGTTTTCCTGCTGAATTATGCATGGCAGTATTTATGCTTCAATTTCAATATTATTTAATATTTAACCTGCTATGAAACATTCATATCAACGCAGTCCCTTGATTTTTATCAGCAGTACACTTTCCAGGACACAGCTTAGATTTCTATATCCCGTGTACATGTCACTGTAAATCTAGTGAGCACTTCAGATTGCTGCCACTGCAAGACTGGAACGGAACTGAAAATGGTAGTAGAATTACTTTTATTCTGAAGTTCAGCCATCAGTTGAGTTTAAAAAGGGAAAAGAGTGCATTGGTGGTGTGGACTGAATAAATAATTCTATACTGTAATCCCTTAGATCAGTGGTGGGATTCAATTTTTTTTACTACCAGTTATGTGGGCATGGCTTGGTGAGCGTGGTAGAGGAAGGATACTGTAAAATCTCCAGTCAGAGGTGGTATTTGCCGGTTTTCCGAACTACTCAAAATTTCCACTACCAGTTCTTCAGAACTGGTCAGAACCTGCTGAATACCACCTCTACGTTAGATTCATTCAGGCATTCAACTTTGCCTGGGTTACAGGTCTGGTCACTGCACTTCTAAAAAATAAATAAATAGGAGAGATAGAAAACATGAAGTGGACAACCCAAATGACCAGGAGACTACACAGCTTCCCAATGTGGAGAGACTAGGCATTTGGTGAGACTTTCGCTTAAAGGAATCTGGGAACAGACATATTTGAAATAATGCACAGTACACAAAGATATTTTTCTTCTCTGGTAATATTAAACTTGGAGTCATCTGTCAAAAAAAATACAAGGACATTAAGACTTGTTTCAAAGGTCATAAAAAGAAAGAAGTTAATGGTCTTTATAGAACTGATCAAAATTCAGATCCAGCAAAGGTATCTTGGATTGTTATGAAAGACAAGGATTCTTTAAGATAGATAATATAAATAGATGATGCACTGGAGCTCCTGAGTGAACTAATTGAATCTGAAGCACTGCCCATCGTTATTCTTTTATTTATTTTTTAAAAGGAAGTTCAATGAACTCATGGAAAATATGGGTAGTCAACCAAATTTTCCACAAAAGAAGATTTATGGCTGACCACAATAATAATATAGATTAGAATGCTCCCAATGAAGACTCCTAAAGAAGTAGCCTCAATGCCACATCTATCAGCGTGGTTATTGTATGATTACATGGTGTTTGGATGAAACAATGGCCATTCCACTGAATGAAACAACTAAAGGTCTAGAAATGATAGCTTGCACAATGTCAGTATCTTCCAGGGGAAACTACTGGAATTGTAACAAGCAAGTCCACTAAAAGAGCTCTCTTCTCCCATATTCACTTAACCTAAATTCCAAGATGTATTTTATCTGAAGTTAATGAGATAGCAAGTCATTGATGAGTTTCAAGGATTTTTAACACTTATAATGTGAAAACATGAAAAGGGACATGAAAGGAGCAACAGTGATGTAACCAGCTAAGCCCTTCAAATGACCAAAAGTTCCAGGCAACTAGTTTTATTAGAAATGGAATTCCATTCTCCTCCCATCAGTGGTGGTATTCTACCAGTTCAGCCCGATTCTACCAACCCGGTAGCGCCGATGAGCAGCAGAGTCCAAACCAGTTCTCACCGATACTCTGCTGTTGGGCCTGCCTGCCTGGGCTCCCATACTGACCTGTATGTCCTGCTTTTGAAGTGCAGCATCTTTGCGTGGCAAGCAGATTGCCGCGCAGCAGCTGCTGAAGTGACAGGGAAAGTGCAGACTTGCAGGAGGTGAGTCAGAAAACCTCTGTGCCTGAGCAAAGTGCACGTTTGGCGCATGTGCATGAGCAAAGCACACCCATCAAGCCACACCCACTGAACCCACTGTGGTAAAAATATTTGAAACGCTCCACTGCCTCCCATCCACTTTTCCATTCTCTTTCCTCATTTTCTTTTAAGACTTTTTGTACATGTCCAAACCATGGATTTCTTTTAGGCCCACTGTTACTTTCCTTTTATGTGCAAGTCACACACTCCTAGCTATGTAGAAATCCACACTTAGGGGATAACTTCTTACTTTGTTTCCGCAGTTGTAAACATTGCTATATATGAACACAGAACTTCAGGGGATTTAATGTATATTATGTTCTGTACGAGCCATTTGCATACTTGTAAATACCGCGCCCTGATTGGTCAGAGCTCACGGCAACCTGATTGGCCAAGCAAGCCGCACTTATTGGCCCGCCATGAATCCCCGCGATTGGTGGAAACTAATCGCGGGAAATTCAAAGCGGTGCCATTGGCCGCGGCAGCCGCGGCCAGGGAAATATAAGCCGCAGCCAATCTTCCTAAGCCGAGCCAATCTCGGGACCTAATAAAGAGCTGAAACTGGTCACTGGCTCCCGAGTCTCCTTTCCGGCGACGGATTTAACACTGGCGACGAGGGTGGGATCCCAGAACTGATACCCACCGAGCACGTGGTCCCGAGGAACGAGATCGGCGAGATGGCCAGCCTCGCACCGCCCGCACCCTTTAACCAAGCTACTGAGGACTGGGAATCGTACATTGATCGGTTCCTGATGTTCCTGGAGAGTAGCAACCTCAAGGACGCAAGCGGGCAGAAAAAAAGGGCTGTTTTCCTGACACACTGCGGGCCCGCAGTGTTTAAGATGGCGAAAGCCCTTATGAAGCCGAGGACGTGAAGGCAATGGACTGGACCGACCTCGAGCCGCTGCTCGAGGCTACTATGCTCCGCCGTGCCCACCCTCATCAGGCGGCACGATTTCTACCGGCGGGACCAGAAGCCGGTGAGAGCATCAGTGATTTCATGGCTGATCTGCGGAATCTAGGAGGCATGTGCAGCTTCACGGATATGGATGAGGCGCTAAGAGACCGCGTCGTCCTCGGGCTCAGGGACCCAGTCCTACAAAGCAGACTGATGGCCAAGGGTGACATCTCCTCGCCGACACCCTTGCCGAGGCCACAGCAGCTGAAGCAACCCGGAAATCAGCGGCCCGAATGCAGAGGTCTGATACCGGGATCGAGCCACAACCTCCGAGACGGCCACGGCGACTGAGACGCACCCAGAAGCGAGCGCGCCGAGCAACCACCACCACCCACCATGGTGACCTCGATTCTGCCTCCGACATCACGGACGAGGAGGAGGACATCCATCGACTCCAAATAGAATGGGACCGGCGTGATCGGCGAAGTCGTAAGTCGGGACCCCACTGTGCCGGTGTGGAGGCGACCACCCTCGATCAGAGTGCCGGTTTTCGACGCGATCTGTCGGCATTGCGACAAGAGAGGCCACATCGCCCGAGTCTGCCGTCTCAAGAAAGCCTACAGCCCCGTCGGCGAGACAACAGTGACCGGAGACGAGACAGCACACCCCCAGGCCCAGGGACTGCCAAGCGAGAGCCGCTGGAACCAGGACGGATGGGGCCGACGGAACGGCGAGAACCGGCAGAGAGGAAACCCACCAGACGGTTGTCATCGGCCATTCATCGAGCTCAGACGCCCGGAAGGTATACGTGGAAGTGGGCATCGAGGGCAAGCCATGCAAAATGGAGGTGGACTCCGGGTCCTACCTCTCCATGGTCGCATGGCGGGAAATCAAGCACCTAGTGCCCGAAATCCACAAGAGGGGTTTGGAAAGCCAGAAGTTAATCCTTAAGGACTACCAAGGAAACCGCATCCCAGTAGTCGGAACAGGACACTTTGAGATCACTTTCAAAGGGCGCACAGCAAGACTTTCCTGACCGTCATGGACCGAGACCGACCCAGCCTATTGGGACTACAGTGGTTCGCGCCACTTGGGATCGAAATAACGGGCATCGACCACATCACAGAGGCAGATTGGGAGGCGCAACTGCAAGGGACTTCCAGGAAGTGTTCGACGGCACCTTAGGCAAGTACTGAGGCCCCCTATCTCCTTCAGCCTAGACCCCAGCATTCCCCAAGACGCCTAAAACCACGGCGGGTACCCTTCGCACTCCGCCCCAAGATAGATGAGCAAATAGACAAGCTCATCAAACAAGGGGTCTTAGAGCCAACCGATCACGCCCGGTGGGAGACCCCCATAGTCACCTCAGTCAAGCCCAATGGGTCGGTGAGAATCTGTGGGGACTATAAGGCCACCCTAAACTGCCCCTTACAACAAAGCGCCTACCCCGTCCCAGTAGTGCAGCACCTCCTACACTCACTGGGGGAAGGCAAGGTATTCACGAAACTCGACTTGGCACAAGCCTACCAACAATTGCCAGTTGACGCAGAAACCGCCGAGGCGCAAACCATAGTAACCCACCGGGGGCCTTTCGCTGCAAGAGGCTCCAGTTCGAGTCAGCGTAGCGCCAGGAATTTTCCAGATCCTCATGGAGAGACTCCTGCAAGGAATCAAGGGGTGGTGCCCTACTTGACGACGTGCTGGTGTCAGCAGCCAACCAAAAAGAACTGGAGGGTTGCCTGAGGGAGGTGCTACAAAAATTCAAAAACGCGGGGCTAAAAGTCAAAAAGAAAAATGCCAGCTGTACACTGAGAGGGTCGAGTTCCTGGGGTATCTCCTAGACTGGCACGGGATTCACCCAACCAAAAAAAAAATCAGAGCCATCAAAGAAGCCCCCAGGCCAAAGAATAAAACAGAACTGCAGGCATTTCTGGGACTGATCAATTTCTATAATGTTTTCCTACCCCAAAAGGTGACCGCGGCAGAACCGTTGCATAGGCTGCTGGATAAAACAGCCACCTGGATCTGGGGGGAACGTGAGGAAGCTGCTTTCAACATAACCAAGGACCTGCTCACATCGGATGCCATCCTCATCCAATACAACGAGACCCTCCCATTATCAGTCACATGTGACGCATCACCCTTCAGCGTCGGAGCGGTCCTCAGCCACACTCTCCCCGACGGAAAAGAAGCACCCATCACTTTCTTTTCAAGAACCCTCTCAAAACCAGAAAGAAATTACAGCCAGCTCGACAAAGAGGCTCTGGCAATCGTCGCCGCCATCAAGAGGTTCCACGAGTACCTCTATGGCAGGACCTTTACTGTCATCACCGACCACAAGCCGCTGCTGGGAATCCTGGCAGGGAACAAGGCCACCCTGAACATTCTATCTCCAAGAATGACAAGGTGGTCCGAATTCTTGCCGCCTACACCTACCGGCTAACCCACCGACCCGGTAAGACAATTAGCCACGCAGACGCCCTGAGCCGCACGCTGTTACCCGACCTGCACGCCAACCCAGCACCTACAACATCCACCCTTAGCATAGAGACTCTACCCAATCTGCCTGTAACCGCGTCAGACATTGCCCGCGAAACCAATAAAGACAAACGTCTGGCGCGGATTTTACATTGGGTAGAGAAAGGGTGGCCGGAAAAAGACGACGACGAAAAATTCAGGACGTTTCGGAACCGACAAACGGAACTGTCTTTACAAAAGGGTTGTTTACTATGGGGGGATAGGGTTGTCATCCCTGAAAAACTACAAGGAAGGGTTTTGGAACTGTTGCATGAAGGGCACCCGGGCATCGTTAGGACCAAAGCCCTGGCCAGGAGTTACGCCTGGTGGCCAGGGATGGACAAGCAAATCGAGGCTTGGGTGGCAGCATGCAAACAATGCCAAGAATCCAGGCCAAGCCCCCCCTCCGCCCCAATCCTGGAATGGGAAACCCCCAGGGGACCATGGTCCAGGATTCATATAGACTTCGCCGGGCCGACAAAGGGATACACTTTTCTCATTACGGTAGATGCTTACTCCAACTGGCTGGAGGTAAGCAACATGAGAACCACCACCACGGAGGCCGTCACCAAAGAACTCAACAAACTATTCATAACACACGGCCTCCCAGATGTCATCGTATCAGATAACGGGCCCCAATTTACCTCGATAGAATTCGAAAAATTCCTAGCGGAATGGGGAATACGGCATGCGTTGACCGCGCCGGCACATCCGGCGGCGAATGGAAGGGCGGAACGGATGGTTCAATTTACAAAAAAAACAATCCAAAAAATAGAAACCGGGGAAATACAGGACAAAATTAATAAAATGCTATTCATACAACATATAACCCCAAGCACGACAACCAACAAAAGCCCGGCAGAACTACTAATGGGAAGGAAACTAAGGTCCCCACTCGACAGACTGCACCCCACATACAACCCAGAAAAACCCCCCGACTCGTCCAGCAGACATCGAACATTCACACCGGGGGACGCAGTATATGCAAAAAACCTCACAGGAGACCCACTCTGGGTACCAGCAACCATAACCCAGGTGACAGGTCCCCGCTCATACCGGCTACAGACAACCGACGGTCGGGCGTGGAAAAGACACATCGATCAATTAAGATCAAGAATAGACACGGGAAACACAACCGACACGCAAAAAGAAAACACAGGGGGAAGGGGAAATCCCAACATCAGCCAAGAGGGGAGGAGGGAAAACCCCGGAACCCAAAACAGCCAACCCCAAGAAAACCAAGAATACTCACCATACACAACGGGAACAGACGAACAGCTCGAGGCTTCACCGGGAAGAAACAGCCAAGCCAGCTCAACCAGCCCAGAAAGACCAGGCGGGAGCGGCAACACCAGCAGCTCGACCAGCCTGGGTAGACCGGGAGGGAGCCGCGACAAAAGGCCCGGCTAACCTTCCAGGCGGTTCCATCAACGAGGCAGAGAGCAACACAGAACCTGACCGAACCGGCCGAAGGCCAGGCATCGACTAACCTGCGCAGGTCAAGTAGGGAAGTACGGAGCCCCGCCTACTTACGGGACTATGTTACGTAGGACCATACCAAGAGGGGAGGGGTGTTCTGTACGAGCCATTTGCATACTTGTAAATACCGCGCCCTGATTGGTCAGAGCACACGGCAACCTGATTGACCGAGCAAGCCACACTGATTGGCCCGCCGTGAATCCCTGCAATTGGTGGAAACTAATCGCCGGAAATTCAAAGCGGTGCCATTGGCCGTGGCAGCCGCAGCCAGTGAAATATAAGCCGCAGCCAATCTTCGTAAGCCCGAGCCGATCTCGGGACCTAATAAAGAGCTGAAACTGGTCACTGGCTCCTGAGTCTCCTTTCCGACGACGGATTTAACATATTATAATTTGGGAATCCTTAGAACACTTTTCCCCAGCCTTGGTGTTTTCCTGAGGTGTGGACTTCAATATCTCAAATTCTTAGCAATCCTCATCTTGGGTGGGGAAGTTGGGAAGATGAAGCAGAGACTTCTGGAGGGAATCCTGCTTGCCTCCTGCCTTCCTTTTAATTCATTTGCTATTATTTTAATTAAAAATAAAGTTTATTAAACATTAAAAAGAAAAATATATACAATACATAGAATACAACATTTAATTGCAAACAAAATCAATATACAAATACATAACAAATAAACATAAAACATATATATTTCTAATCAGCTAAGATGGTGTGATCTTTTCTTGAAAACAAATTTACTAATATTCATTTCCTATTTTGGTAAATGCTCTTAATATAACCACTTTATTTTTCAAATCCTTGTCTTTTTATTCCCTGATTTTTATCCTTGATCCAATTGTACCATTTTTCCCAATCTGTACTATATTTTGAGTCTACCTTATCCCTAAGTTTTTGGGTAAGTACATCCATTTCAGCCCAGTCAAGGACCTTCTGAATTATCAAATTTATATATATATATATATATATATTTATTTATTTATTTAATTTATTTGATTTGTCAATCGCTTACAATATAATAGGTATAAGTATAAACATGGATAAGAATACAGGAAATAGGTACAAATAAATGGGGACAATAGGACAGGGATGGGAGGCACGATGGTGCACTTATGCACGCCCCTTACAGACCTCTTAGGAATGGGGTGAGGTCAATAGTGGATAGTTTGAGGTTGAAGGAGTGGGGGTTTGAGGATGTAATTATTTGTTGGCATTTGGTCACCCTTTCAGCATTGTGCCAATGCAATTCTTGCTGCCGTAATTATATGAAAAATTAGATATTTCGTTTCTTTTGCGTAAGTTCCATTTTAACATTCCCAACAAAAATGGTGGAAGAGAATCATTAAAGAAAGGATGCAAAAGGAGGGACAGAATGAAACTGAATGTCAAAAATTAAAATAATTTTTACTTATTTTAAATAATTAAATAGAATTGATAAATTGTCCCGCAATGAGTTGTCTTGCAGTGAGTTGACCATGGTAAGTTCACCCGCTGCAAGTTGGCCATGGTGAGTTGGCCACAACAAGTTGGCTATGGCAAGTTCTCCCATTCCTTTTCTGGAGAAATGGCTTCTGTGTATGGAGAAAAAAATTGTTACCAGAATTGAGGTGACTCTAGGCAGATGCCGTGTAAGGAGTCCACATATATAAATGAGCTCTCTATTACCTTATAATGACTATCTTCTTAAATGCTGTTGATCTTTTTCTTCTTCTGCGTCCAACCTTCTCTGTCTTTATTTCTTTTCTTCTCATGTCTTACATACCAAGCAATGGCCAAAGCAATCACCATTACTCTCTCTCTTTTTTTTCTTTCCTCTTTTAAAGGATAGGGGGATGAAGTTGTGGCAAGAAAGCTTGAAAAATGGGGCAAAACTTACTTAATAACTGTCTTTCTTCACATAGGAAATTTGGGGCTTAATTGTGGTTGTAAGTCAACTTGGAGCCTCTTTCTTGGAGAACTGTTTTGATCCATCGGTTCTAATAGTATCACTGAGAAGATGTAGCAGTGTTAAGTAAAAATAATAATAATTGGAAGGAAAAAAGAGTTGAAGCAGCTGTTGTCCTCTCTCATTCCTGGGCTAGAAGTCTCCGCAGGGTATTTTTGAGGTTGGAAGAAAATTAGTAGAAAAATAGAAAGATTGCATTTCATGTCAAGTTTGGGCTCGATTAGGTATTCTACACAGGCTTTGCATCAGTTATCTGGTTGTGAGTCTGCAATATTTTGGGCCCATCCTGATCTTCTGCCTTCCAACCAGAAATCTCTGGACCTCTTGATAATGGAATTCTTTCAGCCTGAAGACTGAATTGCTGTGCTACTAATCATTACTCCAAACAATTAGGAACCCATTTGACTCAACCTTCAATTTTTTAACCAAATTATGTTTCCATCACTGTAAAACCCAGCAGTTCTGCTGTTGTTCTAATTGCAATCACCCTAACCTAGACTATTTCCCCCAAAGTGGCCCTTTTATTTTCAAAACCAATTAGCCCAACAAGACCTTGCAAACATACCTTGCACAGTGCTTGTCTGTATTTTGTTAGAACTAGAAAAACAATTATATTTGGTAACTTTTAATTAAATGTTAAAGAAAAACCTACCCTTTATCTTTTTTATTATTTTTAATTAGCTATTATGCTAATGCCAGAAGGTACATTCTGTCATTTTGGAAAACAAACTGCAGATCGTGGTTCTGGTTGTTTTAATGAGTGTGCAGGCCAGCATTTAAGGGTGATGGAATCATCTCAAGTTCTGCCTTTAACCCCGATGAGCTGTTTGGATTAGTTTCATTCTTAGACTTATTTTTACTCTTATTTTTGTTAATACAAGAAGACTTCTGTTGGTTTCCAACCAAAGGTCTTTGAAACCCACCAAAGTCTTTCCCACAATGGCCAATCATATACTAGCCAATAATTCAAGACTGGACTTGGACAATGGCTTACTGTCATTAATTAAAACAACAGATGGCATTTTGTGGCATCCTGCCTCTGAATATGAATCTGGAATACATGGAACACGATTATGCAAAATTCCTTTGATGAAGAACTTTATAGACGGGCAAGTGGCTTTGACAGTGTTCTTCACATCACTTCCGCTGACTTAACTGTCACTTTAAAAAAACTAAAGAAACTTTTTTGCATGAGCTTGTGTGTACATAAGTGCCTTCTGACTTTTGCAAATGCTGATAAAGGCAGGTAGAGTAATGAAGAGGTACAGCTGTTTTCTTCCAGTTTTAGAAGCTAAGGAGATTCTAGAAGTAACTTCAAGAGAGTGTCTTAGGTTAGACATTAACTGAAGCAAAATATCCTTTCAAAGATTGACAGTGTCCCAACTTCCCAACTTTAAATTGAGCTCTCCAGATGGGCTAGATTTCAATTCTTATCATTCTGCCAGCCAGCAAGGAAATTGGTCATAGAACATAGAATGCCAGGGTTGGAAGCTACCTCAGAGGTCTTCTAGTCTAACCCACTGTTCAAGGCAGGAGACCTTATATCATTCCAGTCGAATGGTTGTCCTGTTTTTGAAAACCTCCAAGAGATATGGAAGGTATCTGTGTTGGAACAGCTCCCTCACAAATTGGTCTGATTCTGTCTAAATTTGCTTGAATGGAATGTTACAGAATTCGGAAACTTCCCATTCTTCAACATAATTTGATTTATTGATTTATTTATCATATTTATACAGCTGCCCATTTCACAGAACTTGACTCTGGGGTGATATACAGTGAAATCATAAAATAACAATATTAAAACAGAACATCATTAAAAACACTGATGTTATTGTTTTAAAAACAAGAGATGACAATTCCCTTGAGACACCCCTGCCCCCAGGCCTCTTAACACATTGAAAAGGCTAATTCTTTCTATTCAATATTAGTCACTAAATATCCAATGAAAACTTCTTTAGCAAGGAGAAAGAATTCATACAGTATTGGACATTGGTATCTCACATTATCTGAAAAGCTCCATGGCAGTTTCTTCCTTTCTGCTTTGTTAGAAAGCAATCTGCAACCCAATTGGCTTCCATTGACTTTAGCAAGTTGTGGTGATTAATATCTGAAATGGTTGCCTACCCAATAAGAAAAAGAGACAGCATGCTGTGCAAATGTGCATTCTGCTCTTTGAATAGACGAGCCACAACAGACAAGTTTGTGAAATGACAGTCAATAAGAAACACTTGTATTTGCCATTCCTCAGCTTTTGAGGTTTTGACAATACTTCAGGAAAAAATAAAATGCTTCCATTGAAAAGACTTGCTCTACAATTGCCAAAGGGTTGGGTTATTCCAAGTGGAATGAAAGAGTTAGCCTGCAGTGCAGCTTCACTCAAAGAGATGATTGATCAATGAGATGGTTTTAACTGATTTTTCAAGAACTTTATTGAATTGGGAAGGAACTTATTTGGTTTACTAAATATAAAACAGAGTGATGTTTCAGCACTTATTTTGTGGCCTCCAAAGGGCCCTCAGACTCAAAATCCAATATCTGGTAGTAAAAATAACAGTACTGTCTTATGTATAAAGATATTTACCCACATAGTAGGACTGTATTACTATTATCCTTCTCATCTTTTCTACTATCTCCACTTATTGATATCTTACAATTATATTATTTTGTTCTTGGTATGTACACTGAGAGCTTATGCACCAGAGACAAGTTCTTTGTCTATCCAATCACACTTGGTCAATAAAGTATTCTATTCTAAAGTAACTGACTTTACCATTTCCCTCCTCAAATAATGGAAAACATAGATGTCTTAAATCTCTGTAAGGATCAATGCATCCCCTAGACCTCTTTTTCAATCTCCCCACCTTCCATTGAAAAGACTTGCTCTACAGAAGAAAGAAACACAGAAACAGGATCAGGGTACATTTCAGTAATCTATTCCTAATTTTTTGGGAGCCCATGCAGGCAAGACTTTATATTTTGCTCCAAGAATTGATACACCTAGGTAAATAAATTAAACTATAGGAACAACGTAAACCGCTTTAAATTTGATTGCAGAAAATATGACTTCAGCAACAGAGTGGTCAATGCCTAGAACTCACTACCTGGACTCTGTTGTTACATCCTCAAACCCCCAAAACTTTAACCTTAAACTGTCTACTGTGGACCTTACCCAGAGGTGGTATTCAGTGGGTTGTGACCAGTTCTGGAGAACCAGTAGCGGAAATTTTGAGTAGTTCAGAGATCTGGCAAATACCACCTCTGACTGGAGATTTTACAGTATCCTTCCCCTGCCACGCCCACCAAGACATGCCCACAGAACCGGTAGTAAAAAAAATTGGATCCCATCACTGACCTTACCCCATTCCTAAGAAAGGGTGCATGCATAAGCACATCAGAGTGCTTACCATCCCTGTCCTACTGTTCCCATTTATTCGTACTCATTTATTATGTATATACTTATACCTGCTTATACTTATATGTTCATATGTTATGTTCATACTTGTTTTCTCATACATGCTTGACAAACTAAATAAACAAATTAAATAAATAATCATCATATATTTAATATGAATTTTCTTATTGGCCACTGTGGGCTTGTTGTATGTTGACCAACAAAGTTAGAAGAAATTTACAAGTAATGGGGAGGAGGGAATAATAATCATGCTTATTCTACTACCTCATCAATCATTCCTTCTCTAGCCTTTGAGCCCAAACCAAAAATTGTTTCTCTGGATCCTATCAATTAAAAAATATCATCTTGCGGGATCCAGAAAACTTGCCTACGGGGTTTTTAATTCCTGCCTTCTGGAATAATCTCCCCTTCACATAGCTTCTACCCTTACGCCATTCAAGAAATTACTGAAGATTTAGGTGTTCTCCCAGGCCTTGGGCACAGCTCCTTCTTGTTCTGCTTGACTTTGTTTTATTTTGAATCAATTTGGTTTGGTATTTAAAAAAAATATATTTTGTTTTAAATTTTGTATTTTGCTCTTCTGGTAGGCCGAATTTCTTCAATAGATTGGAGTGTTTTTACTTGTAAGCCACCCAGTTTCATTTATGAGTTCACAACCTGTCAAATGAATAAAGAGACACAGCTGCAAAACATTTGTTTATTCCCTAATGGAAAGAACTTAAGTTTTCTTCCAAACCAACCTGTTTGGTTTTTCAGGTTTTTGTGAATTAGACTGAGGCAAAAGTTGCATTTGCCACAACTGTGACATAAATCCTTTAATGTATCTTATGTTATGAAATTGGTTCTTAATGATTCACCAAATAGCAATTGCCTCTACTACAAACTCCTTGATCAATGCATTCTCCTTATAAATGTATATTAATAATTCAGCAGGCCTAACTCTCTTTCAGAAATCCACAGGATTGAAGACTTCAATCAATTGTTAAATGTCCTTAGAATTTTGTTCAATTTTTCATTTTTTTTAGCCTACTCTTTTCCAGGCAGTTAAGGCAGTGATTGGATTCAAAAAAAATTACTACCAGTTTTGTGGGCATGGCTTGATGGGAGTGGTGTGGCTTGGTGGATTTGGCAAGGAAAGGATACTGTAATGTCTCCATTCCCTCCCCACTCCAGGGAAAGGATACTGCAAAATCCCATTCCCTCCCCACCTCACTAACCTACTTTCCAGCTCCATTCTCCTGTGCAGGGCAACAAAAGAAGACCCAGCCAATCAGCTGGGACTCTGGAGGCAGAGAATAAATGGAGGCAGGGCCAGTCAGAGGTGGTATTTTCCGGTTCTCTGAACTACTCAAAATTTCTGCTACCGGATCTCCAGAACTGGTCAGAACCTGATGAATACCACTTCTGAGGTACCATCAGTAAATCTTCAACCAAACATGAATGAAGGTTAAGTTTACTTGATATGGAAATTAAGATCTAATTAAAAAGATTCTCCAAATTTGCATTTTGCAGATGAACTTTATAGTTGATATGAAAGAGATATCAAAAGACTGGAAGAAGTATGAATTATTTGCATTTCCTTTCCTTATGGACAAGATGAATTTATCACCAGATAACCAGTGCTTGCATTTTAAAAAAAATATAATCTTGTTTTCATAATAATAACAGAAGCATGAACAACAACACCAGATATTAACAAAATAGATACTTAAAAGTTAAAACTCATAATAGGAAAACTGAAGTAATTGTGATATGGTGATTATTATTTATCTGCTTATGCAATACAAATTTATATGCTACCAGGAGCCATTTAATTTTTTATTTAAAGGCAGAGAATAGATGGGAGTGGGACCAGTCCAAACTACTCAAAATTTCCACTACCGGTTCTCCAGAACTGGTCAGAACCTGCTGAATACCACCTCTGAGTTAAAGGTAAAACACAGGGCATCAATATCACTATGGTAATATTTCTAAGTCAATGTCTTGGTTCATAAATTGAAAAATCCTTTACATTGCAGAATGTCATTATAACAATTGCAGGGAACCCATCAGTTCTTGGAAACAAATATTTGGTTGTTGTCTCAGACAAATGGTTTGTTTTTGAATTCCATGCTCAGCCCTTCACCTACTTAAATCCACTTTCTAACTGATGGTCCTAACTGTAGATCAGAGTGCTCTGATTTTGGATCAGTCTGAATTCTGATCTAGTAAATTGGATTAAAATTAATTAATTAATTCCAATGAACCTTTTAAAAAATTATGGCTATTTTGACAATAAAACCAGGGGGGTTGTATACTTTTCTACACATTCTGAAGCACCACTTTTGAAGGGTTTTCAAGGTCCTCCTAGATGCTACAGTGCTGGGATATCAATTTCAATTTAATTTATATTGATTGTTTCAGTATTTTCATTTCTGTATACAAATTGACATAGTTGTGTCTAAGCAAATCTATATTTGCATAATGGAGATAAATGGCCATTCTAATTCAGCAGGACATACTATACTACAAGGTTCGAGTTTTGTACACCATTTCTGGATCAGATGGTTCTGAAGACCTTTGCCAACCCTAGGCATTTTCTGTTTTATTAATGTACCTGGTTTTTATTTTCCATCTTTAATTATTTTCATTCTACATTGCATTTCTCACCCATATGACTCACTTGCCTAAGAAGTCATGGTAAACACTTTTTCCTCACCATGCCCTGCTTTCAAGATCTATTTGTTCCTGCCAAACACATCAAGAATTTTATCTAATCATCTTGAGACTTTGTGGTTTAAACACCATCTGTCTAGTTCAACTGCCTACAGTTTTTTTTTTCTTCAATCCAATCATGTCCGATTCTCAGAGACAAGTCCATGCACTTTGCTTGGCAAGGTTTTTCAAAGGTTTGCCATTGGCTCCTTCCTAAGACTCAGAGAAAAGTGACTGGCCCAAGGTTACCCAGATGGTTTTATGCCTAAAGAGGGACTAGAACTCATGGTCTACCAGTTTCTAGCCTAGTGCCTTAACCACTACAACCAAATTGGCTCTCATCTACAGTTTAACATCCTTCAAATAAATACTTCAAATGCTTCTGCCAAAAAAATCCTCCTTAAAAAAATAGCTTTTGCTTGCATATCCTTTAAGTCAGCTACATACTCACAACCAACCATTTCTATTTGACACAACAGAATTACTCTTTTTATACCAATTGTTTACCAATTCATTATTGGATAATTATAAAACACAAATAATATATATAATGTGTGTGTGTGTGTGTGTACATAACATAGGGAGAGAGGGAGGGAGAGAAGAGGGAGAGAGGGAGGGAGAGAGAGAGAGGGAGGGAGGGAGGGAGAGAGAAAAGAGAGAGGGAGAGAGGGAAGGATGGAAGGACGGCAAGAGAGAGAGAGAGGTAACAATTTGTAACATCAACTCTAATTTGAGCAGCTTCTCTTCCTCTGCTTTATTTCTCAACAGTTTTTAGATGGACACCCATCTTATGGCTAAATACAAATTGAACTTGACCAGTGTAATTGTTCAATTCCACACTGAAGTGTTTGGAATTTCAATTTTAACTTTTTATTCCAGGTCAGAATTGAGTCCAACAGAACTGGTTTTAATAAAGGCAAAAACTCCTTGTACCACTGCCTCTTCATAAATGAACATGATTGCCCTGATGCAAGTTTAGTCAGAAGCATATGCCACTGAATTCAATCATGCAACAGATTTACATTTCTAAATAAAGAACTGCCTGCCTGCAAACAGGAAAGGGGAGAATG
Organism: Notechis scutatus; assembly: GCF_049901735.1. Classification (NCBI taxonomy): domain Eukaryota; kingdom Metazoa; phylum Chordata; class Lepidosauria; order Squamata; family Elapidae; genus Notechis; species Notechis scutatus. Next base: position 192,216,548 of record NC_142011.1, read on the forward strand.
TATTTTTTACATAAGGCCACCCTCAGTATCTTCTATGCTTGGTACATTCTAGACACTGAGCCTAAAATAAACTGGGTAGCAGTTTGTAAGTATAGTCAACTTAATGTAATTTCTAACCTTCAAGGAATTTGGGATCTCATTCTCAACCGACTTGAGTATTCAATTATTCCTGCTTGTAACTTCAATATTCCTCTTGGCATCTTAGAAAGGACAAGCATAAAGAGTCTTCTTCAGTCAATGTAGAATAAAATCTGCAGAAATTTTTAGAAGATAAGACTCCTTGAGTCAAACTCCTTGGTAACATCATGGACACTTCCATGCAAGTTACTTGGCAATTTTGCAATGTTGTTTTACCTTTGCCTTTTTCTGAGCTGTTTTTTTGATTTTCCAGTCTAGCCTAAAGAACAAGTATTCTCTACAGGTCTCCCATTAAAATACTCACCTTGCTTACCTTCCAAATCCAAACAAATTCAAGCAGTTGCTGCCACCTGCTTGGCACTCAAGTATTATTATTCTTTTACTTTGTTAATTCTCTCACATTTTTTCTGCCCAATTTTTTAAAAAGTTGTTCCATTAAACTTCAAATAAATAGTGGTAAGGAAGAAGGAGAGATTATTATTTAGCTGAAGAGTTTGTGGAAAAAAATCAACAATTAAGATCGTTATTGAAAATTCCCTTATGCTTAAAGTGAGAAAGAAATGATCATTAATTTATTACTTACATAGCCCCTTGTCAAACAACCTCTGTTACATACAAGCTCTCTCACAAGCCACAGTTGGATCCAGGGAAATTAAATTAGAACAATAGAGGAAAATATTTGTGGCTTGAAATGAGGGGTCCTTGGTGTTCTCTGAGCCTAGGTATTTCCTTGCAGACATTTCGGTATCCTAGTTTGGCTAATGAAATGTCTACCAGAAAGCAACCAGGCACAGAGAGCCCCAAGGACACCTCAATTAAAATAATGTTTAGACAGTGTTGCTGATAAGGTTTACCATGTGCTTTATTACTATAGATTGGGGTAGGCATCCATGGAACATTCACATTAAAAATAATTTTAAATAATGAAGCATTGATAAAATTTCACAATATTTGAAGATTATTGCAAAAGGTCTTTAATGATAGGTTACAAATTTATGGCAGAAGTGTTGCCATTGCTGTGTAGGGGTTAAGATGCTGTACTATGACTGCTCAGATCTGGTTTTAAGTCACTCCTCAGCTATGGGAGCTCACTGATGGATTTGCTCTAACCAGTCTCTTTTTCTAACCTCACAGGTTTATTGCGGTGAAAAATAGGAGATGAGAATGCCTTGAGGGCAGGTTGAATATGCATCTACTAAATAAGTAATAACTAGTACATCTTAATGGAGAAATGGGATAGAAGTGAAAGTGATACTGGACTAAAATAATTTTGCCGATTCTACATATTCATCAGCATCTGAAAGTCTCTTGGTGATTTGGAGTCAGTTGCTCTCTTGGTCCAATCTGTTTCAGGTTTTGTAGGGGTAAAACCAAGGGAAGATGAGTTTTTAAAAAAACTAGTTCCTCCTCTTTCTCAAGCTCCTTCCAGCATTCTTTTGCTGGACCAGAAAACTTTTGCCATGTAAGACAAGATGAGATGAGATGAGAAGATGGAATGATGAGATGAAATAAGATAAGGAGATGAGATGAGACAAGACGAGATGAGATGATGAGATGAGGTAAGGTAAGGTAAGGTAAGGTAAGGTAAGGTAAGGTAAGGTAAGAAGATGATATAAGATAATTTTTTTCTGTGAGCCCACTGGCACACATTAAAAATGAAATTTTGATGTCCTCTCTCTCTCTCTCTCTCTCCTCCCCCCCTCCCCTCCCTCCCCCCCTCTCCATATACATATACAAACGCACACATTACATACACACACACACACACACACACACACACACACACACACATGCCACACATACATATTGCATATACTGTATATTAATCACAGTCCATTTTGACTACATGGTTACAAAAAGAGTCTTGAGAGTTAACAAGGTTGATACTGTACGGTTTAAAGCTATTACAGAATCTAGTTGTTCTGCTTCAGATACGATGAAGCCTCCTTCCAGAAGGTTACAAGGAAAACAGGATGTTTTTTTTTTTTTTTTTTTTTTTTTTTTTTTTTTTTTTTTTTTTTTTTTTTTTTTTTTTTTTTTTTTTTTGGTTTTTTTTTGGGTTACTAGAGATAATCCTCAACTTATAAGCAATCATTCAGCCATCATTCAAAGTTACCACTGCATTGAAAAATAATAACTTATAACAGTTCTTGCACATATGACTGTCGAAGGATCAAAGTTTGTGCTTTTGGCAAACAGAATGTATTTACAACAGTTGCAATGTCCCAGGGGCATATGATTGTCATTTGCAACCTTCCCAGCTTCCCATTGACATCAATCAAAGTCAATGGAGGAAATCACATTCGCTTAAAGATCGTGTGATTCACCTAACAACAGCAGTGATTTGCTCAAAAATCATGGCAAAAAGGTCATAAAAATCAAGGGCAATGCAAATTGCTTAGCAATGAATATTCTGATCCAATAGCGAAAATTTTGAGTAGTTCGGAGAACCGGTAAATACCACCTCTGACTGGCCCCGCCCCCATCTATTCTCTGCCTCCCGAGTCCCAGCTGAGTGCTGGGTCTTCTTTTGTTTCCCTGCACAGGAGAACGGAGCTGGAAAGCAGGTTAGTGGGGTGGGGTGGGGAGGGAATGGGGATTTTGCAGTATCCTTCCCCTGTCACACCCAGCAAGTCACACAACGCCCACCAAGCCACATCCACAGAACCGGTAGTAAAAAAAATTGAATCCCACCATTGTCGAGGACTATTTTAACAGTGAAGTCCTGCACTGCACAGAAGGTAGACTTGGTAGATGACCTCCAGTTTACCTTCTTACCCTTCCAATGTATTACTCTATGAAAAATCTCAGGACATTTGGCAAATCTGGCAAGATGTTGACAAGTTTATTTTATTTATGGGTACTGAGCATCTGAAAAAGTTGATGATTACTTCAGCTTCTGGCTTGGTTAACTGCTTGGCAGAATATGTACTTGAGAGATACCTATTTGGCATCCACTGAATGCCAAAGAAAACTGTGAATTGATTGCATGTATCTTGCAGATGGAAAGCTTTTCCCTGATGAACAGATTGAGTTTAGCAGATTTACTGCTTTTCTTGTATCTTGATGTCCAGTGCTCACTGATACAAATGAGATCATCCTTGCAACACCTGTAACTGCACCATTATTGAGAAAATCTGGATCATTCAATAATCAGACAAATAATATTTGTATATCATTTTTATATAAAAACATTTCAAGGTCAGTATAATAATATTTGGTGTAAATATGTCAGAATCTACAAAACCTATTAGTATTGCCTTATTACATAAAGTAAAACAACGGAAAATCATAAATGTTATTTTTTTTTGTAAAAGCACTAATATACAAAACAACAATTAACCATTAAAGATAACATCAAGTCAGTATTTATGGCTCCGTCAAATCGATTTAGAATAAATAATGGAAAACAAATCAGTTTATTGAGAGAACATGAACAACATTTTCATCTTGGTGGAGGTCTGGGGTGTAGGAAATAAGCAGGGTAAGCTGGAAGGTGGGGATAAATGCGTCATCAATTTGGAATCATTGCACAGCCACAATAGACCCAAGCACAGCTCCCCCTATGAATTCCATTAACCCTTATCTACAGCAAATTTAGTTTTGACCATTAGTTGACCAAATTCTTGTGTTTAGGTAACAATAATAAACTTTTTACTGCTTTGGACTCAACAAGTATTCCTGGTTTGTTGTGCCTAACTGGGGCAGGAGAACACTGGGATTGTTCAAGGGTTGAAATTTTATACTTGAGGTTCTAACACTGATAAGGACCTATTTCAAGCTGGTTAGAATGAAGTATTTCAGGCTAATTCTGTTGACTGCCAATTCCCAGCAGTTTGGCAGTTCGAGTCTCACCAGCTCAAGCTTGATTCAGCCTTCCATCCTTCTGAGGTCGGTAAATGAGAATCCAGATCGTTGATATGCTGACTCTGTAAAACCACGTAGACAGGACTGTAATGAGCTATGAAGTGGTATATAAGTCTATTGCTATTGCTATTTCAATGCAGACCATGGCCTATTCATTCGTACCAAACAGACCACAGACTTAAAATATTTATTAGCTAATACTAGGGGGATATACTCTTTCTTAGATTCAGAAGTATTCACATGTTCAATTTGGCCTATTGGCTCACAAACACACACACACACACACACACACTTTAAGAAAGGGTGTCCTTGATGTACTTTATAGACTGTCATGTACTGTTTCTAACAACTACTAACTTCAGTCTCACCCTGTAAAATAAGGTCATATAGGACACATTTCAAAAATCTAGTCCTATTTTTTTTAGAGCCTATGGAATCAAAGCTGTCTATTTTGGTCCAATTATATATATACCTGGAGAAGTAAATTAAGCTACAAGGAATACCATATATTTAATATGAGTAATCTCTTTGGCTACTATAGGCCTGTTGTATGATAATGAAGAAAGCAGTGATGAAATTTATAACTAACAACAAAAGTATTTTTCTTCTTAAAACATATAGTTTTATAAACTTCAGATGATTTCAGAAAGACATATCTATAGTCAATTGAGACATCATTAGACAATTGATCATGCATCAATAATCCCTCAAAATGTAATACTAATTAAGCAGTTGGGTTTTTTCCACAGAGTTCGAGTACTGTTGACCCCATCCATCCATCCATCCATCCATGCTAGGTGGCATTAGGAACATGGATTACAAATATATTTTTCTGAATTTTTTAAAATTCTCAGCATAGAATGCAGAAGTGGTGTTTCCCTATGTTTTTTCTCTCAGGATTGCCCCTGCTTTGCTTCTGAGATGTGTCAAGGTCTCTTAGAGGTTGTTACCTGTTGAGGTACCTAATTTTTACGTAACAAATCCAAAATTGCCATTAAGTGCTTTTTCAATACAATTAACTGTTGATTCTCAAGATAGTAGATTTATACAGTGCTATTCAAGTGGCTCTGTGGGTGTGGCTTGGTGGGTGACCATTGTGCATACATGCACATTTTGCATGCATGTGTGCCAAGCATGTGCTTCACATGTGCGCAGAGGATTTGCTACTGACCTTCTCCTGCAATCCTGCACTCTCCCTGTGTCTTCAACAGCTGATGTGCAGCAATCCACTGTGCCACATGAATCAGCTGAGCTTCAAAACCAGGAAATAAAGGTCAGTATAGAGCCCGGGTGGGCAGGCCCAGCAGCTGATCATTGGAACAAACTGGTTTCCTCACAGATGATCTTCGGAGCTACCGGTTCAGGCGAACCAGGCCAAACCAGTAGAATACCACCTCTGTGCTACTGTTTCAAAGAGAATGCATTATTGTTAACTTGAAAAATCTTGCATATACATAAAAGAGTAAATACTTGAGAGGGCATAACATTTCTAAATACTTTTCTCTTTGGGGTTTTCTTTTCTTTCTTTCCTTTTTTCTTTCTTGTTAAAACTGTGTGGGTGTGTGCGTGCGCATGCGCGCATGCACATGCTCATTTTTATGAAGCAATTGGCAAAGTAAAAGCTGATGTTTTCCTCCTTTTTTTTTTTTTTTTGAAGAAAAAGTTTTCATGACTCTGAAACAGAAGTTTCAAAGTTATGGAAAAAGCCATGCTGGCATATTTGGGGGGCTTAATTTCCTCATAACAATAGATTTAACAGAAAACACATTTTTACTCTAACAAAAAAAAAGAAGCAAGATGCATTTGGAAATCATGCCCCAAAAGGCAATGTTTGTTTACATGAACATCCAATACCTTTTGCTTGTGTTATAGACCAAACTATCCATTAAACAAATTTAACTTGCTAAAGAACTGTATAATCTCCCCTTTCAGTATATACCCCAAACAATGCACATTTTGAAATGTGGGAGTTGCTTTGTGAAATGTATGGCATATAATTCTATAGAACAAATTTGGCACCAAAGGTGCCTGAGGCTGTTATGTGATGTTTAAATAAAGAGAATAGAAGTTGGTTCTTAAGAAAATAACTGAAATAAGTGCAGGATGTTAACACAAAATGCCTGTTTGAATTAACTTGGTTATATGCTTGGTTTATATTCTGTGAGATCCACTTGCTAAATATTTTCAGATAAACTAAATATTTTCAGATAAACTAAATATTTTCAGATTTCTGACATAGATGGTCTACAATGATGTATCTGTATCCATAATTATTAAGCATTCCAAGAACAACTATTAAGCATTCCAATTCATCTCAGCCCTTATACTTGAACAAAGAACCATATTTCCATAATCTTAGGATCTTTTGCAGAGGAAGCAAAGAAATTTCCCTTTTCTCCAAACATAAAGGAATTCCATTAAAGTATGATTCAATATTTGAAATGATCAGATGAGTTCAGTATGCTGAATTTTAATTACTGTGAAATTTGTTCAAAGCCTTGGACTTGTAAATTGCCTCTACAAAAAAAAATGCAAAGAGGGCTTTAAAAATATTTATAGACCCCTCACACCCTGGACATAAATTGTTTCAACTTCTACTCTCAAAATGATGCTATAGGGTTCTGCACACCAGAATAACTAGACACAAGGACAGTTTTTCCCAAATGCTATCACTCTGCTAAACAACAAATTCCCACAACACTGTCAAATTATTCACTAAGACTGTATTACTATTATTCTTCTCATCCTTCCTAGTACCTATCTCTTCCCACTTATGACTATAACCATGTTGCTTGTATCTTTACAATTTATATAGTTTTATTTGTTTCCTAGTATGATTTGATTGCTTATTAGTAACCTATGGCTATCACTAAGTGTTGTATCTTATGATTCTTGATGAAGTATTTTTTTTCTTTATGTACACTGAGAGCATATTCACCAAAGATGTGCTTCCAATCACACTTGGCCAATAAAGAATTCTATTCTATTCTACCTGTGATAATGTATGAAGATGTGCTTCCAATCACACTTGGCCAATAAAGAATTCTATTCTATTCTACCTGTGATAATGTATAGTAAAATCTTCCATGTGAGCAAACATAGATATTTACATATGTGTTTACTTTATTCACTTGGACATATTAGAGCAGCTGAAAATTCCTCAAGATAGTAGCATGATTAAAATAAAATACAAATGTAAATTAAAAAAATTAGGATTCAAATGAGCACTTTTGGCGATGATATTTTTTTTAAAAAAATCTGCCTCATTGTTTTATGTGAACCCAGCCATACTGTCCATAACTTCCATAATAGTAGTTTGTAGAGGTACCTAACAAACACAATGTCATTATAAACCTTCTGTCCAGTGATACCTTGTCATAATAATGATTGCTGTTGGCTTAGTGATCATTAGTATGAATTGTCTTTGGGTTTTTGAGCTCAATATACAGCCAAGACTTGGAGGAAATTGGAAAATACCTGCAGCATAGTGTGACAACAGTGCAACAGCTTTCTAAATTAGGAAACTATCTGAAACTGGTTTTGTTCACACATTTTACTTTAAAACATGTACAAGTTTAATCCAGTGACTTTCATTTCACACTCATTTGAGAAGCTTAGCTCTGGGGTTGAATAGATATGGAAAACTTCTTATGTTTCCTCCAGCTCTCCAATTTAAAGAATGGAGTGGTGGAATGTTACAAAAAAAATGTCTACCTGAAAAGCTTCTTCTGGTCACAGTAGAAATCTCATATCAGATAAATTAAAACCCAGGCCTGATATAAATAGTGTTGTATGGCATCAATCTCATCTGGAAATCTCATAAAATTCTCTAAACATAGGATACTTCTATTCATGACTCATTAACTAATTAATCAAACAGGGGAAAATTTTTCCATCATTATTTATGATTGTTTACCATACACAGCACTGTGAATCAGTGATGTTTTTAAGAATATAATAATACTTTTGTTGGGTCATTCCCTGGTCCATTTTAGTGCAGTATTTTGTTTCTTACAATGGCAAACCAGATGTGTCTGGGGATTTTACAAGCAAGAGATGTAAATTCCTGCCACTGTTTCTCTGAAATTGATATTTTGAGTAATCTGCTCTCAAATCAGAGGTAACAATGTGTTTTGAGGTCTACTAGCTCTTACCCAATCTTTTTTTAGTGACCATCATCATATTTTATGTCAATGAATTCCACAGGATAATTTCCTGCTGCATGAAGAGTACTAAAGACGAATTCTTGGAAAGCCTTAAATAATCAAGAGACACAGCTACACTGAAAGAGGGACAACCTGTTTGATGGCAGCCATAGTCTTACTTTGGTCACAAGATCTTGCACCCTAAATGAAGTGCAAAAGGAAGAAAAATTGTTTATATGCTTTCTTGGATAAGGCAATTTTAAGAAAGTCCTGCTGTTAATCCACTAAGTCATTCATCATATTTCAACACCAAAGCTGTCAAAAAAGTAAATATAGTCCTAGACTGCATTAACAGAGAGATAGCATTAAAATCATGTAAAATGATAGTACCACTTTATCCTGCACTAGAAAGACCACACTTGGAAAACAGTGTCCTGTTGTGATGGCCATGAGAGAAGTGTTGAGACCCTAGAAAGAGCACAGGGAAGAACAATAAAGATGATTAGGTCACTGAAGGCTAAAGCATACAATGAACAGTTGCAGGCACTGGGTTTGTCTAGTCTAGAAAAGAGGGTGACATGATAACATTCTTCCAATATTTGAGGGACTGTCACAGAAAGCAGGGGGTCAATCTCCAAAGCAACTGAAGACCTGACAAGGAGTAATAGGAGTTGTAAACTTATCAAAGAGAGATCCAACATAAAATTAAGGAGAAATTTCCTGGCAATGAGAACTATTAATCAGTGGAACATCTTGCTTCCAGAAGTTGTGGGCGATCTATCACTGGAGGTTTTTAAGAAAAAATGGATAGTCATTTGTCCAGAATGGTATAAAGTCTCCTGCTTGAGCAAATTTCCATAAAACTAGGGAGTTTGATGATTTAATAAAGAAAACAGTTCATTCTATCTGTCTAGCTGTTTTCTCTCCTTTCCATCATTGAAGCAGCAGCCCTCAAGGATTTTAATACAAATTGCACCGGAGAAAGAAAAGAAAGTAGAACATATTGCTATGGTTTCCTATGAAAATATTGTTGAGAAATGTGGCAAATGTACCTGATTTGATGAAAGACTATAAATCATACTTTGCAAAAGCTTTTTCTTTGTTTCCAAATGCTTTGCAAGTACTCAGAAAATGCAAAAAACATAACATCTCCACTCCCAGTTATGATGAAAATGAAGGTGATAATGATGATTTCAACTGGCACTCCACCTTTCTGTCCACATGACACTCAACAACAAATAATTAAAATATAATTTAAAAAATGTAAAATGTCATCATAACAATGTATTTTAAATGTATATTTATTAAGATTTTTTCAGACAACAAAAGACCAATCAAATGAAAAGAAAGTGCAAGAAACAAAAATTTCAAAAACCCTGGAAAAAGTTGGCACAGTATATAATTTTCTAGACAGCAAAAATTGTAGTAAATCAGTAGATGCTATGAAGTTGTACAAATACTTGCACCTCATTTTTCTCCATTGATGATCCATAGATCTTCTAATTATAGTCCAGTAATTTGTTTAATTCTGTCCATCCACTTCACACAAGTCTTCAACTTCCCTTAATGTCACAAGAAATGTTCTCTAGTTGTTTGTTGTTCATATTACCTGGACAAATTTGTGAGTTTTTCTTTATTAATCATCACCAAAAGTCATCCTTTATTTGGTGTAAGATTGCCAGGTACAAGAAGTCAGGAACTAGGATAGAGTTCAAAAATATTACACATTTATTTCATGCTATGTATACCCAAGAATCTGAACTACTAATGGTGAAGGCAAATTGGTGCTAGATAAATTAACTGACTTCAAAGGAGGCTGTACTTAGGTCTCTTATAGTGGTGCAGAGACCCCAAATTGATAATGTATTTGATGCCACCCTCAGCTCATCTACAAGGATTGAAGGACCAATTATTCTTGTTGACCATCTTCTACAAGCAAATCTAAACCCATAGTTCAAAGATGTCTATCATGTTTCACTTGCTTTTTCTCAGTATAAGCATTATTTTCTCACTTTAAACATTTGCAGTTGTTAATAACTCTGAGCAAGCTATGAGACAAGTTTCTTGTGGTTAAATACGAGTTAGAAGGGAAGAGGTTGAAAGAGGCAACTATGCTATGGATCATCACTGGGTGTAGATAAGTGAGACACATGGTAAAGGCAATGTCTAACCCCAGATCTGTCATAAGCAAGGGATGCACAGCCGTCTGGATATGATGCCCCACCTGGATACAAATAACTGGTTTGAGAGTTTTCCTGGGTGTGAACTTACACTTCAAAATAGAAGAGTTCTTTATTCAGAACTTGAAAAACAGGTTGTCTATAATCTTGTTTGATGTCAACTCTTGGGAAAGGCTGGTGGTACAAGGATAGCATGAAAGAGATTTATGAAAATAAGAAGATGCATGGGTAGATTACAAATTGCTATAGCTGTCCCAAAATAACAGAAGGGGAATCCAGAAGAGGAATTATGTCTGTCTGATCTCCCAGATGAGGTCCTTCAAGGAAGAAGAAAATTCAAGAGAAATTGTGACTTGTTCAGCTTGACCAGCGAGTCCAACTTGCTTATTACTTAATCTGCAATGTAACACTTGTTTTCTGGCAAGATTGAATTAATAAAGTTGGAACCAAGAACTGGTGATCGTGTATCCCAGGGTAAGAAGTTAAAATTTTGGGGAACTGACATGATTAAGTATTCAGAAACTACAGCTGAAATACAGCAGAATGGACAGTCCTGGAGACCTTTAGTGTGGCCTGTGTCATACCACTATATCATGAACTGCACTGGTAGCCAGTTTGCTTCTGGGTCTAATACAAAATGTTGGTTATCATTTTTAAAACCCTTTATGGCATGAGTTCAAACTATCTAAGGAACCATCTCACCCCAATAGAATCAACCTACCTCACTTGTTCTGACAGAAGGGGGTATACCATGTTGGCGCATTGGTTAGAGTGCAGTACTGCAAGCTACTTCTGCTGACTGCCAGCTGCCTGCAATTTGGCAATTCGAATCTCAAGTTGACTCAGCCTTCCATCCTTCTGAGGTGGGTACATTATGGGGATCCAGATTGTTGGGGGGCAATAGGCTGACCCTGTAAAGCACTTAGAAAGGTCTGTAAAGCACTGTAAATTGGTATATAAGTCTAAGTGCTATTGCTATTGCTATACTACAGAGTCCATCAGCCAAATAATTTTGGCTGGTGGGGTCCAGGAGAAGAGCCTTTTCTGCTTTGGAACATCATGGCCCTCAATGTGAGATTCACCCTCTTGGCTTTTCAAAAGAGCTTGAAAACTTGGCTAGGCCAACTGGCTTGGGGCCCCAAGAGGGATCAACATAAAAAAGGGACCAATATAAATCTATTCTGGAGAGGGCTAGGAGAAGATTAAGAGAAGATTCTATCTCCATCCTTATTATATATATTGGTCCCTTTTTATCTAGTTCTTTATTACTTTTTAATGTTTTCATTCTTAATGCTGAATGTTTTAATGTTTCAATGTTCTTACTGTTTTTTATTGTGTTTTTATGTTGTCCTAAGCTGCCTAGAGTCGCTTAACAATGAGGTGGGAGGCATATAAATTTAAGACATAAATAAATAAAATACCTTCTTTTTGTTCATGCTCACTTTATTCAGTATGGTGACTCTGGTTGCTTAGGAAGCATCCAGAAAAGCAGATCCAGATTTTATGCAAATTCAGTGGGAGTTCTAATTCTTCTTATTTGGTTGCGTCAGAAAATAACAATTGAGGTACCATGAGGGATTAACATCTCCACCAGGTTGAGTGGGAAATGCACATTCTGCCTTTTATGTGAGCCAGATGGGCAGTTCTTAAGTATGATAAATAAATAAAATAAATAAAAATAAGGTCCTCTTGTTACTTCAGGTGAGATCTAACAAGCAATCAAAGCACAAATCACCCGTTCTTTTTTTAATCTTTTCTAGTTTAACATTTGTGTTAAAATAAGATAAAATAAGATACAAAATACAAAAGTAAATAGGAAAATAGTGGGGAGGAACACGGGAAGAGAAGTGAGGGAGGATAAAAAAAAAAGAAACAGAAACATTGACTTCTTTGTTGCAGTAAAATAAGGCATTAACATCAAATCACAACCTTTTGTTTTTTCATAATAATATGAACAAGCCATTTCTATAAAGATCTAAAACCCAAAATCACAGTTTCATTCTTTTCCACTTCAAGCACACAGTTCAGAAGCAGTCTCCATATGGAAATAAAAGTACTTACATTCTTTTTTAAAAAAATCAGAGTAGTCAGTTTTGCCATTTCCACCAACTCCATCGATTTCTGCAGTGATTCTTCCATGCTAGGAATTGAAGTGTCCTTCAATTGTTATATATTTACAAAGCTCCTATGTACTTATGAAGGAATTTCATAATTTTCAATAATAGTAATGAAAAAATAAAGGTAGCAGGCCAATGACACCAAGATCATGCTGCCCCAAGACAGCAAAGCCATCAGTATCTATTGATTCATTTGTTTTCAAAGTGGAATGCTTGGTTCCTAATTCAAAGGGCAATCATTGGAATACATTTCCCAGTCTGAAAATACTATTGTGTTTCTACTTTTCCACACCCAAGAGTTCCCAAGAGTTGCAAGTACACAATAGGTGATGTGCCTATGAAACAATAAGGACAATAAAAGTTGTCCTGACAAACTCATAAAAGAACAATAGCAACAAGGCGGAACAGGCTCTCTGAAAACAGCACGGGGATTATGTGCAGACAACTGTACTCACCAATGAGTTCAGATCTGGCACAAAAATGGGTGATGTGGAGGAATGCCAGTTGCCTGGTGATATAGTCTCGTTCTAAAAGAACCCTTACAGTTTCTCAGAATGGATAAGTGGCCAGCAGATATTCCAGCTTTGGAATGTCCCTACACACATTTGTGGAAGTATGACTGATTCGTGCTGGTGCAAGCTATTCTGCATTTACTGATGCTGAGGGGTAACTCTTGTCTTGGGCATCATCAATGTATTCTTTTTTTTACAGATTGCCTCTCACTCTGGGAATTCAGAGTTACTGCTTTAGTCTCACAACTCTCTAAATCAGATAGAATGGAGAATTGCAGTCATAATAACAAAGCGCTTTGAGGAGCCTAAAAGATTAATGCATTTGTTCAGCAGACTAAATGGCTATCCTTCCAAACTTTACACACCCAGGCTCAATACAAAATATGAGTTCCCATGAAAATACGTGAGAATCAAAATCCTACTTTTTTCTGTCCACTTTGAAAGTTGGATACTCTTTCTCATAGTTACGTGTCTGTGTTTGTGTGTCTGTGTCTGTGTGTGTTGTCCTTAATGTACAATCACTTTTAAGACCAGATCATCTGTTGCTAAACAATGTTAAAAGGGTCACACCCAATGTTATGATCTGTTTTGCTGCAGTCATTAACCAAATCATGCAGCCGTTAAGGGAATTCCCCCATTGAACTGGCTTATTGGAAGCTCCCTCAGAAGGTCACAAACAGCGACCATGTGATCCCTGTTTGCTGCAACCATCATAAATACATGCTGGTTTCCAAGTGCCCACATTGAACATGAGACAGCAGGAATGCTGCAATAACCATAAATGCGAGAAATGGTCATAAGTACACATACATACACACACACACACACACATGTATGCATACATACACACATCCATATTTATTTTCACAGCAGCTAATAATGTAGGCTTCTTATGCATTGTCCCTACTTTTTGATCAGGAAAAGATTGATTGTAAGAGATTCATATGCTAACAGAATACTAAAGTCATTTCTAAAGAATTAATGGTGTATTTCTAGTCATATCTTGCAGGTATGTATTGCATGGAAGTAGAAAGACACTGGGTGAGAAGCAGCTACATATAGTAGTTTAGCTCAACTACCTGGATTTTTTATTTAAGTTGCCATTGAGCTATGGAGTAGCAAACCAAGAAAACACACATGACTGCTGGATAAGTATGGCCTGAACTTGAGCATTATAGATGTGATGCATCCCTTCATGAGTTCAAGGTTATGGTTTCCTATCTCTGTTCGGAAGCCTACAGTAAGACATTCTCTGCAGATATTGCCAATGGCTTTAAGCCAGCCAAATTTAGGATTTAATATTATGAATTGTGTCTACAGGTCAGGAATGTTTGTAACTATTGCAGTGTGCTGTGTAGAAGCTGCAGCTCACAACTTTGTCACAACTAGTGGCCCCAAAAACTATAGTGTTTTACAGCCAGTAAGAGTCTTGGCTCTGTGAGTGTACCAAAATGGGTATTGTTAGCGCCACAGGGTTTATGAGTGACTAATTTATATTATGTCTAACAATATATCTAAGGACACTGATGGTCATGAGTGAAGAACTGAAAATGCAGAGAATTGAACAAGGACTGGAATGGAAGATTAGCTGTTTGAGCTTAGGAAAAAGTGGCAAAATAAGCCATTTACAAAATAAGTAGATTCACACTATACATTAGCTCATGATGCTCTTGTTTACAAATATAGTCCTGCAGAAAGATAGGGATTACACTAGTTTCTTTGCCCAGGCATAGACTTTTAACATATTGGGTCTTTGTGGAAATGATAGAAGATCTGTTCATATTTTCAGTACCCTTATCCCTCTGCTCAAAGAATGTTGGAGGATGAGAGGCTAAGATAGGAAAATCTCACAAACTTCAGCTCCTTCAAATAAGCTCTCCTTCAAATGATTCTCATTTTATTTCAGGGTCAGGCTATAATGCACTTCCATAAATCCGTATTATTAGCAAGCCGTACTATATTGCATGGAGCATATGATAGTTCACAATAGAAATGGGAAGTAATTTGATTCCAAACATAAAAGAAGCAATATGGAAATTCCCCAGGATAAAACTTTGTAAGGAATGAGAAACATTAAGAAAAGATTTTGTAAATAGCAAACATATGATTTGCTTGGCTCAGTTCTATTTTAAAGTACTGAAATATATATTGTTCATTTCATGCAGAGGGGAAAATTCTTTAAAAGCTAATCTTTGCATAGAAGTTCATGCATAACCACAAAGTATCCACAGGCAGTTATAATATATGCTCCTTTAAACATTAGCATTACAACTCAGATTTTTTTTAGGGAAATTATTGAAAGTGATCATCTGTCTTTCTAAGTGACATCTAAGAAATCTCAATAAATCTCTAGAGTCCTAAAATCCAGGCTTCATCTTAAATCCAAGATAGAATGAGAGGGATAGCAGATTCATAATAATATTAATGATGACCAGCATATAAAGTACATATGGCAACATGGCAATAGTCCTAAACAATTAAAAAACAGTATTGTTCTTAGGACTTTATGAATTAAAGTTTACCATTAGTAACAAACAAGGTTTGCTAAATGTATTATATAGTGAACAAAGTGTAAAAACAAGAAAAGCAATAACCTGTGCTGACCCAGGGTGGGGATACAAAATAAACACAGTCACAAAAACCCGGTGAAAAAAAACCCCTTTTATTCCTTCACTTTGCTTCCAAGATCCAAATATCCTTGACAAAAGACTAAAAACTCCCACACAAATAGTTACAAGAAGAAGGGAAAAACAACACAAAGCAGGCAAGATAAGGGCTGGAGGACATCCACAGATAACAGAACACACACTGGGAAGAACGTCAAACTCAGAGAGGAATCATAAACTAGAGATATTTCCATGCTTTGTTTCCAGCGTTCGCCTGTACGCATGTCCGTCCTCTTATTCAGTTGTCACAGCTGCAGCCAATGCAGAGGATCAAGGCCCTCTCCTCCTGAGTAGACCAAGTCTCTCCCTTATCCTCTCCTCCCTGCATGCCTTAAGATGGAGAGGGAATGGGCCTGGGTCCTCCTTTGACTGCCCAGCTGGCCTCTGCCCTTCCCCAGCCTCCTCCACAACCTCTGGAGCCACACATCCACTCCCTGTCGGCTGTTCCTCGTCTCCCTCAGAGTCAGTCTCTACCAGGGCCATGACACTACCATTTAATATTTAATTTCTTTCTTTCTTTCTTTCTTTTTTTTAAGATTAAGCATGATTAAGAATTTCCATCAAATGGCTTTAAATATTTTTTTTCTCAAAAAATTTAACATGACATTGTTTTATAAAATATTTTAGGCATCACCTTTTGTTGCCTGGTGGCAATGGTTAATATCTTTAGCTCATGGAGGCTGGGACAACCATAACAATTTCACAGAGATATCTCAAGTACTTAGACACGAAAGCAGAAGTGTTGGAGTGTGTGTATCATAGAGGTTTTTCCGGATTTTCAGAGGGTTTCTAAATCTATTGTCAGATCTACTGCAACATTCTTATGTGTTTACTGATATGGAAGGGCACCAATTTTGACTAATTGTGATCAGATAAAGATCTGTAGTCCTAGCAAAGAAGTTCAGCAAGACACAAGTCTGAGATTAATATTATCTTCATAAAAATCAGTTGAACATGGTTTTATATGGAGTTAACATTACCAGCTACTGCAAAGTTACAGATAATAAGTATGTCAACATTGCAAAAGTTACCAGAAAGGAGTGTTCCATACATGCTTTTTGAATAGAATGCTATTTATTCTCTTGTCTGCCCTAGTTATACCCCATCTCACTAATAGGAATGGCCAAAAACTTCTTTTCTTATTGGGCAGTGTTGAGCTTCAGATTAAGGCAAGAGGACCATAGTTGTCTAAATCACAATTTATCTTTATATGTATACACACACACACACACGCACACACACAAACACATACACACTCACACACGTATACTGGAATCTACAAGTGTTGGGGGATGAATGAAGTAATGTATATGAACTTGATAACTTCATACAAATAATCCAAATTACATAATTCCATCATTCCATCATTCACCGTGATTAATCACATTAATATCATTAATCAAATTAATAGCTTCTCTGCTTCCCAAGTCCCAGTGTGAGCCAAGACATAGTGTTCCATACAACAACATTTGGAAATTTTTGTGGCTTATTTTGGATCCCTCTGGCATATATAAGAATTTTCACAATTTTATCCAATTAAGGTGGTCTTTAGGAGGTGCTAGAGACTGGGAGCACATTTCCAGAAGGTGCAGATGGGGTCAGAATAACACCAAAAAGTCCTCTGATTTCATTTAGTTACATTCCATTAAAATTAGAATCAATGTTTAAGACACTTCAGTCCCATATTTCATATATTTTTTCACAACTTGGGCACATTTTGGGAGACATTTATTTATTGTTTGTTCCAAGGGAATACTCAAACCAAAAAATAGTGAACTGCGGGAAATATCTGAATTTTATCTGGTGCAAATCAGTGGTGGATTAAATTTTTTTACTACTGGTTCTGTGGGCGTGGCTTAGTGGGCATGGCAGGGAAAATCCCCATTCCCTCCCCACCCCACTAACCTGCTTTCCAGCTCCGTTCTCCTGTTCAGAGCAACAAAAGAAGACCCAGCTGATCAGTTGGGACTCAGGAGGCAGAGAACAGACGGGGACGGGGCCAGTCAGAGGAGGTATTTGCAGGTTCTCCGAACTACTCAAAATTTCCACTACCCGTTCTCCAGAACTGGTCAGAACCTGCTGAATACCACCTCTGGTGCAAATATAAGGTTCTTCTGATAAAAATGTAAATCAGGAGAAGCCTCATTCAGAACTGAAGAAACTTCTTGAACAAGAAGCAAAGCATCCTCAAAGAAAAGAAAAAAACAAAGTCCACTTGCCTTTTGAAAAAGCCCATTTGTCTTTTGGGACAATCATGATCTGGATGACTGAGAATCTCCATAGAAAAAGCTAGGAGAAGCCTAGCTTTGAGATAAAAGCCTGAAAAACTCATTAACTTTTTAAAAAGATGTTCTCTGGGAAATGATACTTTGTTTCTCTGACTGTAAGATAGCAATGTGATAAATATTTGTGAGGAATGCACCACTGCTTCTTTTTCTTTATAGTGAAATCATGAACAGACCTTTCTTTCCCACATTTGGATTAAAGCTTTGAAGAACACTGAAGCCAAAGCCACAAACAATGTCTTGGTCATCCATATTCTAAATGATTATTCAACCTGGGATAACACAGAGATCAGAGGTGGTATTCATCAGGTTCTAACTAGTTCTGGAGAACCAGTAGCAGAAATTTTGAGTAGTTCAGAGAACTGGCAAATACCACCTCTGACTGGAGATTTTACAGTATCCTTCCCCTACCACGCCCACCAAGCCACGCCCACAGAACCGGTAGTAAAAAAATAATGATCCCACCATTGTCACAGATGACAATTTGCTTCAGGAGATTCTGCAATGCATGCCATAGAATAATATGACTATTCCCATCAAATTATTTTTTAATTAAGAGAAGCTCCTTTTAATACTCTGATCCCCAAAGCACTCTGCTGGTTTCAAAGATTGAAGATAACCTAAATTCTCCCATTGTTGGCAAAGCAGCACATAATTAGTCAGCAGTAAATCATCTAATCCAGTTATCAACCAGTTGTGGGGCTACAAAATGTGTAAACATAAACAGGTAGAAATTATGTAATATTACAATTAGATGTAATTGTCACACATCATAATTAGTTTCAGCCACACGAAAACTGCCATGGTCTGTTTGTTTACCTCTTTCCCCCACCTCACTAGATAATACTTATCTACATTATAAAGGTCCAGCCCCAGTTTTCTTGCATTAATTAAAGGATGTTCATATGTTAATTGTGACTGCATAAATATTTCAACTATAGATCAGAAATAGACTGTTATATAATAATGTGTCCTCCATGGGATAATGCCTTGAAATTTAATTAGACTTGTGTCTGCAAAGCTCAAAGGGATATCATTACTATAATTGCAGACTTAAATATGTTTGAAAAAGACAGTTTATAGAATATATATATATTCTATGTATATATATACATATATTATATATATATTATATATACATACATACATACATACATACATACATACATACATATATTTGTTTTCATAGATTTTCATGGGAACAGGTAAGCAAGTCTTGGCGTGGAAAAGACCCGAACACGCCAAGACCTGCACATATATATATATATATATATATATATATATATATATATATATATATATATATATATATATATATATATATATATATATATATACACACACACACACACACACACACACACACACACACACATACATATTTTCGTAGATTTTCACGGGTACAGGTATGTAGGTCTAGGTGTGTTCGGGTCTTTTTCCATGTAAGATTAAGAGTAACTTGGTGATGTTTCGGCGAGGTCCCACTTGCTATCCTCAAGCTGGTGCTTTCGGCTTCATGCCAGTGCAAACAGTGTGTGATCAGAGCTGCCGTCTCTCTATAAATACTGGTGGTGGGGGCTGGTGTGCTGGGCTGGTTGGCTGCACTGCTGTTAAAACACGAGAGGCTAATGGAAAAAAGATCACTGCAAAACAAATGACCCAGGAGATTACAGCACAAGATCCAGGATATCTCCACAACAAAACTCACAAGGCCATCACACAGCCCATTATACCAACATGAACTCCATCAACCAATCAAGAGGCAGCCCAGCACACCAGCCCCCACCACCAGTATTTATAGAGAGAAACGTCGCCAAGATACTCTTAATCTTACATGGGAAAAGACCTGAACACACCTAGACCTACATACATACGTACATACATACATACATACATACATACATACATACATACATATATGCAGCAGTGCCTCCCACAGGACAAAGGTTGATGAGTTTTATATGTAAACCTGTACGTTTCACTGTAGCCCACATGAACTTGATTGACTTCAAGTCTAGGTAACCTAATATTATCCAGGAGCAAAAAAAAATCACCAATGTTATAGGACAGTTTTTCCCAGCTTGTGCCTTCAGAATTATAAATTTCCAGAATTCTCTGTTTGTTCTAGAATGGAATAAATTGGAGAAGGTGGGTGTAAAGTTGTTACATAAGAAGTGTATAGGAGCCATACTATATATACATCTGTAAATATTGCTATGTTAAATGTAGATTTTTTTTAAATAATATATAGAATGGTAACCTATATAAATAGAAACTATGTCAACATGAGTGAATACCGATACCGGAAAACTGTAATATATGGAAATGTGTTGTTTATGGTGGAAATATGACTAATAAAAATTTACCTGGAAAAAAATGTCTGTATAAATCCTTGGAAAATCATTAAGGACAATTGAATTCACATGACAGGCCAAAGATGTCAACTATGTCAATAACCAGCAATTACCAGAGTTGGGCAAAATATTAAACAATGAAGGAAAAAAACCCACTGAAATTAAACTAAAGTGAGTATAAAGAGAGAACTCCATTTTTGTATTGAAAAGGAACCATAACCTATTTTCTGATTCTCTCTACTATGCAGTAAAGATTCTTGCATAGGTGTGCTTTCTTTACAAATAGAATAAAGAAGGAGTGCTGTCTTTCTGCTAGGCAAAAATCTAGAAGATGATGGAACGTTTATATTGATGGCAACAAAATCTATGCAGTTGTCTAAAATTGGCCTCACATTGAAGAGGATTTTATTAGGCCCTGATGTGGCATAATGTGGAGCTAAATTGAGGGGATAAGTGAAGAGGCTTGGCACCCTTGAGTCACTGGTAAGAAGGAAGTGGTTGAAAGGTTATACTTTCTAGAACTTCAGTCTGTAGTGTATATCAGTCTGTAATGAGGAAGCTTTGGTCTGGTGAGATTCTTGTTAATAGGCAAGAAGGAGTAAACATTACTCTGATCAGCTCCTTGTGTTGTTCAAAGCTCCTTGCTAGCATTGATAATGTTACTAGTTTGGGTAAATGTCAGCAAGAAAACAACCAAACTTAGACAGCACCAGGCACCCCTCATTTCTACTCTGAACTCTTTTATGGTTCCTTGCACCTAACATATACAGACATTTCAATTCAAAAAAGAAATATCATTCAGAACATAGGAGGATATACTTACAGAAAGACACACACCATTTCCAACCAAGCATACTTTCATTTTAAATCCTTGTGGGCTAGGGTTACTTCAATAATTCAAGGATAAGATTGTTTGAGTAGGACTTTGATTGCATGGACATGACTACCATCTTGAATTTTCTTACATCCTTGTGAAGATACCCTGCAAAGGAATTTCAAGATCTTACTCTAAACTGAATTGAATTAAAAATCCTTGAAAATTAGAATTTGCCAACTTTAGCAGCAGCCCTTCCCATGTTTTCTCTTCTTGTTCCCAAGCAAACATACCTTTGGTGGGGAAGGAGTGAGAAAATGAAAGGGAGTGGAGAGATGAAAAGGCATTGTTGATACTCAAGACTATTATTTCCTGCTGAGGTGGATGGAGAGTTTTGTTTTTGTGGCTTGATGAATGAAATTACTACTAATCTCATGTTTGGCAACAGGAAATGATAATCCTGAGAAACGTCCAACCCATCCAACCCAATCAAACAACCAACCTCCAAAAATTAATGAGGATGATTAGTGGTTAACAGCTATAAGGCCTCCTGCTTCCACTAGTCAACCTCATTAATTCTTCTTCATTCTCCAGTTCAGATGGGCAAGTGTGATCTGGAAAGAGAAGATTGACAGAAAAAAAAAATAAAATAAAGGAAGGTTTCTGAAATTTATTCTCCAGAAATGTATTCAGGAAAAAGGTGAAAGATATATTTAAAAAACAAACTAAGAAACTTTAATAAAACAGCATTCAGAGAATGCATCATTGACTTTCCTGTTCTACAAGGTTCCTGCATGTTTAACACTGTATGACAATATCTGTTGTCACTGAAACAACATGCTACATCAACAGCCCTAATCTACAGAATGCTTGGGGATGATCTACCTGACCAGATTGTCTCCTGGACAATTAAGGGTCATTAGCCATTTTTTCCAGGGCAAGAATACATGTTCTTGTTTGCTGCCACCAGGCCACTGGAGGCAACCTTCACCTGTCTTCTTCTGTTGGGTATCAAAAATAATGTTTTCTGACTTGGGCTGGCACAAACTGTGCTGTGCAATTTGCCTGTTATGTTTCATTCTGTTCTGTGCTACTTGGAGAATGCCTAAATTTTATAAATTCATCAGTAGTTAAATATTAAGTTTTCTTTTTCTTTTATCTTGTCTTCTTTTCTTTTCTTCTTTCCTTGCTCCATATTGGTAATAATTCTGCAAGGTTTTTTTTCTACTACAAGCAACAGTGGAAATATTAAAATGGTAAAAGGTAAAGGCTCCCCTTGCATATACGTGCTAGTCGTTCCTGACTCTAGGGGGCGGTGCTCATCTCCGTTACAAAACCGAAGAGCCAACACCATCTGAAGACATCTCTGTGGTCATGTGGCTAGCATGACTAAATGCCGAAGGCTCACGGAACGCTGTTACCTTCCCACCAAAGTGGTCCCTATTTTTCTACTTGCATTTTTTACATGCTTTTGAACTACTAGGTTGGCAGAAGCTGGGACAAGTAACGGGAGCTCGCTCTATTATGCGGTGCTAGGGATTCAAACCACCAAACTGCTGACCTTTCTGGTCGACAAGCTCAGCATCTTAGCCACTGAGCCACCGAGCCACCGCATCCCTATTAAAATGTTCAGACAGCTTAAAGCTGAAGTGCCTTGGACATACTAGTTGGAGAAAACAGGAACTTCTTTTCATTAAATCCATCCTTTGGAAAATACATGAAAGAGGGTAATAAAGCTCCAGGTTCAGAAGTTATCCTATACTTAAAGGAGGAAAAAGGTCACCTTGATATCTGCAACATATGCAATATAAGGACATCTCAAGCCTGGTTGAGTTAAGTGACTTAGATAGGACCAAGAGATCTAAAAATATTTCTTGGACTTTTTACTCACAGGAATGCTGTGGAAGAAAAAAAGCTAAATGAAGAAAGGTGTAAATTCCCAGAAGGGGAAAAAAAAACTAAATCTAATGAAGACATAAAATAAATAATTATTCCACAAATTCAGCACAAATCACCATATATTTTGTCTCCTAGTCTGACTTAGCAGAAGAAAATGTGTCTTTTGATCCCTAGTAGCAGAACTCTGAGTTGATATTTTCTAAAAAGCTAGCCTGAAAAGAATCAAGGAAGCTTAGTTAATCCCTAAATTAGCAGCCATACCTTCTTATAAAGCATTATAATTCCCTGTCATTCAACACTAGCATCATCATCATCACTAACACTCTGTCTATCTCTCTATATTGCATCTATACAGATGCATCTGAATAACATCCTCTCATACTCTCACTTCTGGATAGAAAAACAGTTCATCTTGCATTATTCAAATTTGTTTCCACTATCATTTTCTTGAATGCTTGTTTTATCACTGATTATTTTACAAGAAGACATCATAAAATATTAGGAATGAATGAAGGAGTGAATGAATGAACGAATGAAATTATGGAGAGAATACAGTAAACAGCACTGAAATTTGAATGACCTACAGCTTGGGTGGGGCACTCACTCTATTTTTTTTGAGGTGATCTGAAGTTAAATAAGCTAAATAATAGTGTCATTTCAGATTTCAGTTAGAAACTTTATTCTGGCAAAAAAACAGAGGAGATTTTCTGAAAGGGCTATAAGATTACTTTGACCAGTATTGTTACAGTACAATACAGTTAGTATTGTTACTAATGAAGAAGTTTTCCAGAAGAATTTCTCTTGCAAATTACATAACATAGTTGCATGTAGAAGACTCCAGCCTGCAGGTCATATATTCCATATGGAAAATAATTGAATTCCCAAGATGGCAGTGAGATAGATCTCCCTTAATGCCAAAAAACCAAGAGGTTTCAAAATATATGGTGAAGAATATTCATAGACAGCTTAAAGACTTTAAACATCACATGGAAAGAAGCTGATGTATTTGCCCAAAATCAAAAATACTGAATATTCTTTGCTGCCTGATATACAACATAATAGGGGAAAAACTAATGCTAAGGCTATAAGGCTATTTTTGGATCTTGCAGTAAATTTCATCTGCATTTTTTCAAGTAGTCAACTTCCATTCAATGAGAAAACAAAATGCTTTGGAAATATCTTTCAAAGGGGATGAAAATATCTCTACGTGTCAGAGTTCCAGAAAACCTCAACTCCAATCAATATCTCTGAGACAGACATCTTCTCAAAGGTTCCTTTTGTTAAAGTAGTAAACTGGGACATCCCAAATCTGAAAGTTCCAGGTTTCCCTCCAATAAGTAAAAATGTACAAATTGACCCCCTGCACCCCTCATTGCATCATATGCCCCAATCACCATCCATCCCAACTTGAGACATCTCCTCAACCACTCCTCCGGTAGGTGCAGAAATAACATGACCTTGACTTAAAGGAAGAATGCTATTATGTCTAACCACATACACTCCAAGAAATTCCCCCCTCCCATTTTCCCAGGCTCAAAAATGTGGCAGTGTGGAAGCTTCTGGTGCTAATATGGCTTCCAAAGCTGACACAACGGTACTTACAGAAGTTAAAATATCGTGCTTACATTATGTCTGGTTTGTCAGTGATTTCTCTGTATGTCCCAACTTGTTTACTCATCTCTCCAGAAATCTGCATCACCTCTTACGCCTAAATCTCAATTAAATCCCAAAGACCCCTTTATGATATAATCTATCTATAGCAGGGTTTCTCAACCTTAGTACCTTTAAAATGCATGGATTTCAATTCCTAGAATTCCTTAGCCACATCTTAAAGTTGCCATGGTTGGGAAACCCTGATCCATGGGTTTATTCAGACAAGACCTAGCAGATGTTACAATGGCTATATTGCAATGAGATAAAGAAGACAAACAAGAAAAGCATTCACTCATCCTATGGTAATAGCATGAACTTCAAAGCCCTGCCATATAGAGAGCAGAAGATATATATGTGTTCTTTTCTTTCATATATGTGTGTGTGGTGTGTGTGTGTGTGTGCATGGAAATTTCAGCAGAGTATATTCAACTTGAAATAAAAAGAGTGGGGAGAAGACAGGGAGAATGAAAAAAAATAAGCATATTTCTTGGGCTTATTATTTTACTATTGCATCATCATAATAACAATGTTAGGATCAAATGCCACTTTTTTTTTAATCCAAGGGTTTAAAATTATGTAGAACACCTTTAATTGTTTAAAATAATAATCACTTCACTTATATAGACCTGTGAATGTTTCTGAAGAATAGTCACGGATGGCCTGAAGCATAATGGTATAGAATATCCCCTCAGTGTTTACCCTAAATAGCTTGATGATGTACAACATCTATGCATTAGTCTGTGTGTCAACACTACAACAGATTGTCATGGCTTTATCTTTATAAGAAGGAGAAACTTAGTAAGTCTTGAACAAATTTCTACATTTTATGAAGCAGTACCATCTATCTGTCTATCATCTATCTATCTATCTATCTATATCTATCTATCTATCTATCTATCTATCTATCTATCTATCTATCTCTATATCTATATGATGATAATGCACAGTGATAATTGAAAGCCCTGTTCAGAGTCAAATGATTACTGTAGCATCAACAATGTTCTAAGCAATTTATTAAGCCTAATGGTGAAGTGAAACTTGCCCAGTCATAGAACTAATTTTAAAGTAAGCGTATATATCTAGAAGTTTTTTAAATGGCTGCTGGTAGCATATAAATTTGTATTGCATAAGCAGATAAATAATAAGAATCACCATATCACAATTCTGTTTTCCTATTATGAGTTTTAAGTATCTATTTTGTTAAGATCTGGTGTTGCTGTTCAATGCTTTTGTTAATATTATGCAAACAAGATTATAATTTTTTTAAAAAATCCAAGCACTAGTTATCTCATGGTAAATTCATCTTGTCCATAAGGAAAGGAAATGCAAATAATTCATACTTCTTCCAGTCTTTCGATATTCTTTCATATAAACTATAAAGTTCACCTGCAAAACACAAATTTGAAGAATCTCTTTAATTAGATCTTACTTAGATCAAGTAAACTTAGCCTTCATTCATGATTGGTTGAAGATTTACTGATGGTACCTTCCATTTCCTAGCAATAGTTCCTTGAGATACCTCCAGGGAGGAAGGAGCATAGCAAATCATGGTTATTGTTTCTTTTTTCAAAATGATCCTTCTTCCTCTCTTCCCAGTATTCCAGTCCTGATGAATCAGCTGAATTTATTTTCTGAATTTAAATTAATAGCCACATGATTTAAGATAAACTTATATAATTTTGAATTATACAGGTTCCAATAAGATGATTGAATATCCTGTCAAGACCTTCAAATAAATTAGATGGTTATCTTCCTTTTGCTCATAACTAATTTGAAACAGAGCTCAAATTCCAAACTGAACTATTACTGAGGGGGAAAACAGCAAAGATTTATTCTGTCTTCCTATATTCTGCTGTGTAGGTGGGGATGAAACCATATCCCTTGTTTTATTATGCTGTTTAGCCAGTAGGGCTATTTAATTCCCTCAAATTAATGTCTTAGTCAGAATTAATTTCTGTAGTTGTTAAGTTGTGACCTGCTGCAGAACTAGTACAGGTCTGAAATGAACTTTTGAAAATCTCCATTCCAATTTCTGGATAAAGAACTCAAGTGGATGCTTTCTCTGAATTTTTCCAGAGAAAGGATAACTTCATCAATAGTAATGCAAAGTCAGGATTCCTTCATAGCAATTATAGCCAAACTACTACTGAAAAAGCTCAATCTCTTGATACTTTTTCAGACACCAAGATGTCACATATAGGCCATTACAGGCTTCCTTGTACAATGCAAGTTGGGACAACCAACTTGCATTGTGAAAAGTGCAAGAACATCCCATTCAAACCATGAGAATTCCATAGAAAGTCATTCTTTTTTTAAAAAATAAATAAATTATGAAAATCAAAGTCTTATTCATTAAATTGAATAAGGACTGGTAATTGGGGAGGTGGGTATTTATGTGCCCAAAAGAAAAACAGGAAGGATGGGTAGTCAAATGGATGGATGGGTGGATGGATAGATGGATGGATGAATGGATGGGTGGTTGAGTGGATGGATATAATGTACAGCTGCTACAATTCTGAGCATCTTATGAAATGCAGCTATAAAATATAAAAATCATCAAAAAATTGGGGGAAAATGATAATTTAAAAATGAGAGCAGTATACAAGGGGACCACAACCCACACTAATCCAAACCCTAATTCAATCTGTAATAATCTTTGGTTACCATTCACACTTGACAGAGTGAAGTACGATAGCCATTGGCCTAGATGGTGTCAGAAATTATTAGGCTCTGTATGGAAAGCAAATTTATCATTTACTTTAAATTACGAAAAGTATCTGAAAACTTTATAAGCATAGGAAAGCCAATTCTGGGAGGGACTTTTAATTTAGAACTTCCTAATAAAATCTAGTGCTCTTCTGATGTATTGGGATTTATCCTCCAGAATACTGGTTGTGAATTCCAGGAGTTATAGCAAAGCACATCTGGAGAATGTAAGGTTGTAGCAAGTTGGAACAAATTAAGCAGACAATGATCCAGATTCCAATGGAATCTTTGGTCTAATACAACAAGGTTCTTCCTATGTACATGAAGACATGTTTGGTTTTATTTAGCCATACTTGAGAAAATTATGAATTAATATAGAAGTGCATTCCTGAAATCAAATCAACATATACATAGACAGTTAATGAAGTTTTGAAATGATGCATACTTGTTAAAGTTCCCCTGATTTTCAAAAACAACTAGAAGAAAAGAAATCATGGTGTAATTGAAGTCTTGATTCAGAAAGCTTTTGGATAAATGAGTTTTGCATGCGCCCACCCCATAATCTTTATTTGTTCATCTAACTTCAATGGAAAGGCTAAAATCAACCATATAACATCCATGAATTTTCATGAGAATTAAGCTGGTAGTGGAATAGGGGACTCCTGTGTCCTAATTAACTTTCAGAAAGCTCATTCTATTTCTCAACAAGCCTAAAGAGAAACCTTTGATCTTTTCAGGTACTGAATGAGGAAGGGAAATGTGAAGACAGATGTTACCATACTAGGTTGGTAACTATGGCCATATCACAACAGTTCTGCATATAATTAGATCACAGTTGGTCAATAAAGAATTCTATTCTATTCTATTCTATTCTATTCTATTCTATTCTATTCTATTCTATTCTATTCTATTCTATTCTATTCTGCATATAGAGTGGTCAATGTCTGGAATACTCTACCCGACTCTGTAGTTTCTTCCCCAAACCCCAAAAACTTTAACCTTAGACACACTTATACTTATTATCTTCTAAACAATTGGCAAATCAAATAAATAAATAAATAAATAAATATATTAGTTCAAGTAACTAAATACTTGATTTACTTTGAAAGGGATACTTGATAGAAGCACCTGCTGATTTCAAACTTAAATCTACAAAAAAAAATCACATTTTTCAGAAATCTTATGAAAGGAAAGTTTAGGTGCATGGAATTTTTTAGAAAGAATGTAATTAGTTTAATACTTCAATACTAATTTAATGCTCCGGTTTATACTTATTCAGAAACTGATTCAAATTCTAACCCAATATATAAAAGAAAACTTTACATAATTTTGACTTACTCTTCTAATCTATGTTATGTAATGAAAAATCCATAACTAGATAGTTCTATCAGTTATTCTATTAATATGAATTTAAATACAATTCATTCATTTAGTTCCTTTCCCCTGCAAAACATATTCTGTAATATGTTTTAGTATAAGACACGCTTGAGTGAATAGTCATGTGTCTTGTGACAGAGAAAGAATAGTTGGTCTTTCACATTTCACAAATGTTTTGTTTTAGCTTGTTAAACAAGCCAGAACTCCTTGTTCACATATCACACTGAGTCATAGATCATAGTTTACCAATGATCAGCATGATTAGTTTCACACATCAGGCGAAAGTGAACCTCTTGCTATTAAAAATACATGATGTTTTTCCATGACGTGCAAGCTAGTCACTAAATGAGAGAAAGTGGCAGAAGAGAGAAAGTGGATGGTCACCACCCAATGGATTAGAGGTCATGCAATTAAGGAGTAACTAGATCTGAGTTGTGCAGTAATAAGATGTGAAATCTTTATTTACTATCTGAAAGAGATTAGTTGGAGTCTTTCTGACTTTTAACAACTTGCTATAAATCATTCAGATATGTACAGTACTGCCATAAGTATCTTTCCATTCCTTCTTACTGCAGGTTACAGAAAGTTAGACACATATCTAATCAGAAGGACATTCCATTAAATGCAATGGGACATTCACAAATGAACTTGAAGGTGAATCAGCTAAATAATTTGGATGTCCAAAATTGGCTGAACAACTATTTTCTTCTTGTCAGGATAGAAAGGACAGTTCTTAAATGCCAAATACTACTTCCCCCCCACCCTTGAAAACACTATATAAGTACAATAGAATAACAGATTTGGAAGGGACCTTGGAGGTCTTCTAGTCCAACCCCCTTCTCAGGCAAGAAACCCTATACCATTTCAGACAAATGGTTGTCCAATCTCTTCCAGTGTTGGAGCATTCACAATCTGTGAAGTCAAGTTGCTCCATTCAGTGGTGGGATTCAATTTGTTTTACTACTGGTTCAGTGGGCATGGCTTGGTGGGTGTGGCTTCATGGCATATTTTTGCCTAATGCTGGCGTGCAGCTTTCTCCATACCAGCTGAGATGTAGAGTGCCAATCAGCTGAGAGGATAAAGAAGAGAAAAGCAGAGGGGTAGGTGGGAGCGCCGATCCTGCGCTTTTCGCTTCTATTTTCTCTCAGCTGATTGTCAGATGATTTTTTTTCCCTCCTCTCAGCTGATGTCGGCTTTTTTTTTTCCCTACGGGTTCATGTGAACTGGTCTGAACCAGTAGCATACCACCACTGGTTCTACTGATTAATTGTTCTAACTGTGAGGAAATGTCTCCTTAGTTTTAAAATGCTTCTCTCCTTGATTAGATTCCATCCATTGTTTCTTTTTTTTTATTTTAAAACAAATTTTATTGATTTTCAAAGACAATACACAAACAAACAAAACATAAAACATAAAAACATAAAACATCTTTTCTGAAAGCTGCTTGATCCCGGGTTACATCTCTTCGTACAGACACAAATTCAAATTCATGTTCATTTTATATACCATTTCATATCTTATTACCATTTTCCATTTTCTATATAGCTTCTCACCTCTTTTAACTCTCTTAGTTTTATTTTATTTATCTCATCTCAGTTCAGATCATAATATTTATTATTCTTTGTCTGTTCTGTTTCCAGCTGTCTATTTCTCTTTTCTCTTTAAACAAAACTTCTCCTGTACACTGATTGGAGTGTGATGCCTTTGACTCTTTCCCCTAAATTTATAATACTTAATATAATACATGACTTCCATTGGGATTCTGTTTAGTACATTCTAAAATTACACATTATATTTTATAAAAAGAAAAAATTTATAAGTATATAATATAATTAAAACAACTATCAATGCCAATACAAATCTAATCATTAATATTAATATTCATTTATATCTTAAACATTTTACACATCACTTTTCAATTGAATATCATACTTTTATGGGAACACTTATACCTTCCATAGTTATTTCCCCCCCACATCACATATTTTAAACCATTGTATTTAAGTCATTGTATCATTAAAATGTTCCCATTTCCTCCTACTTCAATTCTCTCATTTATTTCATTGCCTTCTTTTTCTTCACAAAAATTTCACTAAGTTACACTAAACATTTAATCCCATTTTTGGTCACATGTTATTTCCAATTTTCTAACAATATTTCTAAGTACCAATATAAGAATAAAATCTTATGTACCTTTGCAGAATCCCTTTTTCAATTAAATTTTCCCATTATCTCTAAATGAATCTTGTTTCTTTACATCTTGCTCCCCACCATTAAGGCGTCTCATCCCTTCCTTCCTCCCTTGCTTGTTCTTCTCCCTGCCCTTTTTACCCCCTTGTCTCTCCACCTCCCTTTTCTTCTTCTGCTTTCCCCCTTTCTGTTGTTTTCCAACATTGTATCCACTTTTCACCTTATTTTTCTCCTTTTTGGTTGTTTTTTCAAGTAAAGTCCCCTTTTTCTTTTCCTCTTTCTCCTTTTCTTCCCCAAATAAAGTTACTTGTTCATCAAAGATGGCTTCTTCTTTGTCCCAATCATCTTGTTGCGCAGTCAGTTTCTCATAGGTGCAAATCGCCATTTCTAAAAATTGAAAGAGAGTGCCAAGAGAGTCTTTCCCTTCTTGTTCTTCTTCTTTGTATTTTTTGTATTCAATTTTCAATTCATCCACAAGTGATGCCATTGTAGAAAGAAAAAGTTTTTCCAAAACAACCACCCAAGTGTTCTTAGTCAAAAATAATTCCCCAAAATCCCAAAGTCACCAAACAATCCAAATAAGCTGTTTCTTTTAGCACTTTCTTCTTTCTTCACTTTCTCTTTCTGGGGTTACTATTTAGTTACAAAGTTCCAGTTAAAATGTATCTTTTAGAAGTCTTGTTAGTATTTAATAATTCTTTGAGATTCTAGGCAATCTCCTCCTTACTTCCAAATCCTGCTCCAATTCTTTTCCTCTCCCTTCCCACTTACAGCAAAAAAGATTTTTTTAAAATATTCAGAAATCCTTATCCCTTTAGCATTTAATTACCTATTAGTGCCAATGCGGGTTTTTCCGATTTCTCTTGCATTTCCATTCGCTGTCACGTTAGGAAGGAGAGTGAAAAAAAAGAAAAACTTTCCCTTTTAACTTCCATTCGCCGCTTGCAAATCTCTGGAAACGATGTGTCTTTCGCAAATTTTAAGTTCCAGGGTACTTTCGTTGTTGCTTTGTCCCGGTCAGCAAAAAAACTTTCACTTCTTCTTGACTCCTCCTGCACTTTCTTTTTCCAGCTGAGCGCTTCTATGTGGCAGCCATTTCTGACTGCCGCTCAGCTGCCTTCGGAAAAGAGGGTTTAGCCAGCTAGAGAAGAGAGGTGCGATATCTCTCGACCCTGCCAGATCCCCCCTATCTTCGCCACCTTCTACGGAGGTGGCTAGCCCTGGAGCCAGATGGCTCAGGGCACTCCGGCAGCGAGTGCAGGAAGAAACCGCGCACAGTCGTGGATTCCTGCCTGCCTCGAAGTGCTGCAGACCGGAAATCCAGATTCCATCCATTGTTTCTTGTCCTGCCTTCATATGCTTTGGAGAATAGCAACCCTTGAGATATTGGAACACTGTCACCTGCTAGCCCTTCTTTTCAGTAAACTAGACTTACCCAAGTCCAGCAACCGTTCTTTATATGTTTTAGCCTCCAGTCCCCTAATCATCCTTGTTGCTCTTTTCTGCTCTCTTTCTAGAGTCTCAACATCTTTTTTCACTCTATGACAACCCAAACTGAATGCAGTTTTCCAAGTGTGGTCTTACCAAGGCATTATAAAATGGTATTAACACTTCACATGATCTTGAACTTGTGATCTTTGAATAATAATTTTGAGTTCAAAATTTAAAAAAATATATAAAATTAAAATTTATTTTTGTCCTGGCCTATCATAATTTTGGAATGGAGTCCTTAAAATGCCAAGGGCAGCTCTTATTCCAGAAAGATTAAAGAATGAAGAGCTATACAAACCTGGACTAAATATAGAAAAGAAATTGGAGGGATGGAGTTTCTAACTTCATACTCTCTAAAACCGAAACAAAGACATTTTGACTTAATTAAAGCGAGGTGCAGTGAATTACTGTGATGTTACAGTGTCAGGTAATGAAATGTCTGCAAGAAAACCACCAAGCTCAGAAAACATCAAGAACCCCACAGTTCAACCCTGAACTACAAATATTCTCTTCTATTGAAATTACAGTGAACTCAACATTTAAGCAAAGTGGGATAATAATAGCAATTAAGGAAGGCTATCATAAGTTTAATGATGCCAGTCAAGTAAGGACTACAGCAAACATGATTATGAACCTTTTGTCTGGACAAATTGTAAGATACTATTCCTGCAAAGATAGAATTGCATGGTGCATAATCAGTAGCAATTGCAACTACATAGCTGGGTTTTTTCCCCCTAGTGTTGGAAGAAATATCCATCTAGTTCAATTCCAAGCTGGGAGGAAGATACTAGAAACATGGAGGCTGATTGGAAAAATGGTTTAATGGTGAAGCAGAACCACAAAGCACATGCTTCTGGGCAGCTAACCACATGGAGTTGAGAGTGGGGGCTTTGAACTTGAGCTTCCTGTTCCTATGCAAGAACATGTATTCTATTGGCTATTGTCAGACTCCCATGGTGCCATGTACAAATCTTAGGAGTTTGTCTGAGCCAAGCATGGTTGAAGTTTGGTTGATGCAATGTCCTTAGGAAAATGTAGTGAGCTCTGCTACTAGTGAGTTAATCCTATTATGTTCTGGACGGTCATGTCTTAATCCCATCATCCTGGAGCTGGAGGTCTTTTCTTTTGTAGACAGGCTGACTCAATCTTTCTCAATGGAACAAAATATCTGCTGAGGGCTATTAAGAAAAACCTGGGGGATGCTTTCTGTCTTCAAGAGCATGTTTCTCTATTTCTCCTTTAGGCAAATATAATATTCTGCCTTTTTAATATTTCCTAAAATATTTCATTCTTCTGGGGGGGAGTGGCTTTCCACACCAACTGGCATTCCCCAAAAAAGAAGTGGAAACCCTATTTCCAGAATTCCTTTTCCTTCTTTAGAAAACAACAATCCAACTCTAAACTGAAGTATTGATCCACAGCCTATTCAGAAGAGCTTAGTTACATCCAGTTTCCCCAGGTATATTTATTACACAGAATAAGAAAGTGTTGTTATTATTATTATTATTATAATACACATAATAAGAAATGTGATCACTTGTTTTTAAACTAAAATGAAATATAGGAATAGTCAACTATCATTTATCAAAACTTCCCATTCTTCTTTGCAGGAAGGTCAGATCCAAGCTCTTGCCAACTTTTGAAAGACCAACGTTCACAAAGCAAATGTATTTCTAAGGAAGATGCTAACTTCCAAAAAGGAAAAGAAAAACTGCTTTATTCATCAATGATTGAAGTGGAAGATATTGTGATCCTCCACTAAAATTTCAGGCTGTTCGTTATTGATACTCAAAGACTATTAAGCTAGAAACTGAACAAGAATGTCATAACTTGGCATTGTACCAAAAAAATTATTTCTTTTTGGACATGATTTACCTGTAAAAAAAGGAAACACCTGGAACATGGTTTTTAAAAATCTAAGGAACCATTCTGAAAGTGCTGATCTTCATTCACAATGAAGGCCTTTGTTGATTGACTTGCGAAAAACCCAGGAAATTAATTACAATTTAAAAAAATAATTTCTTCTTCTTTCAAAGACACTCCGACTCAAGAATATTGAGCTGTTTTGTTTGGGCTGTTCCTGCAATCCTATCAAAATAATTTGAATGTAAAAATGCTTGTGGGAAGGGGTATATCATCAAAATGTTGCTAGAACAGACTCAGAATAACTGAGCAAAACTGAGGGAGATGTGCAAAGAATTTGAAAGGACAGTTCACACACTGGCATGAGTGAAGCTCAGAATGCTGCAGCAGCCAGGTTGTTTCCACATATGCATGTGTGTGTTGCCATTTCACTTCCCTGGTAGACTCAGTGGAATATTATCAGTGGATGGACAAATGCACAGATGAACCAAGAAAGTCCTTACAACAGCCAAACTGAGCTTTCCAGGACATACATCTGTTTCAATCTTTTGTGATAAGATCCTTTGCTTGTCCACAAATGCTTGGCAAATTGAAGTCTACCTTCAAAATCAACACAGACCATACATCCACTCAACTTTTTTTTTCAAGCCCTGTTTCTCAAAACATCCTGTGTGGATTAATCTAAAGGCCATCCAGAGTTATGGAAGAACAGGTACATGAGCCAAAATGTTCCAGTCTAAGAGCTATTTTTATAATGGGACACTCTATACAACTAGTGCTTGGATGGGCAATTTTGATGTACCATAATATCTGAAAGAGTTTGATAAGCAGTTGAGTTTACAAACCACCGAACATTGGATCAGTGTGGACATATTTCATGAAATAATATGTGTAGAAATTTTAGATGAAATTATTTGTTTGCAATGTCTATCACTGAAATTTATTTTGCCAAGCTTATTTAAAACTAATGAAGTTGATATGAAAATTTGAAATGAAATGATATAATCCCTTATATTCTTCTCATATTTTTTTACAATAAGATTTTTTAAAGATCTTAATATCATGCCAGTGGTTTCATCTTAACCATAATTCATTCAGAGTTCTAA
The DNA here is from genome assembly GCF_049901735.1 of Notechis scutatus. NCBI lineage: Eukaryota > Metazoa > Chordata > Lepidosauria > Squamata > Elapidae > Notechis > Notechis scutatus. The sequence goes on from NC_142011.1 coordinate 192,251,911, forward strand.
TTTAGTTTGATAACTTTTTATTTTTTTAAGAAAAATATGGAATGTAAAACAGAGATAATATCGTGGAAGCAACATTCCACTTTCATAATTCCTTTCTTCCATATTAAATTTATTTCAAAATATAATACAGTTATTGTTATAATAGGTAAAATAAAGCCAAGAGATTTTACTCTTTGGGTTACATCTAAACTACTTATCAATCAAAAGAAAATTTATCTAATATTTCTACAGTTATCTGAGGAAAAAAATTCAAATGATTTCTACCCTTTTAATCACTGGATCATTATAAAAGTTCTATTCAGATGATGCATTTTCACATGTAATACAAATCACACTAGCGACATCACTTAGGAGTTGGTTTACATAGTTATAGCACAATTGTCAATAATGGGGAGGTTTTCTTTGTATACCAACTGTTCCTCATTTCAACTGAAATCTTCTGTATTAGGAGTTTTGCTCAAAAAGAAACCTTCATGTATATACAAAACTTATTTAAGTATAGATAGTTGCTTTCTACCTATGAATAACCACTGAGTCACTAGCATCATAAAATTGATTAGAGGAAAGACAAGCTTCTCACTGTTTTATTACATAAAAACAAAAATGTATATCTAAACAGGGCAGAATCACAAAGCTGGAAATGGGTCTTCAAGTTCAACCTTCTACAGCAGGGGTGTCAAACTGGTGGCCCACAGGCCAGATATGTCATGCGCAGGCTGTTGTGACCAAGGCTTCCTGAGACCGTAATTAAGCACACACTTCATTAAAACAACTCTCATTTTATTTCAACGCTGGGAATTATGTTCATTCCCAGCCTGTAATGAGTCCCAAACAGTCCCTTGAGATAAGCATCCACTTTTCTCTCCTTTGAATTGCTGCCAACAACTAAAGTGCCAAAAGAATATAAAAAACCAGCCAAAGTATCAAGTCCACCCAGAGGTTCAAAGTTTAATTTGAACAGAGCGAACAACTTTGCTTCCTGCAAAGGTTTCTCTACCTTTGCATTTCCTTTATACCTTATGGGAGGAGCAATCACACCCAAGGCTTACTCTCAAGTTGCCCCTTTTGTCTTAGCTGCTCTTGCCTTCTAGCAGCTCTGCACACACACACACTGGAAACAGGCTCCCCTTGTTCCTCTGCCTCGCTGCTGCCAGACTGCGGAGGCTCCAGACTCAGCACATAACTCCCAGATGGTGTTGGCCCCATCTGCATCGGATGCAGGACCCTCATCTGAGTCCTCCCCAGACTCCCAGACTGGTCCCCGTTCTTCCCCATGTCCAATTCTGCTGCCGTCTTCACAGACTGCCAACAAACCACAACACAATCCATGCCCATCCCAGCTCCGCAAAGGAAAAAAACATTGTGATACGTCACATGACGGCAATGTGACGCAGCAAGTTTGACACCCATGTTCTACACAGAATCCAAATTTTTATTCTGAGTAGTCTCAGGCACGATTGCTTGGCCTTATCTGCTTCAAAGGATTGTTGTCATGATAAAATGGGAGTAAAGGAAAAACATATATTTTTAAAAGTCATGAAAAACTGTTACCCAAGATTTGTTATAGGAATTTCTATGTGCCTTTCAAAAATTATAAAACATATGTTGAATATTTCCTGTACAGCTGGAGTTGGGTAATAACCCAAATTCTTTTCTCTGTCTTATTGAACCAAAACTCTCCTCCATGAGGTTGTGAAAACTTGAAATTGAACTCTAAAATAATTCTTTCTGCTTTTAAAAAAGCATTATTTTCTTTCCATCTATATTCATGACAAAAGATCAAGTAATAAAATGTAACTGGTGGAAGAGACTGCAATTGGTGGTGGAAACCTGTTGTCATTTTAGGGTTTGTTTTTAAACTAAATCCAAAATGCAGAGAGAGAATATGCATGTACTTGGCTTCAACTTCACTACTAGTACATTGTCTTTTTTTCCCCTTTCCCTCTAATGATATATATGAAACCAGTTTCTGAACTAATGAGATGTTATTTTATATCTATGTACAAGTAAATCTTCTCCTTTCACAGTAAACGTCTCCTCAACCATCATGATATCTGTTTGGAGAACCATATTTGGAGAAATTTACTTTCTTTTTTTAGCTAAGGGAGTGGAAATCCAGTATTGCATTTACACTAATATTCTGCCAAAGTATTTCCTCAAATTCCTAGAAGTATTGTTTCTATCTCCTTCCAAGACAATGTCAATTTTTCCCTAAGATTATAGTTCTTAGCTAACTTCCTTTATTGCTATAAGACAATAACTGCTATAGAGCCGTGGTGGTGCAGTGATTAGAGTACAGTATTACATGCTAATTCTGCTGGCTGCCAGAAGATCGATCTTGATTGGCTCAAAATTGACATTTTACACGCCTTCCATTCTTCCATAAAATGAGGGCCCAGGTTGTTGAGGTCAATATGCTGACTCTATAAACTGCTTAGAGAGGGGCTGTAAAGCACTGTGAAGTGGTATATAAGTCTAAATGCTATTGCTGTTGCTAAGAACTATATTTCTCTCAGTCTTTATTCTCCAGATTTCCCAATCTATTTTAAAATGGAGAAATTATATTTCAAATTTTTGCTTCATATGTATTTGATATGTGGGAAATTAGAGAGACTACAGGCCATTGGGAAGAAGTTTCTACCATGAAACTTGAACATTTCTTAATTACACAAATTTAAAGAATCTATACCTATAAGAATTGCATCTACGCTTTATTCCCCTCTGGAAATAAATATAAATAAAATAATTCCTAGGAAACTGAATAAAAATTGTCACCAAAAAAGGTCAAGGTTATAATTCCTGTTTTATTAGACTGTGGCATTTTTTTTAACCCATTATAGATACAAATATTTGTATTTTGTGAATTTCAACTATGCAGATAACTTCAGAGTAATTCACTTATCCACCCATAAATGACTAGCATGAATAGCAAACTGATTAACAATAGGAGGGAAGTGATCAAAAGTATTTCAGCAAATGATTATGATTTATAATATCCATAACAATATTTTTGGATAGCTATTTTAGCATAAATTCTTTATAACAATCTCTTCTCCATATATATAATTTAAAATGAGGAAAACTGGACTTCTGATTTGCCAGGGCAACCTTCTAATCTCATGTTATTAATCATTTTAAAGGGTTTGTATTTCATCTTTTGACCACCATATCATTTAATTGGTAATCAGAAAGCTTCTGTTATCTTTCTTCATTTAAGCCATTGGTCTGTGGTATGTAATTATGGACCCAATATCCAAGGCTGAGAAGAAGAAAAATCAAGACTCATCATCTTCTACATCTGAAGGGAATCTTTTTAGAGTTGAAACCATCAAGCTGAGCCACAAGAGAAACCATTAAACATAGAAAATTATGGGGAAATGCTTGAAAGTTTAAAAGCTCCTGCTTACTATATATGCTTGTTAAAAATCATTGAATGTTGGCACATGGAAAATGCAGTCAGTGAGATGAAACAAAATCATTTGATGAAGAAGCAGATGATTCTCTTCATCAAAAGATAAGAGTGTTTAGTTAATAATTCACATGAAAAAGGTTAACTGAGATTCTGAGAAAAACAAAGCATTAAAAAAGTTGAAGCAGTTTGAAAGTAGATAAAGATGTTTAAGTTTTTGCTTTGTAGAAATAATTTGCAATGTTTAAATATCCCTTTCAAGGACATTCTATGGTTGTTTTATGGAGAAAGCCTTACATAAGTTTTTTTTTTTCCATAGCAATCGGAATACGGTTTGGAAATTTAAAATTGGATATCAGTTGCATCTGGGTTACCATTTCCTTGCAATAGAGAAATCCAGTCCTGTTGCAATTAGCAATAGCATAATCTCATATTTATCAAATCTTCCAGTTATCTTGAAGTGAACTGCATTTTTTTTTCACTGTTTCTGGAGTCTCATGTAAGACATCATATCCTGATCATCACAATACAAAGGTTGAAATACTTCTAGGAAAAAATAATGGGGTGATAATCAGCAAATGCAGATAGTTCAGCTCCCATTTTACACTAAAAAGGGGCCATTTTTCAGCTTGCTTTTGAGTGCTTCCCATGCTAAATATTGTTTATGATTGTAGAAGATTTGGATTTCAATCAACAAGCCTGTCTCAGGCATGGACAGTGTCATACAGCAAAGTCCTCAAATTGCATTGGTTATATAGTCAATAAAAATGTATGTCATTTATGCCAGTCTATATGAAAAACAGAGACCCTTATGCAGCTTAATTAGGAGATTTAAGCCCTAGCAGGTCTCATTGTCCAGCATTTGTTAATATTAACCCCCTAAGGAGGTGGTCTTTAAATGTTTTGCCATCAAATGCCCTATTAGCACAATCCTAATGCACAACATCTCCCCTAAAAATCCAAACACTAAAATGAACACAAACGAGCAATGAAAACAGTGCAAGGAAACTTTACACTTTACACTGGATTTATTATACCAAGGGAGGTACACCTCACAGTTTGGGGAACATTATTTTTCCCCCTGCTTTTTGTCTGCTGCAAACCCAGAAAGTGACCCAATTCTGTCCACTATGTTGGTGAACCCAGTCAATATGTTGCATTGAATCCCATTAAAATATGGATCTTGCATTCTTTTACACGCATGTTCTGACCCAGGCTTCATCAAACGTAATTAAACCCAAACTTGTTTTAAAAGCAAAACCTATTTTAATGCAATGCTGGGAATTATTTTCATTCACAGCCAGAACTAATCTTAAACAGTTCCCCAAGATAAGCACATGCCTGTCAGTGCTGTAGAATGCTGCCAGAAGCAGAAGTATCCAAATATAACAGTACCAGAAAAAAAACAACCAGAATACACAGAGCTTCAAAGAGGGCTCGGAATCTATTGAACTGCTTTGCTTCCTGCAAAGCTTTCACCATTCAGGTCTGACTTTTATCCCTTATGGGAGGGGCAATCACCTCCCAGCCTTACTCCCAAGTCACCCCTTCTGCTTCAGCTGTTCTTGCCTTCTAGCAGCTCTGTGCACACACACTGGGAACAGGCTCCCTTCTGTCCTCTGCTTTGCTGCTGCCAGACTCCGAAGGCTCCGAAAGCAGCACCCGACTCCCAGATGGTCCTGGCCCCATCCCTGCATCAGGACCCTTGTCCAAGTCCTCTCCAGACTCCCTGATTGGTTCCTTTCTTTGTCACTTTCTGATACCGCTGCTGTCTGCACTGGCTGCCAGCGAACCACAACACATAGGTTCAAAATCAAATCTCGAGATCATAACAATTGGTACTACAATGATTTGTGCTGCTGGAGAGAAGGAGTCCAAAAACTGGCCTTGTCTACTTTTACAGGAGACATGAAAGAGAATCCTTACCAGTTGAGCTTTTCCCATGACATTTCTACAGTGGTTGGAAAAGCTTGCTTCGACCTTGCCCTTTTTCCAACTGTGGAAAGAAGCCAAGCCTGCCACCGTTCCCTTTGATTCTGTTTACCCTATTAATTTGAGTCTAACCAGTTCCTTTCCCCCACATATATCTGAAAACAGTTGTGCTGCTGAATGAAGAGAAGGCTACTCTACGCAGCAATGTAACCGGGAACACTCTGTGTAGTTACCGTTGCCGGGAAACCAGGACAAATCTTTTTCAGAGATTCCTTAGTGCCTCAGTGACAAATTTTATTCCTGGAATTAGGGAGGAAAATACAGACTGGAAAAAAAACAATGAGATATGTTTAAACCTCGTGGGGTTTCTTATGCTTTGCTGGGGTGTGGCTAGTTTTGGTAAAGAATAGGCATTTGAAGGACAGATTCTCTGTCTATTGATCCTACTGTAGAAATATCAATTGCTTCAAAATGAAATCACCAACTTGAATATGTTTAATTTTAATTATTAGGCCCAAATGTTGGAAAGCTATTTATTAGGCTTTATAAAGCTCTTTCAAAAGCACAGGCTACTTAAAAAAGCTTTGGCTACTTTGTCTTGAAATACAGCTTTGCTTCCAAGAGGACAATTACAATAATAGTCATTTCATTGGACTTTCTTTGTCTAATGGATGCTTTTTTAAAAAAAACCCACACATCTGGGCCAACCTTCCAATGATCAGTTCCACTAGTTTCATTTATAAACCTGAGTGCTGGGATTTTATTTAGGGCTACAATGGATAATTTGGCATGGAACAGCTGTGGCAGTAACTAACTCTTTGCCTTGTGTGCCTGAATAACTTTTTCTTGGGATGAAATTGCTTGGCATGCTGTGAATGTATTTGAGAAAACAATGTCTACTTATCAATGCATGTATTGTATATAAGATGGCCACACTTAAAAAAAAACTTTTGGATGTTTTTCCATAATTTTGTTGATGGCTAAAGCAATGTGGGTCCAGCACATGTGGATCTTCACTTATACCATCTGATTTTTTTTTATCCTTTAACTATTAAAACTCCATATACTTACTCAGTAGCTACAAGTAGTAGAGCTAAGGATAGTATTCAGAACACAAGTCTAGATCTTCATTCTGAGGGTGGGAATAGGATATGACCACTCAAAGTATTACAGATGATTGCAATATCTGCAAATGTGTCTAATATTAACTGCCTTCACGGTGGTGGTATCTTTGCCTAGTATATCTGTAGCTTTCTCTTTCTCCACATTTTCAAATAACATTTTCTAGACAGGGAACAGCTCCTTCTCTATCTTCTCTACCTCTTAAATTGCACCAGCAAGAAAAGAAAGTGCACACAGGCAGTAAGACTTTAGAGTTTGGAAAATTAAAGTTTATTAGAGACTATTTTGATTATGTAATGCAAAACAAGATAAAAGAGTCTCTGTGTGAAAATGAGTAGTAGGTAATGGAAAAAGTACTAATGGAAGTGAAGGAAACAGAATGATATCACATTGATCTGGCTAATGGTAGAACTGTCTGAACTGTAAGAGAAAGCAGAAGACCAAACTGGCTGCCATCAAACTCTAGAGTGTCATCCAGTGAAAAAGGATTTGTGGAAGAGCACTGTGATATACTGGAGTGGATGAAAAAGGGAGAGAGACAAACTTAAGAGTAGGGCTAAATTAAAGGAGATTTGGGGAGATGTTTATTAGAATTGCAGGACCAGAAGAAAAAACTAGAACAGAAGGCCGTGCTAGAAAGATGGAGAAGGGTATTACATATCTTGGTCAGGATCAGGAGATAGGTGGACAGTAGATGGACAGCTGCAACTGAAAATGAGGGAAGGAAAAACCAAAACACAGAACTGCTTAAAAATGTTGGAAGCATGAAGAAGTATGTTAAGGAGTGTCAGAGAAAAGAGAGGAGATTAGGTGAAGGTTTATCTATGGTTTAGCACTTGCTTCTATATCTGGAAGACGTAAAGAATAGAATAGAATAGAATAGAATAGAATAGAATAGAATAGAATAGAATAGAATAGAATAGAATAGAATAGAATAGAATAGAAAACAGAGTTGGAAGGGACCTTGGAGGTCTTCTAGTCCAACCCCTTGCTCAGGCAGGAAATATACCATATATCAGACAAATGGTTGTTCAATCTTTTCTTTAAAACTTTTAGTGCTGGAAAATTAACAACTTCTGGTGGCAAGTTGTTCCACTGGTTAAAGGTCTGGATGGGCAGAAAAAAGGAGATTTAACCTTAGCAAGACAGTATGCTAGTGGGTTCAGAAGTCAACTGATTACAGGATAATAAATTTCTCCCTGGCTATGTCTATATTCCTCCAGAAATAGCTGGTATCCAATCTATGGGTGGTGTTGAACTCTCAGTTCCTGGAAGTTATAACCAAGTGGTCCTTTGGTCAGCTTCAGTGATTATGGGCTGCCTTTTTACGTGATCTGTTTCAGTAAACCACACTTTATTGTTTTCACTGTCATGATCATCAGCATTTCTTGGTAGTGAGGACTTTTTTCTATAACAGCAGTGCTATTATTACTGCAAGTGGACATTATAATATTGTAGCTCATAGAGAGGAGACTTGCAGTCAGATTCACATAAGACATAATTATTTTAATGCTAAAACATTTAAGGCTCCATGGTCAAAAGAAGAGCCATTAACTGTGGTACAGGTACAAACAAGTAACGGCATAACTCAAATAATTAAATGCTGGTGAAATTATTTCCCTTGCATAAATGTATTGCTGCAATGGGAAAATATACTTATATTTTGGAAATTATAACATTCTCAAACTGTTACATGGGAAATCCCATGAGGAAGAATATAGTAATGTGATCTGGACACCTTATTAAGTTATAGGTAACCGAAGCAAGATTAGGATTCTTCAGTAAGGGTAATTTGAAGCATGCTACAAAATTGAAGGAAGATTATACGTGTTGCTCAGTAAATAGAACATCCCTCAATATGGTGGAAATGAAAACTTAGGCAAGCTGCAAATCTGTTTTCCTAAACAGAGGATGCAGGCTTTTTCAGAACTTTCTGAGTCTAACTTTCTTCTCCCCACTGAACTGCTGATATTTTTCTTATTGGTCATCCAGCTGTATCTGGCCAACATTTGCTACTCCATGGAGGTTCAAAGTAATGAATCAGATGGGGAAGGCAACTGACCAGGATGGAAGAAATGACTAACACAGAGTTTCTTTAACCACCACCAGCCACACTTTGGGCTGTCGCTCTGGTGGGCCTGGGTCCAGCTGCTGGTGTGCAATTGACAATATCTACATTTGTATAAATGCCAGCTTTTTTCATGAAGCCCACAGAACAAAGAGGTAGTTTATATGGGGAAAAGTCACAAAATCACAAACATCCTCTCTAGGACGCAAGGCAACTTCTCTAACCTCAGTACAGTTTGATGTGCTCCATAACAGCTCCGTTTCAGATGTTGCATGTGTCACCAAGTAGAAGTAAATGTACTTTCTAAATATACCTATCTATATAATTGCAGGAGAGATGCTTGAGCATACAAGTATCTCCTTATATGATGGAACTGGAGACTGGCCAGTTATATTGGATCACTATGATTATGGGAGAGATGCATCCCTCCCTGTTCTTTGGGCAGTTGACCACTCCCCTGTCTTGTCTCAGATGAATCAACCCTCCTTAGGTCCTGAGTAACTTTTTTTCTGTAACTATAGCTGATGATTATCCTCTTTCTCCTAATAATTAGAATGTTTAAGAACCTCTCATATATTATTATCTTTTGGCTGCTATGAATACTTTGCTTGGATAGCTCAAATGTACAGTATTTATAGCTGAAGTTATGATGCAATTCTCTAATTCGAAGGATATAGATTCATAATTCCCCCAGGATATACTGTATATCTGTATTTCTCTCTCTCTCTCTCTCTCTCTCTCTCTGTGTGCGCACATGCATCTATGTTTTGATGAGTCCCAGATTCAAATCTCCAAACTGACCACTTTGGGTCAGTCTTTATTCCTCAATCAATCTATTTCATGTGATACGGTTTTGCACATAAATTGGATGTGTTAAATTTACTAACAAAGAAATAAAGGGAGACTAGTATAGCTATTTCAAGCTGTTTAGCTCTCTTCAGCTAACCACCCTTCTGGGATTAGAACCCTGGCCACTTGCATATTAGGCACATGTATTAACCTCTGGGCCATAGGCTCTCCTCGTTTTGTCAGCTGTACCAAGCGGGAGATTAAGTGTTCCCCATCAGCAGCATCATAAAGTTCATTGCAAAGGGAACTAAATCATATGCCAACTGAAATCTATATTAAGAATAAAATGTGACATGAAACTTACCAGGAGTTGCATGTTGAAAGTGCAAATCCAGTGTCCTTGACTCTTTGGCACCCCATGACCTACACAAGAAAGCAGTGGGCTGTAGATAGAAAGATCAGTATTAATTCTTTATATCCTCTGATTCTCAATTTACTCACTCTTGATCTAAGAGATTGCTGATCTGAGGTTGATTCCATCTCCTTTTCTTCTTATGCTAGCACAACACCTTTGATCCTCCTCATGAGATGATGTATAGCTAGCATTATTCTTTGTTTATTCCTATAATGCATTTCCTGCAAATAATTCTCCTTTCTGAGGGCAGGACAAGAAGCAATGGGTGGAAACTAATCAAGGAGAGAAGCAACTTAGAACTAAGGAGAAATTTCCTGACAGTTAGAACAATTAATCAGTGGAACAACTTGCCTCCAGAAGTTGTGAATGCTCCAACTGGAAATTTTTAAAAAGATGTTGGATAACCATTTGTCTTAAGTGGTGTAGGGTTTCCTGCCTAGGCAGGGGGTTGGACTAGAAGACCTCCAAGGTCCCTTCCAAACTCTGCTATTCTATTCTATTCTATTTATAAAATCTGCTTCACTAACCCTTCCTCAAGTTAGATTCCCACTCTCAGAAACACTCATAAACAGCCATATCCAATGCTGCCAATCTAACATTGGTGAATTGATAGAGATCCTAACTTTTTTTAAAAATACCATAATTGCAAAATTGTCAAACCTATAACACAAAGGTCATTTGCCTCCTGGTCAGCATGGGAACTGTAGTACTTTTTCATGGCATCAGAATAATGAGATATCAGAAAGATGAGATTGGGGATATGCAGCCTCAGGATTTGCAGAAGTTGTTCAATTGTAAATCACAGCATATGTTAACTTTGCCTATATTAGTTCAGTTGACCGGAGTTATTAGTCAGCAATATATGGAACATCATTTATTTTTTTCATACTTATGTGATCCAGTACTTCATAGCATCATTCTTCTCATTATTCGGGAACTTCCTAAATAAATTTCCTCCATATAGAATAATGGGTAATGGATGAGCTATTAATGTGGTCCACAGGATGTTCATTGTGCTTTATAAGATCTTGACAATTATCTACATAACTTCATCAACAGCTCAAAAAGGAGTTGAGATTTTAAGTGTCAGTTAGGGACTGATTTGCTTATTCAGAGACAGAAGTTTGCGCGCTAAAAACTGGAATGCCTGGATATAATGTAATGTATTCCACCTTATTTGTGACACTTAATTTATCTCATGCTTCCTCAATGCTTTTTGCAATTTTAAGCTAATAGGGATGGGCAAAAATTTCATATTATTCATTATTTGATATCACTTTTTTGGGGGGGTGGGGTCATAAAATGGATGAAAAGAACCTGAGTTAAATAAAAAAATTGAAAGACAGAGAAACAATAAAATTGTCCCGTTCTTAATTGTTCCTTTCCATGGCCAGTACTTGGACAATTGAGTCAATAGTGGCTTGAGTTTACCTATGTATTTTTCCAATGGTCTATGACACATAATCACCTGAGTAAAATAAATAATGGTTCTATGAGAGAAGAATGCCATCTGCTGGATAATTTCCTTCTTGGTAACAGTCCATGGTTCCATTTTCTTTATACCACTTTCCTATCTCTTGTATTAGGAAATCCTATTTGTTGCTTTGACCTGCCATTCCTTAGCAATTGAAAGATTTTCAACTTCTGCAGAAAAGCAAATATATCAAAGGAGATCAACAGGAACTTTTGTCAGTTTTAGAATAAGCCATTACACTGATTATAATTTTTTTATTAATTTCATTCAGATTCCTTAAAATGGGGGAAACTCATACAGACAAAAATAACATGTGCTGTGATTTACAGTTCAACAACATCCACAAGGAATGAAAATATGGATGATGCAAAATTTATTTTATTTTATTTTTAATGGTCAGGCAGATATTTTCACTTTCCCTGCTTGATGGATTTCAATCTAGTTTTAGCACTCTCTATGAGAGGTGCCCAGGACCCATAGAAAACAATTAGCAGCTTTCTCTGAGAAATAATTCTGTGCTATATGAAAGCAAAAACTTCAGGTTTCCTGAAGATATCATACCATTGTCGGAAAAGACAGATATCCATTGTTGCATAGACTGGTTGAAAGTCAAAATATTTGAGTCTGTTTCTAGACAACTATCTGGATCAACTGGACAGAAAATCTTCATTTGGAAGGGCCCTAATTTTGAAGTGTTGTAGGCAACTTTTCTGAAATAATCTGCATGTCATGAGTACTGCTCCACATGGTTCTCATTTGATAAAAGTATTGTCACAAGAATTATAGGTTTAATTATATTTAATTAATTATAGATTTAATTATACATTTAAGCATATCAAAAATAAAAAATAGTATATTTCTAGGGTATGTAGTAGATAGAAGAAAATATTTGTACCTCAAGGTTGCGGGTGTCCCAACCTCAAGGGTGGGTGTCAACTTCGAATCGAACCGGGCCAAAGCCATTTTTCTATTTCACAGTTGCCACACTGAGTGGGGAGGGGGAAGGAGGATGAAATGGGAACCAATTTACATCTACAGATGGTGAAAAGAGATGGGGAGGAATACCTGGAGAGCCCGCCTATTAACCTAATTGGCCAACGTGACCTGGAACTTTTGGGGAAGGAGTTATTTCCATTTTAATTACACTGAAACTGCGGGAAATATTTGGAGTTGTTTTTACATTTAATTGTGCTGATATGATGTGCCCAGTAAAGAAGTTCTTTGAGAGAGATCTGAGTCCCAGATTTGAGTCCCTGATTTGCTTGGGCTTGTTAGTCGGAACCATGACAGTGGGTGCTTGGTCCTTTCTGAGGTTGGTTATTTTCTTGCAAAAACGTCATTACCAAACTAGGTAACATTATCTGTGCTATTAAGGGAATAGTGTTTCTACTAGCTTGCCCTGTCAGTGTTGGTGGGAATTGACTGACTGGTTTCTTGATTGGGCTGTGTACTGTTTGCTTGTTTGTTTGAGTTGGCAGTTCCAGTGGCGGGATTCAATTTTTTTTTTACTACCGGTTCTGTGGGCATGGCTTGGTGGGTGTGGCAGGGGAAGGATATTGTAAAATCTCCAGTCAGAGATGGTATTTGCCAGTTCTCCAAATTACTCAAAATTTCCACTACCGGTTCTCCAGAACTAGCCAGAACCTGCTGAATACCAACTCTGGTTAGTTCCTTGATTGGGGTCTTGCTTGCTTCTTATTTGCTGGTCTAGTGTTAATCTTGGTGTTAATCTCTGCTCGTCTGAAGTTTGATTGATGGATGAGGAGGTGTTTTTCTTTTCGGCTTTTTGGATTTTATTTGTTTTCTTTTTGGCTTTTTGGTTGTCTCTTGAATTATATGCAGATGTTATCTCTATGTGCCTATGATGACCAATTTGTCTGAGAGCCGGCCTTCCAGGAATTCTCTAGTGTTTTTGGATTTGGATTTATATAGTAGATGTTGGTAGAATATATACTGTATATATCTCAGAACAACAGCTTAAGCAGTGCTTAGAATATGTTTTTAGTACTTGGGAGAATTAAAAAATTAATGGATAGAAGGAAGACAAGACAGTCCGATGGATATGACTGCTGAAAAAATATTTCTTATGAAGAATATCTACCTGCCTTGAATTTCTATTAATGGGAATTAAATAGTTAAGGAGAGACAGTCCAATTCAAGAAGATTTTTTTTGTCAAGTATATTGGAACATATTATTTCCTTTTTTTTTCTTCCTTTTTTGAACTGGAGTGCTTATTAAATGTGTTAATTTAGCTTTGTTAATTTGCATTCCTACAGTTATTATCTTTTTTTTTCTCTCCAATGAAGCTCCAGTTTGCCAATTTTTAAAGTTATTCAGAAGACTGAAGAGAGATGCAGCTGTTCTGCTGTGCTTGGAACTTCTGGTATGTTTGTAAATGTTATTTTGTTTATGTTAACTAAGATCTGTTAATTACCTTAATTAACCTGCTGAGCACTTTAATTTATGTATGAGAGCCTTTCCTCTCCCCATCCTGGGTAGGAACACATGCCAACAAAATTACTATTTTTCCATATGAATGGAACTATATTGGGACAGAATTAGAGTTTACAGTCCTCTCTATTATGCCCCCATTACAGGTGCCAACTTCCACAGCACACATTTTGTTAATGCTGATGAGACTTTTCCTCAACTTTCTTTACAATAGTGAAGAGAAGTAATACATGATTTTGGTTGTATGGTCCAGCTTAACCAGTGGTGGGATTATTTTGTTTTTACTACCAGTTCTGTGGGCGTGACTTGGTGGGCATGGCAGGGGAAGGTTATTGCAAAATCCCATTCCCTCCCCACCCACTAACCTGCTTTCCAGTTCTGTTCTTCTGTGCAGGGCAACCAAAGAAGACCCAGCCGATCAGCTGGGACTCAGGAGGCAGAGAATAGATGGGGGTGGGGCCAGTCAGAGGTGGTATTTGCCAGTTCTCCGAACTACTCAAAATTTCTGCTACTGGTTCTCCAGAACTGGTCAGAACCTGCTGAATACCACCTCTGTTAGGCATGTATGAATCAGCAATTCCTGCAGTGTCATCCAAGGCCCCTTTACCTCCCTTGAGCTGCCTTGCAAACAGGTGCCACAACAGAGAAGGTTCAGAGAGCAGAAATAGGTCAGCCTGCCTGAAGCACCGATTCATCCCCAGTGAAGTGGTACCTGTTTTATCTACTTGCATAGAACAAGCTTCTTAGCTGGACAAAAGCTGAGATGAGTGATAGGAGCTCATGCCGACACTCAGTACTAGGACTCAAACTTCTGGAGCAAAAATCATCTTCAACATCATTAAGCCATTTGTGATGATTTGCCATAAATGGTTCATCATTTATATTTCTAAAATTAACTATAAGAAAGAGAGACTTTAAGTCAAGGGTGTCAAACTCATGGCATCACATTGCGGTCACATGACATTTCACGATGTGTTTCTTTTTTGTTCGTGGAGCTGGGGTGGGCATGGTCTGCACTTAACACATCCAGCCCATGGGCCACCAGTTTGACACCCCTGCTTTAGATGATCCAGATAATAGATTTACAAACCAAGTCCATCTAGAATGCTTTTTGTATGTTGGAGAACACAGATCCCAACCATTGCCTGAGATTCTTTTGTTGCTAAGCTATTGGCTTCTTAGATTAATAAGAGAAAATGGTTACAAGTTTTGTGATCATTTTAACTGTTATTCCTTCATTCTGAGGATGTCTTCTACAAACAAACAACTAAAGACTGGAATCATGTAGATCCTTCTCCTTCTATACTTATATTAAATACCTTTCTCATTACAGCATAATTTCTGCCAAGAAAAAGGGGACAGGTCAAAGCATGTATCCTTACATGTATGCAGGAATTGCAAGGCAATTCTTTAAATTCAGTTGATTGAAACGTATTAAGGTACATTTTGATCAGCTATACCTTCCTTGAGATATCTTCACAACTGCTGGCTATGTGTGAGGACTTTTCCCTCCTATTTATTTCTTACCTGAGAGGCCCAATCAAGTGAACCTCCATCTACCCTTCTGCTGCTTTGAGGTGCTTTCTTTTATTAATTACAACCATTATTATGCCATTAGCTTTCAGAATGTAATTTTAATATGTAGATCAAACAAAAATAGCAACTAAACACACGTTCAAATGCCTGGCAATTGTAATTTTCTAAGAGAGGTTAGTATCAAACAGGAGGCAACAGTAAAAAAATAGAAACAAAGTTGGAAAGAAATGTTGAGGAATAAATTTTTGTATCATTATACAAAAGTTTTTGTATAGCTGTCTTTCTCATTTATTTCTTTGGCAAACACAGATATTTTCCTCTAATGGCATTCCAATGGTCATATCTTGGAGCAAGTAAAAGTGTGGATGGTATCATTCCTGTCTTTATAGAGCTACAACAATCAACACTTTCAGGTGTGCCCACAAATGCAATAGCAGATTTTCTAATTGAGATATTTCCACTACGTATATGAATAATTTATTCTTCATTGAGATTGAAGTTTTCCAACCGCCATTCAAGGCAGACCACCCATATAGCTCTATAGATTTGCATGTTCAAAGGGGGGTTTGGATTTAGCTCGCTAGGGAAGAATGCAACTCAGTCTGGATCATCCAGTGTTTCCAACCATGATTCATTGGGATTATGCTTCACATCGTTGATCCTCTTTAATTTCAAAACTGTTCTCAGGCTGAGTTCAACAGCTTTTTTGGGATAAGCCACTGGAAATGAGAGCTAAAATGATGTTCTTTCTCGTGACTTACCCCAGTGAAGCCTTAAGAGATATGAAAGAGAAGCTGAGCATCTTCTTAACTCTGTAGAGTAATGTCTCAAAGGTGCTTTTTCAAAAAGGCAACTGGACATTGTTTTCCTTGAAGATGTTTTGCTTCTCATCCAAGAATCTTCTTCAATCAGAACTGAAGCTTCTTGAATGAGAAGCAAAACATCTTCAGGAAAGAACAAAGTCTAGTTGCCTTTTGAAAAAGTAACCTTTGGGACAATCATGATCTGGATGACTGAGAATCTCCATAGACATCTGTACAGTAATCTTGCTGCAGTCACCATAACATTGGACTTTCTCAAGCCAATATGCCAATGATCAAGAATTCCCTAATGAGTTCTAGTGGACAATCACTTAAATATGAGCTAGCAGTGTGTGGCGGCAGCCAAAAAAACTAATACAATCATTGGTTGCATAAACAGAGGCATAGAATCAAAATCATATTAAGTACTAGTACCATTTTTACAAAGCCTTCGTAAGGCCACACCTAGAATACTGCATCCAGTTTTGGTCACCACATTACAAAAAAGATGCTGAGACTTTGGAAAAGATGCAAAGAAGCGCAACTAAGAGGATGAAAGGCCTGCAGACTAAAACATATGAAGAATGGTTGCAGGATTTGGGTTTCTCTAGTCTAAAGAAAAGAAGTGCTGGGAGGGACATAATAGTAGTATTTCAGTATTTGAGGGGCTGCCACAAAGAGAAAGGGGGTCAACTTATTTTCCAAAGCAGGTCAAGAAACAATGGATGGAAATTAATCAAGAAGAGAAGCAACTTGGAATTAAGGAGACACTTCCTAACAGTGAGGGCAATTAAGCAGTGGAACAGCTTGCCATAAGAAGTTGTAGGTGATTCATCACTGGAAGTTTTTAAGAAGAAATTGGACAGTCAATTGATTGAAATGGTGTAGGGTCCCCTGCTTGAGCAGGGATTGGACTAAAAGACCTCCAACCTTCCTTCCAGCTTTATTCTGATTGATTGATTGATTCCATGGTCAATAGAAGTGAATGTGGGATACATTAAAAATATTATTTTTAAAAAATGTATTTGTACCTTCAAGTCAGTGTTGACTCCTGATGGCTGTCTGCAACATCCTTACAGTTTTCTTAGCAAGGTTTCAGAAGGTTTCTATGGTTTGCCATAGAATAATTTTTTTGTCATTGTATTTTTAGAGAAAATGCTAAGCTATTGAAGGAATTTGCTAAAGCTATTGTTAAATTTGCAAAAGAGTTTATGAGAGGAGATAAAAAGAAAATGATAAGAAATCAATATGTGGGACATTATTTAAAGGGATTAAAGATCAAGGTTCTCAATATGTTGTTTTTGGTAGCTCTTAATGGAATTTTTCCTGATTCAATTTGATTGACAAGGCTTTAAAGTTCTGTTTACAGATATGAAATATGAAATATGGGAAGAAGAGTGTTTTTGTTGCATTTTTAGAGAAAATGATGTTGCTATGTACAGAAAATGGATATGAAATTGATTTTATTTGTTTAAGGTTAACATATGTATTTCTATTAACTCTTAATGGACTTTTGCTGATAAAGATAATAATGAGGCTTTATTATGTGTTAATAAATAAAAGAGATATAGGAGGAAGAGGCATTTTGATTTAAATTTTAGAAAAGGTGATCAGTTACTGAAATTATTCTTGTCTCAATGAAGGAGGAAGTCATTTCTTCATATTTATTCTTTTGCTTTTCCCCTTCTTTTTTTCCTCTGCGCGCGCACACACACACACATACACACACACATGATTTGTATTTGTTTTTGTTTTTTCTTCTGAATTTTAAAATGTAATAAACATTTTTATTGTTTTTAAAGGTAAATAGTTTGCCATTGCCTGATTCCTAGGGCTGAGAGAGAGAGTGATTGGCCTAAAGTCACCCAGTTGGCTTTGTGTTAAGGTAGGACTAGAACTTACAGTCTCCTGGTTTTAGCCTGATGCATTAACCACTACACAAAACTGGCTCCTGCATAGGTTTTAGATCTTTCTTAATGTATAGGAGAACATGCAGGGGTGGGATTCTACCAGTTCGCACCTATTCGCTAGAACCGGTTGTTAACATTCTAAGCAGTTTGGAGAACCGGTTGTTAGAAGAAATTACTGGCCTACTCCTGGAAGGAAGGCAGGAAGGAAACATTCTGGTGTTGCTTACAGAAACTGCCTCTCCGTTAACCCTTATTACATTCTAGGCAGGACTAGACTTCCTGTCTCAGGAACATCTCTGGAGTTCTTTTCCCCTCCTTTGCTGGTACTTTGCTTGTGTGGAGTAACCATTCAAAGTTACAATGGCACTGAAAATAGTGACTTATGATCATTTTTCACACTTACGACTGTTGCAGCATCCCCGCAGTCACAAGAGGCCAGGCGAGCAGATGCGTGCCTCGATGTGAGTGATATTAAGTTGGCCATGCCCAGCCAATAACATGACCACCAAGCCACGTCCACCCAGTCACATGACCACCAAGCCACTCCCACCAACTAAGCCATGCCCACAGAACCGGTTGTTGAAAATTTTGAATCCTACCCCTGAGAACATGCATACCAAAATTCACACTTTTCAGAATTCTGGACTCAAAAGGCACCAATAAACTAATCTAACTCATTTAATCATGCACATTTTATTGAAACACGTGCACATTTTTTCCATTTTACTGAGGAAAAAATTTCTTGTAAAAATACACACAGGGAAAGCAAAACAAATTGGCAAAATGAGATAGTGACCCCAAAAAGAAAGAGATCTAATTCCCCATCCTTAATCAGTTGAATCTCAAAATCATTCAGAGATCTCTAAGCACCAGTAGTGCTACCAACTTGTCCTTCAACCCATTCATTTGCCATTATGTCATCCATCAAAGTAGTCAAAATTGCTTCTATCCCAGACAGTCAATATTGTCCCAAACTACAAGGGATTGAAATATAACCAAATCCATTTCACAGAGGAAATGTAGAGGTAGAAGAAAGAAAGAATCTATTCAACATTCTCTGTATTGGTTAACATTTTATTACATCATGTATACATGTTGGGCTTTTCATAACATTTACTCTACTGCAGATTTAACTTTTATTTTCAGAATCAACATATAACTTTTTAATTTGCCTTTCTGGATCAGAATTCAAATAATAACAAACTAGTAGGTAAATCACTGAGGAATAAACTTGCATTCATTGAAATCAGAGGTATACTGTTGTCTATTGTTCTAGTTTCCATTTTTATTACGTAGGTTTTTATAAAAACTCTATTTGAATCGATTTAAACACTGTATAGAGATATATTTATTGGGCAAACTAAAAGTACATCTAGCTAATCAATCAATAATATGGTGATTCCATTCCATTTAATTAGTGAATAGTCTTTGGCAGATTCTATACAAATTTGTTTTCAGGAAGTCATTTTTAGTAATACCAAGGCAAATTATTGCTGAGTTTGCCACAAATATGATGATAGCCATCATTATAGATGGCTTTAAGAGTGAATAATACACTTTCAACTATCTGGGGCTATATATATTTACTATATAGTTTACTATACTACACATATAAGAGAGGGAGAGAGAGGGAGAGGGAGGGAGGGAGAGGGAGGGAGGGGGAGGGAGGGATGCATATTATATGAGAAACAACATGTTTCTTAACATCTGTTCCTGAGGAACAATCATAAGAGAAGTCTTCTTTTCTTATTCTTACTTGCAAGACATTCTGGTTGGCACTGGGGAAACAGAATGCTGGGTTGCAACTTTGGTTGTCCTTCTCATGCTGGGTTGCAACTTTGGTTCTCTTTCTAGAGACATAGTGGTTCAGTGGTTAGAATGCAGTATCGCTGGCCCACAGCCAGGAGTTTGGGCCTGACCAGCTCCAAGTTGATTCAGCCTTCTATGCGTCCAAAGTCAGTAAAGGTCAGTAAAATGAGGAGCCAGATTGTTGGGGGCAATATACTGATATTTGCAAACCACTCAGAGAATGCTACAAGTGCTATTGCTATTAGCTGTAACAGAAGTCTTTGTCTTGCATTAGCTTGCAATATTTCCTATCTCCATAGAGGGACCTAGCATGTTACAGTCACAAAGAGTTGGACACAACTTAGCAACTGGACGACAACAAAGATAGACCAATCCTCCATTATCTCCCCCACCCCCTCTGTCTTTACACATCTCCTCTCTTTTTTTCTTCTTACACACACACACACACACACACACACACTTCCTGTTCTATCTGCTTTTTTAATCTTTCTTTCAACTGAACTGCTTTCTCCAAAAGCTAAGATATATATCCCCAATTCCTGCTTATCCAAAGTTCACTGTCTTTCTCCCAAACAAAAAGAGACAGAGAGGGAGAAATAGATTTTGTGCAAAGCATAAAAACTGCAATGTGCATTCTATGACAACATTATCCCCCCCAGGGATTATTCAATGCTGCTTCCCTCTGGATTGCTCAAATGCTATTTCCAAAATTGCCATGGGCACCATTGTTTCTATTTCCCATTAACATGTTTTCATAAGACTCTACTTCACAGCTGAGTTGAAGTCCTTGACTGAGCAGAAAACTAAATTGATATGAAATTTGTTCCCTTCATTAGTAATGCCTGTCTTGTAGACAAGATGATAACAAATGAGTCTGCCCTTGTTTCAATTGTACAGGCTCTATTAAATACAGGGATTGGCCCTCAAGATTTATTTCTGTGTGCTCCCACCAAATGTCACCTGCTATGAGGAAAACAACAAACAATTAGTTTCCTGGACGTGAGCTGATATTGGGGCTGGAGAAGGAGGCAAATTTTGACACATGGTAGTAGTTAATCTTTCAATGCAATCATCTGTCAAAAAACTCTGATTTGGCACAGCTGTTTTGGATAAGTATCTTCAAGGAAGCCTGATCATCTATTGATATCAGAAGTTAATTGGTCTCTCTTGGACAGGTATTCCTAGAATAGCATTAACACAGGTCTAAAAGTTGTCAGCAAATCTTGGTTCCTTTTATAATACCAAACATAGCAGATGAAAGACAGCTGATTACTGGGTTTGTTTTGAAAATAAGCAAGACATGCAATAGAAGACTGCTAGAACCAAGGTCAAAAGTAGCGAAACCATCCATTTAAAAACCTAAGCAGTATCTGTTGTAATGTATTTATTTATTTGTTTGTTTGTTTAACATGTATATGATAACAAGTATAAGTATGAACATAAACAAGAACAAGGGAAATAAATACAGATAAATGGGGACGGTAAAACAGGGATGGTAGGCATGCTGGTGCGCTTATGCATGCCCCCTTTAAGGACCTCTTAGGAATGGGGTGAGGTCCACAATAGACAGTTTGAGGTTGAAGCTGTGAGGGGTTGAGGCTGTAACAACGGAGTCTGGTAGGGCGTTCCAAGTGTTGACCACTCTGTTGCTGATGTCGTATTTTCTGCAATTGAGTTTGGAGCAGTTTACCTTGGGTATGTATCAGTTGTTTGCCCGTGTATTATTGTGATTGAAGCTGAAGAAGTCATTGACAGGCAAGTTGTTATAGCAGACAGTTTTTTTATGCTTAGTTCAGACCACACGCAGTGCAGTTCCAGATTGTCCAGGCCCAGAATTTCAAGCCTGGAGGCATAGGGAATTCTATTGTGAGTAGAGGACTGGAGTACTCTTCTTGAGAAATACTTCTGAACCCGCTCAGTTGTGTTAATGCCCGATATACAGTGCAGATTCCAGGCAGATGAGCTGTATTTGAGAATTGGTCTGGCAAACATTTTGTATGCCCTAGTTAAAAATTCAATGTTGCCAGAGAAGAAGCTTCTTAAAATAAGGTTAACGATTCTTAAAGCCTTTTTGGAAATGCTGTTTCAATGAGCTCTGGGGCTTAGATCATTTGAGATAAGTACTCCCAACTAAATACAGCAATGGCTCATCAATTGTACATGGAAGTCAGTGGCCTCTCAGCAGACAGCCTTCAAAGGTAGTCACAGATACAGGGAGACTTACGTCATGAAACAGGGGTATCAAACTCAAGGCCGGAGTACTTTAATCTGGCCCATGGAATTGCCCTGGAAACAGCAAAGGACTGGCTTGTGGTGCCTCTGCCAGTGAGAACGGAGCTCGAGAGGGCTGTGTGCAGCCCGTCCCGGGCTCTATTTTTGCTGGCAGTGGGCTGCAGGAGGCCATCACAGCCAAAAACAGGGGGCCATTTTTCTGGCAGAGAGCTAGCAAAACAAACTAGAAACAAAAACAAAAGGAGAAATGTTTCCCCTTTTGCATTTGAGCATGCAAGAAGGGATAGAAAAGGAGAAAGAGAAAGAGGAAAGATAAAGAAAAGGAAAGATGGAAAGAGAGCAGGGAAGGAAAAATAAGAAAAGAGAGAAGGAAAAGGAAGGAAGGAAGGAAGGAAGGAAGGAAGGAAGGAAGGAAGGAAGGAAGGAAGGAAGGAAGGAAGGAAGGAAGGAAGGAAGGAAGGAAGGAGACTATAATGAGCGAGAGGGAGGGTCTGAGGGAATTCCTGCCTTAGCACTTGGCTACCATAGGTTCCCCTAACACGAGTGATGTTGAAAGCTGGCCAGTCCCACCCTGGCCATGCCCATTCTAACCATGCCCCTGCCCCCGAGGTCAAACACAACCCTTATGCGGCCCTTGATGACATCGAGTTTGACACCCCTGCCATGAAACAACAGGAAAGTGAAAACTGACTTTATTTAAAGTTGTGGCTGGTATAGAGGAAGGGTGCCTTCAGGTCAGTCTTGATTTCTGAAACCACCTGGATAAGTCCATGCAATTTTCTTGGCAGCATTTTCGCAAGTAATTTGTTCTTACCTTCCTTTTCCTAGAACTGATAGAGAATTCCTGTTCTCAGACATTGCCCAAGGATCAAGTATCTACACCAGCTTAAAGTTGCCAGCAGATTCTGGGCTGATTCCATCTTGAAAGGATTCACCAGACTATAACACTAAACAAATGATCAGTGAAAGTCATCACATTGCACCTACAGCAAAATTGCAGTGTTTAATTGCATGCTTGAAGGGAAAACACCACAAGGATTAGAAGAATTAAGGTTGATTTTAAGCTACCCCATATATGAGGGTGAAATGAGGGGAACCTGATAAGAACACAGCAGAAAAAAAGAGGTAGTTAGGAGCGTTCAGACAATGATTTAAGTGCAATTCGGGAAAAGTGATCATGTTCCACAACAAAATCCAATCTCTTCCCCTGAAGGTCATCACTTTTGAAGTCTATATTTGCTCTGGGTTCCATAGATTTTAAATCCCATTTAGTTCAAAGATCTCATTTGCATGCAGGGACCTATTGAGCAATCCCTTTCTAACAGGCTAGGAGAGTCCCTGGGAGTCAGACTGTCAACCCTAAAGCAGAGCTGGCTGAGGCCATCTTTGTGGCTTCAGGGTTGCCACAAGGCAGAAAAGGAGACAAGTAGGGGAGAATAGTTAGCTGTGACTTTGCTAACAAAACATTGTTAGCATTGTTAGAACCAAGGTCATTCCAACAGGTGGCCGGGAGAGGAGGAGTGAAGTAACCAAGCAACCGGCCAGCACCTCTATTGGACAATATGACTGATGACTTGGGAGAAGGGGAAAACTTTCATTTTTTTAATCAAGTGAAAACCACGGGAGCTTTCAGAGTCGGTTTTCACCAGTTGCACCAATATGATATATCCAATAAATTGTTCTTCGAGGAATCTACCTGCATTCGGAGTTTGGTGCATTACTTGGAGCCCTGACACAGGCAGTAAATACATTTAAAAAATTATTATTCTTAAGAGAAATTTCAAGCGCTTTCTGAACTGTCATAAGATCTGCTTGGTGAAGCAGAACCTTGGAGTTCTTGCGGGAGTTTTAAAAGCTCCCTCCTTTCCACAGTATAGATTATGATCTGTGTAGGGGGGGGGGGGTATTGCTTAACTTCCCACCTCCCCTTGACAAGAATGAAGTAACATTGCTTTTGGCTAAATGCATTTAACCACATTCAAACTTGTGTGTGGTCTTGTCTTGTGATTTTCATATCAGAAAGCCAATCCAAGAGATCTGGTGTGTCTGTGTGTGTGTGTGTGTGTGTGTGTGTGTGTGTGTGTGTGTGTGTGTGTGTGTGTGTGTGTGTGTATCTCCTCTCCCCAACAGGACCCACATAAATCTTACAAGTCAACAAAATGCATTATGACTGAGGGGGCTTGAGTTATCAAAAGGTGGTGAAATACACTTATCTGCAGCCTGTCAAACACTTCCTTCCGTATATCTAATTTTTCAGACACATCGGGAAAGAAGAGCGAAATGCAAAACAGGCTCTGAAATAATGGGAAGACCAGGCAGCCCTCAGCTTCTGTATCCTCCACCCTCCCCTCCACATCTCCACCATCTGTGTTAAACAGAAATCTGCAGCTGTCTTCTCTGCAGCTTTGATGACAGTTGAAAATATAAATGATTGATGTTTACCTACGCTGGGCATAGTGGAACAAATGGGAGAGAGGGCTGGAGGTGCAGAAGAACGGATGTGATTTGGCAAAATTTGCCTAATGTTTTGCCACTGATCTGGGTCATCGTAGGTAGAATACAACTAGTCCTCAAATTACAACCATTTGTTTAGGGAATCGTTCAAAGTTACAATAACACTAAAAAAAAAGTGACTAATGGTTTTCACATTTATGACCCTTGCTGCATCATATGGTCACATGAGCAAATTCAGATGCTTGACAACTGAATCATATTTATATCAGTTGAAGTGTCCTGGGGTTAGTCCTGGACCAGAGAGTGGGGAAATAAATTAAAGAGTCCTAGAAGAGATGGGTTCTCACAGAACTCCATGCCCCTCATATCTCTCTTTTGTTACTACAGGTGGTCCTCGCTTAGCAACCCTAATTGGGACCTGCAACTCTATTACTAAGTGAAGCGTCTTGTGATCATGACTTGATAGGATGCTGCATTGAAGTCCCACTGAACTCTACATGAACTCTACATGCAAGCCTGCATTCATTCTTTAGAGTGTGAAGAAGATTCCTATTGAAAAACAGGTTTTAACCTTAATACCATTCACACTCTAAAGATAACCCCAGCTATTTACTAAGTCTGCGTTACTATTACGATTAATCTTCTCATCACTCCTATCACCCATCCCCTCCCACTTGTGACTATATGACTGTAACCTTGTTGCTTGTATCCTAACAATTTTTATTGACTGTTTCCTAGTATGATTTGATTGCTTATTTGTACCCTATGACTATCATTAAGTGTTGTATCTTATGATTCTTGATGAATGTATCTTTTCTTTTTAAGTACATTGAGAGCATTTGCACCAAGACAAATTCCTTGTGTGTCTAATCACCCTTGGCCAATAAAGAATTCATCATTCATTCATTCATTCATTCATTCATTCATTCATTCATTCATTCATTCATCCATTCATCCATTCATTCATAACAGGTAGTCCCATCCATTCATTCATTCATTCAAAACAGGTAGTCCTTAACTTATGAACATTCATTTAGTGACCATTCCAAGTTACAACTGCACTGTTATGAAACATAGCTAGTCCCTTCCAACTCTGTTACCGCTATTCTGTTATTCAGTAGGTTCATGTGATCCCCTTTTACGACCTTCTAACAAGCAAAGTCAATGGGGAGTCCAGGTTCACTTAAGAGCCATGCTACCCACTTAGCAACTGCAGTGATTTACGGTACTTAACAGTGGCAAGAAAGGTTGTTAAATGAGGTGAAATTCACTTAACAATGGTCTCTTAGAAATTTTGGGCTTAATTGTGGTCGTAAGTCGAGGACTACCTGTAACCATTTCTCAGCTGTGACTCCAGCTATCATGGGAGTTGAAGTTAGACCCTCTTCTTTGTTTTTCTAGTGAAGATGGCTGCACATTCCATCTGTTAAAACAGCAAAAGTGCTTTTTCAAGAGGCAACTGGACTTTCTGGAAAGTCCAGTTGCCTCTTGAAAATGTACCTTTGGGACAACCATGACCTGGATGACTGAGAATCTCCATAGATATGTTAACAGCAACCCATTGCTGATCTGGGAGATCACTTCTGAACCTCCAGTGATGGAGTAAAAACCTTTGCTAGACCATTATTTGAATTCAGCTCTGCTGTCTGGAATCCACACTGTATATCAGACATAAACACAATTGAGCGAGTCCAGAAGTATTTTACCAGAAGAGTACTACATTCCTCTGTTAACAACAGAATACCCTACACCACCAGACTTGAGATTCCAGGCTTAGACAACCTTGAACTATGCCAGCTAAGATTGGACTTAAGCATAGTACATAAAATCATATGTTACATCTTACCAGTTAATGAATATTTCACCTTTAACCATAACAACACAAGAGCACACAACAGATGTAAAGTAAATGTAAACCACTCCAAACTCGATTGCAGGAAGTACGATTTCAGAAACAGAGTGGTCAATGCCTGGAACTCACTACCTGACTCTGTTGTCACCTGCTCAAACCCCCACTCCTTTACCCTCAAACTAACCTCTATTGACCTCACCCCATTCCTAAGAGGTCTGTAAGGGGCGTGCATAAGTGCACAATCGTGCCTACCGTCCTTGTCCTATTGTCTCCAATTATTAGTTCCTATTTCTTGTATTTAAATTTATGTTTTTTTCTTGTTTCTGTTGTATTGTAAGCTTTTGACAAATAAATAAACAAATAAACAAACAAATAAACAAACAAATAAACAAACAAACAAACAAACAAACAAATAAATAAATAAATAAATAAATAAATAAATAAATAAATAAATAAATAAATAAATAAATAAATAAATAAATAAATAAATAAAGTATTCACAGCTGCAGGAGGCAAGCTATTCCCATCATCAGAAAATTTCTCCTTACTTTTAGGTTAGATGTCTCTTCAACAAGTCCCAAAGGTGCTTTTTTTTTTTTCAAGAGGCAACTGGACTTTCTGGTTTTTCTTTGAAAATGTTTCATTTCTCATCCAAGAAGCTTTTTCAGCTCATGAGAAGTGAAATGTCTTTAAAGAAAAAAACAGAAATTCCAGTTGCTTCTTGGAAAAAAAAAACACCTTTGAGACAACCAGGACTGGATGGCTGAGAATCTCCATAGACTTTTTTTTTCAACAAGATTCCACCCATTACTTCTTGTCCTACTCTCTGGACATAGGGAAGAATGGCTGAGCATCCTAAAAACTATTGGAATCCACAGGTTGCTTTCTGGCTTGCATTTCTGCAAAGAATTTATCCATTTTCAGAAAGTCCCAGCCCAAATTTTGTGGTGCTGCTGGTGTTCCATTTCAGGACTGAACAAACCAGCCAGGTCTCTTCCTTCTGCTCACTTTTGATTTTTTCTTTTTTTTATCCTTTAAAAAAAAAACCTTATATAAATCACTCTTTGGCAAAGAAGGAGGATAGTTGACCTGGCGAAGGAGCCGAATTCTTTATTTTGATTTCCTCATTTCTCAGGGGCACCTTTGATGGAGATTTTTGCACACAAGGGGAAATGTGGGATTTAGTAAATAGAAGAAAGGTGAGAATGTAAGTGATTTTTGGCAGGGCCTCCTTTGCAAATGTTAGTTTTCTCCCTGCATGGGGTGTGCAATCCTAAGTGAATCAGACCTTTTGTATTTTATTTGGTCGCCGACTTAATACTACGCTGTACACTGTCTAAAGTCTTAAGATTAAAATGATATATATTCAGTAGAGGAACTAAAATAATCCCCACCAGCTGGAATACAGGCAAGAAAAGCTGTTCAATGAATTAGCTGTAAAATCTTCTCCTGAAAATAGAAATGTTTTGCAGAAGTGAAGACATGCTGCAGCATCGCCAAAGTAAGGGTGTAAAGCAATAGTATTCGAGGAAAACGTATTATTCTCTAGAATCTACAGTAAGTTAAACAGCTTTGGGGTTGGATGGAAGGGAAAAAGACAACTGTGAAAAAAAAAAGGAAGCCAACCATTTGTTACAATTTTGGTCGACAGCTGTTTCTGCATCCTCCACCTTTTTTTTCCAAAAGAAAAAAAAAAAAAGCTTCTTCCAAAATTGGAAAGAAGTATTCCTTTTGGAACACAGCACTTCCCAAAGTATATGAGAGTTATCCATGTGGGTGTGTGTGGGTGTGTGTGCCTGTGTGCATGGCTTAGTTGTTGTTTCTGTTTTTATTGATTCTTCTTTTTGCCAAAAGCACACAGAGTTTATTTTATATTCCCTCCCGCCCGGGATAGATTTGAAAATATAATTGAGTGGGCAGTTAAAGCCCCCCGTCCCTTACGAAAAAAAACCACAAGCACGCACACACCCAGGCACACACACACACACACACACACACACGTTTATCCTTTTCGCTGAAGTTCCCCCCACCCCAATGATAAGTTTTCCGTTTAGGACTAAACAAGCGGGAGGCAGTTCCATCAACGCTGCCTCAAACGCTCCTCTTTTGCACCTCTTTTGTAAAGCATAAATATGGATGGGGTCCAGTTTTCCCATTCTGTAGAGTTTTTGGCTGGAGGAACCCGGTATGGAAGTCATTTCCCTTGTAGGTGCAGTAGCTGCTTTTCACAGACTCAACAAAGACATGAAATATCATTAACATCTGATTCCGAAAAGCCTGACAACCACTTCTTTGTTTTAACACAGCCATCCGGGGAAAGCTGTTACACATTACTATATCGCTAGCAAAATTGTACTTGTTGGACTGCAAGAGAGGCCGTGGAAGGTTTTGCTCATTTGTGCTGGCACAGGGATCTCTGAATATGACTATTGTTTTTCCCAAGGCTTCAATCCTGCTCCACTGAAATCTTGGGAGTTTTGCTGTTGGCTTCAAGTGGAGCAGAACTGCAGGAACCCCAGGGTGGGATTTCATTTTATTTTTCAAGTTTAAGGAAAACAAACCACCCCACCACAACCACTCCACCTGAAGAATCAGCAACTTGGTCCCCTTCAGCATTATTTTCTGCGAATTCTGGAACTTGAGGTCCAACCTATCTGAAGTGGAATATGGCCAAGCAATGAGATTCTCTATCACAGCCTTTGGGTATGGACTAACTAAGAAACTTCAGATGGGCTGTGTGCCACAACCAGCTCTGTTTTCCAACAAAGAAAAATGAACAAACTTCTCCAAGAAGGTCTGCTGTAATGGCTATCACTCCTGTTTCTGAAAATTTCCTCTGTCACCTCCTCCAAATGAAAGGACCTGCTCTGTTTATCCATTTAGCTCAGGTATAGGTCATGTGACAAAGTGGTCAATAGGTGTTTGACATCTAGCTACGTCTATGATGGCTGCCATTCTGAAAAAGCGGAAGCCTTACCATGCAAGTCCTTTGAAGAAACAGCTAACATGATTGGTCCCAAAATTACTTTCTGCTTCACTGCTAGAAATATCTCAACTGGGAAAAACAATTATTGAACATTCAGTGTGTACGTTATCAGATCTGTCATGCAATCATATCCCTTTCTCTGCTCCAAACATTCTACTGCTTTTCCTTCCTTGCTTGCTTCCTTCCTTCCTCCCTCCCTCCCTCCCTCCCTTCCTTCCTTCCCTCCCTCCCTCCCTCCCTCTCACAGTCTCTCTCTCTCTCTCTCTTTAGCATTTGGGAGAAATAAAATAAAATACTGTGGATCAAGTACCCACACCAGTTTTTTTCAAGAGAAATTAGCCTGGTTCAATCTGGCACTCATGAGTGCATTTAATTTTGATTGTTGTTGATAGGTTAATATTTTTCAAATGTATAAAACGACTCAAAACTTGTGTCTTGTTTTTATTCTTCTGCTGTTTTGCATTGGCTCCAGGTGCCCTTTGGTTTTTTTACAATGTCATCCTATCCATCAACCTGCTTCCTGCAGAGCCTCATGGAAGAGGCGGGGAAAAAGGCTAACTTAAGGGTATTGTTAAATTAAGCCAAGAATTCACCTCCACCTTTTCCAAACAAGCTGATGTTTCTGCAGTCTTCAGCAGTGCTTTTCTGATAAATGGTGGAACAAAAATCAAGATAGAAGATTTGCCTGGGGCGCATATATTTCCAAAATTTGTTGGGAGGGGGAAAATGGGAAGCGTGTAAAAGACAAAATAGATAATTTTTAAAAATGTGTTCTAATTTTTAAGGCAGTCAATGCTTTTCTCTAAATGTTTCTGGAAGGAGGAGTTGAAGTAGAACTAAGCAGAAATTTCCTGTCAATGAGGAATGACCTTGGGGTGTTGCAACAGTCATTAATGTGATGATTAGTTGTAAGTCACTTTTTTCAGTGCCACTGTAATTTCAAACAGTCTCTAAATGAATAGTTGTAAGTCGAGGTCTACCTAAACCATCTATTGCTCAGGTCAGGTCTTGGAAAAACAGGTTGAAGGATCTTTAAAGATGATAAAAATTCTCTCCCTCCTTTTTTGTTCCTTCTCATTATCAGTCAGTGATTGCAGTAGACAATTGTGAGATGATGATGTTTTGTGAGCTGCCTTAGCTAGTTGACCTTGCCTGATATATTTGGAAAAGGCCAGTGATCCCCAGAAAATCAAATCCATTTCTTTCAGGCAAGAAGGTAAACACCCTTTATTTCCTTTCTCCCCAAAGGACTCTCAATATATCTGACAGAAATTTGGCATAATTGTTGCCCTTTAAGAGGTTATTATTTTTGTAAATTTCACCAGTTATATCTCAGATCAACAGTTCTGGGCACTTAAAGGAAAAAGCTGGAATGTAGCTTAAAAATGCTTGAACAAATTTAAGTGAAATTTGACAACTTATCGCCTCATAATAAGACAGCTTGCCAATAAATTACATCCAATTCCATACAAAAATAAAATATTATAGCAATTTTTTTCATGGTATGCTTTAGAGAAAATGGAATCTCCATATTCTGGGCATAGTTCCATGTTCATAGGTTGATCCAGATGAAGTATTTTTCAGATCAATCCAAAGCTGATTAATCCATTTCTAGAGCTGTGGATCCCCATATGTCCTCTATACTTCACAAGCAATGATTTTGCATTAAATGGTTTCTCCCAAGCCCTCTTGAACAATTTAATTCAATGGTATATCTAAAGATTCTTAGCTGCTTTCATGGTCAAACTTCCTTGGAAAAATAAAGAGTGCAAACCAAACCACATGCCTCTCTCCTGAGGATAAAACTACATTATATAGTGGTCACTTTTGTTTTGAAGAAAGTGCTACTGAAGAACCTCAAACCCAGAATATGCTTCACTTCTGGTTTGGCGAAAGTGAGCTTCTATCTCTCTGTGTGTACACTTACAACTCCTGCAACCAACTGTTGGGCTGCAATATTTGTGTATGGATTTTCCTGAAGATCACACAAAGAATGATGAGGCTTCCCAGTTAATTTAGTAGACCTATATTGGCATATAATTATTGTAATATTGTAACTTATTTTGTAAAAGCACAGCCTAGTTGTAAGCTTTAAATCCAAGTACTCTTAGTTAGTTCAGTGAGATTGATGTGTAGCTTCACTCCTCTAATTAATTGGTTATATAACTAAGGATCCTACAATGTTATGAACTACAGGGGTCTTATTGTCCTCTGCTACCTTTACATGCTTTTTTCATATTTGTCTATTTCTACTACATCAGGTCCTTCACAGTAGGATATTTTGCTATTTTATGATTTAACTATTAGCTGTTTTGATAAGCAAGGTGTAGGTGTGTGACAGAAAAGCCAGATATAAAATTTATGGAAACAGTTCTAAACTCTTAAGCCATTTGTTTTTTTCAGTCAAGGAGAAGAGGGGAAGTCATCTCTCACATTTCTTCACCAATAAAGCTTCCATGCACCTTTTGCAATATGGGAAAAGCAATATTCAACTCTGGAATGGATGTAAATCTTTCCCTGGTTGTGGTGTTGTTGTTGTTCAGTCACCAAGTTGTGTCTGACTCTGTGTGACACATGGATCATAGCATGCCAACCTCCCATTCTCCACTGTCTCTTGAAGTCCACTGCATCTATGACCCTATCTCAAGGGTCTTCAAACTTGGCAAATTTAAGACTTGTGGACTTCAACTCCCAGAATTCCTGAGCTAATATGACTGGAGGAGAAATTCTGGGAGTTGAAGTCTACAGTCTTAAATCTGTCAAATTTGAAGATCCCTACTCATCTAATCCTCTACCATCCCCTTCTGCTTTTGTGTTCAATCTTTCCCAGCATCAAGGTGTTTTCCAATGAGTCTTCTCTTCTCACTTGGTAGCCAAAATATTTGAGATTCAACTTCTGAATATCTCCTTCCAAAGAACAGTCAGAGTTCATTTCCTTTAATTTTGACTGATTTAGTCTCCTTGAAGTCCAAGGGTATCTCAAGAATCTTCTCCAACACCACAGTTTGAAAGCATGAACTCTTGGCATGTAGGCCTGATGAAACCCCAAGAAGACTTTGAACCTGATTCACAGACTTCTGTAGTCAATGCCCACCCAGCATGACCACTTTGCCATTCAAAGATCAGAATCTTGTCTCAGAACAATCCTGGGATTTCTGATTTTTTTCTATTCCCTTCCTTCTTCTTCAGGTTTCAGCCTTATTGAAGGCTGTAGAGTAGTAAATTGACTCTGTTTTTTTTAATGGAGTGGCAGAAGGATGACTAGTCATTTAGTTTAAGTATGTGTAGTATTTGTTTTTGGAAAACAACAACAAATATTGCATGGATTTTTAAAAATGAAATAAGCTCTCTCTCTCTCAGCCCCTCCTACCACATTGGGGAAAATAGAAGGAGGAAGGAATATTATGCATGTTCACCACCTTGAGTTACTTATAAAGTAATAAAGGTAGAACATATGCATATACACACACAGAGAGAGAGACATGATCCTTTAGCTAAAGTAAGCCTGACAGGGTTTCATATTGCTACAAGCAGGAGACAGAAGCTATATATCAGAGGAGCAGTCATAATAGCAAAGCATGTAGCTTCACTAAAATCTACATAGAAAGTTTATTTTCTCAGATTGAATATCCCCATCCCTGAGGTGAAACTGTAATGAATGACATCTCACTGACTGCAGATCTTGTTTTGCACTCCTAGATAATATACAGTAATTGGATCGCAGAAAATATAAAACTGTATTTTAAACAATGTTCATGGAGACTGTAAGAAAAGAAACCACTTTGCCCAAATTAGTTTTCAAGCTTGGAAGAAGAATGTTTTGTTTTCCACAATACATCTTGTATTCTTTTTCTCCTGTGCTCATGTTCCACCCTTTCCTGCCTTTCTTCTTTCTTTCTTTTTATATTCATAGTGTTGGAATGGGCCACGGAATGACTCAATACATATTTACCAGTTTCCCAAAGCTTTTTTTCCCTGTGTTCCATTACTTTTGAATTACTGTATGGAAATTCTAGATCCGCTTTGTGCTTAATATTAAAAAGATAGATAGCATATCCCATTGATTATCTCTGAGAAGAATGAGCAGGCATCCTCCTGCTAAATAACCATTAATTTCACCTTTCACTGAGATTTTGCTTTTCCTATATCCATGCAATTAGATTTTAGGAATAACTGGATCTTGCCTTCTTGACAACAGAGATTCTCCTATGTTTTTCAAAGCTAGAATTGATAACTGAACTGAGTCCATATTGTCAGCATGATTTATTGATCGTGTAAAGACCATTTATTTATTTATTAGATTTTTATCCCACTTTTATTACCTTATAAGTAACACAACTTCTCTCCTTTACAGTCAATTATCAACAGTAAAACAACCAGCAGTCAAGAAATGTTTTACACTAACATTTGTTAGAGTGGCAATGAATGCCAGGGAAAATATATTTAGTTGCTGAGTTGAATTATTAGAATGGTAAAGGCAGTGGTTTTCTTCTTTGCATCCTATGGAAGTGAACATTGGACATTGATAAAGCAAGACAGAAAGAGTATTGATGCTTTTGATTTTTACCATTGGAGAACATTCCAGGTACTTCCATGGCCAGCTAAAAGTACCCAAAGAGATGAGTTGTTGAATAAATCAACCAAGCATTCATACTGAAGTCACAGGTGATCAGGCTAAAATTATCCTAGACACATAATGTGAAGACTCAGCATTCTGGAAAAGATTCTAATACTGGGAAAGGTGGAAGGAGAGAGAAGTGGGCAACCAGCAATACAATGGATGGAGTCATTTACAGAAATGATGAGTCCACTGTTGGAAGACTTGAAAGAATGAGTTACGGATATATTATTGTGAAAAAAATCTGTCTATGAAGTTGCTAAGGATCAACAACTTAATGGTACATAATCAACCTGCCAGATTAATTATGTCTAAATTGATAAAAAATGGAACATTTTCTTTAAGTTGCAGCAAATATTTTAAGTCCTTTTTGATGCACAGAAAAATATTCAAGGGACCTATAATTTTCCTTGGGTTTTAGTTTTACTCATGTGGACTAGCACAGAGTAGCATAATTTCACAATAAGGTATTATAATAAGCTTGGTTTCACTCATGCTATTTCTTCTGTGAAGCAGGAAGTATGATTATGAACTATCCAAGTTAATGGTAATAGGCCCTGCCTAATGTCCATGGTCTAATCAGAATAGCAAGTTGTGTTTCAACTTGTTCCAGATGTAATTCCACACATATATATCTTCCAAAATTATAGAAATGTAGACAGCATTTAAAGTCCTGTAAGTGTTCATGAACCCCACTCCTTCATTTCTTTCCTTTACTTTTGAGTGAATTTTTTGGGGAAAGATAAAAGAAAAAAAAGGAAAATGGTGCAGGCACTATCTGTAATAGCTGCAACTTCCTAAAGAGAAAAATTATATTCCTCCTTGAAAGAGATCTCTTCACCACAGGTGAGCTCATTCAACTAATTTCACTCTTGAATTTTGGGATTACTACAACATCCATTTCTGCCATTTTTCTTAGGAAATTACAAACAAAAATAGAATTCTTTATGCCTTCAATCTACCATCACTTTCTGGCTATAATTTAAAAAAAAATTATTTAGGAAAACAGTCATAATGGAAGAATCTCCTGTCAGACTGGGGGTTTACCGTAAATCATGAATCCCCCCTCTTACACACTGTAATATCTGACACCTGGTATTTTAAATTGGCCATGAAATATCTTTTTTCTCTCCTTAGTTTATAAGGTCCCAAGAGAAAGAGACAATTAAGATTAGCATGGGCCAAAGATAATTGTGGAGTGATGCTTTATTACCAGAGTAACAAGAAATTGAAGGAGCAGATTATAATAATTATAATTACCTTTGATACTTGGATTGGGAAGATATGGCTAGCATGAAGAACCATTAATAGCTATTTTCTTATTAAGGTGTCTGACTTGTTACAGCTGCTCCATTTTGAGGTCTTCACTACATATATTAATAATTAGTAACTACATCTTGCATAAATTTGTTCTTTTTTAAAAATCTGACCTGAATCTTCCACGACTAGCTTCCCTTGATAATTCCGGTTTCAAGAAAGAAAGAACATGTTTTCCTATTTTTTGTGCATCGTCCCTACATTGAAATAAGGATAAAATGTTTATAAAGAAAAAGAGAGCTGCAAAAAATATAATCAAAGGCAGAAAGAAAAATGTAATTTTTTTAAAAAAAAAAAAGTCAGATAAAATATATATTTTGATGGGGAGGAAATGGAAATAGCAAAGAAAGCTAAACAAGAAGTCCCCAGGAGAGCAAATGGAATTAAAACTAAAAGGAATAACATGATTTGGAATAAAAGTGAAGTGAGGAAATAGTGGAAAGAATATTTTTGGAAGGGAATGTTAGAGATATATCAAACTGTGGAATTGAAATTAATAGTTTAACTTGTAGTATACAAGAAAAAATGGTGCAAAGGAAGTCATAAATGCTATGAGAAGATTGAAAAACAATAAGACTGCAAGTTTTGATTAAGAAGCTGAAGAAATGTTAAAACATGCATGAAATTTACTTAGGGATGTGATTCAACTGGTGTAAAACCAGTTCAGTGAGCGCACACTTTGTGCGCACACAGAGAGTTTGCTACTGACCTTTTCCTGCAATCCTGCAATCTTCCTGTGTGTTAAACAGCTGATGCGTGAAGCAGCTGAGCTTGAAAACCAGGAAATAAAGTTGAGAATAGAGCCGAGGTGGGCAGGTGGACCCAACAACCAGTGGGAATGAACTCAGCTCACAGATGATCCTCGGAGCTACCGGTTCACCCGAACTGGGCCGAATTGGTAGAATCCCACCACTGGTCATGTGGTTAACATCTGTTTGAAGACTACATATATGATTGGAAGAATACTGGTGCATCAGAGGTGGGGAATAATGGCTCCTTTATTACTTATGGCATTCTGGGAGTTGAAGTCCACAAGACAGTTAATAACAAGAAATGCCAGAACTTCAGAATGGTTCATCTTTAAGTGTATCGAGAAAAGTGTCAGAATTTTGACAAAAGAAAATGAATTTGATGGAGAAAATGTATTGTTTGTTGATTTACAAAAATCATATGGATAGTTTTGAATGATGAAAAGTTCTTCATGAATGTAGAGCTGAAGGTTGGTTGATGAATATGACATGAATTATACATGGTGGAAGTAAAGCATGTATGAGCAGGGAGTAAGGTAAGGCTATATGATGCCCTCTTTGTTGTTTAATACATTTATGAATAAATGTATAAGAAATGTTTTGATGGTGTTAGAGATGTGTTCATTGGAGACTGAATTTGCATATGTTTTATTTGCTAATGAAGTCAGGTTATTGGCTGAGAATCCAAATATTTACAGCAAAGGTTAGAAAGACTGAAGGAAAGAGGAGTATGGATCTGAAAATTAATGTGTCAAAGACAAAGGTTTGACAAGAGAATACATTGAACAATTGCACAGAATAATAGAGTTGGAAGGGACTTTGAAGGTCTTCTAGTCCAACCCCCTGCTCAAGCAGGAGACCTTATACCATTTCTTAAAAGCCCCCAGTGATGGAGCACCCACAATTTCCAAGGCAAGCCATTCCAGTGACTAATTGTTCTCACTGTTGGAAAATTTCTCCTTAGTTCCAAATTGGATCTCTCCTTGATTAGTTTCCATTCATTGTTTCTTGTCTGGTGTGGAAAATAGGTTGACCCCCTCTTCTTTGTGGCAGCTCCTTAAATATTGGAACACTGCTATCATATCATTCCTAGTCTTTCTTTTCTCTAGACTACCCATGCCTGATTCCTGAAACCATACATATTCAACTTAGGAACTGGATGAATTTGTACATCTAAGTAGAATGTTTACTAAAGATAGGGAAATGATGGAGAAATTTCAAAATGTGCAAATGTTTGGAAGAAAAACATTAGATAATACAGAGCATGTTAGGATGAATGAGTGTTTGTCAAAAGAACTGAAAATGATGGTGTATAAAAGAATGCTTCTGGCCAGTTCCTTACACAAGAAAGTTGTATGTCACAAGGAACAAAAAAAGTAAGTTGAATGCAATGAGCAAAGGCTACATGAAGAGTTTTAGGAATGAACAGTCACAAGAATGGCTAAGAACGGATGGTCAAGAATGGATGGATGCTGAATGGATATTAGATTGTGTTCAAAAGTAAAGAAGCAAAGAATTAAGGTTGCTTGGTGATAGAAAAAGAATAAATGAAAAGTCAATTGCAAAACAAATATATCTAGATTTAGTTACATTTCTTTTTACTTTCTCTTTTTTCATGCACTTCATTTCTTTGTTTACTTTTTATTATTCTTTTTTTTCCCAACAAATGTTATTAGTTTTACGAAAACAATACACAAACAATCAAGGCATAATAACATAAAAAATCCTTTCTAAGAAAACCAATAGAACGTACAAAATAGTTCCAAATTGTAGTATAGATATTTACGTTATCTATTCAACTTCATATCTTATCCCAACTTCTCCTTTTCATTCTATTATCCAAATTATATTTCTTGCTAATTAAAGTTTTATTGCCTTTCATAAACAATACACAAACATACAAAACATAAAACATCTTTTCTGAAGGCTGTTTGATCCCAGGCTAAAAACTCTTCGCACAGACACAAGTTCAAAAATCATATTCACTTTATATATCATTCCATATCTTATTACCATTTTCAATTTTCTATATAGCTTCTTCCCTCTTTTATCTTTCTTAATTTTGTTTTATTTATCTTATCTCAATTCAGTTCATAATACTTATCATTCTTTGTCTGTTCTGTTTCCATCTATCCATTCATCTTTTCTCTTTTAATATACTTCTCCTGTACACTGATTGGAGTGACGCCTTTGACTCATTCCCCTAGCTTAAAATTACTTAATATAACACTTAATGTATATTGGGATTCTGTTTAGTACATTCTAAAGTTACACAATAAATTTTATGAAAAGGGTAAAAACATAACAATAACTAAATAAAATAATATATAACCACTATCCATATCATTAAAAAGCTAATCATATATATTGATACTCATTTATATCTTAAGCATTTTACTCTAAATACACATATAAAAACACAATCTTATGTACCTTCCAGAATCCCTTTTTTCAATTAGATTTACCCATTGTCTCTAAATAAGCTTTGTTTCTTTAAATCTTGCTTCCCACCAGTAAGGCTTCTCATCCCCTCCTTTCTCTCTTGCTTATTCTTCTCCTTGCCCTTTTTACCCCTTTGTCTCTCCTCCTCCCTTTCCTTACTCCCTTTCTGTTGTTTTCTAACCTTGTATCCACCTTTCATCTCATTTTTCTCTTTTTTGGTTGTTTTTTCAAACCTTAAAATCCCCTTTTTCTTTTCCTCTTTCTCCTCCTCCCCAAAAAGAACCCATTGTTCATCAAAGATGGCTTCTTCTTCTTCTTTGTCCCAATCGTCCTGCTGCGTAGTCAACTTTTCATAAGTGCATACCGCCATTTCTAGAAATTGAAATAGAGTGCCCAAAGTATCTTTTCCATCTTGTTTTTCTTTTTTATATTTTTTATATTCAATTTTTAGTTCATCCACAAGCGATGCCATCGTGAAGAGAAAAACTTTTTCCAAAACAGCCACCCAAGTATTTTTAATCAAAAATAATTGCAAAAAATTCCAAAGTTACCAAAGTTCTTTCTTCTATTTCTCTTTCTGGGGTTACTGTTTAATCAAAGAGATCCAATTACAATACATCTTTCTTACTTTTTATTATTCTATTGCTACTTTGGCATAATACTGCTTTCCTCAAAAGAGAATAGTGGAAGGAATACACATGTAACTATACAGGTATGTAAAACATGTTATGATTGTGTTAATGTACAGTTAAATTACTGCAACAGATTGTAATTTTGCATATCTAAAGGTATCTTTCTAAGTGTTTAGCTGTTTAGCTACCTACTTGTTAATTAAATATATTTTTATTTTCCCTTGAAATAGCGAGAAGTTACATGCAACATTAATAGTAATAATAATAATTCATATACATCCAATTATACATAAGGACAGTATTTTAAGCAACAATATATGTGGATTATGCATATTTTCCTCAGAGCTACAAATACAATCCAATTTTACTGTGATGTAGCAATTCTAATGCTGAAGAAGTAGGTCACTTCTTAAGTGAATTCAGCTTGTCTTTTCCAAAAATGGTATCTAATTTGCACAATTATGTTTAAAAATATCCCTTATAATATGTATATATTTTGCTTCTTTCTAGTTCAGCGTATGTTTTTTCCACAGTAATCACTATTACTCATCTTTTCATACTGTGTGATACAAGAATAAAGCTCTTTTATATACAGCTTAAAACCACACTTGCAAAAAAAAAAAAAAAAAAACTTGGTATGTGTCTGGCTGAAAGCTATGATCTTATGGCCTCTGTAATCTTTTGTACAGTAGAATAATAAATTATTTTTATTTTGCAACACAGAAGGAAAATGGATTATAAATGTGTGGCTTTATTTCAATTTCTAACAATTTTTCAGCAGATAACCATTTTTCCCCAAAAAAAGGGTTATAACACTATTGCAATTATAGTAACCCTTACTCCATTAATCTATCACAATTTTGCTCTACCCCTCATATCAAAAAAATAAAATAGCCAAATCAGGAACCAAAAGTCACACTTAAAATAGAAGAAACCCCATCACAATTTTTTTTCATTTATGTAATTATTTTAGTGTTTATTCATCAAACGAAAATTATGAATTCAAATAAACAGGAGAAAGAAAAAAGAAATTAAATGTGAGAGGAAGGATAGGCATGTTAATGCCCTTACACAACACACACACACCCCACCTTAGGGATCTCTTATATATGGGGAGAGGTCTACGGAAGTTAAGCTAGAATTAAAATTGTGTAGCTAAAGGCTGAGATAACTGAATCAGGTAAAATATTCCAGACTTGAACAACTAGACTCCAGAAGTTGTGAAATGTTCCAACTCTGGAACTTTTCAAGAGATTAGGCAATCATTTGTCTGAACTGGTGTAGGGTTTCCTGCCTGGGCTGGATTAGAAGATCTTCCAACTCTGACATTCTATTCTAAACTCCCTTACAAAAAAAAAAATTTTTTTTTTTTACAATTGAGTTTAGAACTGTTCACATAAAGTTTAAAGTTGCTGTCCGTACACATTTAGTATGATTAAAGCTAAAAATGTCATTTACAGGTAAAACATTTCTATAATCAATTTTCTATGCAATAGCTAAGTCTGACCACAAGCATTGCAGTTCTAAGCTATCCAAACCAAGAATTTCAAGCCCAGTAGCATATGATATTCTATTATGGATAGAGTGCAAGACTACTTCTGAACTCGCTCGATTGTATGGAGGTCCGATATGTGGTAAGGATTCCACACAGTTGAACAGTATTCAATAGTCACTTTTTTCAGTGCCATTGTAACTTCAAATAGTCACTAAATGAACTGTTGTAAGTTGAAGATTACTTATACTCAAGGGTGGGCATCAAAAATTTTAACAAAAGGTTCTCTGCCCGGTTCCTGGGTGGGCGTGGTCATGGTGGGTGGGGCCTAGTCGGCCTCTTGCACCATGGTGGGGAGGCGTTTTTGTCCTACCTGGGCTCTCTGGAAGCTGGAAACAGGCCCATTTCTAGCCTTCCTAATCTTCTTGGAGGCCCGTTTACCCTCCCAAGCTTCCACGTGTACCCTGCACTTACCTGCATCCAAAATGTGTCATGTGGCGACTCCTGGCATGGGAAGGGCGAGTGGGCAGGGCCAGCCAGGCATGGGATTTGGGGATTCTGTGAACTGCACAGAATCTTAGCTAGGGGCTCTCCGGAACCCCTATGAACCCCCAGCAGCCCACCCCTGCCTGTACTCTTTACTAAGGTAGTACTGATGATGTTACCTAGTTTGGATAATGAAATGCGTGCAAGAAAACAACTAAGCCCAGAGAAAACCAAAGACTCCCCCATCTCCTCCATGTGCCCAATCCTCAATCTGTTCACAAACCTCTCACACCTCTTCCTTTCTTGTCTGAATTTCTTATGCAAGATCTTTCCTTATAAAATGGCTCTCTGAACAAAAGAACACCATTTGCCGCTATGCTGTTTGCACGTCCTGAATTTTGGCACCAGGAGAAGATGGAATATTGGATATCATTTTTGTCCAGTCTGAGATGAGAGTTCACTACAGACTTGGCCTCCAACTGCTTGTCTTGGCAAAGTACTTGGTTGAGTGTTAAAATCATTATGGGATTGCCTAAACCTAAACAAACACCCACCTTTTCCATTTATTGCCAGGATGAAATGACTTGTTTAGTGTAGTATCTTGAGTTGTCAAGTTCTTCGGTTATGGAGACTACAGTTTTCTGCCTCCTGGCAAGATGTGTACTGCAATTACAAAAAGAACCCTATTTGTGGCATATTGTATCATTAAGTCTTTCTGCATTGTTTAAGGGATTCTTTATTCATTGTTCATAACTGTTGTTTGTATTCATGTAGTCTTATGTGAAGATAAAAGAAAAATCTATCCTGTCTTCAAACATAATTTCTTTAGGGAGAGTATCCTTAGATGTGACTCTTGAGCAAACAGACAGTGGACATGCAGGTAGCCCTTGACGTACGACCACAATTGAGCTCAAATGTTTTTGTTGCT
The DNA here is from genome assembly GCF_049901735.1 of Notechis scutatus. Lineage (NCBI taxonomy): Eukaryota > Metazoa > Chordata > Lepidosauria > Squamata > Elapidae > Notechis > Notechis scutatus. Next base: position 192,293,815 of record NC_142011.1, read on the forward strand.
AAGTGAGACAGTTATTAAGTGATGTTTGCCCCATTTTGCAACCTTTCTTGCCACAATGGTTAAGTGAATCATTGCAGTTGTTAAATTAGTCCCATGGTTGTTAAGTGAATCTGGCTTCCACATTGACTTTGCTTGTCAGAAGGTTGCAAAAGGTGATACACTGCAACCGTCATTAAATATGAACCAGTTGCCAAGCCTCCAAATTTTGATCAGGTGACCCTGAGGATTCGTGTGAAAAAAACAGTCACTTTTTTCAGTGCTACTGTAACTTTGAGTGGTCACTAAATGAATGGTTGTAAGTCAAGGACTCCCTGTATAGTAGAGTTTCCTTATCAAAATTATAGTATATAGATAGACTGTGGTGGCTCAGTGGCAAAGAGGGGCCACATTACTAGTTGTCCAGGGTTGCATATGGTGGGATTCAACCGGTGTTACAACCGGTTAGATGAGAGTGTGTTTTGCATGCTTGTGTGGAGCATTTGCGAAAAATCATCAGCTGTGCTGCCCGGACAGCTGACAAACACTGTGCATGGGTGCGCAGCATTTGAAAATCCTCTTCTTTCCTGCATTTTCAACCTTAGCTGTGCCATGAAAAGCCGTTGAGGTTGAAAAAGCAGGAAATAAAGAACAGCCAAGAGCCCAGACAGGCGGATGGGCCAAACAGATGACCAGAAGGTCATTGAAGCGAACCAGTTCAGTGTCAGCTGTTCTACAGAGCTACCGGTTCTATAGAACTGGGCCAAACCGGTAGCATCACACCCCTGCCCATGCACCAAGGGTTGGGCCTGTCTGACCTAGAATAAATATTCTCCATTTCATAAACATCATGCCAGATAGACTTTTAACAATGAATTTTAACAATGTATAATATGGGTTGACATTTTTCTCCAAAACATCTCCCACTTTGTAATTATTTATTTTTACTCAACAGGAAACACACCAAGTCGAACATACAGGACAAATACTAAAATGATTAACATATGCTGATTTAGGATCCATACTGCAGATATTAAATCATAACCTTTAACATCTGAAACAGATAACAGTAAGGTATTCCAAAATAGCCTGATAGGAAGTCCATTTTTAATTCTTGGGAAATTGAATCTTTCAAAAAAAAAAAAAGTTGATAAAAAAAATCTGCTTCAATTCTCATACAGAAGAAAAATGGTTTTGCATTAATTTTTTTCTTAAACAAATTGGAATCTGGATTTGAAAGGAACATCACTACTCAGTAAACTAATCATTAGTTAATTCTTCATAATTAAAAGGGATATACAAATAACAAAGTAAAAGAGTGACCTGGATAATTTATTTATTTTGGATTTACAGTGAGATATGTTAGTTTTGAAGGTACTTTTGGAAAGAACTAAATCAAAATGAAAATAAATTAAGTTCTGATATATAATTTGAAGAGATTAAAGATCAAGACTGTTAAAATCAAAGAGATGGAATATAGTTGGTTTATTTGATCGAAGTTAACATGATAATGGAAGCATCATCACAATGCAAGCTTTGCCTCTTGTGCACATGCCTGCAACATTCATGCGCGCACAAAAGGGTCCATCTGCTATCTTGCTCATTTTGATGTTCCTTGTTTGTCCCTAACTGTTATCCATCAGATGTATTGGAAATGCAACCCTTACAAAAAAAAAGTTCATTGTGTTGGAAATTCTAGGTACTGCAATACAAATCGATGCAGAGAGATCCAAATTAGCAAATGTTGCTAGACAGTGGTGGGATTCAAAAAAAATTCCTACTGGCTCTCTGGGCGTGGCTTGGTGGGCATGGCAGAGGAAGGATAGTGCAAAATCCCATTCCCTCCCCACCCCACTAACCTGCTTTCCAGCTCTGTTCTCCTGTGCAGGGCAACCAAAGTGGAGCCAGCCAAACAGCTGGGACTCGGGAGGCAGAGAATAAATTGGAGCAGGGCCAGTCGAAGGTGATATTTGCCGGTTCTCCGAACTACTCAAAATTTCCACTACTGGTTCTCCAGAACTGGTCAGAACCTGCTGAATACCACCTCTGCTGCTAGATCCAGAATGTGTCTATGGTCTGGAAACAGGTGCTTTGTTTGTCAAAGAAAGAGGTTTGACTTGATTAAAATGTGTTTTCTTTGGTATATGAAAAAAAAATCCTCTAGACATCATTTTGTATGGAACATGCTTTTTTTATGGAACTGGCAGCCAAGAACACCCAAGCAGTCCTCAGCAAATAGTGATTTCTAATTTTGTTGTTAACCTTCAGGGAGCTTATTTGATATAAATGCTCCACCCTGTCGTACATCTAACTTTCTATGCATTTCTAAACAAAACATGATTATTTAGCCCGAAAGGAACTGATAAAAATGCTTTAGAAGGATTGTGTACCAAGTTTGAGAAGGATTTACTATATCAGTAGGGATCTGAATGCATTTCAGCAGCTGCAATTAATCAGATGGCAATGATCTGAGGTACTTCAGCAGAATAAATCCAATTTGTGTCCCATCAGAGAGAAGAAATGTCTCCTTTTTATGTCCTGTGAATTAAAGGGCCAATAATAAAACTTCCAGTTTAAACATCTCTAACTACCTTTAGAATACGGTAATCTAATACGTGGCCATTATTCAAATTTCAGACCTCTTACTCTGCGTTGACAACAACAGTTGTGACTCAACAAGCAAAATAATATGTTGATTCTGAACACCTGCTGATAACAATCTTCCAGTATTTGAGAGGCTATCACAAAGAAGAGGGGCGCCAGTCTATTCTGCTGAAGCACCTGAAGAAAAAGACAAGAAGTAACTTATCAAGGAGAAATCCAAACTAGAACTAAAGAGAAATTTCCCGACAATGAGAACAATTAATCACTTGCCTCCAGAAGCTCTGAATGATCCAACACTGGAGGTTTTTAAGAAGAGATTGGATAAACATTTGTCTGAAATGGGGTGGGATTTCCTGTTTGAACAGAGGTTGGACTAAGAGAGCTCCAAGGTCCCTTCCAACTCTGTTATTCTGTATTCTACATTCTTCTCAAAGTAGAAATAGCATGGGGAGAAGGGGTTTTCATACAACAGGAAAACAGCTTATTTATAATTGTGGTTGAACACAATTCTAAAGCTATCCATCTGATCATTTATGCTTACACCATAGTGAGGCATTTGTTATGCAAATAATGATTCTGCTCAGTGCAGTTGTTTTTTCATCACAAACTAAAAACAAGGCTTCTTACCTGTAAGTTTCAAATTACTATTCAAGGCACTCCTAACATAAAAATTAAGCCTTTGGGTAAAACATGAGCCAATTTTTCTTGCTTGCCCATTTTCCATCCCACATTTTTTAAAGTGCGCGTCTATATTCATTCGCACACAATAGTTGATATGGGGATGTTCTGAGTGGATTTCAACCATTGTATTTTTTCTTATGTCAGTCTTGCTCCATGCTTTGATAGCATCTTAAAATGGTTGCAAGCATTGTTGTAAGCATTTGTGGTCTGTTTATCCAAATCTAATTCTTTTTAACGCTCTGCCATTTGACAAAGGACAGCTTACATCAATTACTCTCAGATGCATGTGATAATCAAAGGAAAGCTTTGATCAATACAGTCTTATAGTCTGCTAAGTTTATTAGCCTTCAAAGAGGCAAAAATATTCTTGCCATGTTCAAATAAGATGTGAAGTCAAGAATTAGCAGGTTGTCTGAATTGTTGACGTTTGACATTGGGTAGAATCTTCTAATGCTTCATCTTGTATCTTGTATTTTGGAGAGTCCCTTTCACCAAGGGATGTATGTATTCTTCTACATTTATACACACTTCATACATATATTCCAAAACTTTGGGACTTTGAACCAAAATTGTCATTGAAAGATAGCAGGAATTGCCACAAGGGAGGAATTAGCAATAAGAAACACATGAAAAAGATGAGCAATTTTTGCAGAAATAGAAAGTGGACTGCCTTGTAACTCTGGAGTGGAGAAATGGAGGCAGTCCTTGACTTACAACAGTTCATTTAGTGACTGTTCAAAGTTACAATGGCACTGAAAAATGTGATTTACGGCTGTTTTTCATAGTTTTTGCAGCATACCCATAATTGGGTGATCAAAATTCAGATGCTTGGCAACTGGTTCATATTTATGAACTTTGCTGTGTCCCAAGATCATGTGATCACTTTTTGCGACCTCCTGACAAGCAGAGTCAATGGGGAAGCTGGATTCACTTAATAATCAGGTTAGTAACCAATCAACTGCAGTGGTTCGCTTAACAACTGCGGCAAGAAAAGCTGTAAAATCGGGCAAAACTCACTTAACAACAGAAATGTTGGGCTCAATTGTGGTCATAAGTTGAGGACTACCTGTATTGTCATCTATCAATCTCCTATTTACCTTCAAAGTGACCTCAGCACACATGTTTCTGCTCCAGTCCAGAAGTACATCTTTCTCTGCTAAATTGCCTCCCAAGATTCTGTATGTTTGTGCTAGAATGCTTGAATAGATTTTAGAGTAATGTCGGCAATTCACTCTGCAGGGGAATGACCACCTCCTTCAGCTGAGCCAATGAGCCTTACCATGCAACATAAAAGCTCCTAGATTTTCCCGCACAGAAGAGCTGAAAGAGCACATGATTTTAACTCACCATAGTGAAGGTTCCTGGTTTGAAACCCATCAGAAATGTTTATTTAAGTTTTGAATTCCCCCCACCCCCATACCTAATTTTTCCCTTCTGTTTTTTTTCAATACATAAATCTAGAAGTCCACCATTTTACTATTTTACCAATCACCTGACATACAAAAAGGTTTCACACAGAGAGAGAAAGAGAACTTTTGCCAACAGAGCAAAATTGGGACAGAGGTGTAGAAATCTCATGAATGCCTTCTGTGAGGTCGCTGCACTTTCCAAGCCTAAAAACACATGAAAATGTTGGTTGCTGGCAAAGTTCTACTTTCTCTTGCAGCCAAACCAGAAGTGGACATGGAAGCATGGAATCCTATAGCTATTCTGGAAAGAGTCTGCTTTACAGCAGGTCAACTGAAGCTCTGCAGAACTCCCTCAGCGTTTTTCCCCATGCAAATCAGGAAGTCCACATAGAGAAGGGATGGCACAGGTTTTTATAATTGCTTTGATTCCTTTTAATCCAGGTTCAGCCTCCCTCAGCAGCAGATGGTGGTGATGGAAATGCCAAGGTGAGGACATGTGTTTGGGAGTTGGTAAGAAACCATCTAAGAGTGAAGTAAGGAGGTTGAGTGGCTGAGTTTTAAGATCCACAACTATGGGTTGTCCTTAATTTCATATATGGTTTTTGCCTTATCCAGTTTCAAGCAACTCATTTTCTACATATATCTCCATGCAACTTGTCTGTCCCAAAGGGGGAAGAGCTTGATGCATAATAAAAATAGTTTTGTTTCTCTGAATAAAGCAAGAGAATCCTGCAGAGCCCAGTGTGCTTAAAGAACTAAAAATTACAATCAAAGGAAAACACTTAAATTTGACTTAGTAATACAGAATGAAGCCAACTATTTTAACACTGGACATATTGAAGGATATTATTGAACAATGGATTCAGAAACTCATTTTAAGTGTGTCTGTCTCTAAACATAGATTGTGTTTATCTTAATCTGATAATATTGAGATGGATCTGAAAGTAGATTTTAAAATGTCAGATTACAAGGAATGTAGGATATGGATAGGAAAAAAGATGCTATACCAGACATCCAAGTTACCCATCCAAGATTACCCAAGTTACCCAGGAGCTTGCTATTCCTGAGACCATCAACTGTGAACTGTCCTGAAATATCAAATTTTGGTTCTTACTATGTTACAGAGCCCCTGATTATGACATCGAACATGCAAACAAGCTAAATACACGACTAACATGGGCAGCATCCTGTCCACATGCTTTTATCTTTCTTGGTGAATTCAATCTACCTCATATTAACTGGACCCTTAACAAATATACAACTGAACCCACACATGCAACCTTCTACAATGCAGTAACAAATATGGAACTAGAACAACTAGTAACCAACAACACTAGACTTAACAACTGCCTCGATCTCATCTTCTGCAATAGTTTGAATTCAATTTACGGAATACACACCAAAGAACCCTTTTCCAACAGTAACCACAACATGATTGACTTTTGTCTCAACATACGTCCACACAAAAATCATCACAACAACGGAATCCCCAATTATAACTTCAAAAAAGGCAACTATGATCTTATAAACAACGATCTCTCATCCCTTGATTGGCAATTTCTATTCACTGGATGCAATACTGTAGAAGACCATTACAACATATTTTTACTTGAAGTCAAAAGAGTCGTCAAACTATATGTACCAATAACAACTCCCAAAACCAGAAAAAACAAATTACCCATAACCATAAGGAAGCTTCAATCCAAAAAGAAATCACTTTGGCGGAAAAACAAATCTGGTCACGTTGCCAACTTCAAAAGCCGATACAAAAATTTATGCCACCGGATAAAGACTGAATGCACCAATTATCACATTAAACAAGAAGAAAACCTTCTACGCACCAATTCCACCCACACTTTTTACAATTTTGTAAACAACAAACTAAAAGACTCAAGGTCCATCCCACCCAAAGGATCTAATGGTAAAGACTGCAACGACAAAACTATTAAAGCCAACCTCTTTAACACATTCTTTGGCTCAGTATTTGTAAACAGCAATGGATCATGCCCAGTATTTCCTAGCTGAACCACAGACAACTACAATACATATCGATTTTACAGAAGACAATGTTGAAAAAGCACTACGCAATCTAAAACCATCTCTATCTATTGGACCGGACGGAATATGTGCCTACTTCTTTAAAAAGCTATTTTTAAATAGCCGAACCTCTAAGCATAATTTTTGAAAAATCATTCAGGACCAGCTCCTTGCCAAAACTATGGTCACAAGCCACGGTTATCCCCATCTTCAAAAAGGGAGACCCCAGCCTAGTTGAAAATTACAGACCAATCTCCTTATGCTGCGTCACCTGTCAAGTCATGGAATCAATTATAAACCAATCCATCATCCTCCACTTAGAAACAAACAATCTACTCTCTAATAAACAATTTGGTTTCAGGAAAAAAAACTATCATGAAATCTGCAACTCTTACACTGCAAAAACATATGGACTACACAACTCGATTAGGGCAAAGCAATAGACACAATCTACATAGACTTCTGTAAAGCCTTTGATTCAGTGGTACACGACAAACTACTCCTAAAACTAAAATCTTATGGTATCTCTGGATACCTGCATAACTGGATAGAAGCATATCTGTCAAACCGACAACAAATGGTCGAAATTGGGAGCGTCCTATCAAATTAGTACCTGTCAACAGTGGTGTCCCCCAAGGCAGTGCTCTAGGACCAACTCTTTTCATACTCTACATAAATGACCTCTGTGATCATATAAAGAGCAACTGCGTTCTCTTCGCTGATAATGTAGAGCTATTCAACACCACAGACAATACTGCTACCCTTCAAAAAGACTTTGACTATGTATCAGAATGGTCAAACAAATGGCAACTCAACAAATAAATGCTCTGTCCTACATATTGGCAAAAAAAGTCAGAAAATAAAATACAGGCTGAATAGTCAAGACCTTGATGATGATCCAAATTCTGTCAAGGATCTTGGAGTACTCATCTCAAATGACCTAAGTGCTAGAGCCCACTGTAACTCCATAGCCAAAAAGGCATTAAGAGTTGTTAACCTAGTCTTACGTACCTTTTTCTCTGGTAATATTACACTAATAACTAGAGCATACAAAACATAGACCAATACTTGAATATAGCTCATCAGTCTAGAACCCGCATTACGTATCTGTTATTAACACAGTTGAGAAAGTCCAGAAATATTTCACAAGAAGAGTTCTCCACTCCTCTACTCGTTGCAGAATACCTTAGGCCACCAGACTTTAAATTCTAGACCTAGAAAACCTAGAACTATGCTGCCTTCGGTCCGATCTAAGTATAGTATATAAAATCATACATTGCAATGTCCTACCTGTCAATGAATATTTCAGCTTCAACCATAACAAAACAAGAGCAAACAATATATACAAACTCAAGGTTAATCGCACCAAATTTTCAGGAAATACAACTTCAGCAACAGAGTGGTCAATGTCTGGAATACTCTACCTGACTCTGTAGTTTCTTCCCCAAACGACAAAAACTTTAACCTTAGACTATCTACTATTGACCTCACCCCTTTCCTAAGAGGTCTGTAGGGGGCATGCATAAGCGCAACAACGTGCCTACCATCCCTGTCCTATTGTTTCTTTTTTATTTTTTTTCTTATATGTATCCATGTATTCATAACTATGTTTTTACTTATACCTATTATCTTGTAAGCAATTGACAAAATAAATAAATAAATAAGCAAACAAACAAACAAACAAACATACAAAGGGAATTGACTGATATCTTAATAATTAAAAGGGTTATATAAATAGAAACCAAGGAAGTGACCTAGATAATTTTCCTAATTTGGATTTATGAAAGAAGTGTTGAATTTTGGAAGAATTTTATAAGAAGGGAAAGGGGAAAAATGAAATCAAGTTCTAGGATATTATTTGAAGAGACTAAAGAGATTGAGATTGTTCTAAGTAAAAGGAAGGAATATAAAGTTGATTTGATCAAGGTTAAAATAGATTTGTTGTTATCTCTGGTAACCCTTTTGCTAACTTCAGAACTGAAATGACAAAGCTTTTAGGATTTGTTTATAAATAAGAGATTGGATATGGGGAGAAGAAATCATTTGTTTTATTTTAAGGAAGATGAAAAAAATACTAAAATTGTTTATATTTGTGATAAAATCATTTATATATTTTTACCGTATTCTTATTTCTTATTTTTATCCTTTTATGTTTTTATCTTTCTATTTGTACAGGTATACCCTGACTTACAAGCATTAACTCAGCAAGTGTTCTAATTTATGGTAGTGCTGGATGAATAACCTTAATTATAATATTGAACAGAAGCCATTTCTGTGATTCTGTAATCACATGATCAAAATGTACCCTTATAACTGCAGGGGCCCTTTAACCATCTCCACCTGCCCATATCTATGCTCTTTTGGCCTACTGCTGCCCTACGCTTCACTGCCCCAGGTGGTCTCCACCTTCTTAGAATATAGAATGTGAGCACAGAACACAGAATGTAGGGTACAGATTACAGAGTATCAGGTTGAAAAGGGCTTTGGAGGTCTTCTAGTCCAATCCCATGCACAAGCAGGAAAACCTATACAATTCCATTCCAATTTCTTAGAAACCTCCAGTGATGGAGCACCGACTTGCCTGGGTAGGTACTTGCTTAATAACCCACATTTTGGGGGACTAATGGCATTGACATCACTAGGTGATACAGTTGTGTGATATCTTGCTTTAGAACTGCATCACTTAGCAACAGAAAGTCTGGAAACTGACTGCAAATTGAGGACTACCTGCAATTTTTAATTACACCTACCATGTATAAGAAGGACTTGTTTTAGAGCAGGGGTGTCAAATTGGATTTCTTCGAGGGCTAGATCAGCATTTTAGTTCTCTGTGGGCTGGCAGGGGGGAGATGGGATGGATGCCTCCTGCAGCACTTAAGGAGGTCTCTGTGTGGCCCGTTTTTGGCCGGGGAGGCCAAAAGTGGGCCTGGGGGGGGGCACATGTAGTCTGTATTGGCTGGCAGAGGCACCGCGGGCTGGTCATTTGATAGTTCCAGGTCAGCCCCATGGGCCAGATTTAAGCATCCCTCGGGCCAAATCTGGCCTGCAGGCCTTGAGTTTGACACCCCTGTTTTAGAGCTGAAATAGTCGATTTGACTAGTTGCCAAATTATTTCAGGACAAGCCTACACTTTAAATGCTCTACAGACTGCAGTTAAGGGCCAGAGATGGCTAAATTCTCATATGCATTCCAAGTAATTTTTCTTCTTTTTCAGAAGAGGTTAAAGATGCTAAAGAGAAGAGGCAGATTAAATGTTCAATCAAATCACAACATATGGAAAATTCTGCCTGGTGCTGCATTCCGCAAAAACACTCAGACTTCCATTCTAGTGAGACTAGTATTAATAATAATTTATCCATCTGCCGCAGCCTTTCCTGGCAGATTCTGAATCTTTTATGGATACTAATAATTAACCCTCATGCCGCCTACTGCAGGAATATATCAGGTTATGCAGATTTTATTTAAAAAAAGGATGAAACAAAGAGAAAACAGCAACCTTCAAGCCCACACAGTTAATCTTCTAAAGGAGCCTACAAATTATGAGCATGGAATAATGGGCTTCTAGCCATTAATGTCTCTGCTTTTCTACCAAGCTTCGGAACATGTCGTAACTTTGATTATTTTAAAAAAATATTTTATTTAGAGAGAAGTAAATTATTTTGCCAAGCAACATGTCTCATTCTGCTATTATTTATTTCCAATAATGTCATTATAACTGGTGTAATTACTCTAGGCATCCTTGGAAAATAATATTGAAGGGTCACTGCTAGCAGTGGTGGTATGCTACTGGTTCAGACCGGTTTGACTGAACCGGTAGTAAAAAAAAAATAAAGCCAACAATCAGCTAAGTGGAGGGGAAAAAAATCCTTGGACAATCAGCTGAGAGGAAAAAGAAGAGAAAAGCACAGGATCGGCCCTCCTACCCATCCCTGAGTTTTTCTCTTCTTTATCCTCTCGGCTGATTGGCACTGCCCGATCTCAGCTGGTATGGGGAAAGCTGCACGCTGGCTTAGGCAAAGCACACCCACCAAGCCACGCCTACCAAACCGGTGGTAAAACAATTTGAATCCCACCACTGGACTGCAGGATATGATCAAAAAAGTCAAGATGGAGGCTGTGATGTCCATTAAAAAAACGGTGGAATTATGATGTCAGGGAGATGGCACTGAGTCAAAGGCAGATGGCAGTTAAGAAATAGGATAAATAAATATAAATAATATAAATATAAATCACCCTATTGCAATCAGCTACTTGATTTTTGGAGACAAACCATGTGGCTGCTGCAGTCTAGAACTTTGTTTGAAATTATGTCTCTTTGTCCTAAAAAAGAGATACAAGTAATCTAGGTTTGTAGAGAACAGCTGGATAGCTAGATATGTTGAAGAAAAGGAACTCACGTTTTGCTTTCTGGGTACTTGAATTTTTTTGGAACTGGCCCCACCCATAATAGTAGATCTGTTATGAATGCACCTACAAGATGTTCAAAAAAATCCAGTTGTGTTATCTGCTTATAGATATTGCCCCATTGCTGCTTCAGGCTAGGTCTTCGTACTCTGCAATGATGATAGCTTATTGTTCTGTTGTTTTGGAGCTTTTGTCTTAAATCATATCTGTAGACTTAAGGAAAGGAGGAGAGCCACATAGAGTGCAGTGTATTCTGTAAATAAGCATAAGAAGAAACAGAAACAGCAGCAATGATTGCCAAGGGTGGTGAGTAGAAGAGCAAGTGGACAGATATGAAATTGAAATTAGAGGCAGAGGGGATTTCCGGTGAGGAATTGTGGCAGACTGACATTTCTGTGGGTACAGAAAGACACGCTGGCTGAAAGGTGGACACTAATTGGCAAAATCTCTCTGGACCAAAGAGAGCTCATAAGGTAACCCACTTGTAATCCAGATGGTTGCTCTTTTGTGTAAACTGCAGAAATGGAAGTTTTCATAGTCGGCTGAGAAGTTGAACAACTGGGAATCTCAGGATACTGTACAATCTATGCTCACAACTGTGGTATATTCTATATATACAATAAGTCCTGCCAGTTTTATTTTCTAATCATAATGAATCAACACATATAGAGGGCATCACTATGACAAATATGAATTGTATGTTATTTCAAAATGATTATGCTAAGGCATGCAATGAACTTAAAAATATATATTAAGATGCAGTAAAGCACAGCTGTCATTGTTCAGAAGAATTTCTGTCATTAAGATGAAGCTTTTTATTCTTATTAATTTATTCTATTAATTTATAATTTTTATGTTATTATGCTCTGTGTACATCAGGCCATCAGCTTTCCCAGGCAAGAGACTTATTCTAAATGATCTCACATATGGTGATATTTTTGAAAAATATATCTAATTCTCTGAATAATATTAATGTTTCATTACAAGGTACATTAGCTAGATTTAAACTTCCAAGTAAAAATGGATGCAGTTCAACTTCATGTGTTGAGTAAGTATGTTCTTATAAATAATCCTGAGTGCTTAAGGCATATTAAGAAGTATTAATTAAGGAATCTGCTCCCCCTCCAATAAAAGTATTTGATTAGATCCCAAACCATTCTATTGCAACCATTAATTTATCCATTAGAGAGATTACCATCAGAGAGTCAGCTTGGTCTAGTCATTAAAGCACCAGGCTAGAAAACAGTTCAAGTTCCCCCTTAGCTATGAAAGCCAGCTGGGTGACCTTCTGCCGATAGATAGATAGATAGATAGATAGATAGATAGATAGATAGATAGATAGATAGATAGATAGATAGATAGATAGATGGATGGATGGATGGATGGATGGATGGATGGATGGATGGATGGATGGATGGATGGATGGATGGATGGATGGATGGATGGATGGATAGATAGATAGATAGATAGATAGACAGACAGACAGACAGACAGACAGATGTGTGGACGTGTGGATGGGTGCATGGGTGCATGGATATATATAGGTAGGCAGGTAGGCAGGCAGGCAAGCAAGCAAGCAATTATTAAAGGATAGAGGAAAATGTACAGACATTGCATGCAACATTTCCACATACAGGAATTGTGCATTTCTGAATGCAGTTTTTAAAAGAACACCCTGAAATTGCCATTCCAGCACTAAAAGACCTGATGCCATTTGCAGCCATGTATCACTAGGGCGGGGGACACCTCTTTACATGCAGCAACAAAAAATAAGAATAAGCTAACTACAGAAATTGATATCTGCTTACAAGTACTGTATAGTAATACCAATTGCTCCAAATCTGAACATTTATCCAAGCAAAAGCAGTCACATCCCAGTTGCAGAATTTTGATGTGTTTGGTTAAAATGTTTAGCCTCCCAAATAATTAGGAAATTCAGTTTTTCCTTTTTGCACCAGAGAAACATGAATGTTACATTCTCAATAAACAAGTTACTACTTATACTCCCCTAAATGGAACAACTTTCTGAAACAGTAATTTTGGACATGTGTTTTGGCGCAATTCAAATACATTTAATAATATATAATTTTATATAAATAAATTCCAACAAGTGAAATCTTGATTTTACTGCCAATTTTCCTGCCTTCTGCAGAATCCTGCAGTTTTGCCCCTTAAACCAGTTTTTATCTTTAACAGATTCTGTGACTTGAAAATGTTTGAAAATTCCTGCAATAGAGCATAATCTCAGTCCCTGGTGCTAATATTCAGAGGGTGGTTTACGAGGATCATGTATGGCTTGCTGCCTGCAAGTTGTCTAGCCCTGAACTTAGAGGTTCAATCCAGCATTTCTTTGCAACAATAATTATTAATCCTATTCTGAGAATAAACAAAAGAAATGAAGGAAGGAGCCATAGCTCCTTTGCTAGACCAATACTTGAATTCAGCTCTGCTGTCTGGAATCCGCACTGTACATCAGATATAAATACAATTGAGCAAGTCCAGAAGTATTTTACCAGAAAAGTACTACATTCCTCTGTTCGCAACAGAATACCCTACACCACCAGACTTGAGATTCTAGGCTTAGACAAACTTGAACTACGCCGGCAAAGATGGGACTTAAGCATAGTATATAAAATCATATGTTACAATGTCTTACCAGTTAATGAATATTTCAGCTTTAACCACAACACAAGAGCACACAACAGATATAAACTTAATGTAAACCACTCCAAACTTGATTGCAGGAAGCAACAGAGTGATCAATGCTTGGATCTCACTACCTGATTCTGTTGTTACCTGTTCAAACCCCCAGTCCTTTACCTCAAACTAACCTCACCCCATTCCTAAGAGGTCTGTAAGGGCCGTGCATAAGCGCACAATCGTACCTACCGTCCTTGTCCTGTTGTCCCCAATTATTAGTTCCTATTTCTTATATTTAAACTTATGTTTATTCTTATTTCTGTATTGTAAGCTTTTGACATAAATAAATAAATAAATAAATAAATAAATAAATAAATAAATAAATAAATAAATAAATAAATAAATAAATAAAGCCTAAAGCAGGGGTGTCAAACTTGCATCGTCATGGCGGCATCACATGATGTATTGTGACTTCCCCCCCTTCGCTAAACTGGGCATGGGCGTGGGCAGCATGTGGCACATCTGGCCTGTGGGCTGTGAGTTTGACAGCCCTGACCTAAAGAATTATTCTTGGGGAAAAAAAGTAGTAGTGTAGTTCATCTGATACATAATTAGAATCCTATGCTTTTTGATGCCAAAAAGTGGCTTAAACAAGCCTTCTTAACCTGTATGAGCTCCCAGTGTAATTTCCAGCACTAAAACAATGTATCAATACATCTAAGAAAGTAAGTGGAGCAGCAAAACAGCAAAGAAAGGTGCTTTTTGTGAGGTATTTTCTTTTTCTCTGTCACATCCCATAATAACAACAGCAAGAAGATCAATAGTCAGTGGAAACAAGTGGAATGAGAGTGACACTCAATGGCAGTTTCAAATATAAAATCTCTTTCCTCAAAAAAGCTAGTTCTCTGGAGAATTGTGGTCTGTTCGTTGAACAGCCTGAAAGATATCATTGTAAACTTGGAAATAGAAATTTAAGGCTTGCTTTAATTATTATTTCTTTTAAAAGCTACAGCAACATATGCACGATGCTAGTAGCATTGCTATATTTGTATGTTCCACTCACTCCACCATTCTGCGGGTTTGGGTGCTTTATTTTGTTCTCTTTTTCTAAGAATTTTATTGTAGACTAACTGGTGCTTTAACCAACCACTTCAATCATTTTTTAAAAAAAGAAAATCCAGATTGATTCAGTTATCATGATAATAAAAATTACCAATAAGCAATATTGCCTATATGCTCAATAGCAGTCATTATAGATAACACTATTCTGGAAGGTAAGTTTTGGATTAAGGTGGTTGGTAACATAACTTCATCCTTACTCCTGTATTTAAAAAGGTAAAGTTTTCTCCTGTCCAGTTCTGTCCAACTCTAGGGGATAGTTTCTTAGCTGAGTGAGGCAGTGCTGTATAGTACACTTCCATCCAGCATGACTATATGCCAAGGTGCATGGAACACTGTTACATTTCCACCAAAGTGGTACCTATTCATCTACTCACATTTGCATGTTTTCAAACTGCTAGGTGGGTAGGAGCTGGGGAAAGTAATGGGAGCTCACCCCGTTGTGTGGTATCAAACCTAGGATGTCAGCTTTCCAGCTGACAAGTTCAGCATCTTTTAACCTCTGAGCTATCACGGCTCCTGTATTTACTCATACATAAATATTTCTTTGTTCAGCACTTCATGAAGATAAGATAATGGGGTACAGGGTGATGGAGAGGATGTATTTGATATGGGCAAGCAAGAAGTGATCCAACTGAGATAATATCAAAAGAACCTTAATAATTCTTGATGGTTTGACCCCTCTTTCTTTCCTCTTCTTTTGAAGAAACATCATTGCAAAGCAGCTAATTTGTTTAGTTTACTTTATTGTCATTGCACCTCATAAAACGAAATCAAACACCATCTTCAGTGCACATCATGACCATGAAAATAAACACAAACACACATCCTTCACACTCCACACATTAAATTGAAAACCCCCAACACCGCACCAACACTGCACTATACAGCAGAATTCAAAAGAGCTACTGCCCTGGGATAGAAGCTGTTTTTCAGCTATTTGTCCTTATTTTTATTATTCTGTATCGTCTGCCAGATGGTACTAGTTCAAAACAAGGGTTCCCAGGATGAGATGGATCTTTGAGAATGTTTTGAACTTTCTTACCACAGTGGGAGCTATAAAGCTCTTCCAAAGAGGGGAGAGGGCAACCAATGATCCTCCGGGCAATGACGTTAACTCTCTTGAGTGCTTTCCTATCTGCCACTGTGCAATTGGCAAACCATACAGAGATGCAGTATGTTAAAATGCTCTCTATGGTGCAGTGGTAGAAGGTCACCAGCATTTTTCAATGATGCCAAACCTGCTAATAGATATTACAGTCTTTTCAAAGTAAAAGGAATGGAAAGGTTGCAGAATAGGAGAAAAACAACTTCTTTGGGAATCTGCTGAAAGCTCAGCAGTTTTGCTGCTGGCAGGGACATATTGGGAAGAAAAAAAAAATCAACATGCCAGCCACAACTGTGGGATCAAAGCCCCACCACTTTTGAACTTGTGTCTTGCTTTGATCATCTATAGGTAGTCCTCAATGTATCCCACAACTTGGACCACAATTTCCATTGCTAAGCAAGACATTGTCAAGTCACTAATGAATGGCTGTAAGTTGAAAACTATCTGTATCACAACCTCCATTTTGATTTATTTTTTTTGCGGGGTGCCTTTATTTAAGATGCTGCTGCTACTAAGGGAACAAGTTTGCTTCCAACATACATTTGTACATTCATTTGTAAGGAAAACCAATCCTAGAAAAAAAAATCAGTGTGCTCTCCTCTCAATCAAATAAAACAAATGCTGCTCCCTCAATTTCTCTCTCAGGCAAGATGGGAGACTTTAATAACATATTTTTTTTTTGAAAAATCTGTCGGGCATTCAAGATGAAAAACAAAAATCACGACCAATATCATTTCAGGCCATATCTTCTGCTGCCTCTGTTTTCAGAGTAATAAAGCTTCATCTATCTGCAGTTCATAATTCAAAAACAAAAATGACAGCCAGCAAGAGGCATTATTGAGACCTCATGTTGAGGAGGGTTTATTTCTTTCCGTGACAAAATATATGGCTCTACTAAGATTTGCGCCAATAGCATTCTCATTACCATCGTAAATAATTCAGTGATATTAACTATCCAAATTTGTACTGCTTCATGAAATATTTTTGCTATCTATTTTGTAAAGAGGATAGGTGACATTGAAATCCAGGACGTGAGCCTTGATGATGTAGGAATGCTCAAATAAATAATTTTCTCACTCTATTTAATATTCCTGAAATAAAACACTCTATCACTTCCTGGAAACTGCAATCTACCAAATATAAAATAGCAGTACACTCAGCCTTAAAAGCTTGAGACACTACCACACTAAACCTCAAAAAAATGATTACCAGAGGCAGTTGTGTTGCTGTTGTTGCTGTTATAACAACTAATATATTGTTTAATAAGGCTTCAGAAAAAAATAATTAAACAAATAACAGAAGGGTAAATATATTCCTTTAATTTAACTTATATTTAATTTCAATTGCCTTCAAATATCAATGAAATAAAATCAAATTTAGCTTTCATTCCAGGCCAGTTGGCTGTATTTGCGGAAGCACCCCTGAACATGACCTTAGTAAGCAAAGAACAATCCTAAATTTAGTAAAAACTTCTAATTTAGAGAGACTGGGACAGATTCAGAGGGCAGCTGAAGACAGAAACAAGTCTTCTATGCAAAACTTCAAAGAACTTGACATGTTTGATGTGGACATATAAAGAACTTGAAGAATAAGAAAATAGACAGAATAACAGAGTTGGAAGGTACCTTGGAAGTCATCTAGTCCAATCCCGTGCTCCAACAGGAGAGTCTATTCCAAATATTAGACCTTTCCTCGGATCGAACTCACAGCCTCCTGATTGTGAGACAAGAGCTCCACCTCTAGGCCATTGCACTGGAAAATATTCTTCTGGTACCTCAGAGATTGTCATCTTAAGCAAAAGAAATAATTTCTGCTGCCCAGTGTCAATGATTATATTTTACTGGTTTATGTTGCACTATAGTTTGATATAATGTTTTAAGATGATGGCCTAGAAACCAGGAGACTGTGAGTCCTAATTCCACTTTCGGCATGAAAGCCAGCTAGGTGATCGAGGGCCAACACCATCTCCTAGGGTGTTTATTGTGGAGAAAATAGGAGAAGGAAGAAGTTTTAGGTATGCATTGAGTTACTTATAAAAGAATACGGATGGGATGAGAGTCTAATCAATAAATAAAATAATAATCCACATTTCAAATAAAAAAAAGAGCAGTAAGTGGAAGGAATTCCTTGGGGAAATTTGAGGACTTTCTTAAGCTGTTGACTTTCTAACAGTGGTCAAGCTACATTCGAATATACCATTCATTTTTATTCTAAAGTTGATTTGATCAAATATCAGACTCAAATAAAAACCAAATTCATAGAATTGATTTGGGAATGGGCGCCTTTGTATATGAGCAGAAATCCATTTTTCTAAATCAGTTCAGAATTCCAAATTGAATCAGCTGGATCAGATAATTCTAATCAAATATCTGGATTGCTTCAAATCTGATTTTTCCCACCATTGACACAGTCCTATTAAGTATCTGTATCAATTAGGAATGTTCTAATGTAGGATTCATCTGTGCAATAGATTTAGAAACCCAATATATTTCAATTTTTAAAAAACTTGGCAACTTTAAGAGTTGTGGACCAACTCCCAGAATACTGGCTGGGGAATTCTGGGAGTTTAAGTCCACACATCTTAAAGTTGCCAAAATTGAAAAGTATTCCATTGAATGGCTACAAGACCTCCAAGTAGACAATTTTAGGCAGTAGTATAAAGTAGTTGTTTTGATATTGAGAGAAATTCCATTCTGGTGATAGAATACAAAGTATATTATATTATTACTTTGATAGAATTTTCCCTTTAGTTTAGTTTAGTTTAGTTTACTTTATTGTCATTGCACCTTGTATGACAAAATTAAATACCATCTTCAGTGTACATTATGACTATGAAAATAAACACAAACACACATCATTCACATTCTATACATTGAATTGAAAACTCCTGATATTGCATTAATACTGCACTATACAGTAGAATTCAATAGAGCCTTCCATTTTGCTTCAGATTTAATACTGTGCAGCAAAATTTCCTTCCAGTTGGATGAAAGACAATTTTAACATTTCTTTTAAATTTCAGTGGTGAAATTCTTAAAGCAGAGTGTGGTGTTCCTGCACTTCTTTCATCACATGATAGACAAAGTATGTATGTAAATGTCCTCTTTTCATGTCAATTATCTCTCTAGGAGCCTCCAGCTCTAGGTATTCCAACATCTAGTACAGTGGTGGCTAACCTTTTTGGGCTCCTGTGCCAAAAATTGCATGCATGCTCATGTGCACCGGCGCTCATGTGCCAGCACCCAGAAGGCAATGTGCGTGGAGCCCCCCACACTCCCTGTGCATGCGCGTGTGATTCCTCCCGCTGCCACCCCCTTACCTGCACTGGGCATGCAAGTGCCTCCCAGCTAATTTTGGGTCCATTTGAGGCCTTTTTCGGCCTCAAATGGGCCTGTTTCATCACTTCTGGTATTTCCGGAAATACAGGAAGTGACCAAACGGGCATGTTTTTTGGCCTCCAAAGGCTGCAGAGGCTTCCCTCAAGCCTCTGGGAGGCCGAAAATCAGCTGGGAAGCACCCACACGTGCGCAGTAAGGTAAGTTTGGCTGGGGCTCACCTACCCACACAAATGGCTCTGCATGCCACCTGTGGCACGCATGCTATAAGCTTGCCATCACAGATCTAGTATATCAGTTTATTGGAAGACCCTTTCTCTTGTGGATTTTCTTCCCCATATTCAGAAATCTGGAAAGCCAAGAAGTTTCCCAAGTGTTTGGAAGGTGCAAAACAATCTTAGCCAAAGTCCCTTCACTCCTGCCAACAATGAAATACATTTTTTAAAATGCCATGAGGAGAATTTAGAAAGAAATTCTCAAACCAGAGTAGAAAACCAGTATTTCTTCACAAAAACATGACTTATTAAGTATGGAATCCACTTTCTGGTAGACCCTACATAGTAAGATAAATGTCAAGAGAATGGACAAATCCAAGAAAGAAAGTCTTAGGGGCAATTATAATGAGTTCTGATGAAAGTATAAATTCGTTAAAATGCCATGAGTGGAAGAGAATGATGATCTTCATATCACATATACTGATAAGTTCCCAGGGACATCTGGTTGGCTACCGAGAGAAACAGGATGTGGAAATTTTCATCCCGTCTTAGACACTAACTTTCCCATCCTTTGCCTTTGCCCTTAATTGCCTTTGCCTTTTGTCAAGCTACAGGGTGGTCTAGTTAGATGGACAGAAAATGTCTTTTCTCTAATCAAACTGGTCAATTTGGTCATCTTAGCAAGTTCTATCATCTTCACCAGCCATTCCTCAGTCATAGGCTTTGCCATATATTTCTCTCATTCTGCCTAGAATAATCTCACAGTGGTTATCATATATGAAAACAAAGTTCTATGACATTTTTCCAATTGTTTAACCATCAGTCTCAAGAAGAAAAGCACTGGTTTCAGTTGCATATTAAAAAAGCTACTGAATCAATGTATTCATCAGAACTCAAAATTTTCTAGCTATATTGCATCATCAATCACGATAAAAATGACCCTTCTTATTGTGATATATATATATATATATATATATATATATATATATATATATATATATATATATATATATATATATATATATATATATATATGTATGGTGTTCGGCTTGGTTCGGTATTTTCCCACGTCATTGTAGTTCTTTTAAAGTTGTAGCAACGTTTCAGCAGAATCTCATCTGCCATCATCAGGCTTCTGTATTGTGTCCGTCTGTGAGTCAGACTTTTACAGTAGTTTCAGATTTGAATTTGGGGCAGCCTATTGCTGTGCCAGAATGGTTTTTCTTCATCCTGATTGGTTGGGGGTCTTGGTCTGTGTTTATTGGTCTCGGAGTTTGCTGTGTTCTGCTTGATTGGTGTCTCTAATATCTTCTGTCTGTTTTTGGCTCTTTTTGTATCTTGATTGGCTGGCAGCATTGTGTTGCTTTAATGGAGGCCTTTAGTGCAGCTTGGCTTCGGGTAAATGGACGCTATCATTAGTTAGGAAGCTGGGTTTCATCTGGGTGCCTGGTTGGGGTGTGTTTGAGCTGGAGGTATCAGGGGGATCTGTTTGTGTCCAGGTGTTTGCCTGGCTTGTGGTGTGGAGATTTTTTGTTTGTGAGTGCAGGCTTCCAAATGATTGACAGCCTGGTGGAATAATCTCTTCTGTTCATGCTTTCTGGTCTTTTTCAATCTCTATGGCTTCTCTGATGATTCTGTGATTAGGGTTTTCTATAGTGGCCAGGGTTTTGGTGCCATTGAAGTTGATGCTATGACCTGTGGCTTCCATGTGTTGGACTAGTGAGGAAGTGTGTTCCAGATTTTTGACTGCATTTTTGTGTTCATCCAGGCGGGTGCTTATTCTTCTATTGGTCTGTCCAATGTATGTGGCCGGGCATGATGCACAGGGGACTTCGTATATGCCTTGGTTTTCCAGGTCAATTTTATCTTTGGGGTTGCTAAGGATGGCTGCTATTTTTCTGTCTGTTTTGAAGGCAGTCCTGATGTGATGTCTGTGTAGTACCTTACTAATTTTGTCTGTAGTACCTCTTATGTAGGGCAGGACAGCTGTTCCATAGGTCTGTTCATCTTCTGGGTCTCTATTATGTTTCAGTGTGTTTTTGTGGATCAAGCTGGTGATTTTGCTTTTGTGGAAGCCGTTGGCTGTCAGTACTTTAGTCAGGGTGCATAGTTCAGTCTTAATGTGTGTCTTGTCTGCCAGGCGTTTGGTTCTGGTAATTAGTGTTTTAGCCACGGAGTTTATCTGTGCTGGGTGGTGGTGGGATTGGGCGTTGAGGTAGCGGTTGGTGTGGGTTTTCTTCTGGTATATGGTGTGTCCTAGTGTGCCATCTGTTTTTTGTAGATTAGTACATCTAGGAATGGTAGTTGTTTGTTTGTTTCTGTTTCCATGGTGAACTTGATTTTGGGGTGTGCGCTGTTTAGGTGTGTTAGGAAATTGTTTAGGTTTTCTTGTCCATGGGGCCAAATCACGAATGTGTCATCGATGTATCTTAACCATAGTTTGGGTTTGAGGGTGGCATTGGCCAGGGCTCTGGATTCGAATTCTTCCATGAACAGGTTTGCAATGACAGGTGACAGTGGTGATCCCATGGGAGCTCCTTCTATTTGTTTGTATCTTTGTCCTTTGTATATGAAATATGTGTTGGTTAAGCAGTGTTCTGTTAGTTCCATGAGGTGTTTAGCTGGTTGGTATTTATTTTTGATGATTTCAAGGGTCTCTTTTATCGGGACTTGAGTGAATAGTGAAACCACGTCAAAACTTACAAGCAGATCTTCTTGCTCCACGTGTAGATCTTTGATCATTTCCAAGAAGTGGTATGAGTTTTTACATGAGAAGCTGCTGTTTCAGCATGGGGCTGTAGCTCTTTGCTAGGTGTTTAGCTAGGTTTTGTAGTGGTGCTCCTCTGGAGCTGACTATGGGTCTGAGAGGTATGCCTTCTTTGTGTATTTTTGGGAGGCCGTATAGTTTGGGGCATCTGGAAGATTTCTCTCTGGGTATGATCATGTGTTGGATCTCTTTGCTTATGTGGCTGGTTATAATTTTCTTCTTGGTTAATTTTTCCAGATATGTGGTTGGGTCAGTGTTTATGGGTTTGTATGTGGAGTCTTGGAGTAGGTCTGTCAATTTTGTTTCGTAGTCTTTTCTGTCCATTACTACAGTGGCATTCCCTTTGTCTGCTGGGAGGATGATTATGCTGCTATCTCTTTTCAGGGTTTGTAGTGCTTTGATTTCATTTTTCTGTAAGTTGCTTTTTGGTGGTTTGCTTGTGCATAAGATGTTGGTAACTTGGTGTCTTATTTTATCAGCTTCATCTGTATTTAATTTAGTTAGGCTGGATTCTACTGCACTTCTAAATACTTCTAAATACCCGAACCAAGCCGAACACCATACATGTAAGTACCCGCGAAAACTTAAGAAAACATATATATATATATATATATATAATGGCATTCGGCTTTGTTCGGGTATTTTCCCACGTCATTGTAGTTGTTCTTTTAAAGTTGTAGCAACGTTTCAGCAGAATCTCATCTGCCATCATCAGGCTTCTGTATAGTGTTCGTCTGTGAGTCAGACTTTTACAGTGGTTTCAGATTTAAATTTGGGGCAGCCTATTGCTGTGCCAGAATGGTTTTTTCTTCATCCTGATTGGTTGGGAGTCTTGGTCTGTGTTTATTGGTCTTGGAGTTTGCTGTGTTCTGCTTGATTGGTGTTTCTAATATCTTCTGTCTGTTTTTTGGCTCTTTTTGTATCTTGATTGGCTGGCAACATTGTCTTACTTTATTGGAGGCCTTTAGTGCAGCTTGGCTTCGGTTAAATGGACGGCTATCATTAGTTAGGAAGCTGGGTTTCATCTGGGTGCCTGGTTGGGGTGTGTTTGAGCTGGAGGTATCAGGGGGGATCTGTTTGTGCCCAGGTGTTTGCCTGGCTTGTGGTGTGGAGATTTTTTTGTTTGTGAGTGCAGGCTTCCAAATGATTGACAGCCTGGTGGAATTATATATTATATATATTATATATATATATGGCATTCAGCTTTGTTGGGTATTTTCCCACGTCATTGTAGTTGTGCTTTTAAAGTTGTAGCGTTTGGCAGAATCTCATCTGCCATCATCAGGCTTCTGGTTGTGTCCGTCTGTCCATCCCAGATGGACACAACCAGAAGCCTGATGATGGCAGATGAGATTCTGCCAAACGTTGCTACAACTTTAAAAGCACAACTATAATGACGTGGGAAAATACCCGAACAAAGCTGAATGCCATACATGTAAGTACCCGCGAAAACTTAAGAAAAAATATATGTATGTATGTATGTATGTATGTATATATGTATGTATATATCACAAAATCTCCAGAACCGTAAAGCCCACCAATTTGAAATTTGGCATGTATGTTCCTCTTGGCTTCTAGGTGCTCACTAAGAAAGGATTTTTCAAAATGACCATCGGAGCATTAGTATTTCCTATATTATTATTAACACGCTCTGATGCTAAGGAGTTTCCCCACCTGAAAAGAAATCTGTTCCAAATGCAAAACACAAGCAGAGTGGATGAGTTTCAGTTTTAGTTTCACAGCACCAATCAGCTTTAGTACAGAACAGTTGAGCTAAGCCATGCCTTGCCGTCTCCTTCTTGCTCACACAGCAAATACTGTTTCTGTTTCCATGTTTCAATTTCCAAACAGCCCTCAACTCTCTAACATACTGACAGGATGCTAGGCAGATGAATACCGATGGATGCTGGTAGCCAGAGGCACAATTTTTATCCCTTATTTTCCTCCCCCAAAACTAAGCCCGATCACATAGTTTCGTAGCAAAGCACGGGTATAGAGCTAGTACTTTTATACATTCTGGATAATTTTTCTAGTGTCATATAACAACAGTACATCATTTACTAAAAGTTCTCTTTAAGATCATAACATAGTGTACATGTTTGTCCTGTCAACCACATATTTTCCCATTGTTTCATCTGTATGTTATAATCAACATTTTTAACTCACTTTATCATACATTTTTCACTTGTTCTTCTGTTTCAAATTTCAATAAAAGTTTATACATTTTAGCAATCACATGTTTATCATTTGTGTACAATTCCATTTCAAAGTCAGTCTTAAAATATACAGTACCATAAATTCTTCTGTCTCCTTTGTGTCTTTTGATTACTGTAAATAGAAAAACCATGACTATTATGTCCTGCTACAATCAATTGTTGTCTTGATTTTATTTTGTTTTCTCCTTGACAGAATTCTATTATCTCACCATTTGTATTTGCCTTCTTTATTTCTCATCTATAAAATGCTTCTTGTACTGAAAGCTCCCTATATTGTCAAGGGGTGTTTATAGGGACAACCTGTATTTGTATCTATTCTATATTCTCAATATGGCACATCTAATACACTGTAATGATTTTTTCAATGAATATTGACCTTAACTTTAGTATACCACAAATATCTATGCCATCCAAAACTCAGGTCATGTTCTTCAGACTCTAAGTCTTCAATTTCTCAGCATTTCTTTCATCCAAATCAATAACAAGCTACAACATACAATTTCAAATCAGGTAAATCCTTTTTTCCTTTGCATCTTACAACCCCTTATATTTAACTTGTGATTTTTCCCTTGTTATACAAACTTACCTATATCCTTTTGCCACTATTTAAATAACACATCAATAGTCAAAACAGGTATTGTCTCAAATAAAGACATCCATTCTAAGCAAAAGTAGTTATTTTTATCACAGATATATTCTCCCCAACAATGCCAATGTATTTTTTTTCATCTTAACATATCTTTTTAAACTTCATGTATACTTTAACATAATTATTTTGAAATAAGATATAATTTGCATTTGTCATGTTGATATCCAAATATTTTACTTTTTTCTCAATTTTGAAGCCTGTTTTTCTCATCAGTTTTGTTTGTTTCTCTGCTTTCATATTTTTATTAATATCTTCTTCTTCTGATTAGTAATCTTAAAACTAAAACTGTACCAAATACTTTTCATTTTCTCATTAATAATTCTATTCCTCTTATTAGAACATACAAAATCAACATTAAGTCATCTGCCAATGGCCTTTAATTATAAGTTTCTCTTTTAATTTTTACTTCCACAATCATCTTAACTTGCCTTATATCTATTTCAAGAACTACTGCAAGAATAAAATATACTGAAGAAGAGACTGTCTTGCCTCTTTTTGTATCTCACAGTGTTTTCTTAGATCACCATTGACAATTATTCCTGCATTTCCTGAAGTGCAGAACCTATTCCTGCTTTTCCTGAACCTAACTTATTTAATAAAATTATCTCAAAATTTCATATTTTCCCAAACTGCAACTTTAGGTAGGTGGATTTTTTAAAAAAACCAAACCTATATTTTTAATGTTAATTGTTAATGATTAACAAACAATTTAAAAAAAACAGTTCTGCAGGAATGAAAGATGACCAATGGCTGCAAACGTTCTAGAAGTAGAATTATTTGCTGAAGTATTGCCTAGTTGAACAAAAAATTATTTTCATTATCATGAAGGAGTCCCCAAAACAAACATTCTTGTCATGGCAGTGTAATTCAAGCCCTGCCCCTTTGAATTGTGACATCACAAAAGGAATGGGGCTTTGCTTCTTGATTTTTTGGCCATACCTAAAGATGCTGTTGTTCCTTTAAGAGGCTTAAAAATAAGGTTTTTCTCTCTTTTTAATCAAGTAGCAGATAGCGTTTCTCTCAATTTCTCTTTGTATAAATTGGAAACAGCCAAGAACTGGAATAAGGCTTTTTCCCCAGCTCCAACAGGCCTTTTTAGCTCTCTAGAAACTAGTTTAGCTGTAATTCAAACGTTTCTCCTCAGATTGCTTAAAAAAAAAATTCAATCAAATTTCATTTCCTTTATTCCATCACAGAGACCAAAATTACTGCAATAAAAGTGATTGTGAACATTTTCCCAAGTCTTTTGTCTTCAAAAATCTCCAAACTAAAAATGAGTATTCCACAAATAAAGAAAAAAAAAACCTGTGTTTTATGTTTAAAATAATTGTTAGAGTTCTTAACATGCTTACTAGCAGTTTTTATCTGAATCACTAAACACTTAAAAAGATATTATTTTAAAAAAACAATCTATAAACTACTATGGCCAAACTTGTTCTTGCTCATTCCTCTCCAGATGCTATACTACAACTGCCATAATCCTTATTCACTGGGAACTATGGGATTTGTAAAGCACATATGAAGAGCTAGTTATGTTTTATCAAATATCTACAAATAAAACATGGTTTACAAAAATCTTTAGTAACAAGGAGAAGGAAATGTTTAATTGGCAAATATGATAACCAGTTCATGAAACAGTATGGTGACTTTCCTCAAATTATATATAGATTAAAAAAAAATAGGAGGGAAAGTTCCCCATTTATATCCACACCACCAACATCCCAGCAAAACACTCTATTTAATTCCCAATGTATACAATAAAAAGTTTGTTCTGACACATTTCAAATGCTCAGTCAACCTTACCATTTTTTGCTTCAGCATTAACCATGATGCAGCCAGAGCGCAATATTGCTTTTTTAAAACAAAAGAAAACTCACAGTAAAAAAAAGATAAGAATCTCTTATTTTGCCTTCTCCGTTTCTGTAACATTAGCTAGTAAGCATTTTAATTTTCCTTGATTATGTCCAGACTACGAGGGTTGCAAATAGAGGCTTCCCTTAAGCAGAATATGTTCCTTAGACGTTCCAGATAATAGGAAGAAGTACTGACATGCCAGGGAAAGGTGGAGGAGTCAGCCAGACATTTAAAATATCATAAATGGTTCTGGTTCAAGAAAATTCCAGCTGGCTAATAGTTAATTCAAACCTGTTTCCCATCCTTCGTTGGAGGTGCAACAACGGGAGAAAACAGCAGTCTAAAAATGTGGTTGCAAAATATCTATTGGAACCAGGAACAGAGAACTACATCAGCCTTCTCCTGCCAGATTATCAGGAAGAGAGATCTGGGACATGCATTGAGGAAGTCTGGATGTAAAGACTCAGAAAACGAGATCATCCCTTTGTATAGGAAGCACATGGAGGTTGTCGTTATTCATTAGGAACAAGAGTATATTGTTAGAAGCAGTGGCAGTAGAAGGGAGGTGTGGTACTGGCTAAACTTCACTGCTTAGCTAATGCCCAATCCAACTGTATCACCACCATTGACACTAGAAACATCCAAGTAACATCTCCAAGCAAAGTGGCTCTCTTGCCCAAATCCTCCAAAATCTAGGAGCTCAGTACTTTGGGTGGTGTTCTTCTGGGAAAATGCAACATGAGAGTTTTGTTTCAATCAACCAATCAATCAGAATAGAGCTGGAAGGGACTTTGGATATCTTCTGGTCCAAACCCTGCTCAAACAGGAGAGCCTGTACCACTTCAGACAAGTGGCTGTCCCGTCTTTTCTTAAAAACCTCCAGTAATGAAGCATCCACAACTTCTGAAGGCAAGCTGTTCCACTGGTTAATTGTTCTCACTGTTAGAAAGTTTCTCTCTAATTCCAGGTTGCATCTCTCCTTGATTAGTTTCTATTCATTGTTTCTTGTCCTGCCTAATGGTGCTTTGGAAAATGACCCCCTCCTCTTTGTGCCAGCCCCTCAAATACTGGAATACTACTGTCATGCTGCTCCAGTCCTTTTTTTCTCTAGACTAGAGAAACCCAAATCCTGCAGCCGTTCTTCATATATTTTAATCTCCAGGCCTTTAATCATCTTAGTTGTTCTTCCCTGTACTTTTTCCAAAGTCTCAA
Organism: Notechis scutatus; assembly: GCF_049901735.1. Taxonomy (NCBI): domain Eukaryota; kingdom Metazoa; phylum Chordata; class Lepidosauria; order Squamata; family Elapidae; genus Notechis; species Notechis scutatus. The sequence goes on from NC_142011.1 coordinate 192,322,041, forward strand.
CATCTTTTTGTAATGTGGTGACCAAAGCTGGATGCAGTATTCTAGGTGTAATGTTACTAACATTTTATAAAGTGGTACTAATACTTCGTGTGATTTTGATTTTATGCCTCTGTTTATACAACCAAGGATTGTATTAACTTTTTTGGTGGCGGCTGCACACTGCTGACTCGTATTCAAGTGATTGTCCACTAAGACTCCAAGGTCCAAGCTATTCAAAAAGCTTTTGAACAAGTGTGCTTGGCAAAGCATGCTGGCATCAGGAAACCACTCCTCAGAGCATTAATGTTGCTGCGTCCTCCAAAAAGGCTGATGCAACCCCTTCAAAGGCTGTAGGCACATCTGTGTTTATGCACAGCTGTTTTACTGGCCAATGCACACACAGAGCCAGCTAAGGGAAAGACTTCAAAGGAGTTGTGCTAACTCTTCCAGAGGACACACAATTACTTTTAAGGATGCTTCATAAGTGCCAATGAACTTTTTTGTGTGTTTTCTTCAGCACAGCCCTACAATACAAGAACAATGGGCCTTTCTTATCCTAAGTATGACCTTCCTTGGACTTCACCCTGCACCTCCTACCTTGCCAATTGCTATTATTCTGTTGCTTGGAAATAAGTTATCTTCATCCTGAAGAACTTAAAGCGCCTTTAGCCTGGCTGTTTGTAAAGCTGAAAGCAAGATTTGCATATTCTTCTTTAGATAAAAGGGTCTGGTTTTAATTGTTGGGATTAATTTAGACCACATGTGCTCAACCTTAACAGGGCTAAGGTTTTCTAATTCAGGAAAATGTAAAAATCAAAACCTTTGCAAGTTCCATTCCAATTTAGCTCCATAAGTACGTCTATTGAAATAGTAATTATATTGATCTTCATTAAAATTTTGATAGCATGGGAGAGATGTAGATTCAAGTCCATGCTCAGCCATCAAAACTTATTCGATGACTTTGACCCAGTGATTCATTCTTCATCCAGCCTATCTCAGAAGATTGTTGTTATTGAAAAATGGAAGGAGGGAGCACTACACAGAAGCTTAAGCTCTTAGAGGAATGGCAGGAGATAGACAGACAGACAGAGAGGTAGTAGAGGTAGAGGTAGAGGTAGAGGTAGAGGTAGAGGTAGAGGTAGAGGTAGATAGAAATGTATAAAGAATTCCTTTTTACTGTGCCAGTATTGAAAAAGTGTCTATAACTTCATGAAAGCCAAGAAGGGATAGGTAAGCTTTTGAGTTAGATGGGCAAATTTGAAATATTCAAAAATGTTGTGGACACTCTGACCATTGTTGCCATAGTGGCTATGACCAATTTTCCTATTTAAATAAATACATAAATTTTCTATTTCTTTATTATTTTATTTTTCTGCAATCTGGATCTCCCCACAACTCTTAAAAAGTCAACTGGTGAAGTTACTGGTTAACACCCTCCTTGGCCATCCCCCCCCCTTACAAACCCTACTGTCACCCCCTCTTAGTTTTATCTTTGTCATCTGAACATGGCCCACTTCCAAACAAAGCATTGGGGTGTTGCCTGCTAGTTATATTTTTCTAAGAAGGACAATAAAAGCTCTTTCCCCCCAACTTCCCAATCTTTTCCCCCCAAAATAAGTAATATGGAAATTTGGTAATAATGGAAAGAATGCAGTGGTGGTTTGGTACCGGTTCCGACCGATTCGGCCAAACAGGTAGTAAAAAAAGCTGACAATCAGCTGAGAGGAAAACGAAGAGAAAAGCGCAGGATGGGCCCTCCCACCCGCCCCTGAGCTTTCTCTTCTTTCTCCTCTCACTGATTGGTGCTTCGGGTCTCAGCTGGTGTGAGGAAAGCTGTGCGCCGGCGTTAGGCAAAGCACACCCACCAAGCCACCCCCACCGAACCGGTGGTAAAACAATTTGAATCCCACCCACTGAAAGGATGGAAAGCCTTTTACCACAGCAATTACTACAGCATGTTCTTGAAGCTAAGTTTATTATCTCATGGAAGGAGTGTCTAGGGGCATGTTGGAACCAGTGTTGCATCAACTCTGTACAAGCTCCACCTCTTTTGTGAAGTGTGTTGTGATGTCTCGCACATGTTTAAAAGGGAGAGAGGGAACGAGCATGCTTTCATTGTTCTGATTAAAGAGTCAGATCCTGTGGATGACACTGTTACTCTATTGCCATCGTAATAGGATTATTGTGAAGGGGGACAGCATGTCCAATGCACCAGGAACTGAGTTTTCCTAATGTGAATTTAAAAGTTGTGTATTGTTTGAAACCAATCAGTGAGCTTTTCATTGCTATTACTTTCTAATCCCTTTTGAATTCAGAATTCTTTTGTTGCTACCACTTGATTTCCAGTAAAAGATATCTTTTCTCTAATTAATGGAGTCTAAGTATTTCTTTCTTGGATTTTGAATGGAGCACCAGCTGACATTATTCTGAATCTGAGAAAATGGGCGCGTAAATCACATATACAAAGTAATGGCAACGTTCCCACCCCAATAGTACAATTGGCTCATCCAATTAAACGTTGTGTATATCATCATGTGGGCATCTCCAGGTGGTGATGAGGCCTCTGTCCATTGACCTTGACATATTTTGATAAAGAGTTGCAGCTGTGCATAGCATAGGATAGAAGCCTAAGCAAGAGTCTACCCCCTCCCCTCAGCTTATACAATTCTGTTTTGTAATACCTCCAGCTCACTTCCCACAACCAAATCCCCCCCTCCTCCACCCGTTACTTATGACAGCCGAAAGATGCAAAGCAAAGGGAGAAAATCTTGAAGGCTGACAGAGGCTGATTTTGCATGCGTTCCTTGAAACAAGCACTTTGCTTCATCTAGTGGTGGGATTCAAATTTTTTTACTACTGGTTCTGTGGGTGTGGCTTGGTGGGCATGGAAGGGGAAGGATACTGTAAAATCTCCAGTCAGAATTGGTATTTTCTGATTCTTTGAACTACTCAAAATTTCCGCTATTGGTTCTCCAGAACTGGTCAGAATCTGCTGAATACCATCATCCTCAAATTCATTATTTCCATTCCAGAGGAAGAGACAGAATAACAGAAACACAAAGTTGGAAACGATCTTTTAGTCCAACCCCCTGCTTAGGCAAAAAAAACCAACAACAACCAAGCCCATATCAGAGGTTGTCAATCTCTTCTTAAAAACCTGCAGTGTTGGGGCACCTACAACTTCTGGAGGCAAGTTGTTCCAGTAATTGTTCTAACTGTCAGGAAAATTCACCTTAATTCTAGGTTGCTTCTCTCCTTGATTATTTTACATCTATTGCTTCTTGACCTGCCTTCAGAGAATAAAGAACCCACTCTGCTTTGTGGCAGCCCCTTAGATATTGGAACACTGCTGTCATATCACCCCTAGTCCTTCTGTTCTTCATTCTTTTGTTACATTTACTTTCCCAGTATACAAACTATCCACTGCCATCGCCAAACCTCTAAGCATAATCTTTGAAAAATCTTTCAGGACCAGCTCCTTGCCTAACCTATGGTTACAAGCCACAGTCATCCCTATCTTCAAAAAGGGAGACCCAAGCCTAATTGAAAATTACAGACCAATCTCCTTATGCTGCGTCACCTGTAAAGTCATGGAATCAATTATTAACCAATCCATCATCCTCCATTTAGAGACAAACAACCTACTCTCCAATAAACAATTTGGTTTCAGAAAAAAACTATCCTGTAATCTGCAACTCTTACACTGCAAAAATATATGGACTACACAACTCGACCAGGGCAAAGCAATAGACGCAATCTACATAGACTTCTGTAAAGCCTTTGATTCAGTGGTACACGACAAACTACTCCTAAAAATAAAATCTTATGGTATCTCTGGACAACTGAATAACTGGATAGAAGCATTCCTGTCAAACAGACAACAAATGGTCAAAATCGGGAACGCCCTATCAAATCCAGTACCTGTCAATAGTGGTGTTCCCCAAGGCAGTGTTCTAGGACCAACTCTCTTCATAATCTACATAAACGACCTTTGTGATCATATCAAGAGCAATTGCGTTCTCTTCGCTGATGATGTAAAGCTGTTCAATACCACAGACAATACTACTACCCTACAAAAAGACCTAGACTATGTATCTGAATGGTCTAACATATGGCAACTTCAAATCTCAACAAATAAATGCTCTGTATTACATATTGGTAAAAAAAAATCAGAAAATAAAATACAAGCTGAATAGTCAAGATCTTGTTGATGACCCAAGCTCTGTAAAGGACCTGGGAATACTCACCTCTAATGATCTAAGTGCTAGAGCCCACTGCAACTACATAGCCAAAAGGCATTAAGAGTTGTTAACCTAATCCTACGTTGCTTTTTCTCTGGTAATATCTCACTACTAACCAGAGCATACAAAACATTTGCTAGACCAATACTCGAATACAGTTCATCAGTCTGGAATCCTTATTACGTTTGTGATATTAGCACAATTGAGAAAGTCCAGAAGTATTTCACAAGAAGAGTTCTCCACTCTTCTACTCGTTGTAGAATACCTTATGCCACCAGACTCGAAATTCTAAAACTAGAAAACCTTGAATTACGCCGTCTTCGGTCCGACTTAAGCATGGTATATAAAATCATACATTGCAATGTCCTACCTGTCAATGAATACTTCAGCTTTAACCATAACAACACAAGAGCACACAACAGATACAAACTCAAAGTAAACCGCACCAAACTTGATTGCAGGAAATACGACTTCAGCAATAGAGTGGTCAATGTCTGGAATACTCTACCCGACTCTGTAGTCTCTTCCCTAACCCCAAAACTTTAACCTTAGACTGTCTACTATCGACCTCACCCCTTTCCTAAGAGGTCTGTAGGGGCGTGCATAAAGCGCACCAACGTGCCTACCGTCCCTGTCCTATTGTTTCTACAACTATGTATACACTTGTACTTATTATCTTGTAAACAATTGACAAATCAAATAAATAAATAAATAAATAAAATAAACAAAGTGTTTCCTTCTACAACTTTACCCATACAACCATACAATGAGATCTTCCATACTTTAGTCTGGACTCCAACCCAGGTCTCTTCAATCTTCCTCCATCTTCTAATCACTAAACCACAATGGTACCCAGCATCCCTATTTTTAATAAATCTATGTTAGCTTATTTTAAATTGTGAACAGCCTGGTTGATTTAGGGAGACAATACCGATTTAGAGCAATCAGTGCAAAAAAGAAAAAACCATCCCAAAACAAAACAAAAAAAGCTTTCTATGTTAGCACTCTTCAAAGGGCTGTCACAAAGAGGGATTCAATCTATTCTCCAAAACATATAGGCAGGATAAGAAGCAGCAGATGGAAACTTATTTTTTAAAAAGATCCATTCTAAGGAGAAATTTCCTGACAGTGAGAAGAATTAATCAGTGAAATGGCTTGTCTCCAGAAGTTGTGGAGACTAGAGGTTTTTAAGAAGAGATTAGACAGCCATTTGTTTTAAATGGTATAAGGTCTTCTGCTTGAGCAAGAAGTTGGAGTAGAAGACTTCCAAGATCCCTTCCAACTCTGCTATTCTATTCTGTCAATGCATGCTTTCAAAAGTTGTTTGGAAGTATTGTGAAATGAATAGGACTTAGTCCCTGTTAGAAATAGACACAACTGCATTCTCTCTGAAGTTGGTGCTGCACCATAAGTAATAGCACCTTGGCCAATTTGTGTGTAAAAGATCACAGCCTACGTACTGACAAAGTGTTTCACATAATACATACCCTCCGCTATCCCATGCACGATGTTATAGTGTAGATTCATTCTAGATGTTAATAAATTCTTAGTTATTCATAAATTGCGCTGATGGGTGTGCTTTTCCAATCTCTTCTTAATGGCTGATAGAAGCCATTAATAGAGACTTTGCCTACAAGGACCACCACTTCGGGTTATTTGCATTCCTCTCACTCAAAATCCACATGTGAGTTGCTATACCCCACCATGAACAATTTAAATCACAAATAATGTCATCACTCAGCACTAATGGATTTGTGGCTCATGGATCTGGAAAGAGTTAGTGGGCGAGGGGGAGGAGATGTTTCATTGTAATATATTTCCTTTGATTTTCATATTATATTTTTGACCTGCAACAGATCAGATATGGTTCAGATATAAATTCCTTTTCTCAAATCATGGGGAAAAAAAACCTCCAGGAGATTTATAAAGGTCTTATGCATTAATTTTCTTTTTAAAAAGATTTGTATTATATAAATTAAAAATTATATGAGGTAAATTCCTGCCATTTCCAATATAATTGCATTATATACATTCCTGCCATTTCCAATAATTACTGATGACTATAAATTAAATTAAATATAAATTAGAGGACTGGAGTAGTTCCGTTTCAATATTTTGATTGAGGACTGAGTTTGTACCATAGACGGAAACTTGTGGGTGTGATGCATTGTGGGTAAAAACAGAAAGCTACACAGGATCCCATACGTTCATTCAGGCTGAACAGGGACAGCCAAAGAGCCAGATGTGATCCAAGGACTGTAAAATACCCAGGTCTGATCTAAGATGGAGAGAGAGAGGACTGACCTAGCCAACCCTTCCAAACTTATAAACCAGATATAAATGATAGCCAAACACTGTGTTTGGGGGCACTGCATCTGAAAAAGGATTTGGAGAAACTGGAACAATGGCAATTGGGAAAATTGAAGGACGTTCAAACATTAGCCTTGAGAAAAGACATTGGGGTTTTTTAATAGTTTAAAATTTACTCATTTGTGTATTTATTTATTGAACTTATAAAGTCAATAAGATAAAGATATCCCCACCCTGAAATAAATCATACTCAGATCCTGAAAACCAGTTAAAGTGGACTGAGAATGACATGATAGCTCTCTTCAAGTGTCTAAAGAAACATCACACTAGGACAACCAATGAATTGGCAGGTAACTGGAAGTAGTCAAACATTATCTCTATCTTAACAAATGGGTGGGAGCTGTAAGTATAACACATTGAGTTCCTGAAGGAAAGGCAGGATATTGATTGGATAAATGAATAAGCATCAGTATGCACCTGAATTTGCTTTTAGATAAAGGAGTTAGCATTGGAACAATAGCTCCAGCCAAACATGTTTACATCAAGGATCCCCAATTTGTAAATCCTTTGAATATGCAAAACAACAATATGCACTTATCTCTATTAAACATGATTGGCATTTCATTTTCAGGCTGAAACTGGAATGACTGTATAATTCAGGCTATCTCTTATTCTCCCAAATTCTTTATTTTAATATTATTGATTCATAAAGATTTATTGGTTACTGAATCAAACATTTAGAAACCTATATTTAAAATTAGTTTTAATTACTGGTATTGTGTGAAAGAAAGAAAGCCATCATTAAATCCCATTTTTATTTACTCTGGTCTTTTATTTTCCTAGAAATCCTTTCAATGTTATACGCTTTGATCTGCTAGCCATATTTTGCTCTCTCACTCCCCTTCTCTTCCTTTTTCCCTGCCCTACCCCTGTGTAAAATTCAATTTGCAACCTGTTCCGGCCTTCCTCTGCCTTTTGTATGAGTTACATCTTGAAATCACATTAATCACACTCCCATTACTTTTGTTCTAATTCCACCTACCATCATCTAGAGTAACTAAATTCATTTGTTTAGAAATGGTCTCCTGAGGGTTGCTAATGAAGCATAGTGGAATTTTGCCAGACTAACAAAATGGAGTGGGGGAGGGGAGGAAGAGCAGGACAAACCAAGTGTTAGTTCTCATGGAAGGAGAAATCTTGTGGAAAAATGGCATCTTCTCAGACTGCTCCCATCACTGCACTATGCACAATGTGGTGGTGAGAATAGATCTTACAGATATGTAGAAGAGACAACTATCTTTTTCTCTGTAGGGAGTTTCTATTTGTTCCATGTTTTCCTCCTCAGTCACTTAATGGTCAAGGAAAGAAACTTAGGAAGGACCTCCTGCCCTAATGAATTAAACTGTTAAAACTTTGTACCTTCAGACTTGCAAGATTGATGTTAGTTCTCTTGCATAAACAAGACTGGAAACATGACAAAGTGAGCTAACTGCACTTTATTGTAAGGCCACATTAAGAGAATCTAGACTTTAAGTCTAGACTGAGAGACCATCCATTGGATAGAGAAAATGATATTGCACAATAATGAAGGAAGCTTCGACCTGTGAATCTATCTTGGTGGTTGAGCTACAAGACTCCTTTTTCTGGAATCTGTGCCCCTTTTTTCTCTTCCTTTTGGAAACAAATGAGGACCCTTTTTATTTATGTATTTGTTGGATGTACCATATGCATATTCAGAAGCTCAAGATGCTGCCTACAACATTCTCTTCTCCCATTTTCCCTATAATCCCCTTGTGAAGAAGGTTGGACTGATGGAGAAAGGCTGGAGAGAGGACTGGAATCTGGTTTTCCCATTGCCCATTACAGCCATGGTGGCATAGTGGTTAGAATGCAGTATTATTGCAGGCTAACTCACTGCTCACTGCCTGGGATTTGATTCCGACTGGCTCAAGTTTGACTCAGCCTTCCATCCTTCCACAGTTGGTAAAATGAGGACCAAGACTGTTGGGGACAATATGCTGACTCTGCAAACCTTTAGAGAGGGCTGTAAAGCACTGCGAAGTGGTATATAAATCTAAATGCTATTGCTATCTAATAACACAACCACTACACTGCCCCAGGCTCCCTGCTTATGTGCTGGGAGTGAAGTGGGAAGAGTCTTAGAGTAGGCAAATGAGAAAACAAAGATGTGGGAGAACCAGCCTAGATCCTATTGTCTTCCAAAACCTTTTATGTATTATTTTTCTGGGTAGAATTTCCACTAAAATCAATATGGGAATTTGTGGAGGCTCCCGGGTGGGTGGATAAATATGAAAGAGCTGCAGTCTAAATTGACATCTGCACTGCGAATAGAAAGAGGGAAAATTTAAGCCGAAATTAAAATGTGCAGCATTCCAGGGATTGTTGTGATCCTTTGCATGGCCCAAATATACAAAGGGAAGAAAGTGCCTTTGATGTCTGATAATGAGAGATGCAGCTTAGCAGTAAATTGTTTTAATTTGGTATAAAAAAAATTAATAACTCAAAAGAATTTGGAATGAAATTAGGGGAGGAGAGAATTGCCTAGGATGGTTTGAAGTAAATAGGGGGTCGCATCTATAATGTGTCAGCTTACAAAGCAAGAGACATTATCATTAGTTTTTTCATTAAGTACATTTAAAAATCAAGAAAGAGGAGGAGGATTTTAAGTTTTAAGGCTCATTGACACTGTTTACAATTAAGCATCCATTTGGTTTTTTTTTAATATAATAAAAAAATAAAAAAGAAGTAGTTTGGCTTTTCCATGAAAAACCACATCTGAGTCCCCCAGACATAAATCTTTTATTATATCTTCAAGAAAGCAACTGGAAATGGTGCAAGAAGGCGCCACTGATAAAATGCAAGAATTCCCTTGGTATCATCTGGATGAGCTCACTGTTGGTGGGAGATAACGGAGTATGTCATGGATACAAAACACTAATTCTGCTCTTGCAGTTTGTGGCAAGGAAACTCAATACCACAAGAACACATTCCAGAGCTCTATAGATAACACATGGACAATTCTGTCAACCCGTAAGTCCATTCCAGAAGTTAACTTTTATGTTTTTGGCTTGTAGCACTGGTACCATAGCATATGAGGCTTGGCCACAAGAAAGCCTGAATTATTCTTTTTCATCTGGTTGTAGGTCAGAGAACCAAATGGAACAAAGGACACTCTGGAAAGCTGGTCCCTGTGTTTTGATTGCTTTTCTCCACATGATTGCTTATGACAGGCTCTGGTCTTTAGAGGGAACATGGAAAATTATTTGTGCAATTGGGGCTCAGTACATTGTATTTCTACATAAGAGAAGAGAGTCCAGTGCAGAAGAAAAGCTGCACACTCTATCTCTGTTATTCCACAGATAATAGCAATAGCACTTAGACTTATATATCACTTTACAATGTTTTACAGCCCTCTCTGAGCAGTTTACAGAGTCAGACTATTGCCCCCAACAATTTGGGTCCTCCTTTTACCGACCTCAGAAGGATGGAAGGCTGAGTCAACCTTGAGCCTGGTGAGATTCGAACTGCCAAATTGCAGGCAGCTGACAGTCAGCAGAAGTAGCTTGCAGTACTGCACTCTAACCACTGTACCACCGCGGCTGATAATAGCACTATGACCAAGTTTCTCCATGCTTCAAAGTTTTATGCCTAATGTCTTGCCCTTGGTAGAGACTGACTCTGAGGGAGAGGACGAACAGGCAACAGGGAGTGGAAGTGTGGCTCTGGAGGTTGTGGAGGAGGCTGGGGAAGGGCAGAGGCTGGCTGGGCAGTCAAAGGAGGACCCAGGCCCATCCCCTCTCCATCCTAGGGCATGCAGGGAGGAGAGGATAAGGGAGAAACATGGTCTACTTGGGAGGAGAGGGCCTTGATCCTCTTCATGGGCTGCAGTTTTGAAAACTGAATAAGAGAATGGACATGCATACAGGTGAGCACTGGAAACAAAGCATGGAAATATCTCTAGTTTATGGTTCCTCTCTGAGTTTGGCATCCTTCCCAGTGTGTGTTCTGTTATCTGTGGACATCTTCCAGCCCCTATCTTGCCTGGTTTGTGTTGCTTTCTCCTCCTTTTTGTAACTGTTTGTGTGGGAGTTTTTTGTCTTCCGTCAAGGATATTCAGAGCTTGGAAGCAAAGTGAAGGAATAAAAGGGGCTTCACCTGTTTTCTGTAACTGTGTTTGTTTTGTATCCCACCCTGGGTCACCACACTTAAACTGCTAGGCATCCGAGGCCAGTTCAGTAATTTAAAGTGTTTATTGACAAGATCAAGTGATGAATCATCATCCTCTTTTAACGACTGCATAATCCCTTGCAGGGTAGACTGAATGGAGCTGGGCAACTGAAATGGAGCTGAGTGTTTACTAGCTGGATGCCCTTCCTGTCGCCAATGCGGAATTTTATTCAGTGTGCCCAGAGAGAGAAATATATCTGCCTCTACCTAGGATCGAACTCACAGCCTCCTGATTGTGAGGCGAGAGCTCCACCCCTAGGCCACTGCACCCCTCAAGATCAAGTGATGAATTGTCCATAAAAATTTGGAATGGGTAAAAAAGATTAGTGAAAGATAAAGGAGACCCTTTTTCTCATAACACCCTTTTCTTACTAATTTTCCCTCTTTTAATCTTTGCACATCTCTACATCCACATGCATGTATACACACACATATAAATATGGACATTTACTGAGCATATGGTTTGCTTATAGCACACTGCAGTAGCTTTTTCAAACTTTTATGAGGCAGCATATCCAAGTGGACTAAATATGGTTTCCTATATTATACAAAGAGGCCTTTCTTTTGTGTTGCACTCAGTCACTCACATATGCTTACACACCCAAACACGTACATAACCATAATGGTTGAATTAATACAACATGCTAGGTTAAAATATAGTTGGTAGTTTTTGGTTCAACATATCATGTGAAGTACTAATTAGGCCTGAAACCAGTTACCTGTCCAAGGTAGATAGACAAGATCAGATACCAGAACCTACCTAGTGGCATATGATCTCCTGGTGTCCATCACTTATTTTAGTTCTACAGGTATTTTCCCCACAAGGGCAAATTGTGCCAGGTAAAAACCAAAAAGTTGCAAAGTGTTTGTGTTTCAAACCACCTTGAAACAGACTAAGGTAAGACAAGGGCTCCTAATTAGGACAAATGAAAAAGCTTGCACTGGTGTGTTTGTGTGTGCATGCATGTGTGTGTTCTTGTGTGTTCTGATGTTCAGAGCAACAAAGTAGCAAGTGAGTTAGGGAGAAAGAGAGTCAGCCAGATTAACTTCATGGAGAAGAACCTATCTACTTTGGGAAAAGTTCTTAAAGGTTCCCCTTGTCATTTCTGGCTCTAGGGGGCAGTGCTCATCTCCGTTACAAAGCCGAAGAGCCAGCGCTGTCCAAAGACATCTCCATGGTCATATGGCTGGCATGAGTAAACACCAAAGATGCATGGAATGCTTTTATCTTCCCACCAAAGTGATCCCTATTTTTCTACTTGCATTCTTACATGCTTTCAAACTGCTAGGTTGGCAGAAGCTGGGACATGTAACGGGAGCTCACTCCATTACATGGTGCTAGGGATTCAAACCATCAAACTGCTGACCTTTCTGATCGATTAGCTTAGCGTCTTAGCCACTGAGCAACCACATCCCTTCGAACAGTTCTTACTAACTTCTAAAAGAATATGAGGCTATTGCATTCCTCTATACTGGAATAATTCTTTTTGCTTCTGCATCAGATGACTAACTCTGCATAAGTAACCAAATCAGAGCCCACAACAAACTCATCCAGCCTTTTGAGACTCCTTGTAATTAAGGAAAAATACAATTCTAGGCTGCACTTCAAAAGAAACTCTTATCATTCCCGGATTGATCGATATATTCTGTATTGGTAATGTCCCAAAGGTGCTTTTTGAAGAGGCAATTGGACTTTTAGCGACTGGCTAAAAGAATGCAAATGACCAGCTGTCAGCAAGGAGTATCAATCCTTCCATTTCCCACTAGCCAGTCAGAGTTGAAGAAGCTTCTTGGATGAGAAGGAAAACATTTTCAAAGAAAAAACAGAAAGTCTATACCTTTGGGACAACAATGACCTGGATGACTGAGAATCTCAATAGACATGTATTGGTAATGATTTAATTTTGCCTTAACACATTTTAGGTGTTTCTGTCAGTGCCTCCTACTTTTTCTCTACTATGTGGCAACAGGCCTCCTTTAACGCAGGGATGTCAAACTGGAGGCTCACTGGCCGGATGCGTCATGCACAGGCCACATCCACCCAAGTTCTGCAAAGGAGGAAAACATCATGACATGTCACGTGATGGCAGCATGACACTGTGAGTTTGACACCCATGTTTTAAAGTAAGTGCTGTTTCAGCAAATACCAACCAAATAACATACTATGGATTAACTGTACATGCTGGTGACACTACCTAGTTTGGTAATGAAATGTTTGTAAGAAAACAACCAACTCTGAGAACACCAAGGTCCCCTCATTTCAACCTGGAGTTACAATTATGTTAATGGGGTGCCACAAAGTTCCATCTTAGGCCCAGTACTCTTCAATAAATAAATAAATAAATAAATAAATAAATAAATAAATAAATAAATAAATAACTTTGGGCAAAGGGTGAAGCAACGAAGCAGTGTGGACGAGCGGAAGCTACATGAACTCCCGCCAATTTCTTCAAGCCCTGAGGCTCTTGGGAGCCGAAAGTCACCCTGGACGGGTGGTAAAGGCAGAGGGATGAGAGTAGAGTTTCCTCGACTGACCTGAAGAAAACCCCTCCATCCGAACTAAAAAGAGAACCGCCAGCATGGCTGAATTGAAGCTGGGAAGGCAGCTGAGACGGAAGTGAAAAAGAAAGGAAAGATCTTGTAACAGCGTGCTTAGTCTTGGTAAGAATCACTCCAATTTCTGCAGTGGAATTTTCCTTGGAAAGTGGGACTCAAAGGAGGAAATTAGCTGTGATTAACGATTGGGAGTGACTGTCAGATTTAGTAAAGAAAAAAAAAGATATTGCAGCTAGAAGTAACTTTAAAAGTAAAGGACAGATTGGATTAGTTAACCCAAATTTCTGGACTGTATTTTTACTACTACTCAATTTGAAGAACTTTGGAAACTATTGGAAAACAATCTTATTCAGAGACATATTGATTGTAGTTAAAGTGTTTTAATTCAACGAGTTTTGTTCTCTTTCAATAATCCAGCGTGCTTTTGAACATCCTATTACAACCTATTGTTTACAGCGTAATAGCAGCAGCCATCGGAGCAATAAATTCCTCCCACCCAGGAAATAACAGCTGCTAGTAAAACAATTTATCCTTTCCTTGCAGACTCTCAATACTACCTCATTACTTTAATCAAACACTGATTAATTCATTACCTCAAAAGTTACAACTTTTCTACCTCACTACCTATATCAATGATTAGATAATCAATTTCTATAAAATAATTTATTAATGGTTTAATTGATGTATTGTTTTAATTGATTAGTGTGATTAGAGTGTTTAGTGCAAATGGTGTGATTACTGATTAGTTTAAAAGATCAAGATTCATGTAATTTAATTGATTAGTAAAATTAGTTATTTAGTGAATTTAATTGAACAGTGTGATTAATGATTAGTATAATTAATTGATTAGCAATTAGTGTAATTAATTGATTAGGCTGATTGTTGCTTAGCAAAATTATTTGACTAGAGAGATTATTGCAATTGATTGATTGGTGTTATATTGGCTATATTGATTACCCAAAATTGTTTCATTAATTTAATCAACGGACCATCTTAACAAACCTACCATGCCAAGAAAAAAAAATCCAATGCCAAACCACAACCTAAAGAGAAAGTAATCCCCACCAATGAACCACAAGACTCCTGCACGTGCCTTAAATGCTATAAAACTCTAAAGGATAATGAAAATTCCATCAAATGTTTTCTATGTAACAAATACGCTCATCATGACTGCTTGGGATTACCCGAGCAAATGATTCAATACCTAGAATCATCCAATGAGTTTCCATATCTCTGCAAATCATGCAGACCCAAACTGGATCTGTTTGAAAGAGTTGATACCATAGAAACACGAATAACATCCCTTGACACCATAGTAGCATCCCTGGATGCTTTAAAAGAAAGATTATCCAACCTTGAAAAAAAAGACACAACACAAAAACCTGAACATCCAATAGCTACAAACCACATCTCTACCCAACAACCACAACCCAATCCACAACCCAATCCACAAAAAATATAAATCAGACAAATAATGATATCCCAATCCTCATCAGAGAAACTGTTGAGCACGAACGGAAACGTCCAAACGCCATCTTATTTGGTCTAGAGGACATCAATGACAATGATGACATCACAACTGTCTGAAACATCATCAGTGATTATCAAGCATCAACCATCTCCCCTGATGAAATACTTGACATTTCCCACATTGGCCAAGAGCTCAAAAACAGAGACGGCTCTGTGTCCCCATGCTTCTGTAGGGTCATTTGCAAAAATGAATCAAGCAAACGTAAATTCATTTATACTATAAATTCACTTGCCAAAAGCAACACCAACCATAAGAACCTCCGTTCTCGCCCTGACCTAACCATACAGCAACATGCCCACTCCCGTGTACTCTGCACAGAACTCAAAAAACATCTAGACAATGGAGGGAAGGACCTGTACATTGACTACCATGCTGACTGTATCAAAAGTAAGTCACACAACCCGCAAATCAGCTTTAACCTTCAACCACAACCCTACTTCAACCAATCCACCATCACCCAAGACTAGGCACACACGCCCCTAACTACCTCAATTCCAACTACAGATGGCCTTAAATGCAAGCTACTCAATGCAAGAAGCCTTGTGAATAAAATACCTGAATTTCTCCTCTTACTAAATCTGGCTAAATTTGACATCATATTTGTATTTGTTCCTAAATACACTACTAACATGGGCAGCATCCTGCCCATATGCTCTTATCATTCTTGGTGACTTCAATCTACCTCATATAAACTGGACCCTAAACAAATGTACAACTGAACCCATACATGCAACCTTCTACAATGCTGTTACAAATCTGGGAGTGGAACAACTAGTAACCAATAATACTAGACTTAACAACTGCCTCAATCTCATCTTCTGCAATAGTTTGAATTTAATTTATGGAATACAAACTAAAGAACCCTTTTCCAACAGTGACCACAATATGATTGACTTTTGTCTCAACATACGCCCACACAAAAATCATCACAACGATAGAATCCCCAATTATAACTTCAAAAAAGGCAACTATGATCTTATAGACAATGATCTCTCATCCCTTGATTGGCAATCTCTATTCACTGGATGCAATACTGTTGAAGACCATTACAACATATTTTTACTTGAAATGAAAAGAGTCATCAAACTATATGTACCAATAACAACTCCCCCCCCCCCCAAAAAAAAACAACCAGATTACCCATAACAATAAGGAAGCTTCAATCCAAAAAGAGATCACTCTGGTGGAAAAACAAATCTGGTCACATTGCCAACTTCAAAAGCCAATACAAAAATTTATGCCACCAGATAAAGACTGAATGCACCAATTATCACATTAAACAAGAGGAAAACCTATGCAGCAAATCCACCCGCGGTTTTTACAATTTTGTAAACAACAAACTAAAAGACTCAAGGTCCATCCCACCCCTGAAAGGACCTAATGGTAAAGACTACAACAACGACACCATTAAAACCAATATCTTTCACACATTCTTTGGCTCAGTATTTGTAAACAGCAATGGATCATGCCCAGTATTTCCTAGCCAAACCACAGACAACTACAATGATCTAATACATATCAATTTCAAAGAAGACAATGTTGGAAAAGCACTACGCAATTAAAACCATCTCTATCTATTGGACCGGACGGAATATGTGCCTACTTCTTTAAAAAGCTATCCACTGCCATAGCCGAACCTCTAAGCATAATCTTTGAAAAATCTTTCAGGACCAGCTCCTTGCCTAACCTATGGTCACAAGCCATGGTCATCCCCATCTTCAAAAAGGGAGACCCCAGCCTAGTTGAAAATTACAGACCAATCTCCTTAGGCTGCGTCACCTGTAAAGTCATGGAATCAATTATTAACCAATCCATCATCCTCCACTTAGAGACAAACAACCTACTCTCTAATAAACAATTTGGTTTCAGGAAAAAACTATCATGTAATCTGCAATGCTTACACTGCAAAAACATATGGACTACACAACTCAATCAGGGCAAAACAATAGACGCAATCTACATAGACTTCTGTAAAGCCTTTGATTCAGTGGTACACGACAAACTACTCCTGAAACTAAAATCCTATGGTATCTCTGGACAACTGAATAACTGGATAGAAGCATTCCTGTCAAACAGTCAACAAATGGTCAAAATTGGGAGTGTCCTATCCAATTCTGTACCTGTCAATAGTGGTGTCCCCCAAGGCAGTGTTCTAAGGACCAACAGTGGTGTCAATAGTGGTGTCCCCCAAGGCAGTGTTCTAAGGACCAACTCTCTTCATACTCTACATAAATGACCTCTGTGATCATATTAGGAGCAACTGCGTTCTCTTCACTGATGATGTAAAGCTGTTCAATACCACAGACAATACTGCTACCCTTCAAAAAGATCTTGGCTATGTATCAGAATGGTCAAACAAATGGCAACTTCAAATCTCAACAAATAAATGCTCTGTCTTACATATTGGCAAAAAATAAATAAATCAGAAAATAAAATACAAGCTGAATAGTCAAGACTGTAAAGGACCTTGGAATACTCATCTCTAATGATCTAAGTGCTAGAGCCCATTGTAACTACATAGCCAAAAAGGCATTAAGAGTTGTTAACCTAATCCTACGTAGCTTTTTCTCTGGTAATATCACACTACTAACTAGAGCATACAAAACATTTGCTAGACCAATACTCGAATACAGCTCATCAGTCTGGAACCCACATTATGCATCTGATATTAGCACAGTTGAGAAAGTCAGAAATATTTCACAAGAAGAGTTCTCCATTCCTCTACTCATTGTAGAATACCTTATGCCACCAGACTTGAAATTCTAGACCTAGAAAATCTTGAATTATGCCATCTTCGGTCTGATCTAAGTATGGTATATAAAATCATACATTGCAATGACTTACCTGTCAATGAATACTTCAGCTTCAACCAAAACAACACAAGAGCACACGATAGATACAAACTCAAGGTTAACCGCACCAAACTTTATTGCAGGAAATACGACTTCAGCAACAGAGTGGTCAATGTCTGGAATACTCTATCTGACCCTGTGGTTTCTTCCCCAAACCCCAAAAACATTCACCTTAGACTGTCTAGTATTGACCTCATCCCTTTCCTAAGTGGTCTGTAGGGGGCGTGTATAAGCACACCAACGTGCCCACCGTCCCTGTCCTATTGTTTCTTTTATTTTTCTTATATGTACCCATTTCATGTATTCATAACTATGTATATACTTATACCTATTATCTTGTAAGCAATTGATAAATCAAAATAAATAAATAAAATAAATAAATAAAATATCTTCATTAACTACTTAGATATGGGAATAGAAGGGGAACTTACCAAATTTGCAGATGATACTAAGCTGGCAGGAGTAGCTAACACCCAAGAAGATAGGCTCAGAATCCATATGGATCTTGACAGACTAGAACACTGGGCCATTTCTAACAAAATGAAATTCAATGTAGAGAAAAGTAAAGTCCTACACTTAGGCAAGAAAAACCAAAAGTACACATATAGACTGGGTGAAACCAGGCTCAATAGCAGTAACAGTGGGAGGGATCTTATTTATTTATTTATTTATTTGATTTGTCAATTGTTTATAAGATAATAAGTATAAGTGTATACATAGTTGTGAATACATGAGATGGGTACATATAAGAAAAATAAAAGAATAGAGAAACAATAGGACAGGGACAGTAGGCACGTTGGTGCGCTTATGCACGCCCCTACAGACCTCTTAGGAAAGGGGTGAGGTCAATGGTAGACAGTCTAAGGTTAAAGTTTTTGGGGTTTGGGGAAGAGACTACAGAGTCGGGTAGAGTATTCCAGACATTGACTACTCTATTGCTGAAGTCGTATTTCCTGCAATCAAGTTTGGTGCGGTTTACTTTGAGTTTGTATCTATTGTGTGCTCTTGTGTTGTTATGGTTGAAGCTGAAGTATTCATTGACAGGTAGGACATTGCAATGTATGATTTTATATACCATGCTTAAGTCAGACCGAAGACGGCGTAATTCAAGGTTTTCTAGTTCTAGAATTTCAAGTCTGGTGGCATAAGGTATTCTACAACGAGTAGAAGAGTGGAGAACTCTTCTTGTGAAATATTTCTGGACTTTCTCAATTGTGCTAATATCAGATACGTAATGAGGGTTCCAGACTGATGAACTGTATTCGAGTATTGGTCTAGCAAATGTTTTGTATGCTCTGGTTAGTAGTGTGATATTGCCAGAGAAAAAGCTACGTAGGATTAGGTTAACAACTCTTAATGCCTTTTGGCTATGTAGTTGCAGTGGGCTCTAGCACTCAGATCATTAGAGGTGAGTATTCCAAGGTCCTTTACAGAGCTTGGGTCATCAACAAGGTCTTGACTATTCAGCTTGTATTTTATTTTCTGATTTTTTTGCCAATATGTAAGACAGAGCATTTATTTGTTGAGATTTGAAGTTGCCATTTGTTTGACCATTCGGATACATAGTCAAGATCTTTTGTAGGGTAGCAGTATTGTCTGTAGTATTGAACAGCTTTACATCATCAGCGAAGAGAACGCAATTGCTCTTAATATGATCACAGAGGTCGTTTATGTAGAGTATGAAGAGAGTTGGTCCTAGAACACTGCCCTGAGGGACACCACTATTGACAGGTACTGGATTTGATAGGACTCTCCCAATTTTGACCATTTGTTGTCTGTTTGATAGGAATGCTTCTATCCAGTTATTCAGTTGTCCAGATATACCATAGGATTTTATTTTTAGGAGTAGTTTGTCGTGTACCACTGAATCAAAGGCTTTACAGAAGTCTATGTAGATTGCGTCTATTGCTTTGCCCTGGTCGAGTTGTGTCGTCCATATGTTATTGCAGTGTAAGAGTTGCAGATTACAGGATAGTTTTTTTCTGAAACCAAATTGTTTATTGGAGAGTAGGTTGTTTGTCTCTAAGTGGAGGATGATGGATTGGTTAATAATTGATTCCATGACTTTGCAGGTGACGCAGCATAAGGAGATTGGTCTGTAATTTTCAACTAGGCTTGGGTCTCCCTTTTTGAAGATGGGGATGACTGTGGCTTGTGACCATAGGTTAGGCAAGGATCTTGGAGTCTTAGTGGACCACCAGATAAATATGAGCCAGCAGTGTGCAGCACCAACCAAAAAAGCTAATGCAATTCTAAGTTGCATTAACAGAGGGGTACAATCAAGATCAAGGGAGGTACTAATACCACTCTATAAAGCCTTAGTAAGACCACACCTAGAGTACTGCATCCAGTTTTGGTCACCACACTACAAAAAGATGTTGAGACTCTAGAAAAAGTACAGAGAAGAACAACCAGGATGATTAGGGGACTGGAGACTAAAACATATGAAGAACAGTTACAGGAACTGGGCTTGGCTAGTCTAGTAAAGAGAAGGACCAGGGGAGACATGATAGCAGGGTTCCAATATTTGAGGGGCTGCCACAGAGAGGAAGGGGGTCAAGCTAATTTATTAAGCACCCGAAGGCCAGACAAGGAATAATGGATGGAAACTGAACAAGGAGAGATTTAACCTGAAAATAAGGAGAAGCTTTCTGACAGTGAGAACAATCAACCAATGGTACAGCTTGCCCTCGGAAGTTGTGGGAGCGCCATCACTTGAGACTTTCAAGAAGAGATTGTACTCTCATCTGTCAGAAATGGTGCAGGGTCTCCTGCTTGGGCAGGGGGTTGAACTAGATGACTACAAGGTCCCTTCCAACTCTAATTATCTGTTATTATCTGTTATACTCCTCTATCGGCATCCAAATATCTTCAGGATAGCAATGTTGGTTGGGATAACAAAAATTCCACAAATTTCACAAACTTAATATATAGTTTTTACTTAGTTTTACCTTGCACTGTCACTTATTCTTGTAGAGGCCCTTTCAGATTGCCAAATCAATTTTTGGGGTGGAGGTAAAGGATCAATCAGAATGCCTGCCAGCCTCTATCAGGCTAATATAGGGCAGAAACACAAATTTAATGTATTGGAATGTGATGAAAATGTAGCTTCATTTTGGTGGAAATATAATTCTCCAAAGTAATAAACAGGTTCAGAAACAAGAGATAGGAGCAAGAAATTCAGAAAATGGATTTCATTATAAAGATGGCTTTCAGATTTGGGGTATAAGCATCTGGACATCCATTAGGTGTCTCAAGGAATTAAAATCTGCTGAAATGTATTGTCAACCCAGATTGACAGAATAATAGATTTGAAAGGAAGATCTTCTAGTCCTAGCTCAGGCAGCAAAACAAACCTTATACCATTTCAGACAAATGGCTGTCCAATCTCTTCTTAAAAACTTTCAGTGTTGGTGCATCCACAATTTCTGGAAGCAATCCCTTCCACTGATTAATTGTTCTTACTGTAACTATCAGGAAATTTCTCCTTAGTTCTAGGTTGCTTCTCTCCTTGATTAGTTTCCATCCATTGCTTCTTGTCCTGCCTTCAAGTTTGTTGTAGCCCAAAACTAATAGCCTTAATGATAAAGACCAATGTTCAAATAGATAATGTTTTTAAAACATCATTCCTCAAAGAAATAGCTAGCGATTTATTTCAAAAAGCCCATTGCGAGTTCAGGCTATTTATATATCTATTTGCTAAAATCATATTTTCAATTGGTCTTTTATGGCAATAAAGAATGTGATGAGAAATTTGAAAACTTGCAGTGACAACCTTTTATTGGTTCAGTTAATGGTTATTCAACTTATTTAGATGATCAATTAGCAAGGAACTTATTTAATCTAAAGAACTTATTTTGGGTCTACCTGAATTCCATTAAAAAGAACAACAGAGCCGTGTCACTCATAGGTGTGATTCTTAATTTAATAGACACTGTGATCCTAGTAGAATGTGTGACTATGTCAGCATAAAATGTTACTACACTTCAAGATAAATTATATTATAGGAAACATTTATTCCAGAGTTTTCATGTACACGTAGTCCCTGATATACAATCATTTGTTTAGCAACTATTTAAAGTTACAACAGCACTGGAAAAAAAAGTTACTCATAACTAATCCTTGTGCTTACAACCGTAACAGCATTCCCACAGGTACATGATCAAAATTTGGGAGCTTGGCAACTAGCATGTATTTACCATGGTTGCAGCATCCCGGGGTCATCTGAGCATCCTTTTTGACATTCAAGTTGGCTTTTGAGAAGCAAAGTCAGTTGGGGGAAACTGGAGTCACTTAATGACACCATCAGGAGTGGGATTCAAAAATTTTAACAACTGGTTCTGTGGGCGTGGCTTAGTTGGTGGGTGTGGCTTGGTGGTCATGTGACTGGGTGGACGTGGCTTGGTGGTCATGTTATTGGCTGGGCATGGCCAACTCAATATCACTCACATCGAGGCACGCATCTCCTCGCCTGGCCTCTACTGACTGTCGGGATGCTGCAACAGTCGTAAGTGTGAAAAATGGTCATAAGTCACTTTTTTCAGTGCCATTGTAACTTTGAATGGTCATTCCACACAAGCAAAGTACCAGCAAAGGAGGGGGAAAAAACTCCAGAGACTTCCTGAGACAGGAAGTCTAGTGCTGCCAAGAATATAATAAGGGTTAACGGAGAAGCAGTTTCTGTAAGCAACACCAGAATGTTTCCTTCCTGCCTTCCTTACAGGATTAGGCCAGTAATTTCTTCTAACAACCGGTTCTCCGAACTGCTTTGAATGTTAACAACCGGTTCTAGCGAATAGGTGCAAACTGGTAGAATCCCACCCCTGGACACCATGATTCACTTAACAACCATAGCAAAAATAGTCATAAATTTGGAAATGACTCAACAACCACCTTCCTTAGCAAATTCTGGTCCCAGTTGTGATTGTTATTCAAGGACTATCTGTACATGTTTTCCAATCTGATTTCAGTCTGTTCACTGGGCATACATATGTTGCAAATAATGTGCATATAATGTGTTGGCCACATGGACTCATTGTGTTTAGGCCAACCATCATTCATTCTCAAAGAGTGGAAGATATTTGTGTGGCTGGTATGAGGTTTTATTATACAGAAAACAGGTAGTAAAGGGTTAGAACAGTAGGTGAGCCAAATCTCAAAAGTAGTTTCTACTCTTTACTGAAGATATGAGAACAGAAATAAACTAAATGAAACAAAAGGAACAATAAAACAAAAAGACTAGGTGAATTGCTATTTCCAAATACCTGAAGGGTTCCGTATCTGATCCCTCAAATTTGGTAATTTTATTGTCGTCCAAGTGAACCCATAATGATGTCACAAATGTACAACATTTACACAATAATATAACATGGTCACTACCCACACCTGATACTCCTGGCTGTACTTCATCTTCCATAATCCCTGTCAGAATTTAGAATCATCAATGAATATACGTGATTAGAACATATTTCTAGTGGTCAATGGTTTGGCTCAATACAATAGTCAACAATGACTGAGTTTCTACTTTTGACAAACACCACTGTTGAGGTACCCACTGTTCTTATCCTTTACTACGTGTTTTCTATATAATAATACCCCAGGCCAGACACACAAATGTCTTCTACTCCATTTCCCTGATAATAGCATGCCTAAATTTTTCACTCTATTTTCCTTTAACCCAAGATCTGAGGACCCGAAGAATTCATGCAGGACATAAGCCAAGCATGTAAGTCTCCATGCAACCTTCCAGAACTTGGATCTTATCTAGGAATGCACCCCCAGCCTTATGTAACTCCCCAGTATAAATGAAAGTCAGTACCATGAGAAAATAACCTGGAACAGATTATCATTTATCATAATTGAATTAGGTCATTAGAAGATCTAGAATTTCAATTTGCATAATACAGGTGCTTACAGTGGCATCCAGGCTTTTCATTTTAATTTCTCAAAAATCAATGAAATGGAAGAAGCAAAAAGTTGTAGGCTCTTCCATAATCTACACTGTGTACTTCATAGAAAACAGGGAACTTCCTAATCCAAGGAGACACAGAGAATGCTGTGTGAAAATGTTTCTTGGCTTTCTTCCTATCGCATTAATTTAATGAAAGAGAGGATGCTTTAGAAATTATTTTAAAGGAGAAAACAATCATGGTAAAATTGTCAATTGTATTTGTTGAGGCACCAGATATATAATTAGCTTGTCTTTTATTTTGCAGTCCTTTCTCCAGTAATTTGCAGTCTCCCCACCATCCCAATTAAGTTCTAAAAGAAAGTCCTCCCTAGAGGCTTTTCAGATTGAAGAAATATGGTTAGGTAGAGAGCTTCCAAATGCAGAAAAATGTGTAACCGAAGAAACATCACCAACATTAGCATCTTCTGCCATTTCCAACAAGTCAACTAAAAATATCCCAAACACCTGCAATTTCTTTCTGCCTAGACAAATCGAAAGCAAATCCTCATGCATTCTGAGCAAAAAATAAAGCCCACTTTTATAGAAAAGTGAAAGGGGAAAAAAGAGACAAAACGCAATGCACAGTCAACATCAAATGTGTTATTTTGGACAGTAGGAAACAGGGGAGAAGCTATCAACAAAGTCCTTCTCTTTATCACAGCAAAATAGAAAGACAATTGCCACAACATCAGTGTTAACTCTGTTGACCACACAGATACATTTTCTCCATGACAATCACTCCCAAACTTGGTCTTCCAGTGGTGCATCCATCACCCTTGTAACTTAGTCCATCCACTGTGCTCCAAGTTGTCCTGTTCTTCACTTTCCTTCCAACTTTCCCAGCATTAGAGCCTTCTCCAGAGAACCAGATCTTCACTTAATGTGCCTGAAGTAGGATAATTTAGTTCAATGATCCATTTCTTTATTTTCATCGCTGCCTACAGAAGTCACAGGAGTCTTCTTCTCCAACACCAATGTTCAAAAACATCAATGCTGTATGGCATAAAGCAGTTTTTTCATTGTATCCCTGCCTTGTAGAATAATTGCTGACTGTTTTTATTGTGGCTGTATGACTAGGGGGTTTTGTTGTTGTTGTTGTAATTGTTTTCTATTTACTTTTTAACTGTTTAATTTTTTTTTTTTGGGGGTTTTTTATATAGGTAAATTGGGGAAAAGGAAAAAAAATAGGGGGGGGGGGGGGGGGGGGAGGGGGGGGGGGGGGGGGGGGGGAGTTTATAAAGTTAGGGGGGGGGGGGGGTTTACATTTCATAAATTATTTTGGGAACAGGGTGAAAGGATAGTTAGAAAAATACTTCACAAAATGAAAAGGAACAATGCCTACAAAGATCACATAGATGGAGATTCAATCTTTCATTGGAAAATATTTTTGGAACCCATGACAATGATGGGAAACAGATTGCTGCTTTGATGCAAAACATTTTGAATAAGACGCCCAAATGTTGCAGCAAGGAATGGTCCTTCTCTAGTTTCCAGCCAGGAGTTATCTTTTGCTTCAAAATCCTTCACCCCCTCAGATTATTCCAGAAAAAGAAAGTACATCATCAAAAAAAGAAAAAGGTAGAGATGAATGTGTAAAAGAATCTGTACTGGTAGTCCTTGACTTACAAAAGTTAGCTTAGTGACCATTCAAAGTTACAATTGTTTTTCAGTTATGATCTTTGCAGCATCCCTATGATCATGTGATCCAAATTCAGACTCTTAGCAGCTGGTTCATATTTATGACCATTGCTATATCCCAAGATCATGTGACCAAAGGCCTAGAGACTAAAACATATGAAGAATGGCTGCAGGATTTGGGTTTGGCTAGTCTAAAGAAAAGAATTAGGGGTGGCATGATAGCAGTATTCCAGTATTTGAGGAGCTGCCACAAAGAAGAGGGGATCAAATTATTCTACAAAGCACCAGAAAGAAAGACAAGAAACAATGGATGGAAACTAATCAAAGAGAGAAACAACCTGGAATTAAGCAAAAACTTCCTAACAGTGAGGACAATTAACCAGTGGAACAGCTTTGCCTTCAGAAATCGTGGGCGCTCCGTCACTGGAGGTTTTTAAGAAGAGACTAGACAGTCACTTATCTGAAATGATGTAAGTTCTCCTGCTTGAGCAGGGGGGGCTGGACTAGAATACCTCCAAGGTACCTCTATTCTACTCTGATCACCTTTTGTACTTTCTCACTAGCAAAGTCAATGGGGAAGCCAGATTCACTTAACAATCGGGTGACTAACTTAACAACTGTGGCAAGAAAGGTCATAAGATGGGGCAAAACTCATTTAACAAATGTCTCACTTTAACAGCAGAAATTTTGTGCCCAATTGTGATCATAAGTCGAGGACTACCTATACATACTAATTTAGAGGTTTGGAAATAATTGCTATAATTTAAACTTTGAAAAGCATTTCCTCTTAAAGAGGAATAAGATAAACAGTGGAGTTGTCTGTTTTAATGCTAATAGACAAGAATCTTCACATCTCCCCTTTTCATGGTTCATCAGCTGCGTGACATCTTAAATAGAAGTTTACCCCATTATAAATTGGAGCACCATGCCACCTAATGGAGCAATGCAATTCCTCAATTACTTGTGAACAGAAGCCATTACAGGTTTCATCTGATAGTCTGTTTGATGGGCTCCAGATGCTCACAATATCAAACTCCATTTATGCAACAAACAGTCCTGCTCAGAGCAAACTCTGAACCATCTTCAGAAGCAGGTTCACAGAAGCTGCCAAGAGACTGCCATTTCGAACAATATATGGAACAATAGGCAAGTGCTTCTTATTTGTTATGTCTTTACACGGGAAGGGGAAAGTGCAAACAAGGAATGGTGAGTGTGAAATTAACTGGAGCATTAAAGAACTGGCTTAATATATCTGCAGGATATACAGGAGTGCAGTGGTTAAAGGACACAATATCTTTGCCAAAAACAAAACAGGCATAACCTAAATAGTCCGCTGGACTTAGGCAGCCAATCCATCAATCAAATAATTGAGTTGAGATTGCAGTTTTGGGGTTTTTTTTTCCTCATGAAGTATGCTGAGCTTATAAGTCTTAAGCAAAGCATAACAAGGAAACTATCAAATAAAATTTCCAGTTCTAAACATGAAGGGGGCATGGTGCAGAAAAGGGCACCTCAGGCAGCCTTGAATACTTTCTGTTAAATTTTGGTATAGAGTAACTTTTTTTCAATGTTAAGATGTGTGGACTTTTAATTCCCCAACATATTGACTGGGGAATTCTGGGACTTGAAATCGAGATATCTTTCAACTTCTAAAGTTGACAAGCAAGGTTTAGAGAGGAAAGAACATGTAAATATAATGCATATAGCAAAATATTGTTGGCAAAATGGATAGAATTTGGCAGTAGTTTTAGACAGAAGGACAGAAGAAAATAGTTTTGATGATATAATCTAGATCAGCAGTTCTCAATTTTTTCTTCACTGTAGACCTCTTTAAATACCTTTTGTGGTCACAGACCACCCAGACTTAACTCCAAATTTAAATCATAACATTTCTTCAAAGCCTTCACAGACCTCCCCCCTGTGATGACATCACAGCCCTTCGGGGTCTGAGGACCACTGATCTAGACCATGGGTGTCCAACCTTTTGGCTTGCCTGGGCCACATTGAGTAAGAAAGGAATTTTCTTGGGCCACATCTAAAATATGTAATACAATTAATGTATATAAATCACATAATAAAATTAAAAGTTTACAATCTTATGGGGCTGCATTACTAAGCTATTCAGGGCTGCATGTGGTCTGAGAGCCATGGGTTGGACACACCTGATCTAGACTGAATTGCATGCAGCCTGTTTTAAGCTTCCTAGTACAGGGATGATCCTACCAACCAGTGATTGCTTCAAGTATCTTCAAGCAGATGCTTGAAGTTGCTTCAAGCAGATGCTGGCAATAGACAATAGGTTGGAGAACAAACCCTATACCATCTGGCTTGCCCATAGAATAATATGTAAAGCCCATCTTCCTGTAAACTTCAGAAAAAAAGAGATACGGATGTGGCATTATCCTATACGATGTTTTCAATTACATTGATTATTGATCAGCAGTGGGTAATCACTGTGTGATCACTTTTATCCTATTTAGGATTCATCAGATGTAAGTAGCCAGATGTTATTCTATGGAGGAGGAAGAGGAAGATCACAAAATAGAGAGTCTGTGCAAATGGAAGTAGAACGACTGTGGCAAAAGAAAGCAAAGATGGTACCTATATAATACTTGTCTTGGTGCAATCCCAAAACATTTGGAATACTTGAACAACATCAGCATTGACAAAGTCACTCTTAGTCAACTGCAAAAGGCAGCCTTACTTTGAATGGCTTACATACTTACCTTTAATATTATTAAATAACACATGGATTAGAGAACACATGAAAGTATACAATATCATCAAGAGAGCAAAAGAATTGAAGTGGAAACGGGCTGGTCACATAGCAGGAAGAACTGATGGCAGATAAACCAAGGCAGTCCTAGAATGGATCCCACTTGATAAAAAGAGTCATGAAAGAGACCTAAAGCAAGATAGTTCAAGGACATCAGCAGGTATTGTAGACCCAATTGGCAGAAGAAAACTCAGGAGCATATTAGTTGGAAACATGCAGAAGAGACCTTCATTTTGCAGAGGATAGACAATGGCTAAAATGGAGGAGGAGGAGGAGGAGGAGGAGGAGGAGGAGGAGGAGGAGGAGGAGGAGGAGGAAGAAGAAGAAGAAGAAGAAGAAGAAGAAGAAGAAGAAGAAGAAGAAGAAGAAGAAGAAGAAGAAGAAGAAGAAGAAGAAGAAGAAGAAGAAGAAGAAGAAGAAGAAGAAGAAGAAGAAGAAGAAGAAGAAGAAGAAGAAGAAGAAGAAGAAGAAGAAGAAGAAGAAGAAGAAGAAGAAGAAGAAGAAGAAGAAGCATCTGCTTATTCCAGGTCCTTGGGAAGGATTCAATAGGTGATAAAAATACCACATCCAGCTAAACATCTGTGTAACCAACCATAGTAATTTATAAAATTTATACACTGCCTGATTCCCAGTGACTCTGAGTGGTTACATGGTACATAAGGTGTAGTTTGTAACCTGATATAAGGGTACATAATAAGTAGGCAATGAATCAACTTTTGAAGGTGAAGTAGGGGAGAGTCCCTGCTTGAGCAGCAGGTTGGACTAGAAGACCTCCAAAGTCCCTTCCAATCCTATTATTTGATGTTCTAGAATAGCATTTTCTTGTTTATAACAGGCAACAAAAACATCTTGGATCTTCCTTTAAGAAAAGAAATAACTATGGCTCTACTGGGTAATTAAAAACTGTCTCCAATATGAAGCAGCCTACACTTTTGGATATAGTTTAAAGACATGAGAGAAAAGAAAACCTCTAATGTAATCAACTGTTTTCTACTGTTTCTTAAGGATGCATTTCCTGTTAATTTCCTTTCCTTGTACCGGGTAATAGCATAGCACTAAGGGCAAAGAAAGGACTCTTAGCAGTGATAAAACAAGGTTGTAGTTATAAATTATGTCATGCCTCCCTTTGGCATTTAAGCATCTATGAAAGCCATTTATTTCCTTATATATTCCTCTCTGTCTACTTTCTGTCTCCTAATTATCTGGTAAGAGAAAAGTAATAAATGGCTAACAATGCTCCAAGTGACAAAGTTATAAAAATTTATTTGAACACCTTGAGCATTATAGCCTGTTTTACATTGTTTACGTTGACTGCTTGCCCATATTTTTTAAAAAAGAATATATCTAGCTTTTAGCAAATAAAATACTTTGAGGAGGGAGCATCATGGCAAAATAAATATTAGAATGAGATGCATTTAACTGTTTATGTTTAAGATTAAGTATAATCTTGATAGGGACTCAGACCAAGCATTTTAGCTGGAAGAATAGCTGTTGGAAAAGAAGGGCTGGTGTATTCCCTGATCTACATTACCATTTAAAAGATTTGGTAGATAATTTGAGAAAGAGCATCTTGGAATTGCCAGAACAAATATGTAACTTCTGGAGCCACCTCAAAAGGCCTTGGAGAAATACAAAATGAAACAACAGCTATTTTGGTTGATTTTAGAAATAGGAGGTGGGGTGTTATGTTTCTTTGCAAAGTAGCTTCAAAGGGATGTACCATGTGAAAGTGTATGGAAGCAAAGCACCTCATCAAAACTTTACATACCCTAATATGTAAACCAAAACTTTATATACCCACTGCCTGGGAGATTTTGTTCAGACCAAACCAACCCAAACCAAACCAGATTATGTCTAGTTTAATGAAAAGAAGAATTAGGGGTGACATGATAGTGATGTTCTAATATCAAAGGGGCTGCCACAAAGAAGAGGGGGCAATCTATCCTTCAAACCACCTGAAGACAGAACAAGAAGCAATAGATGGAAACTAATCAAGGAGAGAACCAATGTAGAAATAAGGAGAAATTTCCTGACCATTAGAACAATTAATCAGTGGAGCAACTTGCCTCTAGAATTTGTGGGTGATCCAACACTGCAGATTTTGAAGAAGAGATTGGACAACCATTTCTCTGAAATTGTATGAAGTATCCTGCTTGATCAGGGAGTTGGACTAGAAGACCTCCAAGGTCCCATCCAAGTCTGTTATTCTGGTCTGATTTGTACAAGATTGAAAAACTACCAGGGAAATCAAGACTGTAGACCTGACCTAGAAATGAGAAAATATTCAGAAGATAATGATAAACCATTTTGCATTCCCATGAAGAAAACTACATGGATTTTCCCACACCAAGATACAAGTTCAACTTAAAAGAAGCTCTACTTCTTTTTATAAATGCACTATTTCAGGAGAAAGGATTCAACTTTCAAGGATGAATTCAGAATTGAATGAGTACATTTAAGATCTTCCATTCCTTCTCCTCATCCTTCCAAACAAACAGACCCTTGGGAAACAGTGGAAAAATGAAAGGTGAAGAAGCAACCTTAGTGATATTTAGGATCATTATTTAGTGCTGTGATGCATGGAGGGTTAAGCTCAGGAGTGGGATTCTACCAGTTCACACCTATTCGCTAGAACCTGTTGTTAACATTCTAAGCAGTTTGGAGAACCAGTTGTTAGAAGAAATTACTGACCTAATCCTGTAAGGAAGGCAAGAAGGAAACATTCTGGTGTTGCTTACAGAAACTGCCTCTCCATTAACTCTTATTACATTCTTGGCAGGACGAGACTTCCTGTCTCAGGAACTTCTCTGGCATTATTTTTCCCTCCTTTGCTGGTACTTTGCTTGTGTGGAGTGACCATTCAAAGTTACAATGGCACTGAAAAAAATGACTTATGACTGTTTTTCACACTTACAACTGTTACAGCATCCCCACAGTCATGAGAGGCCAGGCGAGGAGATGTGTGCCTCGATATGAGTGATGTTGAGTTGGCCACGCCCAGCCAGTCACATGACAACCGAACCTTGCCCACCAACTAAGCCACGCCCACAGAACCGGTTGTTAAAAAATTTGAATCCCACCCCTGGTTAAGCTTTTTGTGATTCCAATGAATGAAACTGAGAGGTAAAGGAAACTATTAATCTTGCGTTTGACAGCAGGAAAAGACAATCTTTAGAAGCAGTGAGGCTTTGTACAGCTCAACTCAAAGGAAATGTTCTCTTTTAAAATATGTAATATTGTTAACAAATTCAGTAGTTCATAGTAAACGGATATGTCTTTTACAAAGTTTCAGTCAATAGAAGAGAATATCAATATTCTCAATAGGTCAAGGTTGAACTTTAAGTCCTTGATGCTGTCTGAGCTTAGTTGTTTTCTTGTAGAAGTTTCACCTTGATACTCTCTAAATTTGGTTGTTTTCTTGCAGAGCTTTCATTATCCAACTAGGTCACATCATCAGTGCTAGAAGGAGTGGGGTCTGCTCTTTGTTTAAATAAGGTGGCTTGACTTGTCAGTGTTCATGGGAATGTTACCAACACTGTTAGTATATGAACAAAGAGCAAATCCCACTTCCTTCTAGTTCTGATGATGTGACCTAGTTGGGTAATGAAAGCTCTGCAAGAAAACAACCAAGTTTAAAGTGTATCAAGGTCCCCAAAGTTTTAATCATACATTCTACTGTGATGTTAATATTATTTAACAGTTTACATTGTTTACATCCATCACTTGCAATCCCAAGTCCTAGTTGGGCAACATTCAGCCTGCAGCAGTTCATTGACACTACACAGATATTTTATAATGTCAAATTGGAATATGGGGTGATTTTGAGAATAACAACGGGATGTTTTGCTTCTAAAAGAACACCTATCCTTGTTATGTACTGTTTGAAGAAATATCCATCTGGTTCAGTTCCAAGTGGGATGAAAGACATTGGAAACATGGAGGCTGATTGGAAAGATGGTTTATTAATGAACAAGACCACATGGGTTTGAGGTACTGGGCAGCTGACCATGTGGACTTGAGAATTAGGGTTATTTATACTTTTCTTGGGCCTTGCCCTTGAGTTTCCTGTTCCTGTATGTATTCTATTGGCTGTAGTCAGACTCCCATGGGGCCATGTGGGGTGATAGCTGAGGT
This sequence comes from Notechis scutatus, assembly GCF_049901735.1. NCBI lineage: Eukaryota > Metazoa > Chordata > Lepidosauria > Squamata > Elapidae > Notechis > Notechis scutatus. The sequence continues at coordinate 192,354,256 of NC_142011.1, forward strand.
AGTCTGAGCTCCCCGGCTTGGTTGTAGCTTGCTGGGTGATGATGCAATGAAGAGGCTTGTGTTCTGAAAGGGTGTTGGACAATTCCTATTGTGTCTTAATGGCTTTGCCCTGGTTCAGATCTTGAGTGAGGGCTAATCCCATCACCCTGAGACTGAAGGTCTTTTGTCTTGTAGATAGCTGGCCCAGTCCTGCTGGGGCTATTAACAAAAGTAGGGGCTGCTTAGAACATGCTTCTTCTTTAGGGAAATATAATATTCTGCCTTTTTAATATTTCCCAAAATATTTCTTTTCTAGGAGAGGGGTGGGTGCTAACTTTGTACAGTACATTGTGACCATTCTTACTATGTCATTGCTAAAATCCAATTCTCAGACCCCATGGAGGCACTTGGTTGTGATAATTGAGTACCTAGACAGTTTAATGGACACCAGGGTGTCCAGAAGCAGGACAGTGATGAAATGGTAGTGATATATGGTGTACATTCAGTTACAAATACTATAGCTAAAAGCAGGTCCACTGAAATGTCTGGATATTTTCTGGACAAAGAATAAAGCTTATCAGAATACAGGTTTACACAGGAACAAGCATGCGGATATAAGTGTTCATGCCTCTATTCCAGTGGTGGTATTCAATTTTTTTTTTTTACTACCGGTTCTGTGGGCATGGCTTGGTGGGCGTGGTTTGGCTTGGTGGGCATGGCAAGGGAAGGATACTGTAAAATCTCCATTTCCACTCCATTTCAGGGGAAAGATACTGTAAAATCCCCTTTCCTTTCCCACCCCTCTAACCTGCTCTCCAGCTCTGTTCTCCTGTGCAGGGCACCCAAAGGAGACTTAGCCAATCAGCTGGGACTTCGATCAGCTGGGACTCGGGAGGCAGCGAATAGATGGGGGTGGGGCCAACCAGAGGTGGTATTTGCCGGTTCTCCGAACTACTCAAAATTTCCTCTACTGGTTCTCCATAACCTGTCAGAACTGGCTGAATACCACCTCTGCCCCATTCTCTAGTGCAGTTCTCAGGCATGTAGAAATCACACTGCCCTTAACAGTCAATTTATTTTTGGCTTTTTTGATTAGCAGAGAAAAAGGTTTCTCCTTTTTCTCTTGAGTCTTGAGAAAACAGCAGAACAGATGGGCTGTATTTAGTTCACTGAAGCCTGAGATCCCCAGGTGTGCAGGAAGAGGAAATTGTGGCCCAGAATTCTCACATTGTGTCATGCAACAGCTGTTGTACACCTGAATTTGAATAGACTGACCATTTACTTTATTATGCTGTTGGACAAAGCTGGCACAGTATACAAAACAAAGCTCTTTAGGTGTAAAGTGGGGGGGTTTTTTTTCCTTTTCTGTCTAGGACAGAAGTGTCCCATCTTTACGACTTTGATTGGTGGACTCCAGCTCTCAGAATTTCCCAGCGAGCATGTCTTATGCCATGTTTGGAGACCCGATCTAGAATAAGCAGCAGAAATGCTATTTAGACAACAGATGCTTTTTTTACCTAAAACCAGTGCCCCTCTCTCATTCCAATACAGAATACTAAGCTATTTCCACAGCCTTCATAAATCAAACTTAGGTTTGATTTTTTTTAAAAAAAAAAAATTGTTCAGCTACACTGCTTTTGCTGCATGAGGAAATATGGAACTTGTTAAGCTGGAATTTGACATGATCAACAAATGAACAATAACACGTGCTCATTAAGGCTGAAACAGACTCTTTTTATGTGATTTAAAGATTGAAATAAAAAGATTCACTGTGGAACTGTTAAGGGAGAGAGATTCTTTCTTCCACTCTTAACATGGAGCCAAGAAAGAAGACATATCCTAGAGAGGCTTTCTATAGAGAATTACTTCTGGTTTTTACTAATTTTGTCTGAAAACGGTTTTTCAAAAGTAAAAGGAATCCTCCATCCCCTTCCCCAATAGCCTTTGTGTTCACTTAAGAACACAAAAAGCCATCTAGCTTGGCAAATTGTTTTCCTAATGACTACCAGAAGCTCAGCCCCAAAGAAATAAATGCCACAGATTACCAAAATCATATTTTTTCCTCAGCAATTGCCATTCAATTTCCTTCTGGCAGTACAATCCAGGTAACATATAGCCACTCACAGCCCTATTTATAAACCAGAGCACTGAAATTAGAACAAGGTAATGAATTGGTTGTGCTCTTGATGCTACCTATTACTATCTATGAAGCAAGTGTGTGCCAAGTTGCAGCTGAGAGACTAAAAATGGCCCACCATCTTCCCTTTTATGGCCCCTAACATTTCCTCAGAGTTGATGGGTTCACAAATTTAAACTACAGCTCATTGTAAGAGCTCTGGAGGAGGTAATGGATAGAAGTCAGTGTCCCATTGCTACCTTCATAAGGAATATTTTTCTGGGTCCATACATTTGGTGGAGTGGAACTGATATAGGGGAACTGGAGATAACAGGGGTTATTGTATGGAAATTATCTCCATCACAGAAGATTGGAGAAAGATGTTTCTCCCCCCCTCTTTCTAACAGGGTTTGTATATTGGACTGAGTCCCTTTTGTTTCAGGTGCTCTTGAAATGTGTGTGCATATGGACAAGAACTTAAGGAAATCTAGGAATTGTGGTTTTGCTTCAAGCATAAAACTAAAAGACTCAGCTACAATTTATTCAAGGCTAAGGCATAGAAGTGTGTGTATAAGCAGGATGAAAAGCTTTTTCATAACAGGACATTTTTGTTCATATTAACTATCATAGTTTAGGTCTACATTTCTTTGCCAGCTCTTGCAAAGATTGAGCACACCTGGGAAGGCTTCCCAGAAGTTGGGTTTGAGGGGAATCGTTCAGGGCAGAGATTGTTCTTCTTCCCTGTACATTTGTATACCAAGCTCATTTTAAAGTGCTTTAATTCAGGCCAGCGGTGGGATTCAAATTTTTTAACAACCGGTTCTGTGGGCATGGCTTAGTTGGTGGGAGTGGCTGGGTGGTCATGTGACTGGGTGGACGTGGCTTGGTGGTCATGTTATTGGCTGGGCATGGCCAACTCAATATCACTCACATCGAGGCAAGCATCTCCTTGCCTGGCCTCTCATGACTGTGGGGATGCTGCAACAGTCGTAAGTGTGAAAAATGGTCATGTCACTTTTTTCAGTGCCATTGTAACTTTGAATGGTCACTCCACACAAGCAAAGTACCAGCAAAGGAGGGAAAATGTCTCCAGAGAAGTTCCTGAGACAGGAAGTCTAGTCCTGCCAAGAATGTAATAAGAGTTAACGGAAAAGCAGTTTCTGTAAGCAACACCAGAATGTTTCCTTCCTGCCTTCCTTACAGGATTAGGCCAGTAATTTCTTCTAACAACTGGTTCTCCAAACTGCTTAGAATGTTAACAACAGGTTCTACTGAATAGGTGTGAACTGGTAGAATCCCACCCCTGATTCAGGCTGTATTTTGTAAATCTTTGCAGGCTGTGCTAGTTCAGCACTTATCATTACTTTTGGCATGCACTGGAGTCAAAATCCCTGGATAAATAAAGCATGGAATGTACAGTACATCTGCATGTTGCTATGGTGATGCCATTGAGATATTTCCGGTTGGCACAGGTTTGTTTCTAAGACAGTTCTCACTGCATTATGGGATGCTCCATTCAAAAGAATAGGGACGGTGGTCACATTCATTCCTGTTCAACCATGGCCATATTTTCCTTTGTTATATCACTTTTACTATGGAAAAATTCATATTAGCTTTTTTATGTGCAAAGGTTTCCTCATTTACCTTAAAGTCCTGTCAAAGTCTGGCTGAAAAGCTGAACACACTGAAAGAGTAAAAGCCAATTCAGTCCCGAAACCTTTTCCTAGAATGATGCTTGTTCAGCCCTAAGACTTGTACAAAAAGTTTGATGTTCATAGAGCCATAATTTTCCATTAAAAGTTTGAGTGAACACTAGGAAGAAATATGTAAGATGCACCATGATGAGGTATCTAAAACAAAACTACCTAAATGCCATACTAAATTAATGAATTGTTTTGGTCTTGGTACATTTTATTGCAAACAGATTATTAATTTGCTTAATCCTTCCAGTATGTAGAATAAAATAAAAAGAACTATGCATTGTTTGAATATAATATGTTACAAAGAATAAGTCATTTATTTATTTGTACCCTGCCTTTATTATTTTTATAATTAACTCAAAATGGCCAACACATCCAATAAACCTTTGTTTCCTATTTTTCCTCCACAACAACCACTCTGTGAGATGAGTTAGCCTGGGAGAGAGTGACCGGCCCAAGGTGACCCAGCTGACTTTCATGGCTAAGGCAGGACAAGAACTCATGGCTTCCCATTTTTTAGCCTGTTGCCTTTACCACTGACCAAACTGGCTCTTTAAATCATGATATGCTGAGATAAAGCAAAGACATTGTATGAGGATGGATGGATGGATGGATGGATTATCTATCCATCTATCCATCTATCCATCTATCCATCTATCCATCTATCCATCTATCCATCCACCTATCTACCTATCTACCTACCTACCCATCATCTATCTGAATCTGTTATGTATGTCTGCCCATTTCACATTCTAGTTGTTGAGTCAAAGGTTTTCTTCATCCAATTGATTAGTATAGTAGCCATTAAGAATACAGCATCCTCCTCTATGTATGGATGCCATCTGTGATCTTTGTGGATTCAATGAGTAGTATTAATTCCTTCAACTTTTTCCCTGCTATGAATTCTTGCTTCTTTTCATTTTACAATCAGTTCACCCCAAATCACCTAAAAGCATTTCTATATTTCAAACGTAACTGTTGTATTGTTCTCTGTGTGAATGACATTGCCTGGGAGGTACCTTTAAATATTTCTACCTCTAACTTTCATAAATTGCTATAAATGTTGAAATGGATTATTTCATTAGCATGTCATATAAATGACTTGCCTCTTTGACATTGTGGAAAGTACAGTGAAAACTCTATTTTATCATTTTCCTAAGCTACTTTAACTTTGTCAACAATAACTTGGAAGAACAAGGATTACTGATGGTCTCCTAATCTCAAATTCACATTTACTACTTTGAAAAACAAAAATAAAACCCAAACAATAACTATCTTTCAATGACAACACAAAGACTACTAGCTCTTAGGAAAGATCAGCAATATACAGTTCCAGGTAAAGGATTCCATAATGTTCATGAAGGTTCAAAATTGCCATAAATGAAAGAGTCAGTGACATTATTAATGGAGATTTAAAGCAAGCTAACTATGGAAGATGTCTAGCAGATGTTAATAGATTTAGTGGCTGAGGCTAGCAAAGACTTACTGCTTTTTTTGATATGCCCTATTTTATTGTTTCAGATTAAGAAAGCATTACTTCAAATGAGAATTAAATAAAAGTAGAGTAGCAGGCAACCTTGACATCAAACTATTTAAAGTAATTGCTTTGTCCATAAAAAAAATTACATTGTTGATTAATGCTACCTATCTTTCTTGGTTGGTGAATTATAATAATCACTTCATCATAAAATGTACAGGAATAAAGGCAAGAATAAAACATAGCTCTCTATTCCAATTATCCCCAGAAGAGTGGTTATTTCACAAGTCACATCACTTCTATTCTCCTATGTTTAGAAGCACAAGGATGCTTTTAGATTATAGGACTTCCCACTGTGTTAATGTTACACAGGTCCTCATCACAGACATCTTTCACCCTAAAAGCATGAGTGAATTAATACTTTGAGTCTTGATACACAACATAAAGTGAAAAACCTCTCTTCAGGCAGATCGTTTCCACATGGGCTTTGTTATCCATGTTGTTTTTAATTTTCCAATCTATTTTTCTGCCAGTTCTAATTCAACTTGCTGAAACAGAAATTTATGCCAAAATTTGTTGAATAGGATGAAAATATTTCAAAGTTGTTCTATTATCAAAATGTTCTTAAAGAGTTGAAAGTAAAATTAAGATTTTAGCCTCTTTTCTTCTAGATTACTTTCCCCTACCTTTGCTTATTTTCTGAAGCTTCATTTTATTTTTTACCCTCCTTAGCATTTTTCACCTAATGCAGTCATGTGCTGTCTTATTTTCTATTTTAAAGCTCGTTCTTATCACCACTTCTAAATCCTACTCCTTAACCTATACCTTAAATTACTCCTAACTTTTATTTTAACTTATGTTTCTTTTCCCTATCTTCTCCCTGCCCAGTCCTGTAACTCAGACTAAGGAAACTTGTGTATCCAACTTTCATTGCCTTGTCCAGCTTCCATGGTTAACTTGATTACTGCTGCTACGTGTTCCTCCAAGTGCTCATCAGTGTTTTCCATTGTTATTACTTTTGTCCTATTCTAATAGTATTCTGGATCATATGTCTCTGCTCAAGCCTGCCATGGCTGCCTGGGCAATTACATTTTTTTCCTTCGCTGCACAGCAATATTGCTGTTTTCAACCTCCCATCCTCTCTGCTGCCGCCAAAACCTCCATTAGATACCTCATGTCTTCATTCTACACTCCTTTCCCTCTAGGTCTCTTCTTTTTCCTTCTAGTTTTCCAATGACAGTATCATTTTGTGCTTCCACTAGGCCTCTTTTTAAAGTTCTGACATCTCTTGTGCAGCAAGGCAGGTCCTTTAAAAGGTGCCAGTTGGAGAAAAGACACTGTTGTTTCTGCCACCGTGCCTCTGTCTTGCCATGTTCCTTGAAAATAAAGTAGAAATATGGAACCCTCTTTAGCAAGAGTAGAACATTTTTGAGAAATTCCTAGAAAGATTTCAGCACAGTATTAGTTTTAAAATGTGAGACATGCGCACTTCTGGAAGTTGAATTTTAAGAAAGACATTGTTAAGTTATTTGTAAAACTAAAATGTTCATCACGTGAACCTTCCACAGAAGTTCCACCTCTTTCCAGCATTGCTAAAATATAGTTATTTCCTGGAAAACTTTCATATCAAGCATGACCAAAATCAGGAAAAAAAATTCCCAATAAATGGTAGTAGGTACACTGGCTTCCACTGCAAACCACTCTCTGTATTATCTGGATCCAGACTCCATGGAAGCCAATTCATATATATTTATGCCTGCAAAGGCTTTCTTACTTCACGCAGTCCTGTTGAACATCCAATTCTCATTGGCAAACTGACATCATTTGCATATTGTTAGCAGAATTAATTTTAATCAAAGGACTCATGTGTTGGGTCATAAGACTCAAACAGAGACATTGACAAAATAGAGTTGTGATAGGAACATAAGAATAGCTTCGTGCTTTAAACCAAGACCTTTTCAGTCCAAGCTTTTGTTTCTTACAATGGTCAAGCAGATTCTCACACACAGGACATGGAGAAATATCACCTCACAAACAGGGCATGGAGAAATACCCCCGATACAGAAAATGTGTCTGCATTGGATGAGGAGAGCACATCTGTCTCCTTCTGTCCTGGCCACTTTTTATAGAGGCACAATTAAGAGCATGTTAACAAACTGCATCATTGTTTGGTTCGGTGGCAGCAGTGCCTCAGATAGAAAGTGGTTAAAGACAGCCAAGAAAATTATAGGAAGCTCTCTGCCTGTTATTCAGGATACTGCTTATAAGCACTATGTGCTTATTGCTCGAAGCATTGTTAGAGACCCCATTACACTGTCTGTTTCTGTTGCTCCCCTCTAGGAAGAGGTTTCTAGCAGGACTACCAGATTCTGTAACAGTTTTGTTCCCTATGTCATCCATCTCATAAACTCACTAGATTCATTTTCCCACCGTGTACATGTATACATCCAAAATAGACTGTGTTGTTTCTCTGTGTCATATAATATATGTGGGTATATGCATTATTTACTTATTTATTTATTTATTTATTTATTTATTTATTTATTTTGTCATGTTTGTGTAGTGTATATGGGAGGTGGTGTATGCAATGAAATTTCATGTCAATGTATGCTGATTAGTGTATATTCAAAGTGACAATAAAGTTATTCTAACTCTCTTCTGCCTTGTTTCTCTGGAACTGTATTTAAAGTTATACTCTCCCTACCTGCACATAGTATTTTGAGTCTTCAAGACCACTCTCTTCATATACATATGTAATCTTATAAACACTTAGAATGTTCATATAACTTGAATTCCAGAATGCTGATAGTGCTATACTCCAATTATCATCAGTAAGGTATTTCCCCAAAGAAAAGCAAGGAGCATTAAATGCATCTCCTCTAAAGCACTGAACATCCTCAATAAGGCCACAAATTCTGCTGCTGGGGAAGTTTCTTTTCCAGAAGATACAATTTCTTTCATAACATAATTTTGTGGCTGGGATCTTTTTTTTTTTTTTAGAAATAACTGATTCTGGTGCAACGTGGCTCAATATGAGGAATTTTTTGTATGTGTTTGTCTTTGAAACAATTAAAATCCTTTGCATAAATAAAACCTATTGAAGTTCCTATGAACTCTGAACAGTGTTTCTCGGTCACCAGAACAGAAAACCAGGAGTGAAGTTGGAGGAACTGTCAACATTTACATCTTTGAGTAAGAACTGCAGCAATAAACAAGAAAAAGGGCTGACAGTTTGAAACAAATGGAAGAAAAAGTGCCTACCAGATCTTTGTAGTAACGTTTTCAGATGTTATTGTGCAACTCATTCACCAGGACCATTTTTGCATTGTATGGCTCACAGATTTAACATACAGCTTACTGTTCATTTGTTGGCTTTGAAGAATCTGATGGATAACAGAATGGCTCCTAAGAGCAATTCCACATTGACCGTGCAATAATATGCAAAGCAGCTTCTCTCAATAATGCATTTTCATAACAATCCAGTCTCCCTTGGGAAGGAGGGTTGGAGAAAATCCATTCCATTTAATAGAACTCTAAGTACTAAAAACTACAGTCCAGAATACTCCAAGACTTTGAGTACTTAACATTTTAAGAACATATATTTCCCTTCTTTCGCAGAAGAAACAAATCCTTCACAGACAAGATTGCACCCAACTATCTGTGAAGTCATCTCTATCAAAGTAGAAGTTATGAATGCATCTTCTAGTTCATCTTTCCTGGTGACTGAATGCTTTTGGTAGAGCTTTTATTTTGGGAAGATGGTGGAGGATTATCAATCCACTATTCCCTTAAAATTTCTCTTTGGGCCCTCCCTAACTCTTTTAGGATTTACATTGAACAGTGTCGGATACTATGCAATGCTTCCACCCGGCAGGAGTTGTTATGGGACCAATTGCCCTTAACACACTTCTTCAAAAATTCAGTGAAAAATAGAGGTCTATCAAAAAGATGCCAAGACCCTGGAAAGTTTTCAGAGAAGAAAAACAAAGATCTGGAGACTAAATTGTATGATGAATGGTTAAAGCAACTAGATATGCTAGCCAATCAAAGAAAAGAATTGAGGAAAGAGGATAGCTGTCTCCCAATATTTGAGTTGTCACAAGGAAGAGGGGATTGACTTTTCTAAGGCCCCAGAGCACAGGAAAAGAAATAAAGGATGGAAGCTTGCTAAAGAGAGATCCAACCTAGAAGTAAGGAGAAATTTTCTAACAATGAATACAATTAATCAGTGGAATAGCTTGCCTCCCAGACATGTGGGTGCTCCATCACTAGAGGTTTTCAAAAATAGTTTTTTTACTAGAATGGTATAAGTTCTCCTTGAGCAGAGAAGACCTCCTAAGTTCCTTCCAGCTCTAAAATTCTGTGTTGTTTCTGGTTGTTTCTTAAGGCTTCAAAACAGACTTCAGTCTCCTTTGCCTAGGAAACAATACCTGCAGAATTCCATCACAGTCATCTTCCTTATTTTTTACACTAGTTCTCCTCTACAGGTTGGGAAATCTTAAAGACCCAACTTCCATTAAAAGCAGAGCAGAAATTAAACTGGCTTTCTTGCCCAAACATCTCCAAACCATTCCTCCATGTTTCTCCTGGGGATATCAACAATCCAATGGTGACCAGTGAAAAGTTTTTACAAGTTTACAATAAAAGTATGCGACTTCTTCCTTTCTAACCAAATGAAATTGACAGTTCTGTCATTTCTCTAATCCAAAACACAAGAAAAAGAGTTAAACAATTACAGCATTCTCTTTTTGTAATGATTCTGGAGGGATAAAGCATCAAGGAAATCAACCAATCAGGAACCACGATAAACACGTTCTGGATAGCGATCAAAGGAGAAGGAAGAGTTTTGAATCTGGAAAGTTATTTCTTAAGCCAGTTTTATTTCCAGCTGGTTTATGCATGGGAGACAGGTTTATGGCTGCAATGTAGAAAATCCCGGAGACTGGTAAACCAATCTAAATCATACATTTTGAACCCAATTTCTTTCCAGGGCAGCTCTTCCTGTAACTTTTTACATTAATCCAACCTTGAGGTTGAAACGCTGCTATATATACACTATATATACCATTTTTGTTGTTGTTATACATTACCTCAACAGGCTGAGATTTTAAATGATTTTCACATTTCCCAATAGAAAGCACATGCTTCTTACAAGTTGCACTGTCTGCCACCTCGTTTCACTTAACTCATTAAAACTTGGAAGAGAATCTGCTTCAGACTAATTTCTGAGCCACCTCCGTCTCTTAGTTGATGTTATCTCTTATATTTAAGATGTTCTGCTGTTCCTTTAATAATCTGCTCCCCCCACCCCCACTGCTGATAGGCTCCTGGTCAACTGCAGAGAGAGATAGCTTTGAAAAATGATATGGGTTATATTTTATTCCTTATTTTTCTCTACAGCATTTCAAAGCTAATCAAAGGCAAGAATAAGAAAGCAACGGTGTGAGTTCCTTTTAACCAGATTTCAGAAGAGATGTTGTTCCTACAAATCAATTTCAAAGAGCAAAAAAGTAGGCTTATGTTTATACATATTGCAACACTCTAGCTCGGATTTCTAAGTTTCTTCTTCCAATGAGTGTTAATAGTAAATAATTTCAAAAAGCAATGTGGCAGGTCCCTAAAGAGACAATGCCATTCCTGAGAGTTGATATCACTATTTAGCACATCAGTCCCAATAACTGATCCAAGCAATCACATTGATTTGGGACACTAGGCATAAATGCTGAAATAATAAACACATTTGTTTAAAAAGAATGGAAAAGAGAAGACAATAACTGATAACTGTCACAAGTGCTTTGCACCAGAGGTGGTATTCAGCCGGTTCTGACCAGTTCTGGAGAACCTGTAGTGGAAATTTTGAGTAGTTTGGAGAACCGGCAAATACCACCTCTGACTGGAGATTTTACAGTATCCTTCCCCTGCCATGCCCACCAAGCCACACCCACAGAACCGGTAGTAAAAAAAATTGAATCCCACCACTGCTTTGCACCTGTGTTTCATTTCTGATGTACCTATAGCCAAGCTTTCAGAATTTGTCCTGACTTTTCTCCTGCCCATCCAATAAATTTTAAATAGGTATGATGATGGATCTTTGAAGCAAAATTTGTTTGTGTGTCAGTTTTACAGTGAGCTGGAAAAAATATGATCTCTGCATTAAATAAAACAGGGCTTTTTGAGATTTTAATGCTATGTATCTGTAAACTTATAATGTTGAAGTAAGGCAGCTTTGGGACATGGGCAAACAGCTATGTAATCCCCATGTCACTTTTGCCACATTTTAAGCTTAGTGCCAATGTGTTCCTCTTAGAAATTCTTATGAAATGTAACTATTGAACTGCTCATCACAGACCACTTCCATTATGTACTCTTTTAGGCGGTCTGGGTATGTCACTGTACATTGTAAGACAAGATATCTAGCAAAGGTCCATTCTAACTCTAGGATTATATGAAGTCCATAAGGCAAGAGTTCTTAGTTTTTGTTTCTTCGCTTCTAATACATATTCAGTTTTTCAGACATTTGTCTGTAGATATCCCCCAGAATTCCCCTCAAAACCAAGCTAAACATCATTTGTCATTTACATATGTTTTCACTTGATAGAATAGTTTTAAAGTCCCCACATTTCATTTCATTTCATTTCATTCCAGCAATAAACAATAAACAGAGTCACATATATCTCCTGGGTTTGGCTGGAAAATCTACTAGAGATCTTGGGGCCTTTAAAAAAACCTGATATGTTTTCAATGTTGAAGGGTTAAAAGAGGACACTCTGGGATCATCTGGAAATCATTAACGTTACAAAGCTCAGAGAAGATAAAAGTTTCCATTTTCTAAAATGTAAATCAAAAACATATTCATTAGTATTGCAAAATAAACATGCAAATCTTTGCCACTTGAAGAGCCTGGCTAAATATGTACAAGGGCAAAACCCAGAAATACATCTGGTCCTCGGTTAAAAAAAATAAAAACTTGCCTTTTTGGTTTTATCTAAAGAGCTTGTCTGTCTTCCACGGTTGATTTCTTGGAATATAGCAGTTCATAATAAGCATTTGAATGAAATGATGGAATAAACAATGATAAAGTCTGTGTCCTTGTATATGTACATGCTTGCTTTTTTTCCTTTTCTTTTTAACTTTCCCAGTGAGATTATTCTTCCATAGGCCTTCCTACACTCCAAATGTTTATGAAACATCTCATCTGGCATTTATACTGGTCTCCAGAGAATAAGATATATGGTTTGTGTATAATTGCTACACACCTTTTTAATCTTGCATTAGCCCAGGTTCGACTAGTGAGCAGACTATTGGGCAAAGACATTTGTGCCCAAATTTGGATACAATATTAGGTGTGTGGAATGTTTTACATCATAACAATGACAATAAGAGGAAAGGTTGGCAGCACTTGACTCATTCCCTTTACAGTGATTTACTTACTGTCTGGCAATCAGCTCCTAGTATGATGTTTGCTTCTCATAAACAGTTTCAAAACAGAGGACTTTAGTGTCAAGATAAGAGGAATCTCATCCATCAGGGCAGAATAACAAACCCAGGCCAGAAGAAAGCAAGACTGCCTTGGCTATTCCGGCAGTGTCATAAACCATAGGTCTGGAAGGAACCTCGGTGGTCTTCTGATCAAGGCATGAGACCTTATACCATTCCAGTCAAATAGTTGTCCAATCTACTTTTGAAAACCTCCAGTGATGGAGCACCCACAACTCCATTGATTAATTGTTCTCACTGTCAGAAAATTTCTCATTACTTCTAGGCTGGATCTCTCTTTAACAAGCTTCCACCCATTACTTCTTGTCCTGCCCTCTGGTGCTTTAGAGAATAAGTCAATTCCCTCTTCCTTGTGACTACCCCACAAGTCCTGGAAGTCAGTTATCATGTCCTCCTCTAATCTTCTCTTTGATTGGCTAGACATACCTAGCTCCCTCAACATGTGAGTTAGCCTCCAGACCCTTTATCATCTTTGTTGTTCAAATGTTTCTCTACATCTGAATGTCAGATCAGATTTAGTTCATAGGACACTACTTGTTAAGGCCAAAGACCACACTGAACTTTGAACCATCTAGGATAGGGGTGTCAAATTAGATTTCTTCAAGGGCTGGATCAGCATTGTATGGCTAATCCATGGGCTTGGGGGGGGGGTGCAGGGAGGGGAGATGGAACAGACAGCAAGGCTCCCGTGTAACCCATTTTCAGCCTCCCTGGCCTCCAGCAGCACTCTTGTCAGCTGAAAATGGGCCATGCGGGGGCCTTGCAGGTCCCATTTTGGCTGGCAGAGGCACTGCAGGCCAGTCCTTTGATATTTCCAGGCTGGCCCCATGGGCCAGATTAAAGCACCCTACAGGCCAGATCCACCCCATGGGCCTTCAGTTTGACACCCCTGATCTAAGTCATGAGGAAGAACTTCCTGACCCAAAGAGCTATTAGTCAGAGGAATAGTAGAAACCACAGAGTAGTTTTTCTTTCCTTTCATGGAGGTTTTCAAAGAAATACTGGATGATTATCTACCAGGACCGGTGCAGTGAATCTTTCAGTGTGCCTGGTATTGGACTTAATGACCTCTTAGTTTCCTTCCAATTCTACATTTCCACGATTTCTATCAGAAATAACAAAGAGATTTAGACAGAAAATAAGATCCAGCTTTCCTCCACCTGATAGATGCCAATATAATCTTAGTATGAGAAAACATCGTGTTAATTAGGAATTTTGAGGGTGAATTAAGTTCGGAAAAAACTATTTTCTGTAAACTTATCAGGAATTCAGAGTTACAAATATCTGTGTAAACCTGGGTGGTCTTACAATTTCTCTGAAAACAGCTCCTGGTATTGATGCTCCCCACTAGCTTAGGCTTTGAAAGAGAAAACTATGGAATAGAATCATTCAGTGTCTATGTATGTGTGTGTTTGCATGCATGTGTGAGTATGTATGTGTATATGTGTGTACCCACACACACACAAACAGCATCTGAGCCATGGCTTATGACAAAAAGCCCACAGAAGACCATATGTGCACACAGTTTTCATTTAATGTAATTTAATCAAATTATATTTTTTTTAGAAACAGACTGCCCAATCATTTGGGGACTTTTGACATTTCTCCTTCAAATTCCTTGGCAACACCATACCAGCACAATTTACTTCATAAATCCTCATAATCTTTCCCAGGGACTAAATATCTAAGCCTTGTGGAGTACTGAATATGATAGCTTCAACTATGACAGCCAATAACACTTTTTGCAACAGAAAAGGAGGCGAGACAGTTCACATATTCGAAAAAATTAAAAGGTGAGGGAGATTCAATAGAAATGCGAACTATTCCTCTTTTGTTCTTCTTCATGAAAGTAATGTCAACATTCTGAATTGGATCTAGAAATCTACTAACACCTCATGAAATAATCTCAGCAGAAATAGTTAGATGGTACAGCACATTACAGTAATCTAAGGACAAGATGATAAAGGCATGAGTCACTGTCATAAGAGCTTTCTGTTGAAAGCATGCCACAGCTGGTAAAACCACCAAAGCTGGGCAAAGACTTCCCCAGCCACAGTTTCCATCTGATGATCAACCAGGAGCAGCAACTTCAAGAGAACTTCTAGGTCTTCAGCCTGCTCCTGCAGGGAAACTGCAGTACTTTTCAGTACCTGTTGTTGGGCCTCACTGAAATATGCTACCAGTCTAGCCAAAAAAAACCCACAGTGGGCATTAAATGGAGCTGAGATGTGGGGATGGAATGAGAAGGTCTTTATTCAAACTGAAAGTATTCTGGAATCGTTTTTAAGGAGGATTATGGCCTCCCATATGGCACTCATGCTGATCAGGATAGAAGTGGGGTTACCTCAAGCTCTGTTAGAATTCAACTTGCATTGCTATGGAAATTTGCTATGGTCAGCTTGTGATGACCTGGGGCGTGGCACAAAGGCAACACAGTCAGATAATCAGTAGGAGTCCCTTAATTATCTCCAACTTTGCCCCCAATGTCCTGGTTACCTTCTGGCTAGAGAAAAAATCTCTCAGGAACAGCCTTTGGCTGCAGAGAATCAAGTCCAAAACGTGGTCAACAAAAATTGTAACTATAAGTCCAATCAAGGCAAAATGAGGTAATTAGTCCGATAGGGCAGGAGCAACAATTCCAAATGTGAAGGCACAGCAATAACTTAACACAGTTGGGAGGATGCCAGGAACACAGATAAGCAAAGTCAACACAAGATAAACTCACATTTGTTCCCAGGAGCTGCTGCACTCAGCATGCATTTCTTTTAAACTCTCTTCCCATGTCTGGCTTATCAGGACCCTTTCCTCCCCCATAAGCCAGGCAACTCACATTGTTCTCTTCTCCATTCCTCCCTGTGTTCCATAGGATGAAGAAGAGTGGGCCTGGGTCTTCCTCTGAACTCCTTCTCCCTTGTTCTACCTCTTCCCTGCTCTGCCCAGCTGGACTTTGCCCTTCCCCAGTTTCCTCCACAGCCAATGGAGCCACACTTCCACTCCCTGTCAGCTGTTCATCTTCCTCCTCGGATTCAGACTCCGACAGGGGCATGACAACATCCCTCAAGATCTCCACTGTTTTTTTCTATTATATGAGTGGACATAATTGGAGCAAATTCTTTTCTTACCATTATATTCCTTCCTCCTTTGGAGAACTTAATTCTTGGAACAGTGAAAACCCATCTGAGCTTTTTCATAAGATGCCTATAGAGATTCTAGTGTGATATCATGATTACAACTTAGAAGAGTATATGTTCAATATAAGAAATATTGAAGCCTCTCCCAACATCTAGACAAGATTGCCAATTCTTTGTCAAGGAAGCTTTTACATTTTCTACTTCAGCCCATATCTGCTGCATACTTTGCAAATTGTCCAGTGCAACAATGCCTCTATCCTTGTGGTATTGGCCAAGTGAAGGACATTGTTCTTTATATCCTCTACTGTCTTTACCATAAGGAAAATTATTGTCAATAAATTTAAGGGGTCAAGATGCTGAACCATTGATTTACCTCCTTCACCCATAAACATATTAAATGATCTCAAGAGGACACCAACATCTCTGTCTTATTCTTCACTCAATGCTGAACCATTGCCCATGCATTCCATTTATCCTCACACAAGTGCTATCATACACATTGTTCATATCACACTCAGCAGTCCACCTTTAGCTTCATATGCCTGCAAAATAGTCCCTAATTGTAGCCTGTTCAATTTGTCACATGCTTGCCCTAGATCAACAAATATGCAGTCCATTTTCTTCCTTACATTCACACATATCCATATCATTCCCATATATATTTATAAAATACCTCTTCCAGGATGCTCATTTTTGCTGTATCCCAATTTATATCACTGCTTTTATTCTTTTAATTTCATTTACTTTGCTGGGGCTTCTTGTTTAGCCCTTAATATTGATGTCCAAAACTAAAACAAAGGTAATAAAATCACTCTGCATTTTCTCTACACCTTTAGGCTTAACTGTTCTTTGCTTACTTTGATTGCATTTTTCGCAACTGTTTTTCTCTCTAGACACATCTGAGGTAGAATCTCCCACTAGAGTAAAGGAAGGAAAGGAGTGAAAAGACTGGCAACCTCGGAGTCCTTTCAGGGAAGGATGGACAAGGGGTCAGACCTCTCTAGAATTCCTGAAGTCTTTATGTGACAAGAGTAAGTAGTTGTTCTGGTGCGATTCTCATAAATAGGCAAGCAACAGTAAAGAATAAATTCTGATCAGCTCACAGTGTCTCTTTGGACCCGTGTGTCTGACAGCATTGTACAATGCCTTTCTCTTATCAGCCAACACTCATATAAATAGATTTATCCATTGTCACTTCTGTATATGGATTTTTCTCATCCACACTCTCTTTCATATCATTATTCCATACAATACCTTTTCATATTTTCCTTTAGAATAACACCACAAACTGCTGTTGCATTCTGTTACATTCTTTTTACTCTGTTCAAACATACTTCATATATTTTGTTTTCCTTTTATTCATATTTGTGCTCATTTATTCTGTTGGGAGATTAACTTGCCTTGTATACCTATTTATAGAGGTATCATATTTTCTCCTCCTGGTGTCTTTTACATATACTCTAATTTCTTTTACTTCTTTTATTTTCTTGCTTGTCCATTTATTCCCAAAATCCATCCTTGGCATAATGAAAAAATGGTTTGCCTTATATTCAGAACCTTGTATCATATCATTCTTTCATCATAAACAATCAAATCAATCATGTTTTAGATTAATAGTCATTCCTTTTCCATGTGTATATATGATTAGACTTATGTTTAACCCAGACATTTGGGGGGAAAAGTCTTTTTCTAAGCATATATTCACCACATAGTAACTGTGATTCTGGAAATGAATCACTTTTCAGTTCCAATGCATTCATTCATGTCATCTAGAAGAATTATTTTTCTCTAGATTAAATACATTTGGAATGTAGCGTACTTTTTCACAAATCTTGCTTATTTCTGTCCAATGGAAAGTAACATGTAGCTATCACCAAACAGTGGATTTCTACTTACATGTTTACAATAATCTACATGACACCAATTTACTCTTTCTGATATATATTTTAGGACCTTTATCCATAATTAAGTCCACATCTTCATTTTTATGCATTTACTCATGAATTATAAAATAATCAGATTATCTTCATTTAGACCTATTGCATCCTTCCCCTTTCTCTAATTTTAACAGACACAAAACCTTCCTATTTTCATTCATTCATTAAAATCTTTATGCATTATTGCAGTTACATTTCAGGTCAGAATCTTCATATGCCGTGGTCATTACCAGATGGTCATCAATTCCATATAGATATTAATATCTTATGGAATATAAATTTCCATGTGGAGCATAACTTTTTAATCTCATTGTTCCCAGCCCAAACCATACAAATCCACATTCTAATATGCAACCTGTAATCTGCACATCTTAAATTTCATGCTAACCCTCTGATGCTTGGCCAAAGAAATGTTCCCTTTAGGCAATCAGGCCTTTATCTTCCACTTGAATGAATCTCACTCTCTTCATTCCTTCCTGCAAATAATATCTCCAATTTAAAGTGTATCTGGTTGCTATCAGGAACAATTGACAGTCTGCGTGCAATCTGTACTATTAGTGAGGCTGCTGGCATACAAAATAATCCCCATGGCATCTTTAGATTAATAATAAGCAGAAGATGCTAATCTTTCCCAGATAAAATCAGTAAAGTCCACCTTTGTCCAGTAGTGTGTCCATGAGGGTTGTCTACCTTCCTACTCTTTCCCAGAAATAGATTTCACCATGGTCTGAAGGCATATTTATATTATATGATCCCATCCTAACCTAACTTGGTGCCGTCCATGTGTTCTGGACTTGAACCATTATGATCACTAATTAGTATAAATGCTGTCCATGTTAGAAGTTCTAAGAATTTAAGTGTAGTATATCTTGTCAAGTTGGGGAACTGTGATGACACGGAGTGTCCCACAAATGTAACAAAAACCAAAATGTAAATAAACTCGGCATCACTGTTCACAGTTGAAGATTAAATTCTTTCCAAAATAACATTCCAAACAAAAGAAATACAGTCCAACTCAAAGAGCAGATAACGAAGCAATAAAAAAACCAAAAACAAACTGCATTGAAGAAAGTTCCATGACAGACTAGGATAATTAATTACAAACTTCAAGAAGATAACCAGGTACAGTCCATTGGAAGAACGCCAACCAAGATAAACCTCATCCAGGAATAAAACACTTTTTATTTCCAGCATTTGCTAGCATGCAGGTCCAAACTCTTACGCAGTTCTCACACCTGCATCCCATGAAGAGGATCAAGGCCCTCTCCTCCTGAGTAGACCACATCTTTCCCTTATGCTCTTCTCCCTGCATGCCCTAGGATGGATAGGGGATGGGCCTGGGTCCTCTTCTGCCTGCTCAGCTGGCCTCTGCCCTTCCCCAGCCTCCTCCACAACCTCTGGAGCCACACTTCCACTCCCTGTTGGCTGTTCCTCCTCTCCCTCAGAGTCAGTCTCCACCAGGGGCATGACAGGAACTCTGCACTAATTGGATGTAAAGCATCTCACTGAACTTTCCCCTAATTCAGATATATACCTATCATCCATCCTCTATCTACTGTATCATCTATTTATCTATCTGTTTCTGTTTCTCTCTCTTTCTGTGAGATGTATGTATATCTATATATGTTATCTAGTTTGGTAATGAAACATCTGTAAAAAAAACTGAGGCATATTCAGAGAATACCAAAGACCTAAAGAGTTAGGACTGAATGGGAATTAGCTATATGTGGGTAAGTCTTCAGAGGAATTTCCCCCCTGTGATTTTTTTTAAATATATGTATATTTTAAGGCTAACAGAACAGTTTTTAGGTGCTTCATTTAAATGGCTTTAGCAAGACTTAGGTTTATTTTAAAGTTTATAAAAAGGATGCTTGGGTCCAAGAGGTGTCTACCCTTGTTGTAAATAATATGCCTCAGGAAAAGAGATGAATGATGATACAGACCATCTGACACACATTTGAGTGGTTCTACACTAACATTCCTTTTCCTTCCATATTTATGGACTTCATCCATAAATTCCCAACAAGCATAGCTGTTGTTGAGAATTTGGAGAGTAATATCCACACATCTGGAGGGCAGTCAGTTTTAGGAAGTCTCTTTTGCTATGTCAGTCACTGTGGAAAAACTGATCTAAGATTTTTTTTTTCTTTTAATCTGACACTTTAACCAAGATAGGTTCCCCTTTTTCCAACTCCAGGTATAGAAGCATAATATGTTGGCATTTGAATCTTACCTGAAAGTAGGCAATTTCTTCATGATAGTTTTCCTTGCATTTTAACAGAACCACAGAAAAACATAGACCTTGGGGGTGGGGGAGAATATCCACATCTTTGCCACTTCCTGGCTAAACAGTTGCCACAGTACAACGTGCTGCCCATGAGAATTTCAGCAATGTTCTCTGTTCCAGTGAAAGGTTTCTCTTTCATCAAGTCAGTAGAAAAAATAACAGCAGAACTTCTATGCCAAAAACTAGTTAATGTTGGACTAGGACTAGAGAGATTCAAATTCCAATCCTGGCTAATTCACGAAGCTCAGCGGGCCAATTTCTTTTCCAAATTTATCTCAGAGAAGTATATGGGTAAATGGAATGAGGGGAAGAATCACACATGTTGACCTGACTTCCTTTGCAGAAGGATAGGATAGAAGCAAAAAAGTTAATTGAGAGAAGGAGCAAAGTGTCCAGTTTTCAGATGTTTTTATTCTTGGTCACCTAAAAGAAATCTTTATTTGCCTACATTACAAAGCAAAAGTTCTTTTCAGGTTGAGCTTGGCTTTTGGCAACTATGCAGGCTCATCCATGTTGTTTTCTTGGTAACAATACAAAGCGCTACTGCCTTCTTTTGGGATGCTTTTCAACTTCCCAGTCTAGCCAGCAGCCCTGGGATTTCCTGGTCCTTTTCGTTCCAAGTGTTTAGCAAATCCAATCCTGCTGAACCTCAAAGCTTGCAAAGGACTGTATACAAATTCATTCTGGGTCTATGTTTTCAATCTAATTTCATGCAACCTTCCCTGGTCAAGGACACCATTGGAAGCAATTCACAACTAAAACATAAAATAAACATAATTAAGAACATAAAACAATTATCCATTGTAAATAAAGCAGTTACAGGATAGAACACTTATCAATCCTTTACTATGGTAAAAGCAGCTTTAAAAGGCAGGGGGAGAAACAGGCTATTTTGTAAATAGAGCATAGCCACTCTCAGAAAGTCACCTCTTGTTTCAGCCAACTTATAGATCTTATTAAGATAGCTCTTGAGAGCAGTTTCTTAATCTGTTCTTGAGTCTAGGCATCGGCACAGAAGGCACAATCTTTAAGGCAGAATGTGTACAAACAATACAAATAAGCAAATAAAGCAACCAAAATAAGTTTGGAAGTGCTTTGTTAAAAAAAGAAAAATACTTTAGGTGACAACTTTCAAACCATTGGGGGAAAGAGCAAATGGATTAGAATACAGGCTGTTTGAGAAAATGTATTTTGCAGTATTCTTGAAGTCTTTGTATTTCCTGGTGAATTCCAGTTGAAATGTGGCCAAAGGTGGTAGCAGGAGGTACTCATTGAGAAAGGAAAAATCACAATAAAACAATTAAAATTGTTTTACTTTGGTTTAAAATAATGCCTTTTGCAAATCTATCCTGTTAAGTTCCCCTCCAGTTTTCTGATCATAAAACAAACAACTATTTTTAATTTTCACCCAGTATTAGAATAGCCTTTGAATTTCTTTTGATGCCACCCTGAACTTATATCACCTCTCTAAGAAAGAAGAGGACACTGCCCCCTAAGCTGTCAATGGGAAACTTGGCTTCCTTGTAAAGTCAAAAACGTGCAAGAATTCGAAAAGAAAAACATAATAATTAAATTTAAAGAAGAAGTGGCAATGGACAGTGCATAAGAAATATCTTGCAATGGAAGAGTTTAATTGATTTTAGTTTACCCAGGGCCTGAGAGATCCACAAGAATGTCAAAAGATGGCAGTCATAACTATGTACATTGCATTAAAGGGAGATTTTAATCAAATAAATTTGGACATTATCCCAATTTTTTTATTCCCTCCTATTAGCTAGGAGCAAGGTTTACATCAGAACTGTAAGGTTCCTTATTTTGGGCTCACAAACCCAGCTACCATGGCTTGAACAAAATCAGACCAAATCCTAGATCTTGAATTGTACTCACTAAGCCATGATTTATTTAACTTGAGTGTATTAGTGACAACTGGTCATTTGAAAACCATCCAAGTCAAAAGTAAATCACATATGGGCTTAATCTGATACATGAAACCCTGCTAAATTTCTAAATGTGAAACATATCCAGGAATTTAAAGGAAGAATATTGGAAAAGATTTGCCTATGAACATCTTCCAGCCCTAATTCTTGGAGCAAAAGAAAATTTCTGCTACATCTTTTTCTAGAGAACCATAACCTTCTTGTTAGATGACATACCAAATGTGATAAATGAATTATACCATAGATGTCACTTGCATCATGATACTCTGGTCCCTTTGAAGTCACTGTGGCTTCCCAATAACTATGCTTATGACAGACATCAAAGACAAGGACCACATGTGAAGATCTAATTAAACTGGTTTATTATTACTCATGTTTATGCACAGGGATTTACTCAACTAAACATTAGCACTATTTTGTCTTAAATAAGAGCAGAATTCATTTAATCCATTTGTAGCAACATAGGGATTCTAGACTAATCCTTCTTTTGACTCTGCCCCCAGGCTCTGGCACCCCTTTTCTTACAGTTTAGTTTCATATCAACATAGAAAAGTAATTTTAAGTAAAGAAGAGAACTTTGCAAATGAAGAAGGCTAACAAAGAGGAGAACCAAAACCTATTCCTTGGAAATGAACAGTGGGACATTCCTCCTAGGAAGAAGCCACTCAGAAACTCTCTGTCATATTGATTTCAATGTAAATCACACACAGGTCATTTTGAAATCTTAATGTCATGCCCCCATCGGAGTTTGAGGAGGAAGATGAACAGCTGACAGGGAGTGGGAGAGTGGCTCCATTAGCTGTGGAGGAAACTGGGGAAGGGCAAAGTCAGGCTGGGCAGAGCAGGGGTGAGGTAGAACAAGGGAGAGGGAGTTCAGAGGAAGACCAAGGCCCACTCCCTCTTCATCCTAGAGCATGCAGGAAAGAACAAAAAAGAGAGCAACGTGGGTTGTGTGGTTTACAAGGGAGGAAAGGGCCCTGATTC
This sequence comes from Notechis scutatus, assembly GCF_049901735.1. Lineage (NCBI taxonomy): Eukaryota > Metazoa > Chordata > Lepidosauria > Squamata > Elapidae > Notechis > Notechis scutatus. The sequence goes on from NC_142011.1 coordinate 192,377,301, forward strand.
ACAAGGCACACCTGGGGATGGTGTATAAAGGAGAGGCAGGTGGGTGGGGTGGTTGTCGGGAACAAATGTTATCTTATGTTGGGTGCAGTTATCTGAGTTCCTGGCATCCTCCCAAATGGTTTGATTTACTGCCATGTTACTTCATTTCTGGAACTTCTTATCTTGCCCTGCTGGATTTATTACCTTATCTTGCCTTGTTGGATTTATAGTTTTCTGTTTACAATGGTTGAATTGGAATATCTGCAGCCAAAGGCTGTTGCAGGTTTGTGGGAGAGTTTTTCTCCAGACCAGAAGGTAACAGGGACATTGGGGGCAAAGTTGGAGCTAATAAAGGGATCCAGACTTATTCTCTGACTGTGTTGCTTTTGTGCCACACCCTGGGTCACCACACTTAATCTCAACAAACTTACTGCTAAACAAGATAATCTATCTGCCTACATACTGTGTGGATAATTAATTTAGCCCACCATAGCACAAGCTGATATTGTCTATACAAGCTGACTACCAGCCTGACGTAGTGATAAGCATTCAGTTTCCAAATCTATTCAGGTCATAAAGGTTCCGTTTCTTCAGTGGTGGCCACAAAAAGTCATCAAATCCCCATAATAGTATTTTCCAATGAGTCAAACATTCAGCTAACTTTAAGTCATAGATACTACATTGTAATAGAAGTGTTCAGCTCTTCAGTACTGCTTATAGGTTGCAGTCATGCTCAGATATGCATAAGTGTAAATCCTGCCCCTCCTAGTCAGTAGATCATAGCTGCGTGGAATATGAAACAACCATGAAGAATCTTCAATGTCCTAATGGCATTGGTGTGGTGCGGAGTACAGAACAGAGAATAATGTCAACCATGATGCAGACCATATGATCTGCCTGTGGAAAAAGGGGTTTCCTTCAAGGAGGTACAGAAGTAATGCAAAACATGTTCTTCCCCATCCTGATGGCTAATGAACTAACCACAAAAATACTGAGATTTTTGTTTCCCCTTCATTAATATTCTATTAGTTAAATGTATGCCAGAGACAGGCCACTTTGGAAGATTCCTCTCAACATCCCCATGGCCTCTTGAAATGAATGTAGCCCTAGAGATAGTCAGTGGCAAGCATACATCTTACAAATACAAGGTTCTGGCTTTGTATTGGATGCAAAACATTGCCATCGCTCCAGTGACAACTGAGTTAGACATCCCAGAAGTATTAATGCAACATCCTAAATGGACTTAAAAGAGGTAGGCTAGGTTCTGAGAATGCAGCCATTGCCTGAGCATGCTATGTGGATTAGCTTTTTATATTTTGCCCTAAGTTTATTTGTTTGACAATAGTGTAAAGCCATGACCTGTGTTTGGTTCATTATACTTTAAACAAGGATTTAAAGTATAATGAACCAACTAATATGAGAGAGACTTGCAGGTTCAAACTTGAATAAATCAGTGTTCACATGTGTTCAATGCTATGGCCTTGAAAGTATTAGAATTTGCACATCCCACATCACCAGATTGAATCACATTTTATTTCATATAATCAATAATCATGCAACCAATACAAAAAGTCTGTGAAGGGTATCTAATCAGCAATGAATATAGAAGCTGTCCTTTCTCTAATGGGCTAAAGATAAAGTTCTATTGTAACAGGCAGGTATGCTCAGTAAATAATTTGCCAGCATGAAAGATATCTTACTTATATACTGCAAAAAATTGGGGGGGACTAATATACATGAAGAGCTATGTTGAATGTGACACTGTATGTGTCACCAGGACTGCATCTGTTCTGACCCAGGCTTAGCAGAACCAAGAAACAGACTCCTTGTCCCCAAAATCTCCTCTTTATTTAATTACTGTAAATTCATGGCATTCACACACAGAAAAGTCCCAGCAATAATCCTCCCAAGGGTTAATTGCAAGAATAGACCTTATCAGTCCTTAGATAGTTGCCAGGCCAAGAGCTTCCAGTTGCCAAGCTGTAAATTCAATACCTGGCAAGGAGTCCTTGTGAGGCACAACTCTGATAAGTAAATCTTCCAAAAGAAATATGAACTAATTGTCTCCTGCAACCACCACTCCTCTTTTGCTTCTATTTATTCTCCAGGGAGAAGCCATTCAGTGTCCACATGTGCCTTTCCTTCCGAGTTGGCCCCTGTTCCTTAATAGTTCTCCTCTCCTGACAGCTCTGTGCATATGCTCATCTGGAACAGGCTCCAGCTGTTCTTCTTCCCCACTTATCTCCAACTCCATAGGCAGCTGGGAAATGTCAGATGGCCCTGGCCCTATCTCTGCTTCTGATGCAGAGCATCCATCAGAGCCTTCCCCAGACTCCAGGACTGGCCCAAGTTCCTCCCCAACCCCCTCACTGTCCGAGTCTCATCCAAGTTCTACCATCAATTTGCAGTAAGCCATTCAGTACTTCCATCCAGTTTGACCTAGAGCCAGTGAAATTCACTCACTCAAAACAGTCATTCAAAAACAATTCTGAATCCATCAAATTCAATCAAATTGTCCAATTCACATTTTGCCATCTTGTCAGCTAAAATCTCATGGGAAATTTCTCTGAATGCTTTGCTGACATCAAGGAACACTCTACTATATCCCCCTAGTAAACTAAACTGGTCATTCTGTCAAAGGGACAAAAATAAAAGCAACCAAGTTGGTTTGGCACAATTCATTCTTGATAAATCCATACAAGCTGTTCCCGCCAAGCAATGCATTCTTTAAAAAAAAATGTTTACAAACTGACTGCTTAATAATCTGTTCCAGAGTTTTGTGCCCTGTACTAAATGTTAAGCTGACTAGATTTTAGTTACTGCGGTCCTTTTTTTTCTCCTATTTGAAAATAGATCTCAGTGTTCTTTTGCACTGCCTATCCTCCATTGCTTTCTCAATGATCATGAAAGTTTCTCTGAAATCATGTTAACAAGCTCCTTCCAGATTCTAGATGCAATTCATATTGTCTTGGAGACTTTCACTTATTCATCACAGTTACGTGCTCCCTGTCCATTTTCATACTAGCCAAAGGCTAGAACACTAGAATAACAGGTGTGTTATTCTTTGAAGATATGTCACTTCTCATCCAAGAAGCTTCTTCAGCTCTGGCTGGATGGTGGGGAATGGAAGGATTTATATTCCTTGCAGATAGCTGGTCATTTGCATTCTTTTTCAGCAAGAGTATGAAACTCAATTTCATTGAGGGCTGCATTAGGGCTGTGGTTCACCTTAGGGGGCCAGGTGGGTGTGGCCAACTGTGTGGGTGTGGCTGACTGGGTAGGTGTGGCCAATTGGGTGGGCATAGCCAGCTTAATGCCATTCCCCAAACCGCTGGCATGTTTCCTGTTCGCTTGGGTTAACCAAGCCGAAGCCACGCTGGCCTGATCTTTCCTTTTCACTCTGGGTAGAACGGGCCAAAGCTACATTGGCCCAATCCTTCCTCTTCACATTGGGTAGACCAAGCTGAAGCTACACTAGCCTGATCTTTCCTCTTCACATTGGGTAGACCAGGATGACCCACAGGCCGGATCCGACACATCACGAGCTGCATCCAGCCCATGGGCCTTGAGTTTGACAGCCTTGTTTTAGAGAGTCATTGAGGTCACTTGGAGGTTTATCTGTGTCCTCAGAGTCACCTGGGTAGTGCTAATGATTCCTGTAGTCTGCAATTTTTTCTGGAAATCCGTTCATATCTTCCTATTTTCCCTACAACAACAATCCTGTAAAGTGGGTTGGGCTGACAGAGACTGACAAAAGCATCCAGATGATTTCCATGTGACAGGTGTGACTAAAAGTCACAGTCTCCTGGTTTCTAGCCTGGTGCTTTAGCCACTCAAAAAAGCCCTTTTTGTTGCTTTTAAGTTCTCTAAATTTCTTCTATACTTTAACGATTTGTGCTTTCGATTGGCATCAGCTACGTTCTTTTGAATAATTGCATCCTTCTTTAATTTCACATATAATGTATTCCTCTTTTATATACTAGTTTAGTTAAAATCTTCCCATGTGTCTATAAATATAAAAGCCAAGTACCACTCACTCATCACGAAATCTGCAGAACCGTAAAGCCTACAAACTTGAAATTTGGCACATATGTTCCTCTTGGCTTCTAGGTGCTCACTAAGAAAGGATTTTTCGAAAGGACCATCAGATCATTAGTATTACTTATACAGTAATTAACACACTTTGATGCTAAGGAGTTCTACTCCCCCTCCCCACCTGAAAAGAACTCTGTTCCAACTGCCAGTTGCCTCACATTCCATTACCTCAGTTCAAACTGGAAACATTCCACTCCTTCATTCAGGAGCGGTCTGGGGCTCCTTACAATACTAAACATCGGTACCTCACCAAAATATCTACACCTTCCACCTATGGAACTGCTTCCGGACTCAAGGCAGTGGGAGTGATATTCTCTTATGTGTGAATCACCGAACACTACTGAGCCAATGGATTGTGAACTGAATTTTTCCTGCATAGCCCGATCACTCTGTGTGTGTGTGTGTGTGTGTATGTGTGTGTTATATTACATTCCTCACTGAAGGGTGTGCAATTGTAGTTCCATATTTTTCAGAAGTTCCCGGGCCACACCCGATCTGCCTTTGATATGAAGATTTCTGTCCATTGAATTCCACTTAGTACTTATCCAAATATCTTGAAACTGGATTTTCTGAAATCTAGTGTTTGTGCATAACTACTTTCCAGTTTCTTTTTTTTTTTTTTTTTTGTAGTATCTTGAACAAGTTATTATAGTTACTTTCTCCCATCTTTTATCTCTTCAACCATCAGTTCTCTCGTGGTTACAATAAGATCTTGGAAAGTTGTTTCCACTGTCTCTTCTTCAAATTTCTGGAAAATGAAACAGTCAGCGAGACCATTGAGGAATATTGGGGAAACTGCATCATGGCTAAACTGATTTTTATCATATGTCTGGGTAGTTAAAGCCTTCTGTTATTACTATGTTGTCCTGAAAGTTCTGTAATTTGGTACAGGGAAGCACTATATAGATATTGGTGATCTTTAGCACAATCCCACAACAATATATTTGTTGTTTCATCTTGTATTAGAACATAGAATAATAGGGTTGGAAGGTACTTTGGTCTACCCTGCTTAAGACCCTATACTATTTTGGACAAATAGCTTCAAAACTCTTCTTTAAAAAAACCTCAACTGATGGGGCATCCATAACTTCTTGAGGTAGGCCGTTTCATTGATTAATTGTTCTCACTGCTAGGAAATTTCTCCTTAATTCTAGATTGGATTTATCTAGGTTCCATCTGTTATTTCCTCTTCTCCCAATGTTCTTAACTGGTCCCTGAGATCACAAGGATCTATTCCAGGGGTGTCAAACTCAAGGCCCGTGGGCCAAATCCAGCCTGTGGGGCTGGCTTGGAAATAGCAAAGGACCAGCCCGTGGTGCCTCTGGCAGCCAAAACAGGGTGTGAGGAGGAACACATGCCTCCCGTGCCCCATTTAGGCCAGCAGAGTGCTGCAGGAGGTCATCCAGGATGAAAATGGGGCACATGGGGGCCCCATTTTTGCTGGCAGGGTGCTACAGGAGGCGTCTGTCCTGTCTGCCCCCTGGTCGGCCTGCGAAGAGAACTATAATGCTGATCTGGCCCTCAAGTAGTCCAGTTTGACACTGGACTACTCAATGGTTAGACTATTATCCTACCTCGCTCCTGTCAAATTTAATTGTAGATATCATGCCTAGTCAGTGTAAATGGCTGAATTGTGACTACTAAAATAAAAAATGGGAGATCCATAGCTAGCTACAGAAGAGAGGGTGTCACTTAAGTTGCCTCTGTTAGTTTGAACAATTCCCAATATTTACACATCCTTTTCTTGGATCTCATTCACTTCTCTAGTCAAGCAGGTGCTGCAGACATAAAGTAAAAAAAATGGAATGAATTTAACGGTTATTTTTTAAAGAAATTTTGTGTGTGTGTGTGTGGAGAGAGAGAGATGCATGCACACACGCACAAATATACATACACACATAGACTCTCATACATAGTGAGCAATTTCATGGTGGGAATGGAGAAAAAATGTTCTCTCCTCCAGAGAATCAGCATAGTGAATATTTCCATTCAAAACAAATGCATTTTAATGAAAAAAAAAACCTTATTTCCAACAAGCTCTTCAGCAATTTCATATTGGCGCCAGGCCATATTTTAGTAAATCATCGTGAAATATTTTTTTTAAATGAAACCTGCTTGCAGGTTTTTTTTTCTCCCAGAAAGCCCAGCATTCTAGACTAATAGATCAGTTTGAAAGGAAAATGAAATGCAGAAACACAGCTTTGGTCAAGACAGCAATGGGAAATAACAAAGAGCACAGAGGAAGGGAAAGGGAGAAAGGGGAACCCAGGGAGTCCTCAACTGAGCCCAAAATGTATGTTGATAAGTGAAGAGATTTGTTGAGTGAATTTTGCCCCATTTTACAACTTTTCTTGCCACATTTGTTAAGTGAATCACTGCAATTGCTAAATTATTAACATGGGGGTTAAGTGAATCTGGTTTCCACATTTACTTTGCTGGTCAGAAGGTGCAAAAGGTGATCATATGAGCCCCCAAGACATGGCAAGCCATAAATGTGAGTCAGTTGTCAAGCATCCGAATCATGCAACTATGGGGATGCTGTCATGGTCATAAGTGTGAAAAATGGTCATCAGTCACTTTTTTCAGTGCCGTTGTAACTTTGAACAGTAAGTCAACTGTTGTAAGTTCAGGACTACCTGTAATTCTTGGCCTAGTGTTACTCAAACTCTTGTTGCTTGAGCTTTCAAAGGGTGCCCACTCAGGATAGCATAATATGCATTTATTATCATATAGAAAGGTTTAACCAGTAAACAAACACATACACACATATACAGGTCTCTTTTTGGCACAAAACCCTGTCATCCTACTCATGGTCTTTACATATGGTACTACAATGCTGTACAAGTGGAGTGGATTGAAGGAAATGATGAGGCCTCTTTGACTCTGGTAATCATCTCCTGGCATGAGAAGAAAGGGAACATCCGGGATTAATCCTTGGCATGTAGGGATCACATCTGGAATGCAACAATCTAAATGCTAGCAGAGCACAGAGTACTGTGGACAAGCTATCTCTATCTGGGAAGGGAAGCAGCATGCACACAGCACTCAGAAGGCTTTTCATGGCCCCCTAGTGACAATTTTTGTCCCCAGTTTGAAAGCCGATTCTTTGTGGGCAAGTCATTTATTGTGAGTTGTCCTTTATTTAGAGTGACCTCTCTGAAGTCAGTTCATCCTATCTTTGGAATAGGAGTAAAAAACATTTAAGGGATTGAAAGACTGCAACTCAGCTTCCCAATCTTGAAAAAATTAGGGGACTGGAGGCTAAAACAAATGAAGAATGGTTACAGGAATTGGGTATGTCTACTTTAATGAAAAGAAGGTCTAGGGGAGATATGATAGCAGTGTTCCAATATCTCAGGGGCTGCCACAAAGAAGAGGGAGTCAAGCAGGGGTGAAATTCAACCACCTTGCACCACCTCAGAAGAAGTGGTAGGGACAAATTGAATCGGTTGGCCCCACTGACCTTCTTCCTTTTAGAGACTGAGTCGCACGAAGCCAACCCCACCAAGCCATGCCCACAGATCCAGTAGGGAAAAATTTTAAATTTCACCCTTGGAGTCAAGCTATTCTCCAAAGCACCTGATGGCAGGACAAGAAGCAATGGGTGGAAACTAATCAAGGAGAGAAGCAACTTAGAATTAAGGAGAAATTTCCTGACAGTTAGAACAATTAATCAGTGGAACAACTTGCCTCCAGAAGTTGTGAATGCTCCAACACTGGAAGTTTTTTTAAAAGATGTTGGATAACCATTTGTCTGAAAGTGGTGTAGGGTTTCCTGCCTAAGCAGGAAGTTGGACTAGAACAGGGGTCTCCAACCTCAGCCAGTTTAAGACTTGTGGACTTCAATTCCCAGAATTCCTCTAGGAATTGAAGTCCACAAGTCTTAAAGTAGCCAAGGTTGGAAACCCCTGGACTAGAAGACCTCCAAGGTCCCTTCCAACTCTGTTATTCTATTCTAAAAGTTGCAAGAGGAGCCTGGTGATATTGTGTGATGACCTCAGAAGGGTCATAGCCAGGCATGGTCCTTTCATTGCTCTACTTGAGAGTATCATTAAGGGATTGGGATAGAAGCAGTCCAAATTCGATCAGTTTCAGCAATGTGCTTTCAGATGCTGATGTCACAAATGGCGTATTAGAAATATATCTTATATAGGACCATGGGTGTCTTTTGGAAATAAGAAATTTGGTCCCTGTCAAAAAAAATTGGATTTCAATTATCATCTTGTTCCAAAATGGATAAGGGAGGGGAACTGTAGGATCAGAATTCCAAATATCTACAGGAGATCAGATAGTCTGTTTGTAATTTCCCTCTTTGCTTTAATGCATTAAATGACATGTACTTTAATACATTAAATGACCTGATGAAGAGCCATAAGAAAGAAGAATTAGGTCATGTATTTTTGGAAAAAGGGATAAGGGGAGAAACCTGGGATCTCTATAAGTACTCTATACAGCAGCTCCCTCTGAGGAGACCATAAACTAAGAACTAGGTCATCACCAGCTAATGCTTTAAGAGCTGATAGAACAGACAAACTAGTTACTTATTAGTGTTTCAGGTTATATATTTTATGTCTATTCATTTTCTTATGTTTCCATGTATCTATACAAATTAGCATCATGTACAGTCTCTCAAGAGACCCTACAGAATTCTGGTAAACTAGTAAAAGGTCAGTAGTTCAGCAGTTTGAATCCCTAGTGCTGCGTAACAGAGTCAGCTCCCATTACTTGTCCCAGCTTCTGCCAACCTAGCAGTTCGAAAGCATGTAAAAATGCAAGTAGAAAAATAGGGAGCACTTTGGTGGGAAGGGAACAGCGTTCCGTGCGCCTTTAGCATTTAGTCATGCCGGCCACATGACCCCGGAGATGTCTTCGGACAGCACGGGCTCTTTGGCTTTGTAACAGAGATGAGGACTGCCCCCTAGAGCCAGAAATGACTAGCACGTATGTGCGAAGGGAACCTTTACCTTTACCTTAGAAATGGGCAATGCAGATTTGATTAGAATTATTTTCAATATGCGCTTTTCCCTTTTTGGCACACTCAAATGCATTAAAAAAGAAAACTTTACCAAATAGAAAATTAAAAGGGGTGTTATTTGGGATCAGGTATTGCATAGGACCCGGGGGCTATTGATAACAAACAAATTTAAATTTAATTATTTAAATTAAATCAATAAGGCATAAAATAATCTCTGTATATCCTACCTTGCAAAAGAAGAAAAGAAAAGAAAAGAAAAGAGAGAGAAAAGATTAAAGTCCTTGAACTGTGCCAGGGCACAGTTCCTTCTATCTGTAAAAAGAAAGACTTAGATATGCTGTTTAGAGTTATGGAAGATGCAGCCCAACAGTATATCCAGTTACTTAGGAAGTTCTTTGCTTCTGAAAAGAGATAAATGAGAACATACTGTTAAAAGCTCATGTTTATACCCTTGTGTCTACCACCACCATTTCAGCAGGGAATACTTCAACATGGAGCAGAAATGGATGATTGTTTTTATTCCAATATATCTCTAAGGATCAATTGAACTGCTGCTTAAGTGGGTTAGGAATTGTAGTGCAAAAGGACCCTGTTCAACCAGCTGCAACTTAAATTTCTTAAATAGCTTAAATTTCCTACTGTAACAGGGCTGACCTTCTCAAGTTCTTTTTCCTTCCGCTCTCCGCACCAGGTCTTTTCCTAGAACAGAAACGAAAAGGGAACAGCAGCCATTTTCCATTGTCGCCCTCCCTCTTCCCCCTCGTGTGTCGGAGAATGCTATGACTATCATGCTCGACTGAAGCTTGGATGGATGGAAAGAAAAGATCATTTGGTACACAGGGCCACTGAAACATGAGCTTCAGAGAACATAAGGTTGTTTTATCAGGAAATAAATCAAAGCTCTCTTTCATTGCTGGAGAGATGGATTCCACCCTCCTTAACTCATCTTTGCAATGATTAGAGTGTGTGTTTAGACCACAAGAATCTGAGAAATCACCCAGCCTTCCCATCCATGCTTACCAGGCTCAGGATATGGTTGAAATAGTACCATATTCTCCAGAAGACTCCTTTTTCTTCCTTCTTATTTGGTCTCTTGGCGGTGTGCTTGTTTGGATGTTCTCTCATTTTTATAACCTGGGTGATTACAGCTTTCTTTAAAAACTGAGAGCCAAGATATCCATGGTTTTCTTCCCAACACTCTGTGTTGCTAAAATGGGCACAACTAGCATTCTGAGTTTATTTTGTCTTGTTCCCCAGGGACCAATATATCACAGAGAGCTGGCCAAGATTAGCCTTGTTTCTGCTTACTAACTGGTCTTGATCTTACTATTTGTATTTACTAGGTCTGCTTGTTATTATTGATCCGTTTGATTAATTTAATGAAGAGCATCCTATATAATGCTATGGGGGAGGGGACACATGATGGCCCAGCAGTTAAAGACACTGACCTTTTCAGCTCAGTGGAAAGGCAGAAACTTTTTAACCACTCAGCTTCAAGGCCCAGGGAAATTGATGCAGTGAAATTTAGGAAAAAAGCAGCTGACAGCCCAGGTTTGAGACCCAAGCACATGTGACAAGATGAGTTCCTGTACATGCCCCAGCTGCTGTCCACCTAGCAGTTTGAAAGCATGCAAATGTGAGTAGATAAATAGGCACCACTTTGCATTCAATGCTTGCACCTCAAGCATTCCCTGTGCTTGAATGTATAGTCATGCTAGCCACATGATCACGGGAATGTTTTCAAACAATGCCGGCTCCCTCAGCTAAGAAACCGAGATGAGCATTGCTCCCTAGAATTGGACATAACTGGACAGGGAAAACCTTTATCTTTACTTTTACAGTTCTACAACGCAACGGAAAAACAAATTAGTATTACTTTATTCCTCTCTGAGAAAAGGAACATTGTTCAGAAACAGACCAGTAAACCATGCAGCTCTCACAGAAAATATGACAGTTTAAAAAGTAAACTGTGGGGTCTTTGGTGCTCTCTGAGCTTCATTCTTTGCTGGCAGATATTTCATGATCCAACTAGGTTACATCATCAGTTCAAGTGGGCATTGGGTTTGCTATTTGTTTATATGCAGTAGCTTGCCCTGTCAGTTTTGGTGAGTGTGTACCAATAGTCTTCAACTTATGTCATTATGATTTACAACATAAATGTGTGCTCATTTATGGTTGTAAGTGAATTACCCATAGTTTACTCCTTGATGGCAGTAATGAAACTGCCTGAGAACTGACAGTGCTAATGACCAGATGACCACAAAGAAATATTATCCTTCCAACCCCTCCCCCACCTTGTCAGAACTAATCCTTCCATCACCACCACCATCCAGTCACAACTGATGAAGCTTCTTGGATGAGAAGCAAAACATTATTAGCTCCACTCTATAAAGCCTTAGTAAGACCATGCCTAGAATCCTGCATCCAGTTTTGGTCACCACACTATAAAAAATATGTTAAGACTCTAGAAAGGGTGCAGAGAAGAGCAACAAAGATGTGTAGGGGACTGGAGGCTAAAAGATATGAAGAACGGTTACAGGAACTGAACATGGATAGTCTAGTGAAGAGAAGGACCAGGGGAGACACGATAGCAGTGTTCCAATATTTGAGGGGTTGTCACAGAGTAGAGGGGGTCAACCTATTTTCCAAAGCACTTTCCAAAGGCCAGACAACTGACCAAGGAGATATTCAACCTAGAAATAAGAAATTTTCTGTCAGTGAGAACAATCAAACAATGGAACAGCTTGCCTTCAGAAATTGTGGGTGCTTCATCACTGGAAGCTTTCAAGAAGAGACTGGACTGCCATCTGTCAGAAATGGTATAGGGTCACCTGTTTGGGCAGAGGGTTGGACTAGAAGACCTATAAGGTCCCTTCCAACTCTGTTTTTCTGTCTTCTTCGTCTTCCTCAGGGAAAAAGCAGTCCAGTTGCCTTTAGAAAAAGCACCTTTGAGGCAACAATGACCTGGATGACTGAGAATCTCCATAGACAACTGCCTGAGACGTGTACTTGAAAACAGAACTCTTCTGGTTGGAACTAATGGATAGATCATTTGAAAAGAATTTTGGAACATTGTTTTTATATATGATAACAGCTGTGACATTATTATATGCACAGAAATAGATATCTGAAATTCCTACAGTGGAGGGGCTGCCCGGTGATGATGACAGAATTAGCAGAGATAGCAAAATTGACTTTCCTGATTAGGAAAAAACAATAACTTCTTTTATTACTGACTGGAAAGCCCTTAAGCTTTAAGGATTTTCTGCTGAAGAAAGAAAGAAAAATGAGCTTATGATTTACGTGTTTGCTGATTACAAAGGGTACAGTATGGAAAGAAGGAAATTAAGCTGTAATCTTAGAGAAAGAGGGTGAAGCATAAATGCTGCTAAGAAGACCGCAAGTGTTTATTTTCTTTACTTTTCTTTTTTTTTTAAACTCATTTATTTCTTTTTTACTTTCTTTACATTTCTTTTTCAAAAATTGTGTTGCTTTCATTCTTTTAAAAATCCTTGTAATGAAAATTATAATTTTAAAAAGGAAGTACACAGGGCACTGATTTTGCAGTAGCTGAAATTTCCTGACTGTGAGAACTATTAGTCACCCCGCCCCCCCGGCACATGCACACACATCTCCTGCATGCATCCCACCCCCCATGCATGCGTGGCAGATACCCCAAAATCAGCTGGCTGGAGGGAGGCACACATGCATGCCAATGGAATTGAGCTCCTGTGCCCACAGAGATGGGTCTGCATGCCACTTCTGGCATGTGTGCCATAGGTTCGCCATCACAGGTATAGGGTCCCTGCTTGAGCAGGGGATTGGACTAGATGACATCTAAGGTCCCTTCCAAATCTGATATTCTGTTACGCCCAGAGGACTTGAACAGCAGTCATGTAAACTTTGTAAAGCACTCCTTTGGTCATTCTGCCATTTGCATCATTTACTTACCCTGAAATAGTGCGATGAGTATACAATGGTAATAGCAATAGCATTTAGACTTATATACTGCTTCACAATGCTTTACAGCCCTCTCTAAGCGGTTTACAGAGTCAGCATACTACCATCAACAGTCTGGGTCCTCATTTTACTGACCTCAGAAGGGTGGAAAGAATAGATTAGAATAGGATAGTATAGGATAGTATAGGATAGAATAGAATAGAATAGAACAGAACAGAACAGAACAGAACAGAACAGAACAGAACAGAACAGAATAGAATAGAATAGAATAGAATAGAATAGAATAGAATAGAATAGAATAGAATAGAATAGAATAGAATTCTTTATTAGCCAAGTGTGATTGGACACACAAGGAATTTGTCTTTGATGCATGTGCTCTCAGTGTACATAAGAAAAAATAAAATACATTCATCAAGAAGCATAAGATATAACACTTAGTGATAGTCATAGGTTACTAATAAGCAATCAAACAAAACAATATAAATTGTAAAGATACAAGCAACACGGTTATAGCCATAAGTGGGAAGAGATAGGTAATAGAAAGGATGAGAAGAATAATAGTAATACTGAATCAACCTTGAGCCAGTCAGGATCAAACTGCTGGCAGTGGGCAGATTTAGCCTGCAATACTGCATTCTAACCACTGCACCACCATGGGTATGTACATGGGTATTATCTTTCCTAATCTTGAGATGCTGGTTAAATCCAGTGCTCATGTCCTGTTAATACTGAATGTACTCTAAAATGGTTAATCAAAATGTCTGGTATTCATGTGAGAAAGACTGTGGGGAATCAGTTGCTAATCAGCCATAAGGTGAATTGCTTCAGTTGGTAGAATCAGGAAGAGGAACCTTCAATCATTGGAGCTACAGATGGTGTAGCAACAACAAGGAGACACTCCTTATTGCTTGCACTGACAGGAGCCCATCTATTAACGGAAATGTAAATAGCAATTCTATTTTGTTTTCCTACTTACGAGAACATACATAAATTTACCACTGCATAGACAACCTCCTTTCATCTTGAGGTAACAAACCATGGAAAGAAAACATATGAAGACTGTTCATTTTGTTTTTCAAAACAGAGTTTCAATTAGCAGCAGCAGGAAGCAGAAAAGAGGCATAATGCAGCTATTCTGTGCATAATGCTCTGGAAAGAGTGTGTAACTGTCTCAGTTTTAGAGTTTTCTCTTCAACACAGAGTTGTTTTTAATCTTAATGCTTGGGAATGCTAGGGAATTAGAAAAATTAACAGATTTCTCTTTGTCCATGTTGTATCTATGCACACAGCATTACTTGAAACCCTGGGATAAATGTGGATGCTACACCTTCAAGAAAAGATACAGCTATTTATGGACTTTCCAGTATTCACTTTGAAGCCATTTCAAACCCATAGGATATAATTTACTTTAGGAATGAAAAAAATGAAAGTAAATGGACAGAACGAGTGGGAGAGAGGGGAAAAACATACTCACAAACAAGACTAAAGTAATATGATTATATTTGATCACTGAAGCAAATGCCGAAAGCCTGTTCTTTCTTAGATACCTCAGTAAATAATTATTTTGCATTTTAAGCTACAATGCTCTAATGTCTCAGGAAAACCTAAAATAGATTTTTGTGAGCAGATGTCTTTTACAGGGCTTTCTTTAAAACAAAATAAAACATGGATTTCATTGACCATTAAGATTTGGAACAGTAGTTATCTATCTCTGGCCTTTAAGTTATCCTTTAAGTGCTCTGATTTCTTATGAAAAATTGAAAAGATTTTCCAAGTCGATGGATTTTAAAGATTTTTCTCCACAAGCAACCCAAACATTGAATTTATTCAGCATTAAGGTTTGGAACAATAGCTCTACCACAGCCCTAGCTTTTGTCCAGTATGTTTGGTCACAACTCACCCACAGCAATGTTTGAGAATTATGGGACTTGCTGTTCAAACTTATTGGATAACTAAAGCTGAGGAAGATGATTTTATGCATCTAATGGAGACACATATCTTTTATCACTAGATGTTTGGCTTTGAGGGCCCAAACATAACTATTTTGGAAGGTGAATAGTATGAGGAAATAGTATGTTTCCAAAAATATAAGAGATTTACTAGTCTGTTTCAGATCACTAAAACTGCATAGATCTTTCATGCAAACGTTTTCCCCAGGCTAAATGGTGTATACTTTAAGTCTACTTCCCAATACAAAGTAAAATGTCTCAACTTTCCAAATCTATTCCAGGAAAAGCACCATCTATTTTAGCAAATGGCACACCAAGAATATTTTTCTTGTCAATTCTCATTCAATGTGATGAATGAAAATGTGTTTTGGAATTTCAGTGAAATTCCCATTAGCAGAACATAGTGTTCTTACATGTTTGTAGCTCCAAAATGGCCAAAGGAGAATATCCTATCTTTACTTGCCGAAACACCTCTATGGGCGTGTACAACCTCCCTGGCTTCCACACTTCAATTAAATCCCAGAGGAATCCACTATGAGAAAAATCTCTGTATCATTAGAAGGGTGGCCGTTGACATACTGGCAGTGATCTAAGAAAAGAGGATACAATGAAAGAAAGAAAAACAATAGTCTCTATTTGTCTTTGCCCAAATCAGTGTCTCCCACTATAAAAGCATGGCTACTTGTGTATTCCCCAAATCTGCTCAGCCCAATGTTGATATGTGTGCCCTTTCCTCTAGCGAAGTTTTGAAGTGACAACTTATTCTTCTTGTTAATCTGGATCACCATGCCATGGAATGCCTCTTGCTCATACACACACCTTTCTCTGTAAATATGTATAATGTTGTTTTACTGTTTTTCTGACGGCATATATTGCTTTATCTATGAGCTGCCTGCACTTTCTTTGAAGATGGATGGCCATATAAACAATTATAAATAAATAAATAAATACATACATAAATAGCCTGTGTCTTCAACTCTACCAATGATTTCTTCTATCCCCTATAGTATGGAGAAATGTTAAACTGTAGTCTTGACCTGGATTCTAGATAAAGAGCTTCATTTATATAGATCAATGGTTCCCAAAGTGGGCGGTACCACCTCCTGGGGGCAGTGGGATGCCTTGGGGGGGGGGGCACTAAGAGGCAAGGGGGCTGACAGGGGGGGCGTTAAGAGGTGGCAGGGGGGCATTCAAGGCGCTAGCCCCACAGGGTCACCCCACTGACTGTTGCACTGCTCCAGAGCCGGGGCCTCAAATGCGGCAGCTCCGATGCACCGCTCTGGTGCAACAATCAATGGCATCCGTGGATCACCTAGGGGGAGGCAGAGGAAGGGGGGCTTTGACCACATGCCAAATATCCAGTATCCCGCTCAGCCAAGCCTGCCCCTCTTTGTAGTTGCCATGCCTGACAGCAAGTTCACAGTCTGCCCCTCCCACCAGGGATCAGCCTCCCAAGCTGCCCCCCCCTCCCGGGTCACTCACGTCGTAGAGGGCAGTGCTGTTTCCTCCTTCCTGGAGCAGGGCAGGGTTGAGGAAGCCCAGGGCAGGCAGCTTTGCTCTACTTTTGCAATGTGCCGCTGCTGTGTTCAATGAGCTGGCTCCACAAGCTCACCCCATTGAGCCCCTTGCACCGCTCCGGTGCAACAGTCAATGGGATGAGCCTGCAGTGCCGGCTAAAATCTGATTAGATTTTATTCACTACTAGAATCTAATCAGAGATGCTTTGCCAATTCTAGTCCAATGACCTGCTCCAGCAAGGTTAGAAGGGAGCGTGTGTGTATGTGTGTGCATAGCTGTCAAAACTCTAAAAACAGGTCAAGTAGCTCCGGGGAGGCCAGTCATAAATTAGAACACTTGCTAAACAACCAGCCATTAAGTGAAGACTACTTGTATTTGGTTTGCCAGTCAGCTGGCCACACCCACCCAGTCACATGACCAGCAAGTCATGCCCACCCAGGCACCCAGACCAGCAAGCCATGCCCTCAAATTAGGCCACGTCCACAGAAATTTGAATCCCACCCCTGGGTGGGAGGCACCGAGGATGAGTTTGTAGCACCAAGGGGGCAGTGGACTGAAAAAGTTTGGGAACCACTGATATAGATAGTCCGTGACTTATAGCCATTCATTTAGTGACCACCGAAAGTTAACAATGGCATTGAAAAAAGTAACTTATGACCAGCTTTTGTACTTTTCATACTTTGATACACCCATTGCAGCATCCCCATGGTCATTTTATCAAATTTTGGATGCTTGGCCACTGGTTCATATTTATGATGGTTGCAGTGTCCCACATAAAATCTGCATGATGTGTCAAAGCAACGATGAGATTTCAGGACTCCTTGTGACCCTTCAACTTCATGTTCTACCAGGACTGATTGCCTTACTTCCACAGTTTGTCTAAACCAGGGCTGTCAAACTCCTGGCCCACAAGCCAGATGTGTCATGCACTGGCCAAGGTCATGCCAGGGGTAAAATTCAACCACCTCACACCACCTCTGGAGAGGTGGGAGGGATGATTTGAATCGGTTGTCCCCGCCCATGCCTGCCCACCTTCTTCCTTTTAGAGACTGAGTCCCACCAAGCCACACCCACCAAGCCACACCCACAGAGCCACACCCACCAAGCCACGCCCACAGAGCTGGTAGGGGAAAAAATTGAATTTCACCCCTGGGCCACGCACGGTTTAGCAAAGGGGGAAAAGTGCTGATACGTCATATGACAATGCCATGACAATGTGAGTTTGACACCCCTGGTCTAAGCTATTTGAAAGGATACTGCTGCAGTACAAAAGCTCAATAACAGTAGAGGAGATTGTTTCATTGCTGTACATGCTTCTAATTCAGAGTTATTGCCATTGTGCTAATTTTTGCTTTCCTCCTCTGCATTAATACCTAAACCTACTGCTACCTAAATAGAACAACAATTGCCAGTTATTTCCTAGCTATGCTAATTAAGCTAGTGGGGAAACAGCTATATTCTGTTGCAAAAGCCTTGTTCTACTATTAGTGAATGAATAATAGATCAAATCATTTTTCTCTTCGTGTTGGCTCTGTTCACATGATACATAACCTGCTTATGGAATCAACTCTTTGCCCTGTACTCTGAACCAAAACTAATCGACTGGACTGGGTTCAATTCACAGAGGATACAAATCCCTAAACAAACCAAAGGAACAAATCAAGCGTAACGCGTTGCGTAAATGCCTCTTCTCAATCTTTCAGTGATTTGGTTAAGATTGTAACGTTAATCTAAACTGGGCTGTTTTACAATACAAACTCTCCCAGGTGTATTGAAGGTACCAAAAGGAATGGTATTTTTGCGCAATTCCTTTTTTTTCTTTTTTTAAAAATCAAAACAACATAAATATTTCTCCTCCGCACCAACTTGTGATATTTAATCATTATAACCACTGTGTTTTATTCCCATTAGCTAGAAGCAAGGAAGTGTGAAGCAACCTGTGCCACAACTTTATGGCTCTGTATACATTGGCTGGTAAGTAGGAGGATTAAAACCTGATGTGCTGGGAGGAATTAAGAAGTGCTAGTTTTCATAACTGCTATAATTTGTAAAGACCAAAAATGGAGGAGAGAAATCCTAGTGGAATCAATCTATTTCTTATACTCTTTCCAGCTGTACCTAATTTACCCTCGGTTATTTCTCTTTCCTGATCAAGGGCTATTCTCCTTACATTGATTTCCCCCCCCCCTTGCTCTGATCCCCCTGTTGAGCTGAGCTTTTAATAATTGCTTTAATATGTAACATTCCAAAGCAAGGAGTCCAATAAGCAAGATGGCTCTTTTTATTCTTCCTCTCTTTGGTCTTGGAGTCCGGCTAGTATACACTGTGGTATATTTTATTGTAATGATGAACTGCTTAAAGAAACTCTAGAAACAAAAAACAAATGTTTAATCTGCATGCCTTCTTGCTTTAAAAAAAAAAAAGGCAAAATGGTTCATTTTTTTCACTTTTTTTTCCTCGCTTGCTAAAAAGAATAAAATAGCTTTTCTGTTGATTAATTTGTTTGTTAGCTAGCCAAAGAGGAGAGGTTCTCTTTAGTTAGCTAACAAATTAATCAAAATGAAGTTAGTTCTCATTTGCCTGAGCCTTTCCTGCTGCCAACGTGATTGTGTTGCTTTTCATGTGTAAAAGAGCAAATAGCTTACTCTCTTGAAATGTCTTCCTCTCCAATTTTTCTGCTCAAAGAAGAGACTGTCTGCAGAACACTTAATTTTTCCCATCCCCTCTCATATTGGAGAGATTGGAGAGAACGATATTTGAAGAGAGTACTCTAAATTGTTCACATATACCCAAAGATCTAGGCTTACAGCTCAATCACATTATCTTTTAATATGTAGAAGAGCAAACATCTTTTTGTTGCACTCTGTTTTTCTGCAAACTTTCTGCTCTGCAAGGAAAGGGAGGAAGAAAAAAAAAACCAGTAAAATATGTATTGACTATCATGCAGTGGTGGGCCGCTGCCTGGTAGGACCGGTTCGGGCAAACCAATAGTTGTGATCACTGGCTGGGCCCTCCCATGCACCCCTGTGCTATCCTTTCCCTATATAACTAACTTTCTGGTTCATTCCTCGTCCACGCCATACCTGCTGTACTCATCGGAGCTACCTGAGTAGATTAGCTGCATGCTTGAAGCTGTGTTTCAGCCGCAAACTGGTTGGGCGTGGTCACAACCAGTGAACCAGTTGTTAACATAAGTGCAGCCCACCTCTGCTGTCATGGTTATTGTAATGACATCTAGGTTAGCTTATTTGAGCTAGAAAGTTAAGAGGACTGTCCCTGATTCATTTTTTAATGGGAAATTGAGAATACCAGACTTGTGGAAAGAAAAAGAGAGAGAAAGAAAAAGAGAGAGAATGGAAAGGAAGAAAGAGAAAGAAAAAGAAAGAAAGAAAGAAAGAAAGAAAGAAAGAAAGAAAGAAAGAAAGAAAGAAAGAAAGAAAGAGAAAGAGAAAAAAGAAAGAATGAGAGAAAGAAAGAGAAAGAGAGAGATACCTAAAGTACTATAAATCCCAGCCCTGGTTCCTAAATTTTTATTTATTAAAATAGTTTTGAGCTTAATATAGGCTCCATAAGGATTATTAGAAAATAAAAATGATGGGTCATGTGGTATGTTTGGAAAGTAGAAAACATCCACTAGAAAAAGAAGGGAGAGCAGTAAAGAGCATCAGGAGAATGGAGAAAAGAGAGGGTAGCAAAGAACCTACCTTACTATTGACTTTTAGTAATGTTTTCTCTCTGTCCAAACCCCCTATTTCAGCCATTTTCTAAGAAGGCGCATTTTTCTTATTTGAGAGCATGTTTGGGTCTTGTTCTACAAAGGTCTATGAGATGCTCTCAAAATGCCAAATGAACCAGCTCTAACTTGGGCCTAGTATAGCTCTACAAGAAGTGTTCCTTGTGGTGATGCTATGTTGATGAAATCGTTCAAAGAGTCAAACACAACACCCCACCCCACCCCACCCCCACACACAAAGGAATTGTGAGAACAGTGCCAAACAATTTGCAAAGTACCAGAAGAAGAGAGTAAACAATTTGCAAAGTATCAGAAGAAGAGATTAAAGATAACCAGTGGGTCATCTTTAGAGAGTCATCCTTAAAGAGTCATCCTCACATTTAAGCATGCAAGAAGGACAGCCATATGGCAAGTGTGTCACAAAAAATAGTGTGTCACTTTAAAAGTAGCTTGGACAAAGTGGACTCTTGTTAAAGTGGACATCAAAACATCAAACGCAGATCCAGGCCATCAGTGATATAGAACTGTATATTGAACAGCTCCCTTCCTACTTGACAAATATTTATTTCCTTATTCTTTCTGTTCCTCTGCTGCTTCATTTCTGGGGACTCTGGCCAGCTTGCAATATTTATATAATTTATATTTATATAATATGTTTAAATGTGAAACAACAAAAACTCAGTGATCAGCTGTTGCACCACAATGTGGTCAAAGTCTGATTGCATCATTCCTGTCCAAATAGGGGATCTTATGATGGTGGCCAAGAATGCAATGAAAATGTTGATTCAGTGTGTGGTTGCACACACACACACACACACACACACACACACCACCCCTCTTCCTAGGGATCCTTAGAAAAAGGCAAAAACTGAACTACCAATAATGCCTGCCATTGTGATCTTCCTGTTTCCTTGCCAAGACTATTGCAGAGGGATATTCCATCAATCCTTTAAGTACAGCTAGTCCTCGACTTACAACAGTTCATTTAGTGACCGTTCAAAGTTACAACGGCACTGGGGGGGAAAAATGACTTAGGACCGTTTTTCACAATGACGACCTTTGCAGCATTCGTATGGTCATGTGATCAAAATTCAGATGTTTGGTACTTTTGTGAGATTTTGACAAGCAAAGTTGTTAAGTTTGAGGCATGGGTTAATGAAGACCAGACTGTAAACCTTGAACTTCAGCTCTTTATTCTTAAGCATAACAGAGACAAAAAAAACCCGGCTAACAGTCACTCTTTTATAGAGTAAGCTGCTATCAGGATAACCAATGGATAGTGTTGTAGCGTTTGAATCTTGGCACGGCCCGCCAACAGCCAGTCAGATTGCTCGGAATGAACCAATCATAACTTGCCATTATATGGGCCAATAGGAAGTGCAGGATTACGACCCTGCTAGGCAAATGAATCTTTATTAATTACATTTCTTTAGTTCACAACACCCCTCCCCCCTGGGTTCCGTTTGACGGCCGTGGTGATGTAATCACGCAGGTATGCAGGTCGTTTTACCTGCCTATTTGATTTTCGCTGTTCCACTGGCTTTTGTTTAAAGTTCGGTTCCGGTGGAACGCAAGGCTCGTCTTCGCATGGGGTTGATTCCGCGGTGGTGTTTTCGGCACTATCAGGGTCCCTTAACTCCATTCCTGGATCGGGCGGGCATGTTTCCACTACGGTGTTCCTCTGTGGGGAGGATGCCCCCGATCCCGGACCTTCTTCAGGTGGCGCGAGTACTCAGTTTAGCGGCCGTGTGTCCTCAATTACATCATCGTCTATACGGCCTTCGTCCCCCTCGGTATTCCCTCCCCCTTGAGTTTGGAAGTTCGGGGGGTCGCGGATATTGGGTTGTAAACGAGAGCGAAGTTGATCTATGTGGCGTTTCCAGATCTTGCCGTCTGTCGTCTTAAGGCGGTAAGATCTAGGGCCAGTGAGGTAGACTACGGTGGCTGGGACCCACAGCGGTTCGCCGGAAAGGTTTTTGGCATAGACCAAGTCGCCTACCTTGAATTGGCGATACGTTCCACTGGATCCACAAGGTTTCTCTGGCAAATAAGATGGGTGTAATTGGTCGAGGTGGGAGCGAAGCTTCCACCACCATTAAAAGTTCGGCTGGGGTCTTGTTGGTGACACTGTGGGGGGTAATGTGTTGTAGTAAGAGTATTTTGTTCAATCTAGCATCGATGTCCCCCGGATCCATTTTTTGTAGTGTCTTTTTAACAAATTGGACCATCCATTCTGCTCTACCGTTTGCCGCAGGGTGAGCCGGCGAAGTCAAGGCATGGCGGATACCCCGCTCCGCCAAGTATTGTTCGAAGGTGAGAGCAGTAAACTGGGGTCCATTGTCGGAAACTAGAACGTCCGGGAAACCATGTGTTGCAAATAATCTATCTAGTTTTTTAATAATGGAGTCAGTAGTTGTGCTTTTCATCTTGTGGATTTCGAGCCAGTTGGAGTAAGCATCCACGGTTAGGAGAAAAGTGTGTCCCTTCGTAGGTCCCGCGAAATCAATGTGGATGCGGGACCACGGGCCTCGAGGAGTTTCCCATTCGGTGGGAATTGCTCTCGGTGGGGCATTGCTGACTTCTTGGCAGTTTCTACACGTGGTTACCCAGGCTTCAATTTGTTTATCGATGCCTGGCAACCACGCGTAGCTTCGAGCGAGAGCCTTCATGCAGACGATGCCCAGATGTCCTTCGTGCAGGGTTTGCAACACGAGTCGCTGTAGTCTCTCTGGTATGACGACTCTATCTCCCCATAGGATGCAGCCCTTCTGGGAAAATAGTTCCGTTTGCCGGTGTTTGAACGGTGCAAAAATGGCGGGGGTTTCTTCAACTGGCCACCCGCGTTCGACCCATCTGAGAACTTTTGCGAGGATAGCGTCCCGTTTTGTGTCGGCTGCGATATCCCTTGCCGTTAGTGGCGGCGAGTTGAGGGTTTCAATTTGCAGCGTAGTGAGGGTCGGAGCTGGGTCGCTGACGGTTTCCGGAAGTGGGGAACAGCTCAAAGCGTCAGCGTGGGGAATGGCTTTCCCCGGGCAATGCTGCAGTACGTAGTTGCAGGCTGCTAGGAATTCTGACCAGCGAGTCATTCTAGGCGACAATATATGCGGCGTTGGTTTATCACCTGCTAAAATGCCAAGTAAAGGCTTGTGGTCTGTAACTAGAGTAAAGGGCTGCCCGTAAACATATTCCTGGAACCGTTTTACGGCCGATACAATAGCAAGAGCCTCTTTGTCAAGTTGGCTATAGTTTCGTTCAGCCTTTGATAATGTGCGGGAAAAGTACGCAATAGGAGCCTCATTCCCGTTTGGTAACACGTGGCTCAAAATGGCTCCAACCCCAAACGGTGATGCGTCGGACGTAATATTTATTGGCAAAGTCTCGTTGTACTGCATTAGAACAGCATCGGATGTTAATAAGTCTTTCACTTTTTGAAAAGAGCGTTCTTCTCGATGTCCCCAGACGCAGGTAGCTTTTTTGTCGAGAAGTCTATGTAGGGGCTCAGCTACGGTCGCCTTCTGGGACAAGAATATGTTGTAAAAATTAATAAGTCCCAGGAAAGCCTGGAGATCAGTCTTATTTTTAGGTCTTGGGGCGTTCTTGATTGCCCTGAGTTTGTTTTCAGTAGGGTGAATACCGTGTTTATCGAGGAGGTATCCGAGAAACTCTACCCTTTCAGTGCATAGTTGACATTTATTTCTTTTAACCTTGAGACCGGCGTCCATAAATCTATGTAAAACCAATCTGAGACGCCTTTCAAGCTTTTCTCTATTTGGGGCAGCAATTAATACATCATCGAAGTACGGTACAACCCCTTTTATTCCCTGTAAAAGTCTCTCCATTAGACTCTGAAATATACCGGGGGCTACACTCACTCCGAACTGGAGTCTGTTGCATTTAAAGGCACCTCGGTGTGTAACGATAGTCTGTGCCTTTGCGGTTTCCGCATCAACGGGTAGTTGTTGATACGCTTGCGCTAAGTCTAACTTTGCGAAGATCTTCCCGCCGCCCAGGGAATGGAGGAGATGTTGAACCACCGGCACTGGATAAGCGCTCTGTCGGAGTGTGTGGTTCAGAGTGGTGCGGTAGTCTCCACAAATTCTGATTGACCCATCCGGTTTGATGGGGGTTACGATTGGGGTTTCCCAATGAGCATGGTCAATAGGCTGCAACACCCCTTGGGCTATTAACTTATCAAGTTCCTCGTCAATCTTGGGTTTAAGGGCGAACGGCACCCGACGAGGCTTAAGGCGGATAGGGGCTACTTCTGGATTGAGGCTAAATGATATAGGGGTCCCCTTGTACTTGCCTAATTTGTCCGAAAACACGTCGTGGAATTCCTGGACGATGCTCTCTTCCCAATCATCGCTTCCGGCCTGGTGAATGCCGGCCACCTCGATCCCGAGTGGGGCGAACCATTGTAGGCCTAGTAAACTGGGCCGATCACCATTGACGACAGTTAATGGGAGTGACACGGCATGATTTTTAAAAGATACTTGGACTTGACTCACTCCGACGACTGGGATCGTGTTCCCTTGGTAATCCCTGAGGACGATTTTCTGTGTCCTGAGGTCTTGACGACGGATGGCAGGGATCAGCTGTTTAAGGGTCTTCCAGGAAACCATCGAGAGGGACGATCCAGAGTCGACTTCCATCAGGCAAGGTTGGTTTTCGATGGCCACTTCCACTCGGATCTTTTGTTTGTCTAATGACGAAGCGTGGCCGATAATAATAGTCTGGTGTGTCTCTTCTCGTCTTGCTGGAAGAGCAGATGTTTTGCTGCTGTAGGCATGGTTGTTCCATTGGTTATTCAAACGATCCCGATTTGCAGGGAGGTTCCCTGTGGTTTGGCGGAGGTTGTTCTCCTTTCTGTTTGTGTTGGATTCCCTCTTACTCCTGCAGACCCGTGCGATGTGGCCTCTTTTCTCACAGAAACGGCAGATTGCGTCGAGGAATTTGCAACTGGATCGCGGGTGGTTTCCCCCACAGCCCGCACATGGGCGCTGAAATTTTAGAGTTTGTTGATCTCATTCGGCCCGAAGTCTGTTAACCTCTTCTTCATCACTCTCGGACTGGGACTCGAGGTCCTCATGGTGCGCTGTTGCTGAGTGTCTTTCTAGTTGAGGCGAGGCTTCACGGGTGAATTGACGGAGCGGTGCATTGGTGCGGTGCATTCGAGCGGCCGACTTCTTGGTTGCCTCTCCTGCAGTAGCGTCTGCAATGGCATCTGCAAGATCGATGTCCCCTTTTGCCATGAACTTGCTCTGTACTGTGTGGTCATCTAATCCCAGAACTATGCGGTCTCGCATAGCTTCTTCTAGGTCTGAAAAACCACAGAGGCCTCCCAGGTTTCTGAGGTCAGTGATGAAGTCTGCAATACTTTCACCCTTCCGCTGATCCCGTTGATAAAATTCGTGTCTCCGGACCAACGTTGGTACAGCAGGGACATAGTGAGCCCGTAGAATAGGTTCAAGGTTGTCCCAATCCATTGGTTTCACCTCAGCCGGTTTCGCGGCGCTTTCGCCATCCTAAACACGGCTGGTCCACAATGGGTCAAGAACACCGCCCGCTTCTTTCCGGGTGTGGCGTCTTTCAAATTGTTGGTTTCTAGAAACATTTGAAACCAAACCATATACGACTCCCAGTCTTCTTTTTCCGGGTCAAAAGGAGCGGGTGGTATAGCGCCACCTGACATCCTGTCGATGTAGATGCACTCTTAGCCACGTGCTTCGGTTGGTGCTCTGTAGGATTTAGTCAGCTCTTTTGTCTCCGCATCCCACCCTCGTCGCCAGTGTTAAGTTTGAGGCATGGGTTAATGAACGGAGACCAGACTGTAAACCTTGAACTTCAGCTCTTTATTCACAAGCATAACAGAGACAAAAAAAAACCCGCTAGCAGTCACTCTTTTATAGAGTAAGCTGCTATCCGGATAACCAATGGATAGTGTTGTAGCGTTTGAATCTTGGCGCGGCCCGCCAACAGCCAGTCAGATTTCTCGGAATGAACCAATCATAACTTGCCATTATATGGGCCAATAGGAAGTGCAGGATTATGATCCTGCTAGGTAAATGAATCTTTTTTACATTTCTTTAGTTCACAACAAAAGTCAATGGGGAAGACAGGTTCACTCAACAACCAGGGTATTTAACTGATCAACTGCAGTGATTAGCTTAGCAACAGAGGCAAGAAAGGTTGGAAAATGGGGCAAAACTCCTTAACAAATGTCTCACTTATTATATGATTAATACTAATATTATGAACGCTTGTATATAATGAGGAGGGGGGGGATTGCTCAAATTCATTGCAACACACTGTTTACATAAACACTGAATTTTTTTTGCTCTTTCTATATTTAATAAAAATAAAAACATTTTTTAAAAACTCACAAATGTCTCACTTAACAGCAGAAGTTTTGAGCTCAATTGTGGTCATAAGTCAAGGACTACCTGTAAATGAAATTAAAACAGTCACAGGAAGAAAACAAATCAACACTGCAAAACTTTGCTGCCTGGAGGGATTTCTTACTTGTCATAGATAGTGTCAACTAAAAAGATACTCCTTTGGTTTTTTTTAGCTGCCAGAAAAAAGGAGTGGGGGAAAACAGTGCATTCCTTAAGTGCCTAGATAATCATCCTGGCAGCCCAAAGTTGTCGGAGCGATAGAATATTACTGGAGAGCATGATTGATGACTCTTGGGGATGGATGTGTCCCATGGGAGAATACACATCCAGGGGGTGGTAGGAAGTCCAGGGTCAATGGGGAAATGAATGATGTATTTTAGTATTGGCTGCATCCAGCTAACACCAACATGTTCACTTCTAATAAATCAATTTTCTTTTCTCTGAGATGAAGCTAGAGGCTTATGATTTGAATGGGGGTGGATTTGTTGGAGTCCTGACAGATAGCCAACCACAGCAAAATTTGTTCCGCCATCTGGCTTTAAACAGAAAAAAACAACAACAAC
The DNA here is from genome assembly GCF_049901735.1 of Notechis scutatus. Taxonomy (NCBI): domain Eukaryota; kingdom Metazoa; phylum Chordata; class Lepidosauria; order Squamata; family Elapidae; genus Notechis; species Notechis scutatus. The sequence goes on from NC_142011.1 coordinate 192,404,471, forward strand.
CCACTTTCACCTGAATTAGCATTATAACATCACATGTTTTTTTTTAATGCAATGCCCTTTTAAAAAAAAAAAAAATTCTGTAAGAAAGGACAAATACAAAGTGTCTCTACTTCCCAGCTTGGACAGGGCTGTCCCCCTTCAGCTTGAACTAACAAACAGAGAGCAATGTTGCTTCTGTCAGATGCCCGCCCCACCCAAGTGCCCATCAATGCCACAATGCCACCATCGGCCCAATGCCGGCTTCCCGTCTCCTTTGGCCACAGGTATGTTTCACCACCGTCTGGCTGGCTGGCTGCTATTTATTCCGAGCTGTTCTAAAATTGTCCCGTTGAGGTTGTAAGCCAAATCCACTGCCAGAGCCCTTGCTTTATTAAAAGTAACAGCTCGGAATGATTGAAAAATTACCAGCCCATTTGGGAAACCTACTGAAATCTTTACAAGGGTGGATGGGGGTGGGAATAATCGCATAGGCGAGCTGTTGTTCCTTTTAGAGCCTTCATTTTTTAGAGACCCTGCCTGACTCAAGACCACTTCCTCCCTCTAGAATTCCACCAGGGAATACAGGTGGTCTCTGTTCGCTATCTCCGTCAGCTGTAAATTTAAAAAGGCATTTCTGACCAGGCTGAAACATTACTGAGATCGCCAGTTTATGTCTAGACTGTTATAATCAGCTAAATGTCATCATAAGGCATATGTTGGTCTTGATGGCTTACATACCCCAGCTCTGCTCCTAAGAAGCAGGATTTTTTTATTGTGTTTTTTTTTTTTTTTAAAGAGAGCTAGTGTTTGCCTAGCCGTGAAAATGGTGCTTTTACCCTGTAATATCAAATATGTAAGCAGGACTGGAAAGCTGCTTTGTAGCAGCTGGCAATCAGCCTGAATTGGAAATGATCCAACCTGTCCCAGTTTAGACTCTGGGGCTCACTCAGGCCATACAAGTGCATAAAGACATAAGGAGCACTCGGCTAGGGCAGGTGGAAGAATAATGTTCAGCTCGACAACTTGTTTCCCAAAAGGGCTAACCAGAAGTTCCACAAGTCCTGTCTGCCACTGCTGTTATTCCCCTGAACTTGGAAAGTACAGGCAAGACTCCCTTGATATACTGTACCAAAGCAGTATACATCAATTAGAGCTAACCCTTGATAGTTTCTTGTTCCATGGATTTATCTCATCTTTTAAAGCCGTTTTAGGGACAAGGTGGCTCAGTGGCTAAGAGGCTGATCTTGTCGATCAGAAAGGTTGGCAGTTCAGCGGTTCAAATCCCTAGCACCGCATAATGGAGTGAGCTCCCGTCACTTGTCCCAGCTTCTGCTACCCCAGCAGTTCGAAAGCATGTAAAAATGCAAGTAGAAAAATAGGGACCACTTTGGTGGGAAGGTAACAGCGTTCCATGCACCTTCAGCATTTAGTCATGCCGGCCACATGACCACGGAGACGTCTTTGAACAGCACTGGCTCTTTGGCTTTGCAACGGAGATGAGTACCGCCCCCTAGAGCCGGAAACGATTAGCATGTCTGTGCAATGGGAACCTTTACCTTTTACCTTTAAAGCCATTGCAAGTTCTGTTTAGGTCACTATTTTGGCAATATCTGCCTTATCACAAAGGTGCTTTTTTCAAGAGGCAATTGGACTTTCTGGTTTTTCTTTGAAGACATTTTGCTTCTTACCCAAGAAGCTTCTTCAGCTGTTCTTGAATGAGAAGTGAAGTGTCTCCAAAGAAAAACCAGAAAGGCCCGTTGCCCCTTGAAAAAGCACCTTTGGAACAACCATGACCTGGATGACTGAGAATCTCCATAGACACCTGCCTTATCATTTCTCAAAAGTCTTCTTCTGTTAGACTATTTTATTCTTAGGGTATTTGAGAGTTCTATTTCAATTGACCTTGTCAGTGATTTAACCTTACTTTATGGTAGTGCATGGTTAGAATGCAGTGCTGCAGGCTACTTCTGCTGCCTGCCTGCCTGCAATTTGGCAGTTCGAATCTCACCAGGGTCAAGGTTGACTCAGCCTTCCATCCTTCCAAGGTTAGTAAAATGAGGACCCAGATTGTTGCAGCCAAGAGGCTGACTCTGTAAACCACTTAGTGAGGGCTGTAAAGCACTGTGAAGCAGTACATAAGTCTAAGGTCTATTGCTATTATGGTTTGTTATACCGTCAGCCAGGTTTTCAGTCTGAACTTGGAATATTTGTGCACCCAGGGGTGGGATTCTACCGGTTCTATCCGGTTTTATAGAACCCCTTGTTAACTTTCTAAGCAGTTCGGAGAACCGGTAGTTAGAAGCAATCTCCTTTTGTTTTTTTCCATCCTTATTACATTCTTAGCAGAATGGCTAGACTTACTGTCTCTGGAGCTTTGGGGCTTGGCTTTCTTAAAGGGGAAGGATTGTTTTAAGATTTTTACACTGCTGTTGGGAGGAAATACTTCCCTGGACAATCAGCATTTTGAAGAAATAATTGAATAATGAAGCAAAGCTTTTAAGTGACAGGGAACCAAGATGAGTGACACTTAGCAAGACTTCTTGGCTAGCTAGAAAAATTGACATTCATACGTGAGTTTACATACTCTCTCTGAGTTTTAGTCTAAAACTGGTTTTTGGTGAAGGTTAATTCTGTGCTTGGTGAAGTTTAATCCTGTGTTTATTGATGGGATAATTTTCCCTATTCAGCTTCAACAAGCAACAGCTACTGTTGTGATTTAATTATTTGTATAGTGTTTGAATTTTTTCCTGCCTCATGGTTTCATTTTCTATCTGGGGAGGGGGTCTTCCTCACTGCTTTAGTACTATCTGGCACTGTTCTTTTGGGATATACTTCCAAGAGGCAGGATGCAAGCTTGGCACTGATTTTTTTTAATTGCCTTTCTGGGGGGCATGTGACCTTTCCTTAATTCTGGATGATTTCCTTAGGATATCTTGTGAGGTGAGTGGCAGCTTTTTGCAAGCAAAGAAGCTTTTTGTATTTTGGTACAGGTAATCCTTGACTTACAACAGTTCATTTGGTGACCATTCAAAGTTACAATGGCACTGAAAAAAGTGACTTATGACCATTTTTCACACTTATGACCATTGCAGCATCCTCACTGTCATGAGAGGCCAGGCAAGGAGAAGCGCCCCTTGACATGAGTGATGTCGAGTTGGCCATGCCCATCCAGTCACATGACCACCAAGCCACACCCACCAACTAAGCCATGCCCACAGAACTGGTTGATAAAAAAACTGAATCCCGCCCCTGAGTGCACCTATTAAGTTCTTCCCAAGGACCTGAGATAGGCAGGTGTTATTATTTCATGTCTTAAAGGTAATATCTCAAAATGTAATTTGTTCTGAGAAAAGATGGCTTTTTCCATGGAGTGATGGTGATTTTGTCAATGCCAATGGTGTTCATGATGCTTTGGGAATGCACCCAAGGTGCATATTACTATTGGCACTATCTTTGCTTTATTTTGCTACAGTCCTTATATTTCTCTTTGCAGGTCTTCATATTTTATTATCCCCTCCAGTTTTTTCCCTTATATTCTGCTATCTTCAGGTACTGCCATGTCCACTATCCGGACGTTTTTATCTTTTTTTATTGACAGTTATTAAGTCTGGGGTGCTATGTGGCCTGAAGGACTGAGAATCTCCATAGACAGATGGTCCACTGCTTCTACAGTCTTTTTGCAGAGGCTAATATTATTATTATTATTACATTTATTTGCCACACATCTCATGATTTGATTGTTCGGAGAACTTAAACATTTCTAACAATAGTGGTGGTTTTTGTTGCAAATCTTTCCATTGGAAGCCTCTCTAATTGCTCCTCTTCTTCTTGTTCTTGATAATGTCTTTAGAATGTCACACTAACATTGCAATAATTAGAATATTTTTTGAGGATGGGATGATTGAAAAAAATTGGTTGCCCATCTTCCTAATTCAAAGACTTAAGAAGACTCTCTCCTGCAACTTTTCCTAGGATTTTTTTCTTGTATGGGATGCTTAACTATAATCTCTTTCTTGCATGACAAACATGAAGATAACAAATCCAAGTCCCTGAAGTTGCTTTTGTGCCTATGTGCCTTTGGAGTGATAGAAGCTAGAATTCAACACATGTGAAGCATACGGATAAGGGAAAGCTGCATCAAACCATTATTTATCTGACATACAGTTATAAGAACAATCAGCCTCAATATAATGCGTTCTGCTTCCTTCTCTTTTTCTAATGGCACTAATAGGAGTTAGTGGTTGTGGGTTCCATTTTATATTTACAACCCTATATGATATCTTCCAAAACCAATAATCTATGGTTTTTCTGGAAACAAGCCAACATCAAGTCATGGGATCAGAAGCGGGCATTGTAAAAGTAACATAGATAGCATTAAGCACTGTTCAAAGCTTGTAAGTGGTTTTAAAAAAGTTGGGATCATCTGAAATTTTACTTGGAAGTGAAAAGAGGGAGAGAAGAAAGAAGGTTTCACAGTGATCCCAGTTTGATCCTCCATTTTAACCTGGATCAAAATGTTCATCAATAAGGCAAAATTCCAAAGTAAGGAGAACAGAATCATTATATCCTTTCATTCCTTTTGCAAAGAAGTTGAATTTTTGCTAACATAATTTAGCTAAAAATATCCACCCATAAACCTTGATAAGATTTTACATAATTTGTTCCCTTTCTTAAACAAACATAATACCATATGGTATTCTCATTTAAATGGAAGAATGTAAAGGCTGGAATTTTGGTCTTGACTCTGAAATTAGATGCGCTTATTAATTTAAAACATCACTAATATAATCTGACAGAAATGTTAAATATATATTTAAGAATTTATAAATCCCTCTGGTTTCCTGTTTCATAAGAATGAAATTTCTAATATTGCTAAAAGGAGCCAATTTTATGCACTAGAATCCTCATTTTCTACTGTATTATTTGTATATTAGAAGTTACTGTTCTTCAGAGTTTGCAATGCAATATCTAAAGTTATATAATACTTAATACTTTAGTAGTCTATGTTTCCCTTACAGCTGGTACTTTTTGGCAGGATAGTTATAGGGGAGGGATGAAGTAGTTGGCCTTACTAAGTACTGATGGAAAAATTAAATGCATAATATTTATGAAGAGAACATTATACTCATTCCACATTCTATATTTAATTTAAACATAAAGATAGGATAAAAAATATAATAATAATAATAATAATAATAATAATAATAATAATAATAATAATAATAATAATAATAATAATAATAATAATAATAATAATAATAATAATAATAATAATAATAATAATAATAATAATAATAATAGTCTTATATTCCTAGGCTCTTCCAAGTACCTGCAGATACTTTGCTTGATGATACCAAGCTTCTTCACCCCACAGGTTATTTTACACTTCTTTAAATACATACACACACACACACACACATTATCAGAAACAAATACCTCAAGGGTATTTGTTGAGTTATAAGCATAGAAGAGTGCATTATTGCTACCTATAATAATCTAGTCAACTAACAGTCAAGGCTAAATTGGTGCTAAATAAGGGTCAACAGAATTCAGGAGTCTCTTATGGCAACATAATTATTCCAAACTAATGACACATTTAATCCCCCCTTACACCTCAGCCTGTTCTTCTCTTACACATTTGCTTTTGTAAATAATAAAAATTATGGATCAATTTATTCAAAACTTTCTTATCAAAGTGTGTGTTCTGGTAAATCAGTATGTTGTAACAGGTTATGTTTCTTTGACATTTCATGAATGGACAAACCCTTCTCCAACTACCATTTGTTTAGAGTCACCTCACATGTTCCAAAAATTCCAAATATGGTACCCATTTTTGCTAATAAATATATTTTGGCAAGAACTTTTTCCTAACATGAGATATTTTTCTTCTTCTTCTCTACTTTCTTAAAGATACACACATTGTAGATCTACTCTAATGGACATATTTCTGTTATACATTTTCTCTCTAAAAACAGTTTTGCTGCATATAATTGTCAGTATTTCTGAGTCCATTTTTTAATAGTAGCTAACATGTGTTTGTTATTTAATTTTTTTTATTACAAACACATTTATTTGTTTAATTACAAACTATTTTTCAGAATCTGGAAAATTTTATTTTCAATTATTCCATATTTCTACCATACATTTTTTCCATGTTCACAGTAATACATAAACCATATAACAGCCCAGTTTTATCCCAAACAGTTTGCTTTTAAAAGATAAAAAATCCCAAGCAGTCATGTGCATTTTGGTGTACGTTCCTCCTAAAGAGTCCATTTGAGGCACATATATTGTCCAATATGTGAATTTTGGTAGGCATTTTTTATTTTAAATTCGTTTACATAATTTGTAAAATGCTGGACTTCATAGCATCAATGGGTTCTGATTTATAAAAGAAGCTTACAAACTAGGAAAATCTCTTTTCATTACCTCTGCATTTTCTTAGCATCACAACAAAAGCTGATAACACTTCACAACTTCGTATTTGGCATGTATGCTCACAATGTTCAGCTGAGCTGGCCATTAAAGTTGCTTGAGGTTCAACTTTTTCTTCTCCCAAGGGATAAATTCTCATCTCTTGCACTGCATGTAGGACTTTAATTGTGCACATCCTATTAGAGATAATGGAAGTTATGCACCTAAAAGTCCTCTGTGTGAAATGAGTCTAATAAATCCAGGGTTATAACCTCATTAAAGACTGATGACTTGTTTCATGGGGAGAGGGCCTTCAGCCTCCATGATCTGGTAATTCATGATTCCATTTGTGCCTAAGCTAGAATTCTTCACTAATAAGTGTCCCCCCCCCTTTCACAATTCTTCCAAATGCGGTCAATCTTATCTCATCATAGCTTGACCAGCTAATATAAATGGCTTCCATTAGGTCAGCCCCCAATTTACAGTATCAGGGCTGAAAGATAGCTGAGCATCAGGCATCACGAACTTCTAATTTCCCCTTTGAAATGACTGGGAAGCCACCAAATCGTTCAATGGTGGAGTATCATTCTCCTGCTTCTCCCCCCATCCTTAGTCTAAGTGCTATTAATTACCACCCTTATAAAGGTTCAGCATTTCACTACATTGCAGAGAAGTTGAAGTACAACATCATCTTCTTTACAGAAAGAATGGATTAAAGTCATCACTTGAACTATTGCATCCAGTTTTGGTTGCCACAATATAAAAAAGGATGTTGAGACTCTGGAAAGAGTGCAGAGAATAAAGATGAGTAGGGGCCTGGAGTTTGAAACTTATGGTGAGTGATTGAGGGAACTAGGTATGTCTAGTCTAAAGAAGAGAAGAACCTGGGGTGACATGATAGCAGTGTTCCAATATTTGAGGGGCTACCATAAAGAAGAGAGAGTCAGCCTGTTTACCAAAGCAACGGAAGGCAGGACAAGAAACAGTAGGTGGCATCTCACAATAATAGTAACTGTGAAAGGTATCTTGGAGTCCTAATAGACAATCACTTAAATTTGAGTCAGCAGTGTGCTACAGCTGCCCCAAAAGCCAACACAGTTCTAGGCTGCATTAAGAAAGGGATAGAATCAAGATCACATGAAGTGTTAATATCACTTCATGATGCCTGGGTAAGTCTACACTTGGAATACTGCATCCAGTTTTGGTCGTGATGTAAAAAAAAAGATGTTGAGACTCTAGAAAGAGTGCAGAGAAGAGCAACAAAGATGATTAGGAGACTAGAGGCTAAAACATATAATGAACAATTTCTAGAATTGGATATGTCTAGTTTAATAAAAAGAAGGTCTAGGGGGTGACATGATAGCAGTGTTCCAATATCTCAGAGGTTGTCACAAGGAAGAGGGAGTCAAGCTATTCTCCAATATAAATTTTAGGGGGAAAAAGATGAAGATCAAGATTTATGGCTACCTGGCATAGCACCAGTCAAAATAGGAGGAAACCTTAGCAGAAGGCACCAAGCAATAAAGTGAATTCTTTAGGGCTGGCCAAGCAATTACAGAAGTTAAATGTGGAAAAAAATAATCCAATAGGTTCTTTGCGATGGTATTAAAGGCACATCATTGTGTCAAGTAAAACAAACAAAGATTAAAACATAATGGTTGACTAAAACAAAGTGAAAGGATATTAGCTTGAAATTTGCCATCTAAAGACAAATGTTTGAACTACAAATGTGTATTTTGACATTTCAACGGGCTCTACTTCCAAGTTCTTTATTAATGTGCAACCTCTCAAACTCCATCTGATGCATTTGACTTTCAAATTAATGTTCCCCTCACTAAGAGAAGGGTGGTTCTGTTAACATTAGGCTGAGCTGCTTAAGGTTTCAATGGATTCAATGGATGAGATTTCTATTCCCAACTATCTATAAAGCCGACCAGAATGAATTTAATTGCCCTAATGCCAAAAACCAAGCTAGTACTTTGGGCTTTTGAAAGGCTAGGGTAACGTGTATACCCTTCCATTCTCACCTAGGTAACCCAATGATCTTGGTATTTGGTAACTTATATAAATATTGGCATAATACATTTCAGGTGCTGTGCACTTGTAGAAGGCTGTTACACAATCCCTAAAAATAGCCTGTGACTACATATGGGGACTTAATTAACACCTACCAGTCATTGCATAGTATGCCAACAATACACCTGAAGACTACGTGCATTTTAGCAATCTCCCTGCTAGGCTAAATAAATTACAATAGGATGGATGGGAAGCTTATTAATGTTACGGAGCTGTAATAACATTGAGAACCTCAATGCATAATACCAAAATTCAGCCCAGGAGACATTTTGTTCATATATGGACTGCATATGTAGGCTGCAAGACTTTTAAGTTGGAGCAGGATGCATGCTAATTTCATATTACAACTGGCCACTTAGTGATTGTGCAAAGTTACAACAGACCCTCCAAAAGGTATTTACAATCTGATTCCCAAGTTCTGATAGCTGGCCAATCGCCCCCATGGTCACATTACCACATTTTAGGTACTCAGTAACTGGTCCACATTTATGGACATTTGCAGCGTCCTGTGGTAACATAACCATGATTTATGACATTAAAAAAAACAGTGTTTATTTCCAGCTTTACAGCAAACAATGGATTTGCCTTATAGCAAACAATGGGTTTGTTTAACCGGGGTGTTCACTTAATGACCGCCATGAAAAAGGTAGTAAAATCATGTCAGTTGCGTGGGTGACTTGCTTTATGACTGTCATAACTTACAACTGTAATGAGCAAACTCCATTAGAGCTACTGAGGTCTACCCGTATAATGGTTTCTTGCAATTGGGCCTCAAAAGCAAAGGAACTTTTAAAGTCAAAATGAAATCTCTCCATTCAGACACTAGATCAGTTTTGCTCCCACAATACATGTTTTTAGTCCTTTCTAGATAAAAAGCAAGTGAGTACAAGATTGCTAGACATGCTTTTCTGTATAATGTGGTACTTGAACTGGTGCTACAGGATACAAGAGCTTTAAGTATAGAGATTATAGGAGTAATTCACAAAAAGAGCATCATGCGCTTGCAAATATCATGGCTGGGTAGACTTGCCAAATGCCTGAGGTTTGCAAACCATCTGCATATTCATTTACATAGTGTGACCAATGTCTAAAGTAGAGGCTGAGGAGAAAGAGGGAGGCAAATGTTTCCATCTTGATAACTTGTATTCCACACTTGTAATTTCATCTTAAAACTCCACCCCTCCTCAACAATCTCTCTTTTCAGTCAAACTGTGGTTGCCCCCTGGATAATTTTCATGTTTTCAGCTAAATGTAATTCTCTTAATTTCCCAGTTTAAAGGAATCTGTCCTCCTAGAAAATACTGATAGTCCTCAACTTACAACTATTGGTTTAGTGACCGTTCAAAATTACAACAGCCCTGAAAAGCAAAGTATGATTGTTTTTCACACAACCATTGCAGTATTCCCATGGTCACATGATCAAACATTGGACAATTGATCACTGACATGTGTTTATTATGGTTGGAGTGGGGCGGTGGCCTAGAGGTGGAGTTCTTGGCTCACAATCAGGAGGCTGATCCTAGGTAGAGGCAAATATTTCTCTCTTTGAACACAATGAGAATGTATCTGCTGAACAAAACTCCGCACTGGCAACAGGAAAGGCATCTGGCCAGTAAAACACACTGCTAGCTCTATTCAATTGCCCAGACTCTACTCCACAAGGGATTATGGGGTTGTTAAACGACAATGATGATGATGATGATGTGTTTATGATGGTTGCAGTGTCCCAGGGTTTCCTGATCCCCTTTTGCGATCTTCTGACAAACAAAATCAATGGGGAAGTCATATTCACTTAATAACTTCTGTGACTAATTTAACAACAGCGGTGATTCACTTAACAACTGTGGCAAGAAAGGTTGTAAAATGAGGCAAAACTCACTTAAGAACAGTATCGCTTAGCAATGGAAATTCTGGGCTCAACTTTGGTCATAAGTCGAGGACTACCTGTGATGCAATTGGAAACACATTTTAATTCTTTTTCCTGATAGAACTGGAACTTTTGCTGAAGTGTACGAGCGAGTTAGATACCTCTTAGTCTAGTCCACTCATTTTTTGCTCATTTGTCACCTGAATCATTTGAGAAGATTTTTGCCCAAGGAGAGATTCTCAGATGTTCAGTGCCCTTCTGCCATTTATCCGAGTCATGTTTTTAAAAATAGTTTTAGGGAAGAGTTGGCAAAAGTGCTAAGCGTGAACCGCCACATTTATTCAAAACCTCCCATTTCAGAAGAAACTCAAACATGATTGTAAGTTCAGAATGATAATGCAATTGCATTATCTATAGATTGGAACTATTTGGTATCAAAGCAACCAATCATCTTCCACTTTTAGTGTTATAACACTAGTTCAAAGCGGCCTTTGTCATTGTTTGAAAATAATTTCAAAGTATACACGAGACAGAAGGGCTTCCTTGGTAGTACAATGGATTTGTCCCTGTCCATTACTATGGGAAAATATAGGTCCACCCAGCCATTTTAGGGCAGATTTTCTATGGGTTTTTAAAAGGCAACTTGAGAAATGGGATTCAGCCTCAGCAGAATAATTCTTTCTAGAGGCTCTGCATTGTGTGTATTTAAAAATAAAATTTCTCTACGTAGAGAAGCCTTTTTCCACCTCATTTGAAATGGCAATTTAAGGTCTTATGAAGGATTGATCTGTTCTATCAAACACTCATGTGAAACTTGGCATCTGAAAATAACAATCTAGAGATAGCTGTCTGGCAGTCAATAAGCACATGCTAAAAAGTTTTACATCTTTTATTATGCTTTTTTTTCCGTTAGAAGAAGAATAATTCTACTCAAAACACATAAGAGTTTAATTCACGGTTCATTTTACAATGTGGAATGAAAGTTAAAAATGTGGTGCGATTCCAAACGTCTGCACTTTTGGTAGGCAAGAAAAAAAAGCACTTTATTTTCTTTCCTAATTGTTGTGTTCTTGAAGTGACTGAGCCAAGAAAAGCTTGCCCAGATTCTGGGCTGTGAATTCCTTGATGTTCCGGCTATAATTATTAATTTGACCTACGAAGAAAAGAGATGGGAAGAGAGAAAAAATACTTTAATGAAAAATCAGACAGATATTTTAATATAAAACTTCCAATCCAAAACATAGTTTCTAACTCCATTTTCTTCACATTGATCACAGCTCATACAATACACCATGCCCAAATAAGTAAACTGTATATAACTGAATTAATTCATATTGGTTCAATTTGATAATATGACTGATTCACACACAATTCATACTACTTAAAACAACCAGGTTACCACAATGCACTGAATTTCCAGCTACCTAATAACAGAGTCTAGTGAGTTGTGTGAACCTAGCCATTTTGTTACTCTTTGATACTAAAGTATATAATCTGAAGCATTTTTACTCAGAAAAAGGCTTCGTTTTTTAGTATCCCTCCAAATGTTGCAAATTGTAAAGCTTTATGGGACAGAATGGGGAATTTATTAAAGAAAGAGTAATCATGCAAGCAAGATGAGTTTGAGCCACGCTTAAGTCATCTTCGACTTACATCCATAATTGGGATGGAATTTTCACAACCAAGCAAATGAATCGCACCCAATTGTATGATCTTTTTTGTCATGGTTGTTAAGCGGATCACCTGGTTATTAAGTGAATCCACCTTCCCTTGTTAATTTTGCTTGTGAGAAGCTGGCTGGGAAGGCTGCAAATAGCGATCACATGACTCTAGGATGCTGCAACCATCATAAATATATGCTGGTTGCCAAGCTCCCAAATTCTGATCTGTGGGGATGTTGTGAATGTCAAAAGTTTGAGACTGGTCGTACAGTAAATCACTTTTTTTCAGTGCCATTCTAAATTCAAATAGTTGCTAAACAAATGATTGTAAGTCGAGGACAAACTGTAAATCCATTTTACTTAGGTACTGGAGCTCACCAAGAATAGCTTCTCAGACTCCCCAAAGTTACAAAATCCGATTTCAGTGTGACATTAGCTTGCAGATTGTCAGGACAAAGTTATGTTGAAATATGGGGTGTGTTTCTTTCTCCTGCCCAATGGTTTATATAGTCTTTCCTTTTTCCCACCTCTAAGTAGGCAAACTCTGACTTGAATTCTTGATCAGATTTGAAAAATGGACCCAATTATCAACAGCTTTCCCCAAATTGCCTTGAAAAAGGCCTTATCTGAACAAATATGGAATGATATTTTCATTCTTCTGATTAAATTGGGAAAGTTGATTTGCTTTTGCATTCTGAATGATACAAAAATAAAAATAGGTTTAGTCATTCAGGCCATGTTATCAGCACAACATTTAGTGAATTCCTTTTTAGTTTTAGGAACTTGCATATTATTCCTGGCTTATATGACTCAAACTAATTTGTAGTAGGTTTTTTTTTTCTTCAGAAATCCACTTCTGAAAATTTATGACAGACAAACCCTATAAAGTGGAATAACTTAATAAATGTGAAATAACTGGGAAAATAGGTCTAAAAATAGGAATAGAAACAGTACTACAGTACTGAGTATGTTAACACACACACACACACATACACACACATGTTCTATCTCTAACAAAGCTGCTTTCCTCAGCTAGCTGACATTTTATAGGTCATGTTTTTGTTAGCTACCTCATGTTATTAGCAATCAAGTCAGCAGTCTGTGAAGGGTTTGTCTGAAGTGCTACACAAATCAAAAAAGTGTCACCTTGCCCCTGGCCCACTCTTTCTGTACATAGTTTGTTTTTATAATTTATTTCCTCTACTAATCAGGAAGAGCAGAAAAACAAAGCCAGATTATCAAAATTAAAATTGCTTAACAGACCAATACATTTTCATTTCCACTTCAAAAAGTTTTTAAAACGCTTGAGAGACAAAACCAACCACATTTCAGCTTTGATCCACAACTTAATTCTGCATGAATTAAAAAAGTAAAGGCTTTTAGTCCCCCCCAGACTTCTAAAAAGAAAAAAAATTGGCGGAGGGCTGTAGAAATATAAATCAGTTGTCCTTTCTCCTAACTGAAGTATAAAGCAAAAGTGAATGGAAAGATAAGTGAAAAAAAAGTTTAACTGGGGGTTTCCCCTTAAAAAAGACTTTGTTGCTGGAGAATGATCAGAATTCAAGGCATACTTATTTTCGGCTAGTCAAGGAGGCTAAAATTTATATAGTTCCACATATTTTATAGTATCCTATCTATCTAAAACAGGGCTGTCAAACTCAAGGCCCGGGGCCGAATCTGGCCCATGAGGTACTTAGATCTGGCCCACAGGGCTGCCCTGGAAATAGAGAAGGACCGGCCCGTGGTGCCTCTGCCAGTGAAAAGGGAGCTCGTGAGGGCCACATGCGGCCCTCCCGAGCTCTGTTTTTGCTGGCTAAGAGGGTTGCAGGAGGCCGTTGCAGCCAAAAACAGAGCTTGGGAATCCATTTTTGCTGGCAGAGCACTTGGGCCACCACAGGCGCTCAACACAAGTGACATCATGCTGGCCACACCCACCTTGGCCATGCCCCACAGCCCTCCCCCAAGGTCAAACATAACCGTGATGTGGCCCTCAATGAAATCGAGTTTGACATCCCAGATCTAAAATGATTTGAAGAGCTCCATTTTCAGGGAATATTAAATTATATTTGAAATTTCGTAATCCACACATGATCTTTGGCTCCTGAATTATCATGGCACAAGGAACCAAAAAGAGGAACACCAGGATTTTTTTAAACCATGGTTTCAAGCATTTGCACTATTTCAGACCACAAAAACATTTCTCTATTCCAGTCTTCTCTCAACATGGTGCCTTCCCAATACATTAAACTATAATTTCCAGAATTCCCAGCCAGCAGGTTAATTAGGAGTTCTGGGAATTTGGTGGGTGTTGGAGTGGACAAAATCATTGTCAACACTTCCTTTCCACTGTGTCTTCACTTCATAGTGTATATTTTTTTTTGCTTTTTTGCCTTGATCTCTGTCCTTTTTTCCATAATTCCAGAAAAACAGCAGGAAATCTGAATTTGCCACTTATTGAAGTAAAGGTTAACATGGCAGCGAAACCAAAACAGGGCCATCCAGGAGGCCTTTATTTTACTTGCTTCCACATCACGCTGAAAACAAGCAGTAGAGGTATAAAAAATGATGGATTTTTCCCTCTGGATCATTACCTGCAATCAAAAGGGAGTCCATCCTGGCAGGAGGCTGTGGCGGCTTGAAGAGTTTGTTCAAGTCTTCCTCAGGAAGGGGAGGTTCTCCTCTACTCTGACGCTGTAGGTTTTCTTGCTGACGTCTCTGCTGGTACTAAAGAGACACAATAGTTCAATGGATGCATTGATCCAAAGGCCATTTCTTGGAAATCATCTGAAGGAATGTTCTTGGTGTAGCTTAAACTAAGTTACGAGGCTGATCTAGACCAAATACAGAATGATTTGTGATGTAGCTAAGCCCTTGGAAATCTCCAAGAGGTCCAGGAACTGTGTTTGAGCTGCCCTTTCACCTCAATGAATTCTATGATCAATACAATTTCCTCCTTTCCATTATGATTTGTCCACTGCAGCCCCATAATGGGAATGTGTGGGAGAACATTCAATACAACAATAATTTGGGGATTTTATCTTAAGTGGTTAATATTGTCTTGAATGAGAAGACAATTGATTCATACAAATGCCTCTTTAGAAGCTTGATATCTGACCTAAGATTGGCCCTGATTGTGATAGCTTTCTTGATTCATGTTAGAACTTGGCTTTTCCAAAGGTCTTTTGAAGCTGAAGTGGAATTACTGGGACCAGGTGGGTATATATGATAGGTTCATGGTTTTTCTGAAAGTCATTTTTTACATGGCTAATTTGATCTGTACACTGTCTGGAGCTTTTTAGAAGCTATATACAAACTATATCAATTCCCCCACTTTCCAATCTTGAGTCATGCTTTAAATAAGTAATCTTCAATATAAGGATCCTGGTACATTCAATATACAGGTAGTCCTCGTGCAGTTTACCCTATCTGGGCCTGGCTGTTCTGCTGCTAATAAAGCAGGTACTAAATGGGAGATCATGTGACCAGGAGTGGGCTTTCAATCTGGAAAGAGACAAAACCACTGCACTCAGTTTCACAACTTCAGTATTTGTTTGCCTCTTAAGCAAATGCCTATCCTTGGGAATACTTGAGTGTCTGCTTACTTTCTTGTACATACTGAAAGCAATGCAATTATGCCAGCAGCCCAGGCTGGAAGATATGCTTTGCAAACTGCTTACTCTCTTGAAATACCTTTGCCTCCAATCTTTCTACTCTGGCTGGGGGAGGGGAGGAGAGAAGGAGAACAGCAAGGAATTTCTGTATGCAATCTCTCCTTTGCCTGACCTCTCCCCCTCCCTTTACAAAGCAGAGAGATTGGAGAGGGATTTCAAGAGAGTAAGCTGTTTGCTTTTCTACATATCAACAGTAAGTGGTTGTGTTTGCCTAATGGCAGGAAAAAGGCTAGACAAAGGAGAGATTCCTACAAAAATCACTTGCTTCTCCCCAGCCATGCCCTCACATAGCAGAGGCTGGAGAGAAGTAGATTTCAAGAAAGTACTGTAAGCTGTTTGCGTAGTGCGCCTAGGGTTCCCAGCCACAGGCTTCCATTGCCGTCTTAATGCTTTTGATCTTCAGAAGAACAGAGAGCATGGTTTCTTGCTATCCCTTTCTCTCCAGTCTCTGGTTTGCAAGGAGGGTGGGAGATACACAGATCGGGCACACGAAAAATGCATACTGATTGTAATGGCAATTACATGACTGAGGGGTACTGCACTGGTTGTAAATGGGCTGTAAAGTTGTTGTTTTTTCAGCACTGTCAAAAAAAAGTTATTTTTTTTCCCCAGCACTTTAGACTGTCATTGAATGAAAGGTCAACAAGAGAAGACTACCTGTAATCTCTTTATTTCTGGCCTACAAGGATCCTGAGTTCAACAAAGGTGATATTATATTTTATACAGCACATCTGGATTTCAAAATGCAGAGTTATATTAAGAAGGCAAAATAGGAAGGCAAAATATACTTCAATCCACCCATCTCCTTTTTATACTGTGCAACCTAAAGCCACTATTACAAGCCCAACTGTGACCCACAGATCTTTAATTGCTCCTAGAAAAATGGATGGCCTCAGACTTAAAAGGGGAGAATGTGGGAAGATTCCAAACCTTAAACTGAATTGTCTGGCAAATAATTTCTTCTTAAGAGAAACTGACATAATTTGAAAGGCCACTTTGAGGCAGAAAACGTCAAAATTATAGCCTGTGTTCTAAAGTGGGCTTAGCATAGTATGTGATGCAATCCCAAACACTTGGCATCACGTCCTGCCTACTCCATCAAAATGTTGTCACTTTGAGTGTCCACTCTTGCTCTTCATTAAGTTCTCCAAGATCTTCATATCTCAATAGCCATAGTGACTAAACATCTGATTTGTACAACATGCATAAGTAAATCTGTCAAAGGCCTCATGCTGTATTCGCACATTAATGCTTGGAGTAGATGGATTGGCTTAGTTGATTTGTGGAAACCTCATCCATTATCTTAAGTTTATGATATGATGGAGCTATGTCTTTAGCAGAAGCTATGTTAAGACAGTGACCAATTTCAACTTTTGATTTACTATTTCTGATTTTCATGTACAAAATCAGAAAAGGTACAAGGAGAAAAAGAAGAGCAGAGTGGGTAAGTCATAACATTAATTTAAAATGAATGTAGCTTCACTTCCAATACAGTTTGAGATTAGTAAAAGAGAGAAGGCAGTCTGCAAATATTCCCAATATTTTCATTTTTCAGAGTTACGTATTATTATGAGGTACATAGACAGGCAAAATAGCAGATTTTATTCTCTGTCTTGCCCATCCCCCTTACTTAAATGGCAAACATTTAAAGCTTCAACAGTACAGGTTTTGTTACACTTCTGGCCAGTGAATCAAGAAATGTCTGGTGACGTTTTGCTGCTTGATAGAAGAACACAAAATGCATCCAGATTTAGAAAATATGAGTGAATAAGAGCATAAAGGTTTGTATGTCAGAGAGAATGAAAAGGGAGAAGAAATGGGAAGGTGGCAGGTAGAAGCAGAGAAGGGAACACAAAGGGGAAAAAGACATCCATAAAATGTATTTTTACACTTTATCAAACAGGTAATGTTCCCCTCAAAACTGCTTGTGCTTGCATTCAACTGTAGAGCTAAATAAAATGAGCGGGGCCAGCAATGGTGCATAAAACCCAGCTACAGCCATTAGAAGTTGAGCAAGAACTACTAGGTAACCTTCCCGGGTTTCCCTTCACCCCCTTCAAATCAGTTTTTCCATCGTTAAAATCATTTCATAAATTTGCCCCTGCAGATTTATACCGATAAGTCAAGGAGCACTCAGCAGCTAAGTCCATGTTCTCCATCCATGTAATAAATGCCAAGGACAGAAAGAACGGTTTTCTAAACTGGCTTGTATATTTAGGTGAAATAATAATAATAATAATAATAATAATAATAATAATAATAATAATAATAATAATAATAATAATAATAATAATAACAACAACAACAACAACAACAACAACAATAACAACAACAACATCCTGCCAATTTGAATCTTACTGTTAAAATCCTATCATGAACTGATTCACTCTCAAACATTTTGATAGGCGGCCAATCCCAAAAATCTTACTTGGTGTTTTTGCTGTTGCTGCTTGCTGGTGTTCCTTAGGTAGGTGTTGTGTTTTACAATATCTTGACTCATTTCATCCACTCGGTCCATCAATAGTTGTAGGGTTTTGCTAAGATGATTACTAAATAGACAAGGAGATACTCTGATGAAGACATGCAGCTATTCTTTAGAAAGACAATGGTATCTGGTCAAATTGAGCTGAATCTGCTTAGGAAATCACAAAATGTCTCTATTTTTTTTTTAAGTTGACTGAGATGATACCTATTGTCTATATATCTCTTGCTGTAATGAGTAGGAGTTGAGAATGAAAGGAAGTCTCATATTACTAAAATGGTAAATCTCTATTCTAGCTAATACAGTACATTAATTATTGGGCTCAGAAACCGGTACAAACATTAAATCATCACTACCTTGTTAATGTTATGAAGACATGTCTCTAATATGACACATCCCAGGCTGTTGTCCATAGATGTACAAAGGCACTGTTCATACTAGACAATCTGTGCCCCAGTGGATCACCGTTTCAGAGATACTTACTGCCTTATGTCTAGTGGTTAAGGCACCAGGCTAGAAACTGGGAGACTGTGAGTTCTAGTTCCACCTTAGGCATGAAAAAATGGCTGGGTGACTTTGACCAGTCATTCTCAGCCCAACCCAACTAACAGGGTTGTTCTTGAGGGGAAAATAGGAGAAGAAAAGAATACTAGGTATATTCACAACTTTGAATTATTATATAAAAATATCAAAGGTGGGATATATGTAAAAAGAATGATAACAGGTGGGGAAAAAGCAGTGGGAACAGAAGAAACTTTCTGCCAGTTTCCCCATTGAGTTTCCCTCCCTCCCTCCTATTTGAAAATAGTTATCTAGCAGGGAATGAAGAAACTAAATGAACAAAATGTTTCAAAACCAAAACAACTTAGTCAAGATTCTATTTTGTATTAGCATTAACTATTTTATATCATTTCAATTTGTGCTTCCACTAGGATTTGAAAGATTGAAAAAAATTAAAGCAAGCAGAATTTTTTAACATTAGATGTTAAAAATTTAAGAACCAGCCTGAAAAAAAAAAAGGTTGATAAACTGAAGAACATGTTTACATCTGTCCTGCTGAAATCATTATGGAAATTCTTAACTTCGTGTTGACTTCATTCTAAGTTAAGGTTGCTGAACTGGGAGCTGAATGTTTTTGGGCAGTGAAAATGAGAAAGGTACACAAAATAACCCTTGTCAAGTTCTCATTGTTTTTACACAGAAGTAATTTGTGTCAATTTCCTGTTCAATCACTTGAGAATTTGTGACACTGCCTAAGAATGGATTTCCTAATAATAATTTTAATCTCATGAGGATGCAAACTTCCACTAAAAGGGAAATTCCCATGTACTCAAAACATCAATTTCTTTGATAATGTTTCCCATTTTTAATGGCTGTTTATTTGCTTAACAAAAGAGATAAGACTCTGGGTGGATTATGGTGAGCTGGAACAGTAATGTATGAAATTGAACTCTGCATTAAGTTGGACTCACAATCCGATCAGCCCCAACCACAATGGCCAAGCAGCAAAGACGCAATCCATGGATCCCCTTCAGTTCATTATTCAAGGCAAACATGCTCAACAATTAGTACTGTTTTTAAAATAAAGTGTCAAAGGGAACATTGTGCAACATTATAGGCCTTTCCAAAGGAAGTCTTCTTAGAACAAAATACAGTGGGTGCTAATGAAGAATGTTTGTAGCTCAGGGTTGAAATGAGGAGTCCATGGCACTTCTTCTCTGAGCTTGGCTGTTTTCTTGCGCATGTTTCATCACCCAAAGTCCGTAACATCCTCAGCATTGATGATGTTACCTAGTTTGGGTAATGAGACGCTTGCAAGAAAATGAACAAGACCAGAGAGCAACAAGGACCCCACAATGGGTACTACAATGGGTACTACAAGACACTACAAGTTTTTACACTTAGAGGAGCTATGATTTGGGGTAAAAAAACCTTCTGAGACAGACTTTTCCAGTACCGACTCATTTATATTTGCAATTCAGAATATTAGATTTCACAGACAAATTGGGACTTAATTTTGTGGCGTGTTTTTAATATGTCTGTTTCTTATGTTACTTATAGTTTCAATGGATTATGCTATTTTTAAAATATAGGCTAATGTATATGCAACTGAAGAGAACACATGTTATTGGACAAATTTAAAATACCGATAAATAGAATGAATGAATGAATGAATGAATATATACATACACATATACACATATACACATATACACATATACACATATACACATATACACACATATATATATATATATATATGGATCTTTGGTTATTCGGGTTTTCTCCCGCAGTAAGATTCTCTTCGCGTAAGAAAACCCGAATAACCAAAGATCCACATACAAACACCGAGAACTCAGAAAACAAATATATATATATATATATATTCTTAAGTTTTCATGGAGATTACATGTATGGTATTCAGCTTTGTTCGGTATTTTCCCACATCATTATAGTTGTGCTTTTAAAGTTGTAGCAACGTTTCGGCAGAATCTCATCTGCCATCATCAGGCTTCTGTATTGTGTTCGTCTGACAAACACAATACAGAAAAGCACAACTATAATGACGTGGGAAAATACCCGAACAAAGCTGAATACCATACACACACACACACACACACACACACACACTGGAGTGGTATCCCAAATAATCAGGATGTTAAGTTAGATTAAGAGCTGATTTGAAATGGTAATTTATGCATGTTTAAATCTAGAAATAATTATGATTATTGACTGATAATTTGAAGAGATATTTGTTAGGTATAACATTGATACCAAATATGGTTTGGGTGAATAAATATATAAAACTTAGATATCATGGTTTAAGTGCTTATCACTTTAAGCAAAATGCAGCAGGCAATTAGCCGATTAAGGGTGCGGTTAGAAGTTACAATATAAGGAAGTATTAGAAGCTGGAAAGCTTACTGGCTGTAACTGTGTGCTGCTGCGACTAACTGTGATTACTGACTGTGAGTGCCTGTGACTGAACTGTTTTTGTTTGCTACTGTTTACTGAATATCCAGCGTTTGTTTCTCTGGAGAGTGAAACCGGAGGAGGAGAAGATATCTTTATCGGCTGATAAAGATATTGCAAGGACTCTTAACTTGGACTATACTAGTGAGTCTTACTGGATGGAAATACTGTGAATGACTTAATGGACTGAATGACAATGCTTAAACTCTAACTGGATTAAAAACTATTTAAACTACAAACAGTGTTTGTGTTCAGTGTGTGTATACTCTGGGGCCCTTCCGCTCTCCTTTGGCTGCCTGGCTTGACTACTGCTGCAATACTCTGCTAGGGGTTAATCCTCAAACCCTAACAATATTATCTAAGAATTTACAGGTACAGCATTACTGTGCTAGAATGGAACTTAGGGCAACCTACATGTTTATAATATTGGAGTCTCTTGTGAGCGTCAATTATATAATATTCAAGTTCTTCTGTAAAACAGTTTTCCTCACACTAGTGACCTCTATATCTATTGGACATTTTCATAATCCATAGTTAGCACATCCAATGCCAGGTTGTTTGAGTGATTATCTAATTGGAAGTCCATTATATATAGACACATAAAGTTGTAGAAAATTGCCAAAGGATATTCTTCAAATCTTGTTTTTAGGAATATAAAAAAGGCACAGAAAGTATTCTCAGTGAAAAGATCTCTTACACAGAAGCTGATTTGAAAGCCTGAGATAAAAAACAAAAAGTATTTTAACCATTCTATTACAGAAATGGTAGGACAAACATTGAAGCAATCTGGGTCAATCTGAAGGAAAATAAATGTGTTGAAAAGGATAGAGAGGCACAATTAATATAAATGGAAAATAGAGAAACCGCAATTTGATGTAAATTGAACCATTTCGTGCATAATTCTTTCAGATACAAAAGCCATCTTGAAATTGAAAATCCTAATTGATGTGTTACCCGTATCTTTTAAATCAAACTGAAATCAAATTGGGTTCTGCCAATATGCTATCCTCTGGAAAAGTTCTTTCTCTGAGTTAGTATGAAACTGATGGAAAACGTAGTCCAAATGCCTCTCTTTTTGCAATAACCTGGTGAAATTCTCCAAGCATCTAGCCTATATTTTCTGTCAATTTCATACTAATTCAAAATGATGACATTTCTGAAATGATTCGTCTTCTCATTTCTACAATGATTTCAACTAAAGTCTAGAAGCACACACTGCATTTTGATTTCAAACCAGCACTTACTTGCTTGCAAGGCTGAGCAATTCATGTCTGTTTACAACTGCTGACTTCTTTTCCAGCTCCCAAAGAAGAACATTGATCAGGTAGGAGTTTCTGATGTTAATGGGGACTTCCTCAAACATGTTTTCAAAGGCAATTCCTGCTTTTTTCAACCTGAAATGAAAAGTGCATATATATTTCTTACAGTTACTCCAGAAAACAACAACAACAATAGTCTCAGCTTCTCATGGCAGAGACTACACTGCTCCATAATTCCAATCATGGAAGATACATTTTTGGAAGACATGGAAGACAAAGAGCTTGGAAGAAAAACTGATTTATTCCAAGAACTTGTAACATTTTTTAAGGGGAAAACAGACCAATGTAAACAGACTTGGGTTACAAGTGTGAAGAGTCAAGAAGCAATTATGATATCAAGATCCGGAGAACTTTGGGGTTCCTTTTAAGCTTAACTATGTTCTCTTACAAAAAGAATAATAATTGGAGGACAAGCAGCATATCTGTCACTAAGTCATCCTAACAATATACAGAAACATTGGTGTCTTTGGCATGCTGGAGGTGACAGTCACTGTCAATATGGTCAACAGTAAACTAGAGCCAGTTTGGGATAGTGGTCAAGACTTTAGGCTAGAAACTGGGAGACTGTGAATTTTAATTCTGCCTTAGGCCAGACCTTGGGCAAATCACTCTCTCTCAACTCCAAGGAGGAGGCAATGGGAAACCACTTCCAAAAAACGTTGCCAATAAAACTTCAGGGACCAGTACAGGAAGGAATCAAAAATTGAATAGAAGACACACACACACATACACACACTATATCTATATCATGTATTGTGTGTGTGTGTGTGTGTGTGTGTGTGTGTGTGTGTGTGTACCGTGTTTCCCTGAAAATACAACCCTGTCTTATTTTTTTGCCACCCAAAAAGGCACCAGGTCTTATTTTCGGGGGGAGGAATGTCATCCACTGACTCACTTCACTTGCACGCGTCACCCCTGGCCTCTTTTTTTTTCTTCCTATCAGAGGCCTTCAGGAACTTCTTCATTCGGCAAGGCCAGCAAGGCTTTCCTGAAGGCTTCTGCAGCCAATAGCAGAGCTCCGGATTGATTTTATGCAACTGGGCCGAAGTGTGTGAGGCCTGGCTGCAACTATCCAAAGGTAAGTAGTAGGGCAGCTCCATCACCCCATCCCCACCCTACCTTAATTTTTACCCATGCAGGAGTAGACGAGGTCTTAATTAGGGCTTATTTTTGGGGGTAGGCCTTATATTGGGCGCAGGTGTAAAAATCAAGCTAGGACTTACTTTCTGAGTAGGTTGTACCTTGGGGGAAACATAGTATGTATATGTATGTGTGTATACACAAACACACAAAAAAATTATACCCCCATGCCTTAAAAATTCCACAACATTGGTGCAGCCTTTATTTCTGAATTCCTTTTGTAAAGAACTCCACTGTTGCCAAATATACCATTGGTTTGCTTCTGTGCAAAAAGCATCTCGACCTACACACGTGCACACACACACACACACACACACACAGAGAGAGAGAGAGAGAGAGAGAGAGAGAGAGACAGACAGACAGACAGACAGCTTTTCAGAGCACAAATTCAAACTTGGCCTTTCTCCCAGCAAGTTTGCTATGCCAGTTACTTTTAAATAATTATTTATGCATTAGAAACTACATGGGGAAAATACTATAACAGTAATCTTTTGGAAGTCCTACATGTTTCAAATCAGCATATAAAAAAATAGAGGCATAATCCTGGCACTTATCCTTTGACAAAAGAATATTGGCTAAATTCATGCAACATTCTAGTCTTAAAGTAACCCATACTGGCTGGGTTCAATGACATGGTAAACTATAAATTACTATTTACAAACCATAATGACTGGACATGCTAAATCAAAACCAGGCAACCATATTATGATATCATCTATTCTGGGAATTAGATCAATACAGAATGGGACTCTTGGATTTTTAATGTTGGTACACTACAGAGTACCATTATGGTCCTTTATTGTTTTTTACCATATTTTCATTTATAATTTAAAACTACAGGCTTCCACACGTCTGTTCTTTGTGGCCACAATCCAATTAAAAAAAACTGACACTCAAGTTCTATGGGTGGGTGGGTGGGCGGGCAGAGTATTTAAGTTGTTCTAAGGAGAGAGAGAGAGAGAGAGGGAGGGGAGGGAGGGAGGGAGGGAGGGAGGGAGGGAGGGAGGGAGAGAGAGAGAGAGAGAGAGAGAGAGAGAGAGAGAGAGAGAAAGAAATGTGGGTCCTGGAAAGTCCTGTTGGGCATCTAGTTGCACAATTCTAACTTTAAGTTCCTCCACTGGGGAAAAACAGGGAAACCTTTCTCTTAATCCAATCTTCTCCAAACTGAAGTCCTCCAGAAGTGTTAGAACTTTGACTTGTGAAAATGCTGTTAATAGAATCAGCAGCCACATTGACTAGAATTTCTAGAAATTGAATCAACCATATTTGGAGAAGTTGAGCCTGAGAAGATGTCAACAATGATAATGCATAAGGACAAGTTGTCTCATTACACCAGGGGTTTCAAACTCAATTTCATTGAGGGACACATCAGGGCTTTGGTTGACCTCGGGGGCCAAGTGGGCGTGGCCAACTGGATGGGCATGGCCAGCTTGATGCCACTCCCCAAACTTCTTCCTCTACTCTTCTCACTGAGTAGACCGGGCCGAAGCTACGCTGGACCGAAGTTTCCTCTTCTCACTGGGTAGACCGGGCCAAAGCTACACGGGCTGGCTCCTACTGCGGGCCAGATCCGACCATATCGTGGGCCACATCCAGCCCACAGACCTTGAGTTTGACACCCCTCCCTGCATTATACCATTATAGAGAAGAATCAGAGAAGAATCGTTGTTTCTAATAAGTGCTTACCATATTAATTATTCATTGTCTGAAAGGGATAAGAATAGTTTTTAGATGGGGATGAACTACATTTGAGCATTCCCCCCGCCCAGGTAGTCCTCAACTTACAACAGTTAATTTAGTGACCATTCAAAGTTACAATGGCACTGAAACAAGTGGCTCGTGACCATTTTTCACACTTATGACCATTGCAGCATCCCCATGGTAACATGGTTTACATTCGGATGCTTGACAACTGACTCACATTTATGATGGTTGCAGTGTCCCGCAGTCATGTGATCCCACTTTGTGACCTTCTGACAGGCAAAGTCAATGGGGAAACCAGGTTCACTTAACAACCATGTTACTAATTTAAGAACTTCAGCAATTCACTTAACAAACGTGGTGAGAAAAGTCATAAAATGAGGCAAAGCTCATTTAACAAATATTTCACTTAACAACATACATTTGGGGCTCAATTGTGGTCATAAATTGAGGACTACCCATACAGGCTTCAGCCCCTCTATGTTAAATTATAGAAGGGCATTCTTCAAAGTTCTTCTCTTTTCAATCAGTGTCCTACATTAGGGTACACGAGCTACCCATGAGAGGGAAAAATAAAACATTCTCATCTTAATAAAAATATTGAAAAATAAATCCCATACACACTGAATTTGCAAGCATGGGATCCAACACATTTTCCCCTTTCCACAAAAATCAGGGCAAAAAACTACATTTTTGTTCTTCCTGTTTCTTATCCTTTGCTGTTAAGATGCAGCTTTGGATTTTAAAAGTGACATTTTTTCCTCCTTGTTTTTATTTGCTCAAACTTTCAAAGGGATCTTTTAGTTTTACAAGGAAACCCAATTATTATTCTTGCTGCTTACTATCTTAATATATTTCCCCTTCTCAAATACTAGCTGATGATTTTTGCAGTTTTTCAAAAGGTGGAACCAACACTTCATCCTCCAAATTGTGAAATAAATGTTTGCATAGCACCCTGAACACCTCCAAACCCAACAGACTGTCACCTTCTTTCCTAGTCTGAGCATCACCCAGGGATTTATTTTTATTTTTTTTAACGAAATTGAAAAGCTGAAGATTAAAAAAAAAAGCAAATGGCAAAAGAGGAAAGAAAAGATCATTTGGAGAAAGCTTTCCTTTTTTTTCTTTTTTAGTCTGCAATTTTAGAAAGAAACCATGCCATCTGCAATTTCTTTCCCCAAAAACTTTCTTAATCTTGCTACAAAAAATGTTATAGGAAAAACCACTGACGGAAACCCTAGCAAATAGCTTGTGAAATCCAGAATTTATTTGATAGCAGTTTGAAAGCATGCAAATGCAACTGGATAAATAGTTACTGCTTTGGAGGATTATTGCGTTCCATATTTTCATGCTGGCCACATGATGTTGGAAATGTCTTTCAGAGATCTGGAGATGAGCAATGCCCCCTTAAATCAGTAACTATTGGACAGGGAAACCTTTAAAACTTTATATTTATGTCACTAATCAAATGTAGTCCAATGAGTACCCTGATCTTTTCCTCTAACTACCATCTAGCATGAGGAGTGTATCAACACCTTCTACAGATGGAGATGTCACAATTTTGACCTCTTACTTAAACTTTATCCTTCAATTGGATCTTCAGAGAACAAGCTGCTAATCAAGTTATGTGAACCATATATTCTGGCGTTCTAAAGTTTTTTTTAATTATTTGATATTTGTGGATATAAAACACAGGAAGAAATGGAGAACGTGTCCAGCTAAACTTGTCCCTTAGACAGATATGTGTGCTATGATTAACTTATTCTCTACAATTGCTTAGATCTATCCTCAGTTGCTTACTTGTTAGTAATTTCATCATAATCTAAAGAGCCTTATATGCACAATTAGGACTTTTATATACCTTCATCTGTCATGACCTTATAAGGTACACTGAGTTATTTTTAAAGGAACAAGACTTCAAAATGTCATGTCACATAGCACAGGAGATCCTAATTAAAAATCTGCTTAAGTCAACTAGCAGGCTTTGGAGTGATTATCTAGGGCAGCTTTGTCCAGCTGGTACACAATAGATATACTGCATCTGAATTCTCAGAATTGCCACCTGCTGTAATGAATCACAATGCAAACTTGCTCATACATCTTGAGGACAGAACAATCTTTGGGGTTTTTTTGGTCCAAGACCCTTTTAAACAATGAGGATCTGCCAGATTATACAATCTTAAAACATCTGTTCTTATACTAAATATATTCAATGTTTTCTAGGTCCCCTGCACCTCCCCTGTTCTTATTCTTGAATCATGAACGTGATCGATCTATGTAATAAGGTGCCCTTGGTTGACTAGAGATGATCGGAGGAGAAACAGTGCTTTGGGCTCAAGCAATTTAGGGGGAAAATTCTATCATTGCTCTGGACTAGAGTTCAACTCAATTTTGTTAATGTTCATGTCAAAAGCTGTGTCATGGCAAATCAAGATGAAACACACTTTAAAAGACATTCAGAGAAAATCCCACTAGTTTGGATACAACAGATTTACAGAGCCATGGCTGTAAAACACATTTTAAAAGGTCAATCAATATTTGCCCCAAATGTAGCCTTAGGACAGTTTTGTTCTGCAACTAGAACAAGTGTGGCAATTCTTGTCATTTAAAAGATACTTGCTTTTTTTGCTCTGGTACCCACAGAAACAATTTACTGAAAATGGAAGGCAATTCCTTCATTTTGAAGACTACATAAGAGATAAGGCTATAAAATAGAAGTTTCAGTATATTCAAAATAAGAGACTGGATTTACATACCCAGCTAAGCATACTATTGTTCGTTTGGGGTATTATTCTAACTTGGTCATGGTGGTTTTCAAAATAGGGTTTACAATTTTATTCAGAGGTGCATTACCTCATGTAAAAGCATACAGCCTTTATAGATCTCTAAAGCATGTTCTAAAAGTGTAATCAATAATGTGATATCAACAGGAAACGTTAATCCAGGGAGTAATTGTATTATAAATTCAAGTCTCAACTCCCAATGACTTCAAGGCATCATTTCATGCAGTTATACAGTAGCAACTTGTAAGTAGCATGGTGGCCTAGAGGTGGAGCTCTCGCCTCACAATCAGGAGGCTGTGAGTTTGATCTTAGGCAGATATTTCTCTCTCTGGGTGCAAAGGGAAAATCTCTGCTGTGGATTCACTGTAGGCGTCAGGAAGAGCATCTGGCCAGTAAACACTCAGCTCCATTCAGTCGCCCCAACTCCACCCTGATGCCAGGGATTACAGTACAGGGTCATTAACGGGGGGAAAAAAATAAAGTAGTAATTTGTCTTCACTTTCTTATTTCACACTCCTAAAATTTTCCTGAAACTCTATCATCCCACTATTAACCAGGTGTGACTTGCCTACCTTCTGTAGAAGTCAAAACAAAACTAGCCTGATGCTGCTACCATACAATACTACTACATACATTTAATTTTAATAAAAAGAGAAAACAAAATCAAAGAGCCAGTTTGGTGTAGTGGTGAAGGCATTGGGCTACAAACCAAGAGACTGTGAATTCCTTTCTTAGGCATGAAGCCATCTGGGTGATCTTGGGCCAATCATTCTGTCTCAGCTCTAAGCAAATGGTAAACCATTTCTAAAATTTTGAAGAAATCAAGAAAACTGTAGGACTAGTCCAGGAAGTTGCCAAGAGTCCTGATTCAAAAGGCACAAAAAACTAAAACGCACAAAATAAATGAGATGGGTCAAGTTAATGCTTTCTGGAGTTAGCCCATAGAAAACCTTTAAAAAAAATGATTGTCACCTTCAGATCAGATCAGGTTATAAACCTCTTCTTTATTTTGATGTGTGACCCCAGACTATTGTGTTGTATTCAATAATTTTAAGCACATTGTATAAATTAGCCCATAGATACTCAAGGATACAGTCTAGATTGTGGTCTTCAAACTCCTAGGCCTAAAACTCCTAGTTTTGTTAAAAATTAGAATAGGGACCATAATATGCAAGGGTAAGTAAAAAAAAAAAAAAGAATAGGGACCGTTATATGCAGAAGTAAAAAAGGCCCTTTTTCAATAGGAAAGCCATGGAATATAAGATTATTGTGGTGAGATTATTATATGGAAAGATGGAAAGATTTGACACTATCCAGAATGGTTGGTGAATTTGACAGCTTTTCCTGAGAAGGATAAATTGACTTCATTGATTACAGAAAAGATATTACCTACATTTACTGATGACAAGAAGCCTCTTGTGTACTTTTTGCATTGAAAACATTTAAAAAAATGAACTTGTGAATTATGGTTTTGATAATTAGACAGGATAGATTACAAAAAGAAGAGTAATATGATAAAGCTTGAGAGACAGAAAGAGAGAGAGAGAGGTTAAAATAAATTTGCTGTGAAGAATATCAGAAGACACTTTATATCTTTATATCTAAAAATTTTAATTACAACACACACACACACACACACACACACACACACAAAGTAAAACAACTAAAACCAGGATTCTTGATCTTCACATTTTTATGTGAAGAATTGAAATTTTACATTTTCCGTCTGTTCTGCTCAATTTCATTTGCCTTAAGAGCTTGTCCTCTGTCTGGAATGATAGGCGTAACAAATCTTTCCTTGGTGAAGCAAATTTTGCTTCTTTATCCTATCAGTTGAGAAGGCTCTCAATACTTGCAGCTACTCGGAATAGCACTTAGCAATAGCACTTAGACTTATATACCGCTTTATAGTGCTTTACAGCCCTCACTAAGCAGTTTACAGAGTCAGCCTACTGCCCCCAACAATCTGGATCCTCATTTTACCCACCTCGGAAGGATGGAAGGCTGAGTCAACCTTGAGCCTGGTGGGATTTGAACTGCCAAATTGCACGCGGCAGATAGTCAGCCCAGGAAAGCACATATATTATACCTATGTAGGTTTTACAAAGTTTCACCGCAAATGATTTGACTATTTTATGCCTCTGGTCCATCTGCCACCCATATCCAGAATTTCCTCTTGCACTTACGCTTCTGGAGAAAAATCCTTCTCTTTGCAAACATCCATCAATTTAGGTGTCAGACGATAGGCTTTTAGGGAGAGATAGCCCTGACTAGTTTTTATAGGATCTGAGAGAGAAAAAAAGGAAAACAATGAAATTTCATCTGAGCGAATCATGTTGGCCAATTTTTTGTATCTTTTAATTATCAGGAAAAAAATGTCAGTATTGTTTTCATACGTCTATGAAACCACAATTTGCGGAGTAAAGAAACACAAATTGCATGTATTATTATTAGTAGTAGTAGTATTGGCATTATTAAAACCTTTAATTTTTATGATTGAATATCAAAATATTATGCAATGATGAAAACAGATTCTAAAAGAAAAAAATAATGATTTAATTTCTAAATAATATACAATAGTGGAAATAGATCCTCTCTAAAAAAATCTTATTGATTTAATTCCATTTCTATATAGAGATTAGTAATAAATTTATTAGTTATTTATAATGGTTTGTTTGAGATTTTCTTGCTGGTAACTGGGTTGGGTCAGAACACATGGGATGGAGTAAGCTCACATCCTTTGCTCCAGCTCCTGCTGGGGACATGAAAGGAGCCCCCATCTGGTCGTCCTCCAGGCAATGAGATGTCACCTGGTAATCCTGGAAGCACCTTGGTGCTTCCAACATGAGGACTGTCAACTCATAAAATATTTCTATGGTTTTTTAGAGTTGCCAACAGAAAGGGAGGGGGGAGTAGTGTGGCGGCTTGGAAATCGAAAATGCATTCCATACGTGCACAATTCTAACTGGAAAACATGATTGATGACTCTTGGCTATGGATGTGTCTCATTGGAGAATATGCACCCAGGGGTTGGGGGAAAACCAGGGTCAAGGGTGACAATGAATTATGTGCCTCAGAGTCGGCTACACCCAGGCAGTGCCAGACATGTTAACTCCCAATAAATCCTTTTGAAGTTTTGGAAGTTTGGCTCGAGACTCATGATTTAATTGGGGTAACTGCCGGAATCCTGACAAAGACAATGTAACAAAAAGGATAGATGATAACTGAGAAACAAGCATGTATTTGGGAAGATAATTCCACAGAATGAGGTGCATTAAAATTTAGCTTCTTAAAATTCATGTCCTCCCCTTTGCCTGGGGTTGAATGGTAAATATTGGAGTGAAAGTTCTCTTAAAATAACTGGTTCCATGATTTCAGAACCTCAGACGTAGGCACAAGAAGCAAAACTGAAGGGCTTCCTGTTCTTATTTTTGAAATGAGAAAAAGAGACAAAGAAAATTCTTATCGTCAAAAATTGCCCATTTTGTTGCTGTATTTCCTTGGCGTATTGCTGTATTTCAATGCTGTATTTCATAGGTGCAATCTTAAATGCCTGGAAAACCACATGTATTCCCATAGTTACCCCTTTTTGGACTAGAGTTTCAAAATGTGACAGCCAATATTTTAAATAGTTCCAGAAACAAATTGGGAATCAACACAGAAAGGGAAAAGAGAAAGCGGGAATCAAATTTCTAAAATAATACTAGAAAAATGAGCTTTACGAATTGTTTCTTTTTTTAAATCTTCCCCAATGCAAAGAAGCCAGACTCAGGATCCACACTCTAATCAACAGCATTACCTCTTACCACATTTAAGACTCAAGAGAGCTACATGATGCAACGCAGTATGCAGACTCAGTATTTTTTTTTTAAAAAAACCACATAGGTAAATTTTTCCAGTTGCCTTTTTTTTTTTTTTTAAATGTCTACATACTTAACATGTTGATGAGCATGTAAGGATGGAAAAACATATGAATTTTAAAAAGGAAAAAATATGTAGTCTTTAGGAGAAAGGCGCTTAACGTCTGTGGTGAGATAACAGCTTAGGCAGACTTGCCAAACAGCAATTTAAAAAAAAAATCAAACAAAAATATATTTATGCTGGTTGTCTATAACCAAACCCAGCAAAAAAAAACAAAAAACCTTTAGCGATCAGTGATAAAATGAAAACCCAAGTAGAGTAAAACAAGTGGAAAATTCATCAGGACCTGATGATGCAATATTTCCAGCCAGAATAAGTATATACTTTAACAACTTGTTCTTTACTGTAATCCAATTGTTAACATACTGAAACAATTTAGGGGCAGCTTGTAAGATTGATCGCATTCATTAGTACTTTTTCTGACAGACACTCAGAACGTTACATTTACTTCTCAGCTGGAAACTATATGTGAGCTTGCCAGATATGGCAAAACTGTGAGTGTTCAGGGAGGGGACAGCTATAAAGCTGTTAAACTGCCTATGGTTCTGATACAGCACAGAACATCTGGTCTGGAGAACTTAGGAAACGTCGCCATTAGAAAAAAAAAAGAAATCAGCAGAAAAGAGGGTGGGAGGGGTAAATCTTCGTGCAACAAAACAGTCCAGGTTTTGTATGCTTCTATCAGATGCATAAAAATTGGGAAGGGGGGGAGAGAGAAGAGAAATACTTGGCAATCTGCTTTATGATTGGTCAGTCTTATGCCGAGCCAGACGTTCCAGCAAGCTGGGTAAGACATCTGGTGTAGTTCCACTAGCCCCCTTCTATGAGGGATGGGAATTGGGAGGAATCAAAATGAAGCAGCTCCTCTGGCATTCCAAAACATACACATCAGGGCTCTGATAGCAAGAAAAATAAACAAAAAGAAGGAAACTCTGTCTAGACTTTGCTGCTGCTGAGGCTGCTGCAGACACAGAGTTGGTATTTACTTGCCAAAGGTCTGCCAAGGCAGCTCTTGAGGCAGGGAGCTCATCGGCGATGTATATAATAATATTGAGGAATTGGGGTGTTGGTGGCGGTGGTGGTGATGGAAGGAATAATACAGAAAGTCACACATGCTAACCGTAAATGAGAACGACAGATTCCTCTATGGCGTGCTGGTAACTGAACTGGGAATCCAGGAGAGCACGGGTAACAAAGGAGCCGTAGTACGTGGACTGATACCAGCCGACATGGAGATGGTCAATATTGACATGGCGAAGACTACGCATCATTTCCATTTGATATTGAACTGGAGAGAGAGAGAAAAAAAAAGAGAGGGACAATAAGCATTCTGTAGGATAAGTTTACATCTGAATCTCAGCCATTTCTGAAGGATGCCCTAGTGAAATAAGGCTGGGAGAATCTGCTGTCCTATTTGGATCAGAGGAATCTCTTGAGGTGGCAAAGCTCACACACACCAAGCAGAGGCCTTGAATTCTTTGAAGCCAAAATCTTTTCAGATTTTCAAATGATTCTCAGGATGTCTGTTGGCTTAATTTGGAGAGACAACCACAATGGATTCTAGTTTTGAAACTTGTGATTCTAAAAAGTTGGGATTAGTGAAGCAGGTTCTCTGGTATGTTCAAGTAAAGGCAGCAGGTAAACAGAAACAATGTCTACTTCTTTCAGGAAAGTCCATTGCCAGAGTTGATGGGAAGATTATCCAACCTTTGAATAAGGCATTTATTCCAACTGCCTGAAGAACTGGAAGGTTAGGCTGCTCCATTCAACTCTTCAAAGATCACTTTTTCACAAGTACTATTACTAAACTAAATATTCCCCATTCTGCAACTGTACATCTATTATTTTTCAGTGAATCTAGTAACTATTTCTCTCAAATACCATATCAATTATCTAAACTATGAAGACTGGTTAGGATTGCCTTGAGTGTAATATCAATCTTCTAAGGCATTTTCCTATGTGTCATTCAGAAATCTAGTAAGTATCCCCTTCATCTTTTCATTCAAATCTCTTTTAAAAAGCCGAACAGTATAAGAACAAAAAATGAATAGTTTGCCCCTCAATAATTTGTTTTAGTTTGAACTATTTGTACTGACTCTTTGAATATAAACATGATTTTAAATCCAGCTAAGTAACTATTAACTTCTCATGCCATCCAACTGTGTAACTAGCTTGCTAATCAGAATGCTACAAGGTACTTTTGTCAAATGCTTTGCTTTGTTTTCAAAATGGTTACAGATAGTCTCTCTCAAATTTCTTAAATATTGATGCCAAAATGACTGATCAACAGTTCTCTGGATTCTTTTCCCCACTATTGATTTTTAACAAACATAATATCCTCTTCTCCAGTAATATGGGACTTGACTTGTTCTCCAGGATGTCACAAAGTTAATATGTAAGAATTTGGCCAGACTTTTGACTATACAAAACTTCACTTCGCCTTAAAATCACAAAGTCTAATATTATATGACATGCTCCCAGTGTTCCTACTATATTGACTAAATATTTTTTCCTTGTGTGTGTGCTAATAGAACGTTTAAATTTGACTAACTCTTTTCTTTTGGTTCGTGTCAAGTATAGCTGATCTTTCTGTGTTGTTCTGCACTCTCTGAAACAGAAAACTGCGAGCAAGACATATCAACAATTCTATGAAAGAACTATGCTTAGCAAAATTTGACTCTCGGAGATATTGGGAGTCCCTTGTCACTACAATTTCATGCCTCTCTTATCAATGTACAATATAAAATTGTAAGATCTATAATGAGGTTCTAAAATATAAGCCATATCTTCACTGTTTTTATCCTTCCCCATTATTTTGCAGCTGTTTTTAGCCTAGCCCAATCTGTCCTGGTTCCTCCAGGGGAAAAAAAAAAGATTAATTCCCATTTTCCCTAGGACAAGGTTTATCTCTTGGTCTTTGCAATAGCAGGGCCCCAGATCTGCTAATATGGCTTTAAATCAGTCTTTCCCAACCACCATTAATAAAACAACTATTTAGGAAATCCTATTTGGATACACTACTGATTGCAGTTATAATTCCTTCCAAAGTGAAATTGTGCTTAAATGACCTCTATTATTGCCCATGCTTACTTAAGCCCATTTCTAGTCAATCAAACTACTGTAATTTAGATAATATGTAATTATTTATAGCATGCTTTCTGAACTGAACAAAAGAATCTTGCTGTATTGCAGAAAAGGCCTATTTAGTTTGGCCTCCTATGTCCCAGATTGGCCAGCAAGATGCTTTTGGTAGCTTGCTACTTATTACAAGAGATGTTCATACATATATATTACCTAAATACATCTTACAATAAACCTGTATGATAGCACTGTATTAAAACTTTTATGTTCTTTAGGGGAAGAAAGACGGTGATAGTTTCAAAATAGGAATTTCATTTCAAAACAATCCCTGATTTATCTTTTAAAAAGTGAAATAATGTGAAGAAGTAACAAGAAATGTTCTATATATTACTGAATACAGAAAAGGATTTGAGGGGTCCTTGGTGCTCTCTGAGCTTGGTTGTTTTCTTGTAGACATTTCATTACCCAATAGCACTGATGATGTTACCTTGTTTGGGTAATGAAACCAAGCCTAGAGAGCACCAAGGAGCCTTCATTTCAACCTTGAGCTGCAAATATTCTCCTTCACTAGGAAAGGATTTCAACCTGTAACCATTCTCCCAATGCTGTATTTCTACTTTTCCCCAACCTGGATGGTGACTTAAAATTCAGGATAGTTTGTAAGTATCTTGATCCACATTCTGTGGTAGGAGTCTCAAAACTCAAGGTCCAAATCCAGCCTGCTGGGCTGAATCCAGCCTGCTGGGTGTTTAGATCTGGCCCATGGGGCCACCCTGAAAACAGCGAAGGACTGGCCCGCAATGCCTCTGTCATCGAAAATGGCGCTCAGGAGGGCTGCACACAACCCCGAGTTCCATTTTTGCTGGCAGAGGGCTGCAGGATGCTGCTGTGGCCAAAAACGGAGGCTGGGAGGGTCACCTGGGAGGGGCCCTTCTAAGCTCTGTTTTTGCTGGCAGAGGATTGCAAGAGGCCATCTCAGCCAAAAACTGAGCTTGGGAGCCCGTTTTTGCTGGCAGTGCTCAGGCACCCCTCCCCCGATATGAGTGATGTCAAACTGACTATGGCCACCTTGGCCACATCTACCCTGGCTCCCCAAAGTCAAACACAACTTTGATGCGGCCCTCAATGAAATCAAGTTTGACACCCCTGTTCTATGGCAACCTTATAAAAAGTAGCAGAGTGGAAAGAAGATGGGAGATTGTGTGATCTTCTCTTTCCAGCATATTTGTTGGCTTTACATTCAGCAACATGCCTTGAACAGAATGGAGCAAATTTCATTATTCTGACTCAGTTCTTTCTCCAATGGTTTCTGAGTCTTCTTTCAAAGCAGAATGTCCTTCTATCATTTAAATAAATAAGTTTACAACAGAAACAAGAATGTGTGGCACAGTCCATCAGCTTCTTGTTGACATAAACAGGATCCAGACACAGAACGGAGAGAATTAATACATTTTTATATAATCTTTGCATACACATATACACACACGTAAGCTTCCAAAAAGCTAATTGAATTATTGTTAACTGTTTCCAGAGTACAAATCAAGACAAGATTTTTTGTGTTGTAAAATATGCAGAAAGTTAACTACATTAAATATAGACCCATAATGAAAAAAGTTTATGAAGCAGCCTGCAGTACTAGAAAGTTCTTTGAAACTTTTGATTTAATGTGTATTTTACATACAGATATTTCACAAGGGAGCCAGTTTATTCTAATGGTTAAGGCACCAAGCTAGAAACCAGGATATTGTGAATTCTAGTCCCACGAAAGCCATCTGGGTGACTTTGGGCCAACCAATGGATCAACATTCGATTTATCTGGGGGGGGAAAAAGAGGAGAACCCTGCACATAGAGTGGTACCTCAGTACTCATCCTTAACAGGTTCCAAGAGGCACGATGAGTACCAAAAAGGGTAAGTACCAAATAATTTTTTTCCATAAGGAATAATTGTAGTGAGTCACAAGGCAGCCGACACCAACAAATTCTAGCTTATGTGTTGACTATCAAACAAATGATGAGTATCGGGGCAATATTTTCATACTAAAATGTGTTAAGTATCAAATTTGATGAGTTTCAAAGCAGTTGAGTACTAAGATACCACCTGGATGGGAAAACACCAGGAAGAAAAAGGAAGGCATTTACAAAATCATAAAAGTGGAAGGGGAAATCAAGTGTGGTTTATTGTTAGTTGTTTAATTCATTTTGAGAGTGGCCTACAGACCCAAATTTGCTCCAGATTTGATCCTTCAGTTTTTAGAGTTTACAAGCTAAGAGCAGAGAGGGATGCCTAATTCTGATATTACAATCAATATGGGAATTGGATCAAGCCATATGGGATCATATAGCACTCCCTCCCTGGTATAGAGATTAAAAACTTCTGGGAACATGGAAGTAGGGGGGTTCCTACCTCTTGGGATTTTTCAAAGGAAAAATTGATATTCTGTGCATGTGAAATATACATAACAGGTATTTGAACCCTAACTTAATTTGGGACTCTGGTTGAACAGAAAGTTTGATATAAATCAAGTAACTAAAAAAGTAAATATATCACTGTTTTGCTTCACCAGTTGAAAAAACACAATTTATAATATCATTTGGCATACTTAAGAGTACAATTCCTCAAAAACAAAACACAGGCTAGTGGAATTTACTTATATGTAAAGTCCACACAGCTGCAGCCTTAAAATTTAGTGCATACATATATGCCTACTTACAAAATAAGCTTCACTGAATTCAGGAGAATGCATTCCACTGTATATAAGGCATGAAAACTGCTTCCTTCCCTATACTTTTACATAACTGTTCCAATTATCCTGGCTACAAACCATACCAAATATAATTAACACCTTATATTGTTCTTAGATTATGTTTTGAACGTGTAGTCTTTTCTTGTAAGATATTCCATTCATTTCAAAGGATAAAATATATATATATTTCTTCCCTACCCCAGATATTTCTATTTTTTTGAATTTGTTCTTATAAAAAATGGGGAGAAAGAGGGGAGGGAATATGTTTTGAAATTTTTCAAACAGCCATAGTTTGCTTGGCTATTTATTTTAGTCAAAGGATGTGGTAATGGTAAGAAATATTTTTTTACCCATGCCTTAGCCTCTCAGCACATCACAGATGATTAATATGCTTGTGAGGCACCATAGGCTAACAGATATTTTAGAAGGCTAGTGTACTGAATGTGCCAGATTTCAAATTCTTAGCTAGTTGTATAGTACTCTGTCCAATTTGTCAAACTAAGGTCCACACATTTTTATTAATCGATGAAATTTCTATTTGACCCTCTCTTGGAAATGTGGGTCTTCTCCTTGATGTTGTGCTTTAGGGGTGTGAGGTTATCCAAAAATTATCACCGGAGTTTCAACTCAGAAGAAAGGCAGTCTTTCTTTTTGTGTCAAACTTCTAGACATCTTTAAAATCCTGTACAACTGTACTACACATTGTTCCCTCCAGGTTTGTTATATTTGTGTTATAATTTTAACAAAGGTGGGATGGCTCAGCAGTTAAAGATGCTGAGCTTTTAGCTGGAATGCTGACAGCCCGGGTGCAAGAACCAAGTGCTGTGCGATAGGGTGAGCTCCCTTTATTTGCCCCCATTTCTGCCCACCTAGCAGCTCAAAAGCATGCAAATGCAAGTAGATAAATAGGTACCACTTCGGTGGGAAGGGAACAGCATTCCGTATGCCTCAGTCTATAATCATACTGGCCACATGACTATACAAATATCTTTGGACAACGCTGACTCCCTCAGCTAAGAAACAGAGATGAGCACTGCCCCATGGAGTTGGATATGACTGGAAAGTGGAAAGCCTTACCTTTTAATGGTGGAGGAGGAAGAGGAGGAGAAAAAGGAGAAGGAAGAAGAGGAGGAAGAGAAGGAGGAGGGTGTCTGTAGAGAATGGGCGTTGGTACTTACCTGATACGCCCTTTCTCGTCGAGCTGCGTAGAGCATCCAGAGTGGGAGGTGCTCCAGTCTCCGCTCTTACAGGCTGAGCTATAATTGAGGAACGCACCTCCTCCTCCACGTGACACCTCCGTAGCGTTCCCCAGTTTTACGAAGATGAGAAGACAAGCGACTCTCCTCTCCTCTTAACTATTGTAGCAACTCACAACTACTTAACTGTTTAAATCATTGGCCGAAACAAGATTCCCCACCAGACGGACAATTTAGGGTGGGGCTGGATGCTCTACGCAGCTCGACGAGAAAGAACATATCAGGTAAGTACCAACGCCCATTCTCCATAGAGCTGCTGCAAGCATCTAGAGTGGGACATACCAAAGCATGGCCTGTCCTACGGGAGGGACTCCGTCTGGGTCGGAATATCCTCTGGTTCTCTTGCCACTTGTTGAAGGACTCGCCTGCCAAAGGACGCTTCTGCTGAAGCGAATACATCGATTTTATAATGATGAATGAAAGGTGACGGAGACGCCCAGGTAGCCACTCAACAGATATCATTTATCGAAGCCTGGGTTGCCGAAGGCTGCCGAGGTAGCCGCACTCCTTGTAGAATGTGCGGTTATCCCACTGGGAACAGGAAGCGCCTGAGTTAAATAGGCCTTGGAGATTGTAGCTCTGATCCAACGGCCTACAGTAGACGGGGATACTTTGAAACCCAGCGTCTTTGGTTGGAATGACAGGAACAGTGATTCTGACTTCCTAAAAGGATGGGTGCGACTGATGTAAATACGAAGCGCCCGTCTGACATCGAGGGTATGCCACTGCCTTTCCCTCTCTCGAGAAGGCTTGGGGCAAAAGTTAGGAAGAATGAGTTCCTGTGATCTGTGAAAGGCTGAGTTAACCTTGGGTAGGAAGGAAGGATCTGGTCGCAGGACCACTCAATCAGCGTGGAAAACGCAAAGATCCTTTCTAACGGACAGAGCTGCTATTTCAGATATCCGTCGTGCAGATGTAATTGCTACGAGAAATACCACCTTGAACGTAAGGAATTGGAGTGATGCTTCCCTTAAAGGTTCAAAGGGAGGTTTAGTCAGTGCCATGAGTACCTTGTTAAGGTCCCAGGTTGGATATCTGTGTATTACAGGAGGATATAAATTGGTGGCCCCTCTAAGGAATGCTCGAATACGAGGGTGGTGTGAAAGTGGGTCAGAGGAGTTGCCAGAAATAACAGTTGATAAGGCTGCCACTTGCCTTCTCAAAGTATTGGGGGATAGGCCCCTGTCCAGTCCTTCTTGCAAGAAGGCCAAAATTTGAGCTATCGATGGGGACAGCGGATTAATGTGTGATTTGTGGCACCATTTGCAGAAAATGCTCCAGGTAGCATTATATATCCTGATGGTTGAAGGCCGTCTCGCTGCCAGGATGGTTCCAATGACCTGATTGGAGAGACCCTCCTTTCTTAAACGCTCCCGCTCAACCTCCAGACAGCTAACTGAAGCCACTGAGGATTTGGATGCTGAAGAGGTCCCTGGGATAGCGAGATCCTGTCCGGTGGGATCCGCCAGGGAGGGGCCACTGACAGGTTGCGAAGGTCGGCAAACCACGGTCTCCTGGGCCAGTACGGGGCAACCAGGAGAAGTTCTGCCCTCTCGTGAATCAGCCTTTGGATCACTTTGGGGATTAACGGCAGTGGGGGAAATGCGTATAAGAGCCCTGGGGGCCAGGGGCAGCGTAGGGCATCGTGATTCTCTGCCCCCTTGGTGGGGTACCTCGAGAAGAATCTCGGTATCTGGGTGTTGAGCGGTGACGCAAATAGGTCCACTAGCAGGTGGCCGAATATCGCT
This sequence comes from Notechis scutatus, assembly GCF_049901735.1. Taxonomy (NCBI): domain Eukaryota; kingdom Metazoa; phylum Chordata; class Lepidosauria; order Squamata; family Elapidae; genus Notechis; species Notechis scutatus. Next base: position 192,445,288 of record NC_142011.1, read on the forward strand.
GAGGCCTCCCTGAACAGGGAGGGATGTAGGTGCCATTCTGCCTGATCTAAGGTGGCCCTGCTCAACCAGTCTGCCCGAACATTTGAGGCCCCCGAGATGTAATCTGCCCTGATGGATAAAAGGTTGGTCTCCGCCCAGCGACAGAGACGCTCGGCCTCCCTCATGAGATGGATGGAATGTGTGCCCCCCTGCCGGTTGATATGAGCCTTGGTCATAATGTTGTCCGTCAGGACCAATACGTGGCGGCCGCGCACTTGAGGAAGGAAGGTGCGTAGGGCCAGGTATACCGTGTGAAGCTCCAGCCAGTTTATACTGCACCGTTGCTTGACTGCTGACCAGGTGCCCTGAGCTGAGAGCGAATGGATGTGGGGCCCCCATCCGGATAGGCTGGCGTCTGTTGTGAGGGTGACCCTTTGGGGCTCCTTGAAGAGATGTCCCTTGTTGATAGCGGGTCTGGTCCACCAAAGAAGCGATGCGAGAACTCTTGGGGGAATCTTCACCACGGCTCTTGAATTGCCCCTTCCGGAACGCTGATATGGCAGGAGGAACCACTGCAGAGATCTGGTATGCAAACGAGCCCAGGGGATAATGGATATGCATGAGACCAATTTGCCAAGTAATTTAGATAAGTCCAGTAATGACGCCTTTCTCGCTCGTCTGATCACCCTGACCAATTTTTGAATGCTGAGGAATCTTTCAGGGGAAAGGAAGACCCTTTCTTTAACTGAGTCAATCACTGTTCCTAAGTGTGCAATTCGGGTGGAAGGAGAAAGCTGACTCTTCTCCCAATTTACTAGAAAGCCATGGGCCTGAAGAACCGAGAGAGTAGTTCTGGTGTCCCTTATGGCTTGGCCTTTGGAAGGAGAGAGGATGAGAATGTTATCCAGGTAACAGTGAATATGGATGGGGAAATTTCTAAGGTGGGCCGCTAGGGCTGCCAGGACCTTGGTAAAGGTCCTCGGGGCCGAGGCTAGGCCAAAGGGAAGAGCCACATACTGAAAATGATGACCGTTGTAGCAAAAATGAAGAAATTTGACAAAGGAGGGGTGAATGGGGATGTGGAGATATGCTTCTGAGAGGTCAATGGAAGTGAGCCAATCTCCCTTTCTGATGCCCTGAAGAATAGACTGAAGGGTATGCATCTTAAACTTATGCCGGACAATGTAGCGATTAAGCCTCTTCATGTCTAGAATGGGTCTCCAACCTCCGGAGTGCTTTGGAACTATGAAAAGGTGGGAGTAAAAACCCCTTCCCCGCTGGGAAGATGGGACGGGCTGAATGGCCCTGATTTCGGTGAGGTGCTTGATAGCGGCTTCTATTAAAGCCCGCTTGGTGCGGTCCTTGGAAAGAGGGGAAACCATGAAATGCTCCGGGGGGGATTGGAACTCAAGGGATAGACCGGACCTGATGGTGTCCCTAACCCAAACATCAGAAGTGGATGATTCCCATTGGTCAGCAAAATATTTAATGCGCCCGCCAATGGGATAGGGGGTTAGGGACTTATCTGGGGCGCCGGGACGGCTTACCTCCTGCGCCCCGGAAAGGTCTCCTGTAGTTGGCCCCTCTCCTATTCCTGTCCCTGGTGTCGGAGTGGTCTTGGTAGGCCGGTCGAAAGGACGGGGTTCTCTGAAACCTGGGGGGGAAGGGTATCTGATAGGGGGTACGAAAGGAGCCCCTTTGAAAGGGCTGGGACACTCTGGGCTCTGGCCTGCGAAAAAGAGATGGAAGATATTTCTTTTTATTTCGGCTTTCCATCAGCAAGGGTTCCAGGGCCGGACCAAATAGTTTGTCTCCCGAAAGGGGAGCCGAAGCCAATTTAGATTTGTTCTTGATGTCTGCTTGCCAGTGTTTAAGCCAGAGCAGATGACAGGCTGCAACGTGTGAAGAGATAGCCCGGGAGGAAAACTTAACGGAATGGAAGGTGGCGTCGGACGCAAATTCCGCTGCAGCCGTAAGTTTGGCAATGTCCTGGTGTGCCCTGGTGTTAGATGGGGGGACATGCTGTTTTAACTGACGGAGCCATCTAATAGAGGATTGAGTAAAAAAGGATGCGGCCGTGGCTGATCGAATGGCCCAAGCATCGGATAGATGTGCCCGGCGTAGCGCCATCTCGGCCCGCTTGTCCTCTGGCTTCAGCGCTTCCAAAGCGTCGGTTGGAGTGGAGGATGACGCTAACCCTACTATTGGATCATCAACCTCGGGAATGTCTAATAAGGAGGAGAACTCCGCATCGAGATTAAAAAATTTCCTGTCCTGACTGGAGGGAGCGGGGGGGGGAGGGGCTGTTGAACCGAACTGCTTTGCTACCAAGTCGGAGAAAATGGGTGGAGTGGGAATGACTTCCGCTTCCACGACCGGTTGTTTGAAAATAGAATTCTCTGGATCTCCAGAGGCGGCTGGGGAGGTATCGGAGGGTAACTGAGACATCAGACCCGAAATATTTTTCTCCTTGAACAACAGGGACTTGAACAGATGGGGTTTGAACAGGCCTACAAAGGCGGGCTGGTCAGGCGAGATACCCTCGTCCTCTGACATCTCTTCTTCCATCGGTTCCACCTCTAAGAGGGGTTCAGAATAGTGTAGGGACCTCCTATCCGATTCTTCCTCTTCCCTGAAGGGTTCTAGACCCGTTTCCTCTTCCTCCTCCTCCTCTCCCTCTCCTTCTAGAAAGGGGATCTCCCTCTGGGGAAGTACCTGACCATGGTGAGGTTCCGGTCTGGGAAGGGATCTGCCAGAAGCTGATTCGACATGGGCAACCATCGCTGGAAGGCCTGGCCTGGCCATTTGTTGGAGACCCTCGGCGATCCCCTGGCGGATGGCTAGCTGCATCCATTCTCTAACCCTGTCCGGAATAGGGTCTGCGGATGGTTCCTCTGGTCACAGACCAGCCGCGGTCGGTGTGAAAGTAGCCTCAGGTGTTCAGATGGCTTGGAGGCTCCGAGCGGGTGAACTGCGCCTGGAAAGAGAGAACTGGTCTGGCAGAGAAGGAGGATGAGTAAAGGCAGAAGGGGTGGGAATAGGAGGTGCCGGGGGCACAGACTGTGAGTCCCTTGAACGTTTGTCAAATTCCTTCTCCAAGGCTTTATGGCGCCTTAAGGCGTCCCTTTGAGAAGCCTTGGATGCCTCCCTGGTCTGCCTGCGCAAATGGTGTGTCTTTGACTTGGCCTTCAAGGAAGGTCCTCTGGGATTGTCCTCTGCCATATTAACAGCAAAAATACAGGCTGATAATGCTTGCGAGGCTGAGCTAAAACTGGGGAACGCTACGGAGGTGTCACGTGGAGGAGGAGGAGCGTTCCTCAATTATAGCTCAGCCTGTAAGAGCGGAGACTGGAGCACCTCCCACTCTGGATGCTCGCAGCAGCTCTATGGAGAAACAGTCAGAAGCCTTTTTGCATGCTGTCTACATATAAATTACAAACGTTGGTTGTAGTCTAGCTGTGAATGCATCTGAGATTATTCTCCTTCTTGGTGGTCTTGATACAAACCACCAATTCATTCTTTGAATTTGCTACATTAGCCAAATAGGTGAGGAAATAATATTCTGGCTAGAAGAAGACAAGAAACCCATAGCTTGTTCTGTTTATGGCTTTTGTTTGGAACCACATTCATGGCTAACCATATTAAGATTGCCCTGTCATCCAAACACTAATTAAGAGAGGCCTTAATACTTTTTATTTATTATGGAGCAATAACAATCATTTGGGTAACAATCATTTGGGTAACATTTGGCTGCTCAGTTTCTAAGAAAGATGGACTAATCAGACTATTTCCATTTCTCTTCTACACATGGTCCTATTTTTCTATGTTCATCTCATTTTCTTCCAATCCTCATAAAAAAAAAACATTTAGCATTTGTAACCACAAATTACACATTTCTAAATATATTTTATCTCAAAGTACACATTTCTAAGCATATTTTACTCTAAATGTATATTTTGTACACTCTTTAGTAGATTTTCCATGCCAAAAATTACATCACAAAATTTGGAGACACATGAAATCCAAACAATTATTAAGTTCCCATTCATAGATTTGTCTGAGGGTGCAGATGAGCTTGGGTTGATTTGAACTGTGGATTGGATTAAATCCTCAAGCATCCTGATTTATCACAGAACAATGACTGGCTGTGGTTTATTAACACTACATCTCATGATAAAGTTGAAACTACCACTAGTATTTTCAAAATAATAGACAAATGAAGCATATTATGTATTTCACACTAAAAAAAAATTCTATGGGGGAAATTTTAGCTCTATGTATGTTTTAAAATGTGCCAGAGCACCATGCTGCAGAAATTAATCACTCTCCATCCTATTGATATTAACAGGGACAAACTCCTACAATCTGTCAAATATAATAGGACAGCCTCTAATCATTATACCTTTTCAAGGAAGTTTTTTTTTTAAAGTGACCACAAGTTGTAAGCTTGCAATATTACTCCAACTTCAGATAGAAAAATAATTTATATATATAAATAACTCTTTAAAAATTGCTTAAAACTTTTTTTCCCAAAATAAAGCTAAAATCTAGTTTGCCAATTCTATTATCCTGCCGCCACTAAGTTTGTTCAGAATTGCAGACTAGTATCTTCAACAACAACCACAACAGCTTGCAAATATTCCACATCAAATTACAAAATATGTTATAACCAAAATGGGAATAAGGGGACTCATTTCATTTAGAACACTTGATAAGATTTTAATACATCACTGGAAATATGCATGGCATAAACTCCTGGGAACACGTAACAGTGACTTCTGAAGAGGGGTTATGAGATGGCAGCTAACCAGATCTACTTGAAATGGTGGTTATACATATTCCACAGGATATAATCCAAAAGCCACGGAGACTTCTATCCAGAAAAAACATAACATTTTGGAGGAGCACAAGATTTATCTGGCTTAATTTAATTTGCCAACCATTGAGAAAAGCACTTGTTTTGCTACCTTTGATCATTAATACTGTAAAATAAGCTTTCTCTTTAGCCTGTTCAAACAATATCCTTTAGTTAAACAAAGAATGATTCTTCATATTATGGAAGAACGTCTACAGTTTAATACTCCCATAATAAGTAAAAAATGAAATTGATCCAGAAGACAGCTCAGACGACTGCAAGGATGTTGCTTCTGTCTTTCAAGCATAGAAATTTGCAACAGACTTAAGAAGAGAACTATGTCCACACAGACTTGGCAGTCACCTGAAGATTAGAAACAAGAAAAACACCACGCTGCAGTACAATACATTTGTTATCTCAAGAAACACACTTGATGTTGCTGTCCAAATGCCTTAGGACACCTGTTCAAAAAAAAAAAAAAATCAAAACATGACCTGGCTTATTTCAACATGCCAGATGCTTATCAATCACTCCTGGATAGGAATTCATGATGATGATGATGTGACATTCAGTCAGTATCAACTCCTAATGACTGCATAGGAGTCTTTCTTTCTCCCAGGAAGATCTATCCACAACTTGGTCTTTCAGATGTTCCAACAATACATCTGAAGAATTCTGAGAGTTGAAGTCCACAAACTTGCCAAGGTTGGATACCCCTTAATTGGCAAGTCTAAGACTTATTGCTGAACTTTCTTCTTTCATCTTTACACTGAACCCCAATAGTTGTGAGTTGAGCGATACCTATATTATACATGTGGACACAGTTCTTAGGTTTGTGGCAAATTCCTATGCTTCAATGACAAAAGCAACATCATTGCAGTCTCATAGCTGTGCACCATTTTTGAGGTGTCATTTGGATCAATTTCATGAGTTCTTTAGACTTTTTGCAGTTAAAGTCCCATAAGAGCACCATGCCCACTCTCAAGCCAGTATTATTTCACAGCACCATCTATTTCCCAAGTAGTGATGAGTCTAATTTGAGTGTTGTATAAGAGCTTGGAAAACCCTGAGCTCAATTTCCCTGCTGAGCTTTGATTTTTTTTTCTGCTTGCCCTCATGCACCGACTGTACTATGTTAAAGAGTAGTTGTGTGAACAGCCGGGAATAGTCCAATGAAAGATACTCTGAACTCTTTTGAAAAAGGAGTGGAATATGATGAAAAACCAATTTGGGCATGCCTACCTCAGCTTAATGAATAGAGTTAGGTGCAAACTCTTTGCCTGACCTTAGTCTTCCCCTTTTTCCTTCTCGGATATTGTATGTGACAAGCAGTACAGACAAATTTTAAATCAGCAAAGAACATGTAAGACATTTTCAGTTAGCCAGTTTTCTTTAGAAGAGGTGAGTTATTAAGCTGAAATAGGTACATCCAAATGGAGCCAGTAATACTGTTCCCACAGCAGGCTCAATTGCTGATGGGGTTTCCATATATTATGGAAATAACAAGAAAGTTAATCTATGTTCTGGGGATTAAATAAGTCCCAAATTGCCCAATTATGAAGAGGGATAACTTTACCATGTTGGTCATATTGTAGAAACATCTAAACCTGAACTTACTGCCAAACCCAGATAGTATAGGATACATCTCCCAAACATCAAATGGCTGCTGGCGCCTCTTACTGTCTGCTTAGCTGATGGGACAATGGCTAGAAATGCCAGGAAGCCATGTCAGCTTTCTCCTAGTTCAAGAATTCACGAGCTAATAAACTCTTCCTAGAAGTGGGTGCATATTCCGTATTCCCTCAAATCGCAGCTCTTATCCCTGCTAGTGTGAGGGTGACTTGCTGGATGACCAATAAGTGAGCCCTGATGGCGCAGAGGTTAAATTGCAATATTGCAGATAAGCTCTGCCCAAAGCCTGGAGTTCGATCATGATGGGGTTCAAGGTTGAGTCAGGCTTCCAAGCTTTTGAGATCTTTAAAATGAGGATCCAGATTGTTGGGAGCAATAATCAAATAATTTTACAAGAGAGTGCTGGAATGGTATACAAGCCTAAATGCTATTGCTATTGCTATATGACTGATGTGACTGAGCCAGTGGCAATTAGATGGCTGAATTAGTTAAGTGGGAACAGGGTTACGGTGTCATCATGATACTCTCTCAAAAGAGAAAAGGATCTCTTTGCTATCACTGAATGAAGAATAGCTAAAATATGTAGCTGAATAAATAAAATAAATTTAGGTTTCAAAAATAAAAGAAATCTAATCATTCTGATTTATGGTGTGTGCAGATAGTATCAGAAACAGTTAGACCAAAAGTTGCCAAAATGCATTAATAGAGCAGAGAGGGAAGTAGATGGTAGTATAAAAGAAAGGCTACCAAGAAACTCCATTAGGGACAAAATTGAACCAAGTAAGTGTAAGGCAGGGCACTTTTGTTTGTGTATCATTCAACATATTTTTTGCAATAATACTTATTTTTCAAAACCAATTTATACAGCTACTCACCAGACATGCTTATAAAATAATAAATAGGGTCAATTTTTAATGTGCATTGGGCACACAAAGGGGAGCATTTTACTTATCTGCAAATATCAGTGTGCTTTGTATTCTCTCTTCCTCCCACGCCACTTAACATGAGTAGCAAAGTAGGATGCTAACCTAAAGAAAAATTAAACATCTGGCAAAACATAATCTAGAACATTACAACTGCTGCTGCATTTAATTTCTCTGCAAAGGTAATGCTGCATTTAATTTCTCTGCTGCATTTAATTTCTCTGCAAACATATTTCTCAATTTCAAGAGGTTACAGTCAAGGGAGATTAAGGCAGAGTCAAAATAGGAGGTGCAGATGGGGGTTCCTAACTATGAAGATTGGAACAGGCAATGTCTTCTCAAATAAAAAGGAATTAATCTTTCCCTGTTTACTCCTTTGCTCTGAAGAACCAGATTAAAACATATCTACAGTGCACCCAGAATCAAATCAACTCACCATAAAATATTCACTAAAAAGGGCTTTCAATCCAGGTACACATTACAAATGGAAAAGCAATTAATTGAACAAATTGACAGTATGTGCATGGTTTGGATGATGTACTTGATTAGGAAGATGCAGTACAGTCCTCTTGTATATTAAGTATGAGTAGGTTTCAATTCTACAGTTGGTACAAAGTCAATGCATTTAGCCAGCAGGCAAAATCCCTGTCAACACAACAAAACTAGATTATTCAGATTCCAATTCACATTCAATTGATGTTCATTTTAACTGCAAAAAAAATTCTGGAAATGGTTTTGGCAAGATGTTAAGCAATAGGTTAGTAATTGTACTGGATAGTTGAGCCAGCAAAGTACAGGCAGTCCATGACTTATGACCACAACTGAGCCCAAAATTTCTGTTGCTAAATGAGACATTTGTTAAGTGAATTTTACCCCCTTTTGTGACCTTTCTTGTCACAGTTGCTAAGTGAATCACTGCACTTATTCAGTTAGTAACACAGTTAAGTGAATATGGATTCCCCATCGACTTTGCTTGTCAGAAGTTCAAAAAGGTGATCATGACCCTAGGACACTGCAACTATCATAAATATGAGTTACTTGCCAAGCACCTGAATTTTGATCACATGACAGTGAGGATGTCCTAAGTGTGAAAAAGAAAACAATCATAAGTTACGTTTTTCAGTGCCGTTCTACCTTGAAGGGACTGTTTAAGTCAAGGACTACCTGTAGAAGACAGGAGATTCCACACCTATCTCCCAGAAGCCCTCCAGGTCTCTGCTTCTGCCTCCTAATTTTATCCTACCGCCACTATCTCTCTTCCAGAGATTCTTCACCTGGTAGCCATCCATCAACCTTGGTATGCAAGAGTGATAGGGCTCTCATAACCAGTGATAGTATTCTGGAAAAAGATCAAAATGCAGAAGGAAGAAATCTAACTACCCACCTACCTACATCTTGGCCTTGTAGCATCTAGAGCAGGGGCGTCAAACTCGATTTCATTGAGGGCCGCATCAGGGTTGTGTTTGACTTCAGGGAGCCAGGATGGGCATGGCCTGGGTGGGTATGGCCAGCTCGACATCACTCGTGTCGGGGCATCTGTGGTGGGCCAAGCATTCTGCCAGTGAAAAGGGGCTCCTGAGTTGTTTTCGGTTGCGACAGCCTCCTGCAACCCTCTGCCAGCGAAAACAACCTCAGGAGGGCCACATGTTTTCACTGGCAGAGGGCCAGCCCTTCGCTGTTTCCAGGTCGGTCCTAAGGGCCAGATCTAAGCACCCGATGGGCCGAATTTGGCCCGCGGCCCTTGAGTTTGACACCCTTGATCTAGAGAATTCAGCTCCTCTTTCATGTCTTCATGGAGTTTTCCTCCACTTATTTTTTTTAAAATCTCCCATCAGGTAGAATAGTGAAGTTAATCTCATTCTCTATAAGAAGCTGCACATTTCTCCCTCTGGGAAGAGTGCATTAGGATCAACCTGCAGTCAAGCAAGGAGGTTACATTCATAAGGATAATCTATAAACTCACACAATTTGAATTTTCAGAATTGTTTATGTTGAAGAGAGAACTATAATCCTTGCTTTCAGATTAATTTTAAGAAGGGACTAAAATGAATTTAAAAAGCCAACTCACATATCCATTTGCTTATAATTTCATCCTTAATATTAGAAACTAAGATGATTTTTTTTAATGGAAACTAAATCTTCAGAGTCAGATAGGTGGAAAAGTGTTCAAGGTTGTTTTACTTGCACATGGGATTTACAAAACATCAATATAATATTTCATTTTCATTTTCTATCTAAAACACAACCACACACTGCACCAAAAACATATCAAATTCTCAGTTCCTGAAGCAAGATAATATCTAAAGTGATTCCTTGATCCACTTCCTACTAATATAACCAAACTACCTTAATTTTAAGATTTTTTTCCTTGTTGTATACCATGTCCAAATCGCTCTTAAAACCTCAAATGGAATCATACACACACTTTCTCTGGTATGCCTTTTAGACATAAACATGTTTCAGTTTTGTAAAATTATCTGCTATTTCCCCTTGAGTCAAATCAAGGGCTACCAGTCTATTTTTCCTACCACATTTATTCTCAAGAGACTACAAGACAAGCCACCATTTTTCAGAACTCTGGCATATTGGCTTTCTCAGTAATAAATTAGACATAGTTAGCAATTCAGCTACTTTTACTTCTTTTGTTCTTTATTAAGTTGGATCAATGCCATCTGGTTCTACTGATTTATGGCTGCTTACCTTCATTTTCACCTGTAAGGCCTCCTATATCAACCAGTCTGGACACCTGAACTTCTGCTTATATTCCTAGAAAAACAACCCAGGAAACCACCCAGGGATGGAATCCAATTATTGCTGATTACCTCAAGAACCATTCCTTCCCAAGTTTCAATTTCACCAGGTGCACAGAGAAGACCAAAAGACTCTTTAAAGCCTTCCTCCCAAACAAAAAACATTTACTTGATGCTGAAATAAATTGCCCCCAAATAAATTTGGCATAAATAGGACCCTGTAATAGAGGAATGAAAATCTGGGCCTGTTTAATCTGGGCCTAAGGAAAATGTAATGTAATTTGCAATATTGTGAGCAGTAAAACATATATCACTTTCTTACCACTACTTCTTTTTGGTGTATTTATTTTCTGGAAACAGAAGTATTACTTGTGATTCAGAGACCTCCTCCCCCAATAGCCCTGCACCAAATATGGCCTGAGAAGCTCCCCAAAGTCTTCCCCTCCTACAGCTCAAAAAAGGATAAGAAAGAAAAAAAGATGTTTCCTTAGACCCTGCTTGCTACTCAGTGATGGCATGAAGACAGACCGTCCCTTTCTTTGTATGCCAAAGGAAGTCTGAAAGCAATTGCTCCTTCTTATCTCAGGGCTGTCTTTCTTCATTCAGAAGACGTTGTCTTCCCAACCTCTGAATGACAATTGACTGGGGTATGATAGAGAAAAGGGTCATGGGAAAAAAAAGGCAAGGACTTTTCTTTGTAGCAATGTCATAACATCACTGACAGAGGGAGGCGCAAAGGACATCTAGCTGTTGGCATGCTGACCTCCCTCAAGTCCTATTGTTTTTGAACCAGACTGTAGGAGATGATCAGGCTGAGCCTGACAGAAGGATCAAATGTGTCATCAGTCTCAAGTCCCTTCATGCTCACAAGAGATCTAAGTCCAGCCCACCTTGAGTTCTATTGACTCTTATCCACCACCAATTTGCATTTACTGTTAGCAGTTCTTGTACAGATTCTTGTACAGAGTTTAAGCTGTTGCAATAAACCTATATATTCATCTGAACTGCCTGGACTCCTGATTTCCTACATTTAACACAGATGTCTCAAAGCTCTACAGATCAGCATCTCTTCTCTGCCACGTCTTTTTACCAAGAAGCCTTTAGGGCTGTCTGTCACCATCAAATATGTATAACTGCCAAAGAAAAGCACCTGCTGCCATCATTTCTTACATTTTAAAAATATTTTTGAGTAGATTAAGGCCTACCATAGGACCCATTTAAAAGGTTATTAGCTCCTGACAGCAGTCTCTTTTCGATGCAGTAGTTTTATTTAACAATCCGAGGGAACAGAATTTAATAACCCAGGAAGTAGAATCCAATAGGCCTGGGGAATATCAAAGTGGAGAAGCTAGTAAGTTCCACTTTATTGTGGCATACTGCTTTTCAAAACTGAGGGGGTGGCCTTATCATTCTCCTCTTCTATTAACATTTAAATGTGCCCACAGAAATCAGAAGCAGCTAATTCTTTACTCAATGTGGTATCCAAGGCATTAAATTTAATAAAATGACCTCAATAAAAGTTAATCAGAAGTGTTTAAATGTATCGGCAATAAAACAAATTTTATGGCTAGCAGTCAGTTATCTTCTGTGACAAATTAACTGAGCACTCAAAATGAGATGCATCAGTACCATTTTAGTAATGAAAAATGAATGCGAGTCAAACATAACAGAAGGGACCAACTCATTACTTCCCAAATAGAAACCTCATTTGGACAGGGAAGATATTTGTCTATTCTGATGGTCTTTCATGGCTTAGAAGTCTGCTTAATTCTCCCAGGGAATGTCACTTTGCCCCTGAATCAGGAATAATAATAACATGATTTCTCTTCCCAAATCCAAGTTTCAAACATATGCTGTTGCAACACATTTCACAGATTTGGAAGGCCAGCCCCAGTCTTTGGGAGAACATCGTCCTCTGCTCGAAGTAGAATAGAAACTAGAAAAATAGTAGTGAAAAAAACTCCATGTCTCTCCAGCATCAAAGAAAAGACCAGACTCTGCCAAATTTGGCCCTGAACTTCCTAAGTTCTTTAAATGTTTCAAAAATCCAGAAGCTAATAATCTATGTATGCTATTTTTCCATTCTAGCATTGATTCCAACTTAGTTCTAGTACTACATCTGGTCTCATTTTTTTTATTCTAACATGTGTCATTTGTGCCAGTCTCTGGCACAAATGACATTTAGAAAAGGATTTTCACTGGCAAGTTAACTACATATCACATTGTGCTAAGAACAGATCATAAGAAAACAACCACACAGCCCCAAATGAAAAACTAGTCACTTGAATACACAACCTGATGATTATCCTTGGCAACCTGATCTACAGTACAACACTGCATGATAAGAAACAAAAGACAACTCATTTCAGGAAGGATGATCAAATTAAATGATTTAACCCAATCATTAACCCATTTTTTCAAGTTTTCAAGATGTTTAACAAACTTTCCATTAATTTCTCCTTACTCTGGTCCTGAAATTTTATAGCAATTCTAAATTAAAAGTTAAAATTTAATGGTGAATAGACAACACACTCCAACTGCAAAGTGTCAATGTTTGCTCGACTTAGGTTAGAAACTCAAGCAAAAGATTTGGTATACCATTTATTTTTAAAATATTGGGAAAAACGAGGATTAGTTTTTACTCAGTTTGAATTGTTCCAGTAAGATTGCAATGAATATATACAGCACCTCCCAAATGAGAACACAGCCAATATCACAGATACATAAGAGTAGCAAAGGTCTGTTTCACAAGATTATTATTTTTCCATAATAAAACAAAATCAGCTAAGTGCTCAAATGCATTTCTTATTAGGAGATTATTTGCACCTTACATCATTGAAGATACTCACTAGAATGCAATTTTATGGCAGGACTCCTGTCAGTAAACTGTACTTACGAAGTCTATTGCTAAAGTTAAGTTTTGGATGCTCTTCATGGGCATTTTCACATCAGACATGTTGAAGTAGTCCAACTTCATAATAACAAAGCATGCATGACTTCCTTGATTAGCACACTCTAGAAATACCTGGGCAAGCATACCTGGATCATAATGTGTACCTGTCTATTCAGTAGCAAAGCTGGTCCTAGGACAGAATCAAGAAAAAGGGTTCTCTCCACACTTGTTCTTAAAGTGTAACATGTGTTAATTAGTCTGTACATGCTGGCTTCACTGAGAAGATCCATATACTTTTAAAAGTGGATCAGACAAATAAATGAAGAACAGGCCTATCAAGAGCTATTTCTTTTGAGGATTTGCATCAGGTTGGAATCAGCATACTTCTAAATGCCAGGTGTAGGGGATCAACAGTATGAGAGGGATATGTCTGTTTCCAGCTTGCAAGCACCCAGAGATAATCTGGTTGGCCAGATTGTAAGAAACAAAATGTTGGAAAAGATGGGGCATGGAATGATCCATCAAAATTATTGTTAACCTCCCACTCACCATCTTCCAGAAATAAATGGGAGTGTGCTTTTGAAGTTGCATGTATCACTTATAACACGGGGGTCAAATTTGTGGCATCACATTGCCGTCATCCCCTTCCCGGATCTGGGGTGGGTGTGGCCCAAATGTGATGCATCCGGGCCATAGGTTGCTAGTTTGACACTCCTGACTCACAACCACCAAACTTTTTTGGCAAGAAAATCAATACTGAAAATAATCTGCAACCTGTATAAAGCCTATAGTATTCTCAATGTTAATTAATTACAATTCCCAGCAACCTGATCTAGTCACTTAAGCAATACTGCAAGATTGTCTGAAGACAGACTGTCTCTCAAGCCAATGTCATCAAGGGTTTTAAGCATCTTGAGTTACATCTGGAAGCCGAATGGTAACCAGTGCAGCTCATGAAACAGCTGGACATGTGCGCATACTGAAACAAGCCCATCACCGCCCACACTACTAAATTCCAGACCATTTGTTACTTCCAAGGATTGTCTTCAAAGGAAGTCCATGTAGAGTACAGAGCATAACACAATATCCAACCACAAGATGATAAAGGCTTGAATAACTATCCAAAAAGCCCCTTAGTCAAGGAACTATGCAACTCACACATCAGATATACACATGCACAGACTGTCTTGGCCACTGCTGTCCCTTGCACTTCCAGCAGGAGCTGTGATCCCCAGATTACACATCAGACTTGGATGCAGAAGTGCAATCCCACTGAGGACTAAATATAGAATATCCCTCAAACCAGTGCAGCAAACATACAAGCAAAGCCATTTGGTCTTCTCAGGATTAGGCCTTAGTCTGTTCTTTCCCCTTCAAGCCTACAAAAGCCTCCAGGTCAAGCCTTCGAGAGTGTCACATGGCTGACCCAGGGTCAACCAGGAGTAAGTGTGCACCATCATCATACTAATACCAGACCAAAACTGACAAATGTTCTCACCCAGCAGTTTCATGTGGATGCAAAGGCAGAACGTTGAGCTCACAAGTGAATTGCTAATTTTGCAATATAAAAAGAGCTTTGAATTCAAATGGGCAAGCCACTAACCTACTAAAGTACACATGTCACCCATGAGCAGGAAATTACAAGAACTTCTAGTATAGCTGGAAATGCGCAAAAAATGTCGTATCTTTTCAACCTCAATGCCAGAGATGCGCAAAACTTTCCAGGATGAAAGCTGAAGTTGCCTTTTGAATAGTACTATGTATGGAACTGCATTCCAAAAGAAATACAGCTAGAAGAAGAAAAAAATACTTCATTTCATTTATGATGGAATTACATTAATGAGGTGAAAGCATTATTTGCCGGTTTTGCATTAATAATTTCTGTGTATTCAAAATTAGAAATCGACACCCAGATTTGGCGGGAGGGGAGGCTCTGGGGGCAGTGGTCAGAATTGCTTTGTGGCCCTGGCTCTACAAGATCTGAGTCAATGCTCAACACCATGTACATTACTATAAAATCTGCCTGTCTTAACCACTTGGTTTATTTTGGGGTTAGCTCTACTGCTGATCTCACCCTTCATCAGAACATACACTGGCTCTAAAATATTACTTTTTCCTCTCGTGGGCCTCTGTTGAATTATATTAAGCTAAGGCCTAAATCACAAGAATGACAGGGAATTGTAGTAGTTTAACACAAACAAGTCTTGAAATAATATTGTGATCAAAGCAGAAGGCAGCTTAATAAAACCCAGGTGGTTCTGGCTTATCATATATGGTCCTCATTACCTCAATTGCTCAGTTTAATAGATTGCCTGGTGTCAGCAGGAGGAGGTCTCTGCTATTAATTCCTCCAGTTATAACCCTACATGTGTTTTCTGAAGCTCTTTGATAAATCAGCTTTGTCCAGGAAAAATGTAAAGGGGGAAAAAATTCTATTTTAGAAGTAAAACCTTTTGCCACTGCTGGCAAAACCACAGAAACCACTGAGAGTTTGCTTTATTCACTATTAACATAGGACTAAACTAGTTTCTTAGCAGCTTCCAGATGATTCAAACTTACCAGAATTTTGTGTGGGTTGATGTATTTCTCTTCCCACATATCCCATCCCAAAAGCCGCACAAAAATAGGAATTTTGTTGCAAGACTTGTTCTATGAATTCCAGATAAAGGTGGTGTGTTGTATTCATTCCGCCCCCCCTTTCATTAACTTTTCCATTTTAGATAACCGCCAAATTAATTTGGGGCTATAAAAATTCAAATCCAGGGAAGCACACTTTGATTTGTTTGCAGAAACCCTTTAAAAATCACACTTCCCTATACTTCTCATCAAAACGATCAATAGATATTTTTAAAGCTGCATAAATAATTCACATTAAAATATTACAGCAGTCATAGGTTTCAGTGATGAACAAACATGTCTATCTCTATGAAATGGATAACTGACCAAATCAACACAGAGTTCTCATGACAAGCACAAATGACCAAGCTCAAATTGTCATATTTTGAACATATCAAATAAAAGACCTAGTTCTCTGGAGAAAGCCCTAAACTGGGAAAAATGGAAGAAAAGAGAAGAGGAACATTCCAGCAAGGTGAGTGGACTCAGTTAAAGTGGTGATGAGAATATTCCAAAAGAACCAGAAAAATCGCTTAAGAGTCAACATCAGCTTGATGGTCCATAATCAACTAATCAAACAAATTTCTACATAATATGGATGTAAATCAATGATTGTCTAACTATAAATGTATATATACTTATCAACTCTATGTGCCATACATCACTAAAAGCACCACAACTATACAAAGGGATGGGGGCATTTTTCTTTACTTCCAACTTAGACAGAGGAGGTATTCAGCAGGTTCTGATCAATTCTGGAGAACCGGTAGTGGAAATTTTGAGTAGTTCGGAGAACTGGCAAATCCCACCTCTGACTGGCCCTGCTCCCATCTTATTGGCTGGGCCTTCGTTTGTTGCCCTGCACAGGAGAACGGAGCTGGAAAGCAGATTAGTGGGGTGGGGAGGGAACGGGGATTTTGCAGTCTCCTTCCCCTGCCATGCTCACCAAGCCACGCCCACAGAACCGATAGTAAAAAAAATTGAATCCCACCACTGATCTGAGGATAGTACAGTAGATTCAGGATCCAATCTGGGCCAGTGACCAGGACCAAAGGGTTTGTCTTCCGAGCTTTCGGACTCATGCTGGAGCCCATTCTCAGGGAACTTTTCTCTGGCAGGGTGTGGAATGTTGGATCCTGTAACATTATCCCGGGACGCATACATTTGCCTTCATTAATAGTACAGTAGATGTTCAGTATGGAGCTACATAACCACTGTTGTTTGATAATAACTCCAAACAAAAAAATCACTTTCTCTTATGTTGTATTTTGCAGTGACAAAATACAACATGCAGTGACTTTTGGAGAAAACAACATGCAAGATTCTGCCAGTCAGGCCAGTTATTCTATCTTCACTCTTCTTCCAATGCTTCCAATGCTAGTAGACAGAAAATTCAAATCAAATGCTTTCATCTCTTATTTCTGTTCTACAGAAACCTGTAGTGATTTAAGGATGCAAGATTTGATGGAGAAGACACTGGGAACTGGGCCTTTTAGGGACATTGCTTAGCTGCCAACATTCCTTGTAAACCACAACTTTATAAATGTGTTTTCCCCCCACAGTTAAGTGTAATCATCATTTTCAGGTCCCATAACCAGTGGATACCTTATGGGGCCTCCTCACTCCCCGCCAAAATGGTTTTTCTTAAAGTTCCAATGCACCTGAACAATTCCACATGGATATTTTGCAGCATATAAGAAAGAAGTAATGAGATAAAATTTGAAGAGCTATCAAAAATCTGGAAACTGAAAAACAAAATAAAATAGACTGCCAAGACATGTAAGTCAACTGATCCAATTACCCCCTTCTGGGATTTTGTGGTTTATTATTATTTTTTCCAATCATGCATGGCACTGCACCCACGGATGAACCATTTCCAAAGTCATCCAAATAACAAGGCTGCCATTTTCAAGGGTTTTTTTGTGTGTGTGCTAGCGGTTGTAAAAGAGCAGCTTTCAGTCTGGCTTAGAGTGTCAGGAGTGGCACCCAGCGTCCAAACAGATTCCTTACAACATAACTACTTGCTCAGAAAAATTCTCTCATTTTGTTCCAACTTCTCTCACTATATTGCCGCTACAAACAAATCCCAGAAAGATATAGGATTGTTCAAAGGTTTGCAAACTGGCCACCCTTTAGTCTCAGTTTCCAGGACAAAATCCTCTTAGATATTCTGTTCATCTTTGAAAACTACATGAAAACATTTTAGAAGTAAGGTTTAGCCTTCTCCTGTATGAATCCAGTTTCCTTTATAAACAGTGCACCGTACTTGCAATAGCATTTTTAAAAACAAAAATTTTACAGCATTAATAATTCATCCAAAATTCTCTTATAGCCAACACCCCAAGCATATTTATACAATTATGTTTCACACTTTAGCACATCCTACTGCAAAATCACAGTTGGTAACAGCTGGCACCAGAGTCAGGAGGCCAAAACCCGCATGGAGATTTTGAAAAATTTCACTTGAATGGGCATTCATGCCAATGACTATATAAAGTGCATCAGTATCCCCAGGGTATATTAAATGATGGTTGAAAATGATACCAACTTTTTTTTTAGAAAAAAGAAAGAAAAATCATAGAGTTGTGATATTTAATATTTACACCTAAATATTAAATATCACAACTTTAAGACAATCTATTTTAACATCAGCCTTTCCCAACTCTTACACTTCTCTTATATATCCACAAACTTTATAGGTTCACAATAGCTAAAGTAGAAAGTTAAACAGGATGCTTTTGCCAAAATATAATTTGAAATGGCACAGCCTGATTGGGTCATGCAACAAAGATTCTACACTGATACTGAAGAATTTAATTGAAATATTTTTTTAAGAAGAAAACATTAATAAAGTGGATTTTCATTTTTAAAGCCTTCGTTTGGCCTAACCTCCTCTATACATTTCAGAATCAGCATAGCTATGGGTAAGACTTAAAAATAGCAAAATCTAAATAATAATAATAAGAGGGAACTAACTTTTCATTCCTTTGGACACCAAAGTCACCGATTTCAAGAAGGCAGACCTCAGCAAAGAAATTACAACGGCTGATTTCAACCCTCAATTACCTGAGTTAAAATTAATTAGAATTAATACCCATTTCTCACTCATTAAATGGGCAGCAATTAACAGACTAACTCCTTCATGAAAAATGTTTAACGCATACCAGAAGTGTTGGGTTAATAGCCGCTAAGTTCCCTTTCTGCTTGACAATTAGAAGGTTTGGACACGAGTAGAGAAGAGAAAGCGAACATACTGTCTCGTTCCCTTATCCTTTTAATCAGAATAGAGCTGAAAGGGACTTTGGAGGTCTTCTAGTCTAAACCCTGCTCAAGTAGGAGACTCCATACCATTTCAGAAAAGTGGCTGTCCAGTCTCTTCTTAAAGGCCTCCGGTGATGAAAGGCAAGTTGTTCCACTGGTTAATTGCTCTCACTGTTAGGAAGTTTCTCCTTAATTCCAGGTTGTCTAAACGCAACATGTTGGGGTAGGAGGAATAAAGGAAAGCTCCATTCACAGTTATGTACCCTTAGCAGAACTCTCTACATCAGGGGTCCCCAACCACCGGGCCGCGGACCGGTACCGGGCCGTGGAGCACTCTCTACCGGGCCGCAAAGAATTTTTTTTAAAAAAAATGGCGGCTTTCTTCGCCTTCGGTGAATGCTGCTGGGATCGGGGATCAAGGACACAAATGAAAGAAGGGGAGGGAGGAAGCAACCGAAGCCTGTCCTGCTCTCTGGCTCAGCTCTCTCAGTCGCTATCTCGCTCCTCCACCAGCCCAGGAAGAAACTGCTTCAAAGAAGGGGGGCTTTTCCTGTCGCCGCAGCGCCTCCGAAGCGCCCGTTTCTCCCCCACCCCCACCCCGTCCTCCCGCCCGCTCGCCCGCCCACGTGCACGCGGGGTTCAACCCAGTGCTCCGTTCTGCCTGCCTGCCTGCCTGCCTGCCTTCGTTAATGGTTGAATCGAAACAGCTTCGGCTGAGTAAAAGAGGCGAATAGTTATTATTCTCAGCCAAAGCTGCTCCCAAACAACCAGAAACTAAGGCAGGCAGGCAGGCAGGCAGAACGGGACACTGTGGATTGAAGCGCTGGCGGGCGGGTGGGGGTGAAACGGGCGCTCGGAATAGCTGCAGCGACAGGAAAAGCCCCCTCCTTCTCTTCTCTCCCCCCCCCGGTCCTTGCAAAAATTTTCTGCTTGAAACCGGTCCCTGGTACAAAAAAGGTTGGGGACCACTGCTCTACATGGCCTGTGACCCTGTTTCAGACTACAAGCTATGTTCATATTCAAGCAAATTAAGTACACCTACCTTTAGAGTCCCTGGCTAAACCCCCTTGCCTCTACCATTGTGTGTGTGTGTGTAAAAACACATACTCCTTTCTCCAGTCTACATTTCATGCATTTGATGAATCAGACTGCGATTCAGAAATCCTTGCGCAATAAATAAATCTGCTGGTCTTCCAGGTACAATAAAACTCTCTCACTCCTGCAGCAACAGACTAACAAGGCCATACCCTTGGGTGTGCATGATTTACAGCACAACCTTAAGCATGTTTGTTTAGAGTTAAACCCCGCTGTGCCACATGAGGTAACAATGCACAGAACCGAAACCACACTTGCTGAGCAAAGCAGAATGTGTTCGAACTGTATTAACACATTCACCAAAATGAAGGACAAGTGAGGGAAAGCTGTATTAAGGCAACTGAGAAGGATGCTCATGACAGTGCAATTAAAATTGACTCTACATACCCAGAGAGACAAAACAAAAAGCAAACATGGTTATTGGCATGTAGGAATTTAAGAACCAAGTTTGAGATTCCCCTGCCTCAGAAGTCACAGATAAATATATTTTTTTCCTACTAGCGTATTTTCCTACTAGCCTATGTTAATAAAATCAAACTCAGACTTGGACAAAGAAAAAAGCTAGTTAGAATAAACCCGATAACATCAAAAATTGCATGCTTAAACCATTAGGGGATACTCAAAGCCTTATCGGCAAGCTGCCAGGTCAAGAATCGTCCTGCCAATTTTACACTCTCTATGTAGGCTGTATTTGCTGGTATTTGATTTACCTCCAACGTTCTATTAACCAGAATCAATACTGGCATTTACCTGCATTATCTGATTCTGTTTCTTATCCAAACACATTCAACTACTGCCTCATTTATGTATAATGCATTTCTACTTGTTGGCCTCGCTTTAAACAATATCACTGACAAGCTAAATGAACAGCTAAATGGAGTTGTGCAAGGATTTGCCAGGTTCTGCCATCTTTTGCAACAATAATAACACAAAATATCTGCCTTGGACACAATTTACTTATTTTTTTTAATTTATATTGCCATCTATTCGCCCGTGGTGACTTGGGGCTTACACAATGTAAAACCATATTTAAAATGAAAAATAAATATAAAAAATAAAAACTAACAAAAAGAATCAAATTAATAAAGTACAACAGAACAAAATCTGGAAAAAATGGGGGAAAAAATCACATACACACCCCAACTTCCACCCCCCACCCTGACGACCGCAGATCATACTAGCAAATTGATGGGCTCCATCCCACTCTGGGTTCCCCAGGCCTGTTGGCAAAACCAGGTCTTCAGTGCCTTTCGAAAGAGTGCTAGAGTGGGGTCCATTCTAATCTCTGGGGGAATGATATTCCAGCAGGTGGGAGCCACCACGGAGAAGGCCCTTCTTCTGGCTCCCACCAGGTATATCTCCCTCGGGGATGGAACCCACAACATTCCCTGCCTCCCCTCTCTGATGGGTCGGTAGATGTGACCGGCAAGAGACAACCCTGTCCCAAGCCATGAAGGGCTTTAAAGGTGACATCCAGCATCTTGAATTGCACCCAGAAACAAATCAGTAACCAATGCAGCTCCTGCAGGAGAGTTGACACATGTGCACACCGGGGTCTGCACAAAACCATGTGGGCCGCTGCATTTTGTACCAACTGGAGCTTCCGGATGCTCTTCAAGGGCAGCCCCATATAGAGCGCGTTGCAATAATCAAGATGGGAAGTGACAAGGGCATGAGCGACTGTGAGTAGGGATAGTTGGTCCAGGAAAGGGTGTAACTGGTGCACAACCCGCAGTTGTGCAAAGGCCCTCCTGGCCACAACCGCCACCTGCTCTTAAAGTAGGAGTCATGAGTCCAGGAAAACCCCTAGATTACGCACAGGGTCTGTTTGGGGTAGTGCCACCCCATCCAATGAAGTGTGGGCAGTGAAAAGAGCAAAAGAGAAGGTAGGTGGGTTTATGCTTTTTTTAAGACAGATTGCAAGTTCTTAACTTGCTATTTGGAATAAATTGCTAAATGGCAATTATTGCTGTATTTTGTAATGTAGGTACTTGCTGATAGAGTACAAAGAACTTACAGATATTATGTGACAGTTCATTTTATTTAAAACAAAGAAAGAAAGCCACATACACAATTCCCTCCTGTCCCAAAGAGCTTGTTCCAAAAAGTTAAGAGTTGTATTAAAAAAAAGAACCACACAAAAACATAGAGTCTTTGGAAATCATATCAAAGCTATTTCCTTGATTGCCACGCTTGGCTAATTAAGGTTTTCGTCTTTGTAACTAAATTTCCCCTTCCCCAAAATCCTAGAGGTGTGCACAGTTAGCTTTAACTGGTCTGTGCCTGGTCCAAAATACACAATTCAGATGTTTAGTTCTGGACACAGACCAAGATGGGGCCATTATTTTTCCGATATGTATTGAAATGTAACTTGTTCTTGGTGGAAGCGTTGTGGTGTCCTAGTTTGTGTTCAGTGGCACTGTTAGCCATCTTGCTTCTAGCAACTGGTGTTATCTTTGGAATACTTCTGCTTGGGTCGCTGTCAGTCCGATAAAATGGACCAAATGAAACAGACTAATGCCAGATGGTCTAAAACGTATTGTTAACAGTCATAGTAACACAATCTTCTGAATCTGAAGGTGCTTCCCCCCCACTCCTCACTTTATCTTTGTGTAATTTATGGAGGGTATGTTTACTCAAATTAGTTTCTTGGAATGAGCTCAAGTCACACTTGCCCAATCATTATCTTGGCGGTACTTTTCCTCATGTCCTTGATCTCCTATACCTCCATCCAGTCTCATAAGATAGACTAATAATTCTATCTCTATTGCACATTGATTATTGCAATGAATCTCACAATGCACAATCTTTATTGTAGCATTGTGAGATTCATTCTGGATATAACTGCCATTGGAGAAAGACTGAGTGCCAAGATGGGCAATGGTAGATTTCATTAAATAGAAAAGCAAGCAAGCATTTGTTTCTTTATATCTGTCAATTCATATGGCTCCGAGTGATGCATATCGACCAATAATGTAGGATTAGGAACTATCACGGCGTACGATACAACAAATATCTACTGCGTGCTACCCCCACCCCCCAATAAATTATAGGTGAGGCTTCAGGCAGATGGTCCATTCCCCTCTGTTAACAATCCATGGACTGAGGACCAAAGGATGAGATACCCTCTCCTGAACCTAAATTCATGCCCCATTGTAGTAATGCTGACCTAGATGTGCCAGTAAAGTGCATCCAACCCCCAAATTAGGTATGCTATAGGCCTAAGAGGAGCATGATATGGGAGCTACTTCAAACTTGTACCTGAAGACTTATCAAGGCTATCCACAACCATTGCAAACATGGTTCAGTGGGAGAAGGACACCAAGCACATTTCAATCTGAAGAGCTACTTTGGACATTAACTGTGTTCCTTCCAAGATAGCCATTGTTGTGGACACGTTGCAAGGTATCTGCTCTTGAGGACAGCAACATGAACGAGTAGTGGCTGAAGCAGCTATTAAACTGCAGGGTGATCCAAAGTCATGATCCAAATGCGATGCACCTATTATGTAGATCACAATTAGCTTTCTAGCATTATACAGGTTGCTGCATTCTAAGGCATTTTTCATCTGGTGCCTGTGACTGATATGAATCCCTCATGAATCCTTTTCTCTGCTGCCCACCTTATAATATGGGAAATAAATGTCCAATAAAAACAGCAGGTGTTGACTTTTACATACACTTCCCCTCAGTTAAGGGCGATTTCTCCCTCACCACGTACTGATAAAACTGAGGTAAAAATGAGGGGACACCTGCCATTGCAAGCCCAATTACTTTTCACAGTGGAGCCAGTTCAGTGCGGGCTTCAGGCTAGAAACCAGAAGTCAGTTAGTTCAAATCCCAACTTAGCCAAGACTGGGGTGACCTTAGGGTAGTCACTCTCTCTCAGCCTAACCCATCTCACAGGGTTGTTGTTGTGGGGAAAATAGGAGGAGGAAGGAGAATTAGGTATGTGGTGCCATCTTGAGTTATTGTTAAAAACAGTAAAGGTGGGAGATAGATACGACCTACCCTGAAAAGTAAGTCTTAGTTTGATTTTTATATGTGCACCCAATATAAGCCCTACCCCAAAAATAAGCCCTAATTAAAACCCCGCACACTCCAGGGTGCACGGGTAAAAACTAACATAGGGTAGGGATGAGGGGGGTGGAGCTGCCCTATTACTTACATTCAGACTGTTGCAGTCAGGCCTCGCACACCGATACCTGCCTTGCCGGCCCATTTCTTCTGTATCCGGCAAAACCGGCAAGGCTTTGCTGAAGGCCTCTGCAGCTGACAGTAGAGCTCCAGATCGATCTGGAGCTCTGTTATTGGCTGTAAATGCCTTCAGCAAAGCCTTGCCAGCTGCAGAAGAAGAAGGCCCTGAAGAAGAAGAAGACCCTTCTGACAGCAAAAAGGGGTCTTATTTTTGGGGAAAGATGCTAGTTAGATTAGATAGATAGCTAACTAGATAGCTATCTAGCTAGATAGATGGGGGAGACAGACAGATAGACAGACAGACAGACAACAAAAAATGCTAGGTGGGCTGCAAAATCAAGATGCAAAGGACAACTTGTCAGTCAAACAATGAGGAGGGTGTAACAATCTGCCAGTTAGCCTTTAAATTCTGGATAAAGGGAGAGATGTATTATGTCCCTGATTGTCTGCAAGGCTAAGTTTAGCCATAGCAAATAGATTTAGAAGAGGTTTATTTTAAAACATGTTAAATCTTTTAACAGACTGACTGGGATTAATTTAATATTTTCTGCCAGGACATGTCATGCCTTGGGGGGGAGATAATCAATCAGAAGTAGTGTCTCATGTGAGAGCTCAAAGCCAGCCTTTCTCTCATCACTGTTCCTTTCCAACATGAACACCTATGTCCTCTGGGCATATGTTTGCCCTAAGTGCAGGGGTTAGGTCTACCTGATGGGGATGGCAAAAATATGGCCAGTCACTAAATGTCTCGAAACAATGTTTTCTGTATCTCTTTGCTGCTTTCAAAAGATTCTCCCCTAAAACTGCTTCTAGATCCTACTATTTCCCCTGACCAATATACTCCAACATGGTGGGGGGTTTTTTAATTTCAGCCAAGCTGCAGGCAGACAGAAGTGGACCTTCTAGACTACAAAGTTTTATTTTCAGTTTGAAACAAAGCACATTTTTGTTTTATGTACTCCAATACAAAATCCTAAGAAAATTATATCCCTTAGCACCTAATTTCAAATGCACCATTTTGTCAGCTTTAAATAAAATAAGCACACAAGAGACAAATACCTATACATTTTCTCCATCTATTTTTTTTTTTTTTGTTGGTAGAAACTAAATGCATCTCATCTGTGGGCTTTTGGTACGCTCTATTTCATTTGCCATAAACTTTACAATATTTAAAGATTGCTTCCATCATATGTTGCATGAGATCCAGCTGATCAGTAGTTAACTAATTTTGAAGAAACCTAAATAGAAACTAAACCCTTGGACAATTCTTTATGGTTGCCATATAATTTTTATTCCTAAATCCAAATGTGATTTTATTGTGATTATTCTTTGAGAGTCTCTTTATGTCATCTTTGGAGATATTTAAATGCACTAAATAAATCAGTGTTTAAGCTAACTGTTCAACCTGAATGTCTGATTATAACTCCCAGAATGAGGACAGTTCCAGCTTTTGGCCATGCTGACTGTATTTGTAGATGTTAAGTAAACTAATTATGAAAAAGTTGGCTTAAGCACTCGCATTATTGCATATAATAAAGTTCTTGTTTATCAAAATATATTATCCTGATAGTTTCAGAAGCACCCATGAAGATACAACTACAATAAACTTGGAAAGTTTCACATACACAAAAAAGGAGAATGTGTGTATATTAATAGGAAGTTTACAGAGTTAAGAATTTTACCTTGAATCTAGGTAAAACAATTTTACTTTTTAAAAAATTGATGCCAAGCAATCAACAAGCAGAAAATACTTTGTTTGATGGATATTCAAACTTTCTACCTAGCCTTGCTAGTCTTACATTTATTACATTTTTAAAATCTTGGACTTCCTCCAAGAAGGTAAATAAAAAAGGTAAATAAAGATCTGGATCAATTCATTACAATAGCTAAATTTGAGGTGACAGTCAAATTATAGGAATGAAAGAAAAGGTTCAGAGGTGTTGGGAGAAAGAATATAAGGAAAACAACAATAAGAGATTGCTTTTTATCAGAGAGCTTGGGAGTATCTGTAACAATAAAGGAAAATTCACTTACCAACTGAGGCAGTACAGAACATTAAGTCTAATAAAACTGCTTGGCACTCCAAGAAAGTGTTCCAAGCAAGTACAAAAGCAAAACTAAATCAAACTAAAAACAATCAGCTGTTAGAAATAAATGGAGAAAAGACTGAATATTTTCAGCAATGAAAACAATTACTTAATTTAGACTTGGTCCAACTGATTTCAAAGTAAATTTATGTTAAACTGGTACAAAATTAGTTTCAACTTCTTTAAAATTATTTTATATTACAATTATTTTTTGTCAGTCATGAAATAGAGATTTGTTCTATGTGCAAAAAATGGCCATTTAGAATTCATTGTTACCCTTGTTATATACCTTATTTTTTTCTAGGACGTTTACTGTTGAAGTAACAGCAGCAACAAAAAAATCTTGGATTTTCAACTTTTGAAAATTATATTCTAATGATGCTACATTTTATTTCTTTTTAATATATTAACTTAAAAAGAATTTCACTTAAAAACTGGATATTTCATACAAATTAATTTTAAACACTTGGTATACATCTTAATTTTGGGGGGGAAATAAATACTTTATGAAAGAAAACAATTAAACTTTACTGCTTTATATAAAAAATCAAGGCACTTAAACTGTGTTTTTAGAATGAAAGTAATATTTTAATGTTCCTACTTTTTAAATAAATATCAACTATATAAAAATTCACAACATACGCACAGCTCAAAAACGAATGAAGTTAAAAGTAAAGCTCTTAATTCTACTTTTCAAATATCAGATTTTAGCTTTATTCCTCATACTTCAATTTAAAAGTTTTCTCAGCTGTCCAGGCTAAAAGGATTTTAATGTATATAATCTTTGGTTAAGGCTTTTTCCACATCTTATCAGAATAACTTACAAATGGAACATTCAGCACATTTATTACCACAAATATTTAAACTTTAGTTCAACGCACTCTAACAAATTAGTATTTTTTAAAAATCATCATACGTATATAGAATACCTACATCTGATTCCTGCCTACATCATTCTTGAAAAAGAAAAATTAAATTTTCCACTCTTGTACTTTTTCCCCCCCTCTGGGGAGACATCTTTTTTCAATTTAGTATTTAAAAAAATAAAATAAAAATTAATAGCACATTATTTTCCCCACACAAACAACAGCCATTAAGAGTTGGTGATGGTTTGAATTAACATTTTATGCCAAAGGAAATCAAAAGATTGTTAAATACCTACTTGTCTCATAAGTTATAAAATGTGTGCATTTTCTGTTTTGAGCTTTCTGTACAGCATATCATAAAGTATACCACTGTCTTTCATGTAATTGAGTAATAAAAAGGTAGTAACTTAGTTGGGACATATGGGCTACTATGGGAAGATTTACAGACTATTATTAGAGGAAAAATAAGCATATATTACAATGAAGATGAAGAAAACATATCAAAAATAAGGTTGGCACAAGCAAATAAGCATTTGCAGGGCAACAATAATTTTTAGCTTTTCTTCTCAAATCATTCAAGAAGGACTTGCCTAAAACAAATGTCATTATATTTTAGCAGCCTCATTAAAAAGAGGCAGCATAACATTCCATGATTACCTAAAGAATACCCACAATTCATAATTATTTTAGGTGTATCCAGTAGCCTAAATTCATGATAGAGAAATTCTTCTTTTTTCCTTTTTCAAGACTCAAGGTGTTCCTTAGCATATAACACAGTAATCAAATTAACAGAAATCAGTTGTAATACTATTAACAGAAATAAGTATATTCTATAAATAATAACCTTTCTCTTACTTTAAACAAAGTATTAGAGAATGGATTTGTACAATGAAATGTGACCTGGAAATTAAATACTTGTAAAGAAATAAGACAGATTAAGAGGGAGGGAAAAAATCAGAAGAAAATAAATTGAATCATGAAAATTAAACTGAGCACAGCAAAAAACTCTTGACTAAAAAAAATATGTGGGTCATATATAAAACTTTAAATCAAGAAAAAAATAGATGTTTATTCTCATGCAAACTTTTAAAGACAATGTTCATAAATAGGCTAACAATGTAAAAAGATTAATTAGGATAATGTTATGCATTACAGCTGTTAAAGATGAGTCCTAAAAGGATTTAATTATATACATAATGTACCACATCCCATGATGTTTGCATTAAAGCATTAAAAGAAAAAAACTGGAATTTTTATGCCATGTCAAATTGCTTTTAAACTCTCCTCAAGTGCAAACTGTTATTGAGCTTAGAAACAATGGTAAAGGAAAAAAAGGGAACAAAATTCTGAAGCTTGTCACCCTGACTGCAATATTTTCAATCCCTAGGATATGAACAAACTGCATTTAAAAGACACAATTTCTTACTTTAAGATTTCAGTTTATGAAGATATTTTTGCTATAGCTTAAACACCCTTTACATATTTTGGCAATATTCAGAAACAAACTTCGGAAAACACATGCAATCTAAGGAAAAAACTGAAAACCCAACGATGTTTCCAACACAGTCTAATTTTTTTAAAAAAGTTAGCTAGCATGTTGTAGAGGACACTGGGGATTAAATGTTGAAAGATAATTTGGAAGTTATTTCAGAGATACCATCTCGTAATAAAATGTAATGTTACTATTGGTCTCCTCATAACATGAACTTGTCTCCCCCCCATAGTGAATAACTTGATAGAATTACCACTATTCATCCCCAAACGTTATTATATAGGTAGCAAAGCTGACAGGAGATCATAGGCACTGTAACCTACCAAAGAGATCAGGAAGGCAAAAATAATGAATTATTTGAAATATTGATAATTTATTAATTTTATAAAAGGAAGTATACGGGCACTAATAAGATCCAAACAAGGTTTTCTGAATGATTCAGAAATCCTGCAACTTCTCCATTACAAAAACTGATATGTAATAAGATATAAATCAGCAATCAAGAAATGGAAGTAAGGGCAGAAATGTCTCTGTGATATCCTATTAAGGTTAACATTGCAAGATTAAAACTTGAAGATGATTTAATCCAATTCTCCGAGTCAACCTGACATACTAAATTAAAAAGTCAACTTGAACCACCCACTTATGCATGGATACAGCTTTTTCCAAGGAGAACTGGAAATCATAGTCAATTGACTGAAATGTAAACTTTCAACCAATTCTCTCTTGAATCATCAAAACAGTTTTCCAGACAAATTTACACTGTATTTTGTCTACATGTGCACAGGCTCTAAACCATTCGTCTTTTGTGTAAATATTAGTGGGGGGAAATGATTCTTTTGAAGCACAGCTTCCATCTCACTGAAAAGAGAACATCTCCTTGAATTTGATACTGAAATCAGCGGAAATACATCCCAATCAATAAGGCTCATTTCATTTAAAACTAGAGGAATCTGCTTGAAGGGACTGACAATAAATTGTTGATCTGAACTTAATACAATGGGCTTATTATACTATTCACTGAAGGTGATAACATAAAACATGTCTGAACTTTAACAAATGAAAATAGCTTCCTCTTCCTTCCCAATGCCTTACTTCATGGTTAACAGCATAAATGAAAAGTAATTGCTTTTAAGCTGGCTAACAATGCCCCCTAATGGATATTTCAATAACTATCTCACTTAAAAAATAATAATACTGTACCCAATCTCGATGTTTATTATAATTCTGCTACAGCCTTGCTTAATTACCTGAAACAGATTTATTTTGTACCTCATCAAGTAAAAGGTGTGCAGCAAATGAGCCCAATTCATAGAAGTAAATCTAATAGAAGTATATGAGAAAATAATTCTACTTGAAACCTTTTCCAGCCTGAAGGAACAACTAGAAAATTAAATGACAATTTATTCCTGATTTATTGTCTACTCTTTTTGAAGTAATTCAGATTAGGTAAACGTATGCATTTTTTTAAAAGTGAGAAATGTATCTTTGTTCCTTAAGGACTGCAACTGAATTCTTTACTTGTAGAGACTGAAGAAGAAGAAAAAGAACCAAGCAAGATATATCTTGCATTCTTCTTATATTCAGGTTTATCATTACTGGAAGGAAAGGAACATTACATGCCAGCTAATATCATGTTAGTTATATAACCAATCCCTATTGCCTATTGATGAGCAAACTATCTTGATTTTGATGAGTCATTTCATACCATTTCCAGCATATTTCAACCCCATAACTGGCTTCAGGTGTGCTGAAATGGTCTCAAATCTGCAGTTCATCTTGCCTATTATTATTTGGCTTTCCAATTGTTTGCAATATCTTCTACTTGACCTTTTTTTAAATAGATGACATCTTTATCATGTTAGGCCTTTGCCTCATCAGTAAGTTACAGTCACACCAATAAGTCCTCTTCCCAATTCATAGAGACAAGGAGATGACAAGAATATCTCCGTCTGTCTAAGCAATACCGTACAACAGATGTGAAAATGAATATGACCTATCAATCACTTCCAAGAAGAGGCACAAAGAATCAGCAATAAGACATCCAAATTACTGTGGCGTAGCATGTATGCTTGTTCAGAAGAGCCTGCCTGCAGAATCTGTTAAGCACCACTTTTGTTTGAGAGCTAGGGGAACAAGTTTTAAAAAGGCAGGAAGATCTCATAGTGCTGTACAATGTGAGAGAATGGACATGCACACATCAAAATGCCTCTTCAAACTTACTAACAGGGCCAGAGGTTAGGGCAGATAACAGGCTCAACAGGCCTTTGATCCTGGGAGTTGCCCTCTATTATCGTGGCTAAGTAATTGTTGAGAGGCCTGTCCTCCATGAATAAAATATGTCTTGTACAGAACATGAATATGCACAGCATTTATAGGATAGTAGTTATTCAATGCCAGGAGTTGCTAAATGGATCACTGGTCTTTGAAATCATCATTTCACCACTTATCTGACACAGAAACTCCATGTATATCTACTTAAAAGGAAGTACTATCTACAGTGGGGCTGATTGTCAAATGAATCGTGTAAGACAATGCCTGAAGTTACAAATTAAGTAGCATTTGGGGTGTGGGGAGACTAAAATGATGATACTTTGTTCTACGTTCCATCAATCTAACTCTTTCTGTTGGAACTGTTAATTCCAAGAACTGTA
This sequence comes from Notechis scutatus, assembly GCF_049901735.1. Lineage (NCBI taxonomy): Eukaryota > Metazoa > Chordata > Lepidosauria > Squamata > Elapidae > Notechis > Notechis scutatus. The sequence continues at coordinate 192,476,587 of NC_142011.1, forward strand.
GTTTGGCTTGGAATTGAAGATTGCATTGCAATCTGGTGGGGAATTCATCAACACTGAATCAATAACAGTATAACACAAAGTATTTATTGACATAATTTTGCAAATTGAAATTTATATCCCGTGATATTTGCTGCCACTTATTGCATTCCCCTTTTTGGGATAGTGGTATGGCAGAAACTTCATTTTATGAGCTCATTTTTCATACTGTCATATAGCTTGTTTGGAGATTTTTTTTTTAATTGTGATTTTGGCAGTGATTTCAGCTTCCTCCCTAAAGGGGATTCAGAACAAACATTTATATCCTCATGAATCATCCATCACCTCTTAATACTTTAGTGTAACCAAGAAGCACAGTTGTGATATATACACAGTTGTTCATGTATACATTATGTAGGTCTATTGGTATTACCTGATCTATTGTTGCTCAAAAAAATGGGTAGGCATGAGACATATACCGGTGATCAAAATATACCTCACTGATCATTGTTTGATTTATGAAATGTATTCAAAAGTCTTGTTTTAAGGTACTGCACAAGGATAACGAATGGTGGATGAATTCAAATGCAATCCTAACAATTAAATCACAATGTCAGCCAGAAAATTCACAAATCATCCTTGGTAGAAAGCCAAGGTGAATCCTGAAGTGCCCCCATTCTAAAATAGACAATGGATTTCATCAACATAGAGGCATCCCTCAGATTCTTTCTCCCTTTTCATCACTGCCTCAGTGATTTTTACAAATACCATGTCATTATTAACCTCAATTTAATTCAATCCACTTGTCTGGAACTTCCCTCAGTTCCCTCTCATTTCCAATAGTCCAGCTATGAAATGTATAAAAGGAGTAACATAAATCTAATATTTTTTTTTAAAAAAAAAATTCTTTCATCCAGAGTTATTATCCATTTGTTTGGAGCTTATAACTGTCTCTGGGTTCCAAAAAATGTAATAGGGTTTAAAAAAAATAACAGAATTCCAAGAATTGCCTAAGATTGGTTTGGCTCTTTAGCCTGCACTTTTAATCCTATCCAGTATGCTTCCTCTTCCATTCTGGTTTGTAGCCTTCACTTCCATAGTTGGTTTCCTTCTCTCCCTTTTGCTGGATGACACATTACTTTGTGGGACGAAATATTGTGACAAGTCATGTCTTTTTTGCTGACATGTGGACCTTCTAAAATAGAATAGAATAACAGAGTTGGAAGGAATCTTGGAGGTCTTCTAATCGAACCCTCTGCTTAGGCAGGAAACCCTATAACATTTCAAACAAATGGTTATCCAATATCTTCTTAAAAACTTCCAGTGTTGGAGCATTTACAACTTCTGGAGGCAAGTTGTTCCACTGATAGATCTAACTGTCAGGAAATTTCTCCTTAGTTCTAAATTGCTTCTCTCCTTGATTAATCTCCACCCATTGCTTCCTGTCCTGCCCTCAGGTGCTTTGGAGAGTAGCTCTTCGTTGTGGCAGCCCCTTAAATATTGGAATACTGCTATCATGTCACCCCTGGTCCTTCTTTTCATCAAATAGACATACCTAATTCCAGCAACCATTCTTTATATGTTTTAGCCTCCAGTCCCTTGATCATCTTTTTGCTCTTCTCTGCACTCTTTCTAGAGTTTCAACATCTTTTTTACATCGTGGCAACCAAAACTGGATGCACTTTTCCAAGTGTGGCCTTACCCAGGCATTATAAAGTGGTATTAACACGTCACGTGATCTTGATTCCATCCCTCTGTTTATGCAGCCTAGAACTGTGTTGGCTTTTTGGGCAGCTGCAGCAAACTACTGGCTCATATTTAAATGATCATCCACTAGGACTCTGAAAATTGTGAGGGAATTTTTGTGTGATTTTCAGAGATTCCAGGGACTCCGCAAGAGCAGGGCCCTTTTGTGCAACTTCCGGAGAAGCCCTCTGGAGCCTTTGAAAATCGCACAGGAATGCTTGGCTTTCTTGCATGGCTTTTAGAGGGTCCAGAAAAAGGCATCCAGATGAGAGTCTGGAGAAGAGGTCTCTTTTTGTCTGTGTATGTACGTGTGGATACGACAGCAGCCAAGAAGGATATTTTCTGAATTTTTGACATACATTCGCCAAAAATGTGAGCGTGCGCAGCTGCAGAAACACAGGGATTTCCTGCATGCGGCAGCTGCGGTGAGTAGAGCGGGCGAGGCGCAGAAAGCAGATGGGCTGCATGGGTGGGGAGAGCGAGCAAGATATATAGGACAGGATAGCACCAAGGCAGGCCCAGCCAGTGGTCATAACTACCAGCACGGGGCCGGTGGAAACCGGCAGCAGCCCACCACTACTTGGCAGGGAAGCATTCACTACACCTTCTAGTCAGGTGTCCCTCAAGTTTTAGTCAAATCATTCCATGAGTGCTTGTTCCCAGCTACGTTTTTCCCATTTCATGGCAAAATCTGTGGTACAGATGCAGGCTGCTTGGAAATATACATATTCATAAAAGCCCACATATGTAAGCAAGGATATGTGACAAAACTGGAAGGAAGATGAAATAAGTATTGCACGTTCACAAAGATAGGTAAAAAAATATATGATCTAGATTCATGATGGCGAACCTATGGCACGCATACCACAGGTGATACGCACAGCCATCTATGTGGGCATGCAAGCCCCAGGCAAATTTACCTCAGTGCGCCTCACAGCTGATTTTCCGCCCATTTGAGGCCTTTTTCAGTCTCCCAGAGGCTTGAGGGAAGCCTCTGCAGCCTTTGCAGGCCAAAAAATGGGTTTCATTACCCATAGATTGAAATCAGACAAAGCGATTTCTCCTTTTTTGAAAAAAAGAAAAATATTGGATTCAGAGAGTAACAAAAGTATGGCTATGACATCTTTAGAAGGACTAGAGTTTTCAACTGTTTTTGATAAAAGTTGAAGGATTCCTTTTCCTCAAATAGACATGCTATCATAATTTTAACATGTTCGTGTTGTTGCTGAAAATTTTATTTATGCTGCAAAATTGCAGTGTGGATACTATCATTAGGTGGATGCCATTCTGGGTTACAGCTGAACAAGGAGGCTGAGTTTAAGTGCCATAAAAATGTTTCTTACAGGGATTATTATATAAATATTTACATTCTGAAAATAAAAGTGTCAACTTTTTCCAGTGATTTCCAACTGCTCACAGACAGTCTCAGGACATTTTTTTAAGGAGAAAAGCTGCAAATGCAATTTCTTCTAGGACTCTTCTGAAGTATTGAAATTGGAAGTATTACCTTAATAATCACGTCGTTGCCTTTTTTGAACTGGATTGCATTCACAGAGTATAATTAGATGTTTTGTGTCAATAATTATTTCTAAAAGATATTTAGCTTTGACACTATAGTGCCTAAAATAAATTACCAAATGGTAGAGGTTTTCCCTTGTAAAGATTAGATTCAAACTTCACAATCCTTTCTTTAAAGGGTAGCCTGAGTTGCACACACATGGAATTTCAATTATCAAATTATCACCATAATGAATTTGTACCCACAAGTGATCAGGTCCATCCACCACTACTGATGTTTTGAAGAGCTATGGGAGAGAGAGGGAGGAGAGATTTGCAAATCTCAACAGAACTTGGCAGGATTCTGAGAGGTTTATTAAGTTTCCCTGCCACAGATCTCTTCTAGCAATTGGTGGCTTTTCAATCTTCTTCAGTAGAGCTCATGTTAGGCTGAATCCTAGAATCTTCCTGCATTATATTGCCAAAGCAAAGTTAACATAACCGCAGATCCCTTACTTGATCATTATTCCTTTTTCTTTGCTTGTCCTCCACTCAGCCAGGTTTTTCAGAGATGAGGAAAAAATGTTCCTGCCAGAAATCCAAGTGGATCACTTCCAGAAAGCTGGTAAAATTAGACTAAAAGCTGCTAGCAACCCTAGGAGTTAATAACACCAACAGCAAATATGCCAGTGTCATGGCTCATCATTCTATACACATATATTTGTAAGACCTTTACTCATTTTCTGTAATATCCTAAAGGAAAATGGGTGCTAATCAAGCAGTTGGTTTCTCACCTAAAGCAATGAAGTAAGATCACTGCTGAGAGGAATTGAAAGGGACAGCTCAAAAGGAAAAAGAAACCTGTTTAGAAAGGACCAAAACAACAGCACTACCACCCAAGAAAATTACTGGATTCTTCTACATGTTTTATTCTCAGACCTGCGAAGAAAGTCAAGTCTCAATACAGGTAATCCTCGAGTTACAACAGTTCACTTAGCGACCGTCTGAAGTTACGACATACCCCCTTGCATGATCTCGCACTATTTTAGAGGCCTTTGTTCTCTGCAAATTGAGGCCTGAACAAGATATGTGACAAAAGGCTTTGCAAATGGAGGGAAGGCTCCATTTCTTCAGGCCTTCCTTCCATTTGCCATTTCCTTGACAAAGCCTGCAGGGGTGCGTTCCTCCAGGGCTCCGTTCTCGCCAGCAAAAGCTTTTTTGCAAAGACAATCAGAGCCTACAGAGATACAATCTCCCTCTGGGCTCCGATCGTCTTTGCAAAAAGCCCTTGTTGCCAAAACAAGAGCCACATCAAAAAAAGCTGCTGCCAAGTCTCTACCCGGCTCTGTTTTTAGCACGGCTCCGTTTTTGGCTGGAAGGGCTTTTTGCAAAGATGACTGGAGCCCAGAGGGATGCAATCTCCCTCTAGGCTTCGGTAAGCTTTTGTACAAGGTGAAACCGTGGCAGAGAGGCTGGAGGGAGGGGAGACAGTTTATCAAGATCTTCAAAAGATAAGTGGATCCAGTCAGGCAGGATTTGGGGGGGGGGGGGGAGAAGCATGAGATATATGAGTTGGGGGAAGCCTTGGGTGGTCAGACTCACTAGCACACACACCCACGCTCTTCCCCATCCTGAGATACCTCATGACCCGTGCAGACAATTAGTGAATGCATGGGCGAAGGCAGGCATGTTCATTTAACGTGATGCACTCCAAGGAATCCTCCAGTTACAAATGTAATTGGCAGGCTCCATTCGTAACTCAAGGATTACCTGTAGAGAACGGATTAGCTAAAAATGGGCTCCAAGAATTCAGTCTGAACGCTACATTCTCGGAGTAGGGAATCACAATAATTATCTGTATATAACTGGACGTATCAGGTCAAAATCCTTTATTACGATCGATGACCAGATATATAGGTACAGTTCAGCGACAATATTACGGGGAGAAAGAAATGTGCCATTGGCCACGAGACCTGGCATTTACAAGGCAAGGAACTGTTTACTATTTTTGTACGCAGGTTATCTTAAACGATTTACCTTCATCAAAGTCAGCATCGTCTTCTGTATGCTGAGGGAATGGGAAGCAGTTGGTGATTTCAAGTCTGTCATCCACCACCAAGCCTAGTAACACACCCTGAACCACTTCATTGCCTTGGCCTTCTTCGTGATAATGCTTGATGATCTTCAGCACCACCTGAAATATACATGTGAAATTAGGACAATTTCATTTAAGATGGGAGGCCTAGCTCATCTAACAGTCTGTTTTCCAATAACTGTTTCAGAAAAAGCCAACAACACTTGTTTAGGTATGAATTGAACGTTATATTCTGTTCTGACCCAGCCTTCACAAGTAGTGATAAGACATTTATTCATGGGTAAAACAACCCCTTATCAAACAGGCCAGTAACAGTCTTTTATTCACATGGAAAAACAAAAAATCAAACGTAATTAGTGTTTAAAGACCACAGAAATGTTGCTATGGCATCAGATGAACTTATCTCTGCATATATGTATTGGAAAAAAATTGCTAGGGCTTTTCTGGGGAAGTAATGGTGGACTGAGGACAGCTCAGTGAAAAACAGAAATGATAACAACAGCGGCATGAAAAGCCAGCATGTAGATCAGTTCTTCAATAATTCCTCTCTGGACAAGGAGAGAATTTGAGATCTCCCACAAATGTTCGATACAGCTGCTTCTCATGAGGACATCACAAGATAGTTTTCTCTGTTGATTTAGAGCTCTAGAAGACAAAGGAATAACTGCCTTGCTCAAACCATGGATAGCGCCATTAAAAGGACACTAAGTTTTCACATATTTTCTAATCACTTTTGAAAATTGCTTGTTAACTGCCTTTTAGCGATTAGAAACTTTTGGCTGAACAGGTTTACAACATCAGGTGAGTTTTCTTCAATCCTTACTGAAGTTTTAACTACAAATATGTATGTATGTATGTACTGCATGTGTGTGTGTATAGGCAGGTAGACACACACACACATCTATCCATCTATCCACCTATGAATAACAGCAGAAGAGTCATTAAAACTCTGATTTTAGAAAGCTACAAATGAACTAAGGGGTACAGATAAATTTGAAATAAGATTTTGGAATTAATTATAAAGAATCTTTCCCATGGGAAAATGCTTTTGCTTTGAATTATTTAAAAAACAAGAAAAAGATTTTTAAAAATTGGGCACTAGAGGGAACTAAAGATTACAATTAAAGAAGAAGAAACCTTAAACTTGATTTAAAATTCTAGTACAAAGCAAAATAGTTTAACACTGGGCATATTAAAATATATTTTTCAATAATGAACCCAGAAGTTAATTTTAATATTGTATGCCTGTATAGATGGATTGTATTTAAAAGATATGATAGAAGAACATGTTCCACTTGACAAGGTCAAAACTATCATGGAAAAATATGTTACACTGGACATACAAAAGAAAGTGATTATCTTAGTAACTAGATAACAAGCCAAAAATTTCCTATATTGGCTTTACCACAGATGCCTGTTAAATTTTTGAAAAAATGTCATGAGAAAGTATTAAAAAAATGAAAACAAAGTTCAACGACGATATTTGAAGAAACTAAAAATTAGAAGTAAAAGGAAAAAAATATAAAATTAGCTTATTTGATCAAGGTCAAAATAGTTATATTTCTGGTAATTTTTGCTGATACCTGGATGGAAATGACAACATTTCATTGATTTGTTTATAAATAAGAGATGGGATATGGAAAGAAATTGGTATATTTTCAGAGAAGTTGATAAGTTATTAAAATTGTTTATATTTGTGATGAATAATTTATTCATATATTTCTTTTCTTTTTCTTTACTATCTTATTTGTTGTTTCTTTTCTATTGTTTTTGTATTCCTTTATTGCAGCTTCTCTTTATTTTTAATTATTTATTAGAATAAAAATATGTGTTACTGTTGTAATTATATTTAATAACATTATTATTAAAAAGGAAAAAAAAACTCTAACGTGGGAACTGGAAATAAATCTGCTGCTGCTAAACATTCCTACTCAAGAGCTAAGTGATGTCCAAAGCATTCTGTTTTCCATTTTTCATCCATTCAAAATAATCAAAGAGCATTCTTTATTCAAACAGCATCCATTCACCTGATGGCTTTTACAGGTTTCCCTTAGACTTTTCTTTCCGCAGTTTTTTTTTTAAATATTTATTTCCATTTCTGCAAACCTTCCCACACCCCTACCCTTAGTCTGCTGAAGTGCTATTTGGCAAACAACCATTCAAATTTGTCATTTTGTACATTTAGAGTAGTCAACCTGGTACAGTCCAATCAACATCATCCAGTGGATCTAGTAGATAAGAGATAGCAAATACTCCAGCACTTCCAAAATTGATATTAAGAGGAACTCTAGTATCAGTTCACCTACTAACATCTATGGGGAGAGATTTTGTTTTTTACACACAAACATGGTTTGGGGGAATGGTCTACATAGGTTAAAAAAATCAACATGTTATCTAAATGGAATTTAGGCTCAGAAAGACCCAAAATCAATCGGGATGAGAGAAGCATTTCAAAATAACCCAATCACAAAGTTTTTACTCCAGCAATTCAGAGACAAAGTTTCTGCTTGACTAATCATAAAAGAGAAGTTGTTTCATTAAGCAATCTCTCGTAGATTTTAATAGGCAAAGATGACATTTTTTTTAACTTTAAGATGAGAAAATGAGAAATGTCACCGTCGTAGTGCAAGAGTAATCCTTACAAAACTGTGAAGGCCCCTTACAGAAATGTTTCTGGAACCTGAGCCCTGGGAAATTAGTTCTTTGAGCTGCTACGAAAATAGGTATTCAGTATCATTATCTACACAGTCATTAAAATGAACAAGGTAATAGCAGCTTTGTCTGACCTGATGCCACCAGATGGAAGCCACCAGAGATTTCTGCAATCAATCACAGAATCACTTAGCTGGAAAGAGCTATCAGGTCTTCAAGCCCTATGCTCTCTACCCCACCTTCCCCCCCCCCCCAGCAGATATTCAGATTAACAACACACACATGACTTTCAGGCTCTGTCTGAAGGCATCCAGTGATGGAGAATTGTTCACCTTTCTAAGAAACCGGTTCCACCAATTATAGCTCTCACTTATAGTCCCAATCATTCCCAGCAACACGTTTAGTGGAAGGTTGAGTCAGAACAGTGGGATGAAGAACTTCCAGTTGAACTAGGAAATCTTTTTTGACTGCTTTTTTTTATTTGTTATTTTGAACCCAGCAGAATGTAGAATTCAGAATGTGTACTTCTTTTGCATTGCTGTTTAAAATATCTAACAAATATTTACCGTACTGGGATATTTCTCACTACTGGTTGAATATGCAATTATCCCACTCCACCATTTTAACCTTAAGAATGTGCCTTAAATTAAGCTGACAAATAGGCCATTGTCAGACAACTCTAGCCTATTTTCCACACATGGTGGTTCGGATAACTTGACAAGTTGTCAAAATTGATAACTTATCGGTAGCACTGAACTAACTACTAATAGTTTCACCATCAGATCAGAACTTCTTAGGACAAAACATGACATTCCTCTCTTGGAACAGAGACCTTCCATCATAAAGTAACTTTGCGTAAATCTGGAGGAAAAACAGTTTACAACAAAAAGTCTTTTTATCACAAAGGTGAGAGATGCATACAACCCACCTGAGCAACCTATAGTTTTCAGAATATCTATACAGGTAACCCTTGACTTACGACCACAATTGAGCCCCAAACCTCTGTTGAGCCCCAAACCTAAGTGAGACAGTTGTTAAGTGAATTTTGCCCCATTTTATGATCTTTCTTGCCACAGTTGTTAAATGAATCACTGCAGTTCTTAAGTTAGTAACATGGTTGTTAATTGAATCTGGCTTCCGCATTGACTTTGCTTGTTGCAGGACATTGCAACTGTCATTAATACATGCCAGTTGCCAAGCATCTGAAATTTTATCACATGACCAATTGGCTTTTTTTTTAGAAGAAACTGAGTTTCTTCAATTAGAAACAGTACTTTTAACTTATTGCTGAAAAATTCAGTAATAAGTTAAAAGTAGTGTTTCTCAACCTTGAGAACTTTAAGATGTATTGACTACAAATCCCAGAATTCCTCAGAAAGGCTTTAGGAATTTTGGCAGTTGAAGTTCATATATCTTAAACTTCCCAAGGTTGAAAAAGTCTGAGTTAAAGTATAATTGATATCCAAAACTGCCAAGATAGAGCAATTATATCACCCAAGAGACATAAGCATTAGTATTGATATCTCTTCGAGTCACCAAGCTTCTGATTTACCATCTAATGAAGATACGTGCAATATTTCAGGAATAACGAAGAATTAGAATTTCAGCCATCAGTAGCTGCAATCTCTTATACTCCTGAAATGCCAGATTCAGTATTCATGCCCATTAAAACATGACTCTCCAGGTTCCCAGGAGCTCCATATGTAACTATTTCAAAAAGTCAGCTAGTGAGATAAGTTTACCTTACCATTCTTCCACAAGCCATTTTTCAAATGGACTCTAGCTGAATTTCATTTTAAATTTAGAGATGAGAGCCTGAACACAGGAATAATAAATCTGATACACATATTTGATCTTTGGAAATTATTGGTCTGAAGGGGAATAAAAGCAAGTGACTGTATCTGAAGCATACACTTTATGAATCTTAAATGTGAGTATCCCATCTATTTTTCTTTAAACCTAACAGAAGCCTACATTTTGAAATAGTTGCCAAAATATTGTGTTACGATGAAGCAGCATGTCTTTTTAATTTGTATCTTCAACTCTCTTTCCTATATGGTCCTAAACCAGGATTCCCCAGTCTAGATGTCCTCTAAATCAGCAGACCCTAATCTTCTACTTCCATGGACTGGCAGCATCGTCGGGAGATGGTTTTACGCACAACCTAGATCCCACACATGTGCAAATGAAAATTCACACAAATGAAGATTCACCCACCACTTGCATAGCCCAGTTCACAATGGACCATGGACCAATACCTGTCCAGGACACAGGGATTGGGGATTTCTGTTCTAAATTTTAGATTCCCCACAACAAAAGGATTTCTCTTCTTTTATTAACTCAAGCAAATAAATATCACCATAAAGGCTGAAGAACACACATCTTAAGATTTATACATGTCCAACACAAAATCAGTATTTCAATGAAACATGAATATGCTGCAGTAATCCATTTAAAATATTTATAGGCTGCTTTTTAGAGTCAAATGCTATTGGCAGCTTGCAATATACGCAAAGCAATATTTTACAGTAATGCACCATAAAAGTACAGTTAAATAGACAAGTATGATGAGCTATAATAAAAGGTGATTAAGTTTAGAATCAAATCAATCATTATAACCTATAATCATCCCCCATACAATAATCCAAGATTCTCGTCCAATATAAGGCAAATGTAGACAAATGGGCCTTTACAGCCTGCTGAACTGCCTTCAATGTTATAGCAATGTGCATGCCAACTATGGCAGTTTGAACACTAATGAGCACAGCATCTTCATAGCACAATCCAGCCATCACTGATGTGATTTAAAATCTGTTCTCAGTATTTCTGGTTTTTTTTTTAGCACAATGATAGCTTGATGACTCTAAAAAGTGCTCAAGTCACTTGTGGGGAAATAATGTAGAAAACCATCTAGAGATCTCGCCCTGAAAGATTCTGTCTCTTATGTCCTGACCACTAAAACTGTTCATCATTGACAAGAGAGCATTACTTCATCAGTCTAATCAGTACAGGTAGGTCCTTGGCTTATGACTGGTTGTTTACCAACCATTCAAAGATACAATGGACCCTGAAAACATAATTTATGACACAGATTCGACATACTGATAACTGGGCCCCAATCTGCAATCACGTGGGCCTGGAAGCTAAATTATGTGAAGAACAGTCAAGGACTGGGTATGTCTTAGCTTAATGAAGAGAAGACTTTCCAAGGGCTGCCACAGGGAAAAGAACAATGATTTCTACTCCATAGAACCTGAAGTTAGGACAAGAAGCAATTGATGAAAACTTGTCAGAGGGAGACCCAAACTGCAAATAAAGAGGAATTTCTTGATAGTAAAAACCATCAAGCAACAGCTTAATGGAACAACTTTTTACAGTTTGCCTCCAGGTGTTGATGGCTGCTCCATCACTGGAGGTTTTCAAGAAAATATTGGACATCCATTTAAGCCATGGAGGTGAAGTGGTTAGAATGCAGTATTGCAAGCTAATTCTGCTGACTGCCAACAGTTCATCAGCTCATGTCTCATCAGCTGAAGGTTGACTCAGCCTTCTAAGGTCAGTAAAATGTATTTTGGGGGGCAATATGCTGACACTGTAAACTTCCTTGAGAGGGCTGTAAAGCACTGTGAAGTGGTATATAAGTCTAAGTGTTATTGTTATTTGCAGAGATGGTATAAGGACACCTGTCTTGGGCATGGGATTAGACTAGAAGACCTCCAAGGTCTCTTCTATAATTTTATAAATCTTTTGCCTGCCTTCATGAGAAGATATGTTTTATCCTAGTTTGCCGAGTAAACTATAACTGAGTTCACACATCACTTGCCACTGGCTGGGGAATTCTGGGAGTTGAAGTCCGCCCACCTTAAAGTCATCAACGGTTGAAAAATGCTGCTCTATGTTAAATGCCTATGGCGATTCTCAGTCATCCAGGTCATGGTTATCCCAAAGGTGCTTATTCAAGAGGAAACTGGACTTTCTTCTTTTTCTTTGAAGACGCTTCACTTCTCATCCAAAAAGCTTCTAAAGATAAACTTCCAGGTAGCCCCAACGACTCACTAAAAGAATGTGTTGTAGATTGGAGATAGATGATATCACATCTCTCCCCTTCTGTTGAGAGAAGGCTGTTCAATTTTGACATAGACGGACTCTTTGACTCCTCTTTCAAATTGGTGGTCCCCTCTGTCAAAAATGTGGACTTTGCTGTCTGCAAGGAGTCTAAATCCTTCCATTCCCCACCATCCAGTCAGGGCTGAAGAAGCTTCATGGGTGAGAAGCGAAATGCCTTCCAGAAAGTCGAGTTGCCTCTTGAAAAAGCACCTTTGGGACAACTATGACGTGGATGACTGAGAATCTCCATACATATCCTCATATACCCTCTCCTGAATTTTTAAATAAATGAAAGGTTATAATCAAACAAACACAGTTATTTACATTTCCTGATTGTAAGCTTTTGGAAGAAATGGAAATGGGCTTTTATAAAATCTGAAAGTTGTGGGATCTCAGCAATAATTTTCTGGGACACCTTTGGGACTGCTCTGTGTTGCGTAGACCAAGTTTAATAACCTACCGATCTTCTTCACACGGCATTCTACAACATTAAACAAGCACACTGCATTTATAGTCTTGGTGCAGTCGCTGAATTCTGCAGTTTAAGCAAGTGCTGGATTGTCACATAGATAGAATTCTTTATTGGCCAAGTGTGATTGGACACACAAGGAATTTATCTTTGGTGCGTATGCTCTCAGTATACATAAAAAAAAATAAAATACATTCATCAAGAATCATAAGATACAACATTTCATGATAGTCATAGGATACTAAATAAGCAATCTAGGAAACTAAATAAAACAATATAAATTGTAAAGATACAAACAACAAGGTTATAGTCATAAGTGGGAGGAGATAGGTCATAGGAAAGATGAGAAGAATAATAGTAATACAGTCTTAGTAAATAGTTTGATGGTGTTGTGGGAATTTATTGGCCAAGTGTGATTGGACACACAAGGAATTTGTCTTTGGTGCATATGCTCTCAAAGAAAAAATAAAATACATTAATCAAGAATCATAAGATACAACACTTAGTGATAGTCATAGGTTACTAATAAGCAATCAAATCATACTAGGGAACAAATAAAACAATATAAATGGTAGAGATACAAGCAACATGGTTATAGGAAGTGAGAAGAGACAGGTACTAGGAAGGATGAGAAGAATAATAGTAATAGTCTTAGTAAGTAGTTTGACAGCATTGTGGGAATTAGTTGTTTAGCAGAGTGATGGTATTCGGGGAAAACTGTCCTTGTGTCTAGTTGTTCTGGTGTGCAGTGCCCTGTAGCCTCGTTTCGAGGGCAGAAGTTGAAGCAATTTATGTCCAGGATGTGAGGGGTCTGTAGATATTTTCACAGCCCTCTTTTTTATTTCATCTCTCTCTCTCCCTCCCTCTTTCTCTTTCTCTCCCTCTCTCTCCCCCTCTCTCTCCCTCCCTCTCTTTCTCTCTCTCTTTCTCTCCCTCTCCCTTCCTCCCTCTCTCAAGGAACCATGTGTAAAGAAGGGCTCTTGCTGCCTATTCACCAGAGTTAAATGGGGCTACCGAAGCAGGATGCTGAAGCGGATGGCTGGAAAAAAAAAACAATCGAATAGCCCATCTCCATCCCTGCCAGGATTCCCCTTTCGCTCACCAGCCCGTCGATCTGTACTTGCTTCACCGCCGAGTCCCCCGGACCCGATTTGCCTTTGGCTTTCCCGCTAACGACTGCGGAAGGACCGGCTCCGCTTCCTTCCTTACGAGACGCCATGCCGAAAAGAAGCAGCGAGCACACCGTCCGGGAAGGGAAAAGGCGGGGGGAGGTTCGTTGCGCCGCACAGGATTGTCCGGGTAACGGACTGGAAACACGACCCCGGAACATAAGGTTCCGCTTGCAAAGAAGCCCAAAAGTCAGTTTAAACCGGCCTTTGGATTGGAGGGGCCGTGCTGATTTCTCAGTAAAAGACGCGATATGATCGGGCTGCGCCTCACAAATGGGTAATGTTATTCAATGCAGGATGCGAGAAAATCTTGCCTATGTGGGTCGCTAAGAGTGGAAAAATCCCTTAATGGCGCTCCAATCAATCGATTTGGATGGAGTACGACGTTTCCTTTACACGATTCCGGTAGTTCATTCGACCAGCAGTCCTCTGAGCCTTTTAAAAGTGATTATGAACTAAGGAAAAACTTCAAGCCCTTTAAATCACACACACAGCAAATTTGGTCCTTCTCCGTATATTGAGATTGCAAGTCCCCGAATTCTCTTCTAGCATGGCTATAATTATTTTATTCGTTTTGGAAGTGCACAAGATTTGCTTTTGCTGCAAGAAGGGAGGCATTCAGAAATGAATCTAACGGATATCACTGTTAGCTTTGCAATGTCAGAGCCAACTTAATAGCCCAGTTTTAGATAATGTATCTGCTCCCAATTGCCTGGGGCAATAACGTACAACAGAATGAATAATTGCCCTGCTTATATTACCAACAGAAAGCTACACTTTTTAAACATTTATTTTATTGAATAGGAACTGCATTGCTGATTTTTTAAATGAGCACTTTACAACTTTCTGCACCCAGCAGCTTCAATCCGAATGTCGGCAGCCTGGTTCTTGTTTTCAGAATTATTGCCCACGTGTTTCAGGCAGGAACACACTGCGCATGCGTCAGAGAGGTCTCTTCTTCCGTTAAACGAACCAACCAAACTTCCGGTGAAAGGAAGAGAGGTAGCTGCCTGCTTTCGTGAGGTGTTGTCGTGTCTTTACTCTCCTTCGGCTTCTGTTATGAAGGTCACCCGGCAAAAGCATGCCAAGAAGAACATGGGCTTCTACAAGCACAATTTTGGTTTCCGGGAACCTTTCCAGGTGCTGCTGGACGGCACCTTCTGCCAGGCTGCGCTGCGCAACAAGATCCAGATACGCGAGCAGTTGCCGGGTTACCTGGCCGGAGCCACGCAACTCTGCACGACGCGGTGAGGGGGGGGGAAGAGTTGAGGGGAGCGCGCCTCGATTGGCTGCGAGGGAGAACTGACAGGAGCGCGAGACGCGATGTCAAACCGCGCAGGCGCGCTCTGTTCCTTGGGTAGGTGGCCGGTCGGTAGGACCGCGCGAGCTCTCTTTCAAGCAGTGTGGCCTGGGATTGGCTGATGGGAGAGATCCGCGCGGCAGGGGCAGGACAGTAGTTGCCGGCCAACGGTTAATGACGTGGGGGGCCACTCGCAGAAGTCCCTGCGAGGTGGCGAAAGGATGGCGGGGGGAATCATGCGCTGATTCAGTGCCAGTCCCGTTTGGGGAGGCTCGTTTGGATTACAGATAGTCCTCAACTTAGATGTTAATAGCAAAGGTGCCTATGCTAAGGATAAGTGTCAAGCAAGCATGTGGAAGCAGTATCAGGATGCAAGTTGTGCAAACCAATGGGACTTGCTTCTTGACGCTACTTCCATCTTGTCTGTTTTGACACCTACCCATCCTCACCATCACATGGAAGTCTCTGCTCAATTATTTCTTACTGCCCCATCCTACATTGTGAGGCATATTGGGAGTGGGTGATACTTTGAATGTTTTTATTGCATATGCAGTATGCCTCCATTTAGAGGCTCAAGCTGATGTACAAACACTCCCTTGCTCCCATTTTCCTCAGAACAAAATGCTTTGTTCCTAACAATCCTGTGAGATATTTTGGGCTGAAAGAGGGTGATTGGCCCAAAGTCACCCAGTGATCAATGGATAGTATCCATTTTATGTTACTGTGCTACATACTATGTAACACTTTCATTTCATATCAATTACTTGACATCCACTGGCCTTGAGCAACTTGTAAATTCAAATAAAGTGTTCATTGGTACATGTTCTTTTTTTAAATATTTACATGCTACTCATCTTAAATCAAACTCTAGGAAGTTCACAATCCAAGAATAAAAAACATTTATAAACAATAAAAGAAACCAAAAGCAGATGAGATAGATAACAATGAAATCATATTTGATTTTTTTTTTCATTTCTTGATGTATTTCTGCCTTTCAGTGGATACATAAGGATTTAATTTCTTGGGAATATATTTAACTTCCTCAGTATATATTTTAAGAAATTCCATCCCATCTTAAGTATAAGAAATAGAGGTAGTCATTGCTTAATGATCACTTGTTCAGCAACTATTCAAAGTTACAATGATGTTGAACAAGATTTATGGCCAAGACTTGCCGTTGTGGCATCCCCACAATCATGCGTCATGATTTGGATGTTTACTTGGAATTAGTTGGATTCCACCTGAATTCCAAAAATATATTGGCATCTGCCATTTATGAGCAGATTTGTTTGTAGATGTAGACTTGTGGTGTAATTAGGCTTCTTAAAAATACAAAATAAAGTTTTGTGCTTCTTTTTCTTACTATATTTCTCTTTTAGATGTGTGTTAAAAGAATTGGAATGCTTGGGGAAACAGTTGTATGGTGCAAAACTAATTGCACAGAGATTTCAACTTCGCAACTGCTCTCATTTAAAAAATCCAGTGAGTGGTTCAGACTGCCTATTGTCCATGGTTGAGGATGGTAATCCACATCATTATTTTATAGCTACACAGGTAAATTTATTTCACCTGAACATATGTGAATAAAATGTCCTATCTATGACCTGCACTAAAAATATTCATTCATTTTCTTATACATAACCTTGAATAACTGTGTCATTAGACTTTTTTCAGATTTCAAGAAAAAAATCCTCTTGCAGTGAATTCACTACTTCCTAACTACTTATCTTTAATTGTTAAGATAATTTGCTGTCCTACTTGTGTTACCTTTACATACAGTGATAGCTAACTTTACAGCTGTTACACTTACAATATTAGGCTAATTATATATTTCAAAAAGTTTAATTACATAGGCTGAGGGAATATAATTAGAGTTTTTTATTGTTCTGTGAAGCGTATTGTGTAGTCTGCACTCACCTACATCTTGCAACAGACTCTTTGTTTTGTGTTTTACTTTAAAAAATAGGACCAGCACCTGGCCACAAAAATAAAGAAAAGGCCTGGAATCCCTCTGCTATTTATAATTCAGAATACAATGGTTCTGGACAAGCCTTCCGCCAAATCTTTGGATTCAGTACAGGCAATGCACATAAACCAGCTTATTCCGGAGCACCACAAACAGACCATTACATTTCTGAAAGAGAAAAAAGGTCTTGTGAAAACTTCAGAACCCAAAAGAAGAAAGCGGAAAAGGGCTGCTGGGCCAAATCCTCTCAGCTGTCTGAAGAAAAAGAGAAAATCTGAAGAATCCCAACAGTCTTCCACATCGAAGAAAAAGGGAAAACGGAAGCGCAGTAAAAGGAAATCAGACACTATGACTGTAGCTGTCCAAGATATGAAAGACTAACATTATTCGGAATAGTTGATGTGCATTTCTATTTTGCAGATTTTAGATATGTAGTTAATTCTGTTTGAAAAATAAATCATACTTTGTTTTAAAAAAAAAAAATATTTTTCATGCTGGTGCCATAAGTGGAAAGAACTCTTCACAATGTTTATGGCATCTCATTTCAAATAAATTGTGTACATCTTTTAAAATGGCAGTTGAAATATATATACCGTGTTTCTCCAACAATACGACCCCCCCAATAGGAAGACCCAGCATGTTTTCTAGGCATAAAATGAAATTAAGCCCCTCCCCCCAAATTTAGGCCTAGTTTAAAACATGCAAAATGGGGGAGGAGGTGGGGGGGAACTTGCCATTAGGAGTGCCCTGCGGGCAGCTTCGCCTCACCATCAGCCGCTCCTAACACCATGGTGGAGCACGGAGGGCTCCCTTACCCGGTCAGCAGGCGGGCGGGGTCAGCGTGGATGTCCGGCAGCGTTTCAGCCGCTTCTCAGGCCACCGGTGCTGGCGCCTCTCTCGCCAACGCCATCTCCAACAACAGTGTCTGAGTCGCTCCTGCCTTTCCCTCGTCCCCGTAACAACAGGAAAAAAAAACATTACCTGGGAGTGCCGCGCGCTGCGTTTTTGGTTTAATCCCGAGCGGCTGGGTGGGCGTGAGAAGAGCCAAGCGAGCGTCTCTGCTGCTGCTACCCTTGGTGCTCCAGCCTCGGGCTCTGCAAGTTTGCAAAAGTCCCGGTGCGCACCCGTTCCTGCATTCAAGCACCCAGGCCGAGCTGCAGCTGTCCCTCTCGCCAGCGCCGTCTCCAATAACAGCGGCAGCAGCGGCAAGAACCGTGGAAGCATTTCAGCTGCTTCTCGGGTGGGGGAGCCGCCTCCATAACTTCCACGGTTCTCTGCCGCTGTTATTGGAGACAGCGCTGGCGAGAGGGACAGCTGCAGCTCGGCCTGGGTGCTTGGAATGCAGGAACGGGCTGCGCACCGGGACTTTTGCAAACTTGCAGAGCCCGAGGCTGGAGCACCAAGGGTAGCAGCAGCAGAGACGCTCGCTCGGCTCTTCTCACACCCACCCAGCCGCTCGGGATTAAACCAAAACGCAGCGCACGGCGCTCCCAGGTACCTCAAAATCTTTTTTTTTTCTTGTTACTGGGATGGGGGAAAAGTGGGAGCGACTCAGACGCTGTTGTTGGAGGCAGTGCTGGTGCGTGCGGGGGGGGGGGAGAAATTAATTCACCCCCGAAAAGATGACCTAGCCGTTTTTTCAGGGATAAAAAAAAAAAATAAGGCCCGGCCTTATTTTGTGAGAAACACGGTATAAGAATGAACTTTATATAAAGAGGCTATAAGGTTAAGATGTTTGGTACTTTTCAAAACAGAAGGCATTGTGAGGATGGCAAAATAATCCTTATTCAAAGATGCCACCCAAGTTAAATTAAGGATAGGGACATGCTACTAAGTGCAATCAGAATAAGACAGGATTGCAAGAGTTCAGGGATAAGAAAAAGCATTCTAGCCAGCTCTTTTTCTATACCTACCTACACACACACATTTCAGGAGAACCTTATAAATGTGCTTGCTTCAGTTACAGTGGAGTTTCATGTCTGATAGGTTTTAACTTGTATTAATTCTTGGTGTGGATATCCGTGTGTGTGTGTGTGTGTGTGTTTGAAAGACAGTGCAGAGCTCATTACAATGTAACATTCAGTGATCCTAAGTTAATGAAGTCAGTCTAAGCAAATGCATATTTGAAAAAGATCCTAACTAGAACCATAATGGTTATCTACTAATTTAGGATTCCTACCATGTAAAAGAGCTGGAAAAACTGCAGAAAAAGAACTGAAGAGTTCATTGTTGACAATTTAGAATCAAGCCAGCTTTAATTAAATTAGGCTAGTGATTTAATGATAGGTCACTGTTCTCCAGATGTTTTAGAACTCAGCTTCCGTTAGTTCCAGCCAGCATGGTCAATGACAAGGGAATATGGAAAGCTTGGTCTAATGTATTTGACCAAATACCAAATTCTTGACATTTGAATCATCTGGAACCTGTCAGGTTCCTGCTCTAGGTTATACAGTAAATATAGAAAATCTACATGGCTTTGTTAAAATGCCAGGTTTTTGAGATGTAAAAAATATCAGTCCAAGAAAAATAACTTTTCTTGGCCCGATTTTTTTCTACCTTTAATAAAATGTATCAGCTGTACAATCCAATTGAAAAACAAACTGAAAATGTTTACTGGGGAAAAAATAAGAGTAATGTGGCTGCATAAATGTTCACATTCTCTTTTGAGGGACTGATCGAGCCCATTCAGCTGTTCTAGTAGGATTTTTCTGACATTTACTCAGTTGCCTCTTATAGCAAAAGCCATGGTCAACAAAGAGCTTTTACAAAGCATCAAAGGGATCTCTCACTATTGGGAGATATCAGGATAAGGGTACCAAAAAAAAGAATCCCAAGGCATTGGATATACCATGGAATACAGTAAAGACAGTCATCAACAAGTGGGGAAAAAAATACGGCAACAGTGACATTACTAAGAACTGGATGTCCCTCCAAAATTGATGAAAAAAATACCCAGCAAACTGGTCCAAGAGCCTACCAAAAAATGCTACAGAAACATTAAAGGAGCTGCTGGAAGTTCTGGCAAGTACTGGTTGTGTACTACATGTGACATTCTCTCATATAGAACCAGCTAAATATGAGCCAGTAGTGTGCAGAAGCAGCCAAAAGCTAATGCAATTCTAAATTGCATTAACAGGGATACAATCAAGATCAAGTGAGGTACTAATACCGCTCTATAAAGCCTTAGTAAGACCACACTTCAGAGTATTGCATCCAGTTTTGGTCATACTACAAAAAAAGATGTTGAGATTATAGAAAAAGTACAGAGAAGAGCAACCAGGATGATTAGAGGGCTGGAGACTAAAACATAGGAAGAACTGTTGCAGGAACTGGGTATGGCTAGTCTAGTGAAGAGAAGGACCAGGGGAGACATGATAGCAGTCTTCCAATATTTGAGGGGCTGCCACAGAGAGGAAGGGGTCAAGCTATTTTCTAAAGCTCCTGTAGGCCAGATAAGGAATAATGGATGGAAACTGGAGAGATTGAACCTGGAAATAAGGAGAAACTTTCTGACAGAACAATCAACCAATGGAACAGCTTGCCCTCGGAAGTTGTGGGAGTGCCATCACTTGAGACTTTCAAGAAGACATTGGACTCCCATCTGTCAGAAATGGTGTAGGGTATCCTGCTTGGGCAGGGGGTTGGACTAGATGACCTACAAGGTCCCTTCCAACTCTGATTATCTATTATCTGGATTATATTTTTCATATCTCAGCTATGTGGTAGGGTAGCTAGCTGGAAACCTTTTCTTACAAAGATGAGCATCCAAGCCTGGCTAAATTTTGCAAAAACCTACATCAAATCTGACAAAAGCATGTGGGAAAATATGTTGTCTAATGAAACCAAGTTTAAACTCTTTGGCCGTAATTCATACATTTAACACAAAAACAACACTACACATCACCAAAAGTTCACCCACAGTAAAGCTTGTTGGTAGCAACATTATCTTTTGGGGCTTTCTTTCTTTAGCTGAAACTGGAGTTTCAGTCAAGGTGGGAATTATGAACAGTTCCAAATATCAGTCAGTTTTGGCACAAACCTTCAGGCCTCTGCTTAAAATACTAAAGAGGAATTTAAGCTTTGAACATGGCAACTCAAAGCATGCCTCCAAATCAACAAAAGATTGGCTTGTTTTGAAAAAGATCAAAGTTTTGGAATGAGTCTGGATCTGATCCAATTGAAAATCTTGGGATGACCTGAAGAGGACTATGCACAGGAGATGCCCTACCAATCTGACAGATTTGGAACACTTTTGCAAGAGTGAACAAAAATTTCCAAGGCAAGATGGGCCATGCTGATAGGCTCCTATCCCCAAAGACTGAAATAAATAAAGCTGCTATCCTTCTGTATGTGCAAATGAATGCATTGTGCTTTTAATATACCCTCAAATTTGATTTCTAAATTATAGGTTATTATCATAGTGATAGCAAATTCTTTGTTTTATTTCCATTATAATCTGAGGTGGAGTACTTATGGACTTCCAGATATTGGGCTACATTGCATAGGATTCCCAATCAACATGATTTTGGGCTGTAGTTTAGGAGCACCAGGAAACATGTAGGCTCCCCATTCTGATAACTTTTGCTTGAATTTTGCTAAAGTTCATTTGTCTAATTAATGTATTGTGTTGCTTCCAGCATATATGCCTTGATAACTTAGCTTTTCAGAACACTTTTAACTGCTTATTAGCTAATATGGAGATTACTTCCCACAATATAACCAAATACCAGAGAAACTGGCACTATATAATGGCTTAACACAATTTTTATTAGAAAAGTTATACATAACAGCAACTATTTTCAAGAATATTAACCTTGAAAAGCAACAAAAATGGACTAACAATCTTTAACAAGAAACTAATGACCTTCTCTATAATCAAACATTCAGGTTATCTACAATGTCTCTTTGTACAAAGGGAGAAAATAATGGTTTACAGGCACATCATGTCAAAAATAAAGTTGCAGTAGCTATTTTATACAATTATCATTTCTCAAGCGTTATTAAACACCGCAAATTTTAAAACATTCACATAATTTTACACTTGGGCATATACTGAATCTCAGTCTCAAACGTTTAATCATTTCACAAAAGTGCCAACATTTAAAATCAGAACCTTTAATATTTTTTTTAAATTTTGCTAAGAAATGTTAACATCTATCCATCCACATTCACATGATTTCTGGTTTGGCCTGATTCTAGTTATTATAATAATAATAAAGTCTTTATTTTAAAAAAATAGTAAAAAACCAAATGGGGTTGTTTGAAAAGCTATTCAGTGTCCATTATTGGAAAACATCCCATTACAAAAGCTGTAAAGGTAGCCAGGTCTATTAATACTTATTACACAACAAGATTACTTTTAATAAATGCAAGTTTACCTGCTTCTAAAATATACATCTGAAGCCTGCTGTCTTTTTAGGCCCAATGCTGTCCCACATAATTATTAATTTATACAATTTTATCTTGCTGACTCGAGACCCACCTAGTTATCAGCTTCCAAAAACCAAATTACTTATAATCTAAATGTATGACATTTCATGTACATACAATCCCCTAAGAAAGGTAAATGCTTAAAGAGGTTTAATCTCAAAGTGAGGAAAAGCTTAATCAAACTAGCCTGCCCTCACAGCTACCTGATGCCAGAGGTGGACCACTCTGAAAAGGAATGTAACATCTACTACCAGAAATGTTTTGCACATGAAGCCCCAATTTTTTTAAAAAAAAAACCCAACTTTTTTTTCCTATGGGTACCCATTTGCATTTAAGTCCTAGAGCTGCTTCAATTACTCTATAGAAAACATGGCACAGCAAGGACTCCTGACTACTAGGCACTGACATTCACCATGGCAGCCCCAAAAACCACCATTTGGTAGTAGGAAGATGACCAACACTGATGCAAACAAAGGGCAGGCAAAAATAACTCACACAGAGGAAAAAAGCTCAGAATGTTAGGTCTATTTGGCAAATCAGTCATGAAATAAAAAGTTGGCCATTATTGGGTCTTCTGGTGTTAATTAAAATAACATTCTGGTTTATGAATATATTGGGAAAAAATTATTAGTCCTAGTTAGATTTACCATTATTGCACAAAACTGCTTTGAACTGGGTTTTTTTTTAAAAAAAAAAAACTTTTCATGAAGATCCTTGAGTACTTTCT
Source organism: Notechis scutatus (assembly GCF_049901735.1). NCBI lineage: Eukaryota > Metazoa > Chordata > Lepidosauria > Squamata > Elapidae > Notechis > Notechis scutatus. Next base: position 192,499,721 of record NC_142011.1, read on the forward strand.
CATCTCTGTGCTGGAATTCAAGTCATCCAGTGCAGAAAAGTTACTAGAAATGCAAAAGTGGTAAAATAGAAACCCCTCCCCAGACACAAAAAAATCAATTACTGTACATTGACAATGAAACCTCTAAATTTCTTCCCTTATGGGTCCTGCACATAGTACAATGTGAGAACTAATGATGCTAACTATACAGTAAGCCAACTATTCAAATAATATGGAATCTGGGACCAGGACTTGCAATGATATCACTATATGGTTCTTCCTGTGTCAACTCGATAGCTTGTTGCTTTTTCAGTACCAAAAAACTGTAGAATTTTGCTGCTGCTTGTTTGCGGTTTGTATTCCGACACAACTCAAGCAAACTGATAGATTTTGCTCCAGTCTTGGCAAGGGCTCTCTGAAAATACAAAATAGTTAACCATTATAATTTCTAACTCTCATTCTAAATGTTTGCTAATGCCAAGCAATCACAAGATAATTTATGTTTATTACTGGAAGAGCTCCTGCACCCAGTTACAGCCTGCAAAGCTTAGATTGAGGTGTCCAACATTGGCTATTTTAAGACCTGTGCACTTCAACTTCCCAATCAACATAGCTGGGTGGGAAATTCTGGGAGTTGAAGGCCACAGGTCTTAAAGTTGCCAAGGTGGGACACCCCTGGCTTAGATTTTCAGGAGACAAAGATATTTAGTGAAAGACATTTAGTGAAAGAGATTGTGAAAACCTTTATTGAATTAAGAAAAACACACTAGAACCAAACACACTCTCAAATTAGGATAAACAATGCGTAAGAGGCATTCACAAGTTCAATACAGAAAAATATAAGAAAATCCTCACTGGAGCCTTAATGAGTAAAGGATGTGCAGCCATGGCTTTTTAAGGAGATACCATCAAGATACCATACTACAATCTCCATATAAGCCCCTGAAACACTTTTCCACTCTGGATCCAAGTAGCTGCCAATCACTGTTGCCAAGTATCTGGGCAGTCTGAATTGATTGATTTAAAAATGTCTAAAATCAGAGGGATTTGTGTTCCTGACTTAATTAGGGATTACTTCTTCGTATTAAATTTCCTACAATAATTACTGCAGGGGACACACAAGGAATTTTTAAAATCTAATTGTTGGTTTATCTACCTCAGCAGTGGCCCTTCAGGGTTTCAGACCAGTTTTACTAACTATATCCAGAGTTCCATGTGTTCAAAACAGAGCCCCAGTAAGGGTTAATGTCTCTGTGTTTTGTTACGGGCTGCCTGAAAGCATCTTGTTAGCCACAGAAGAAAAATATAAGTTAATTAGCAGACAAATGATATTCAATAAGTACCTCTCACACATTATCAAAAATGAATTAATACCTGAAGACCATGAAGCATCTGTTGTGTTCTCTTGTTCCATCGTCGTTCCTCCTGATCCTGGTCACCTCCAGTACCATCTTCCTCCTGAAATGAATTGCATTGAAGAACGGACTCAGATAATATAATTAAATTTCTGTCTTAAAAAAAATGCTCAAGATTAAAAAAAAAAAAGAACATTTCCCCTAGGAAGTTACATAAGGATACTACAAAAGTAGGAATTTTGTGGTTCTTATGTCCACCTAACTTGCTCATTATATACAATTGACTGGCCACTATGGGAAGCTCAAGGTTAAAAAAAAAAAAACTCTTCCAAAGTGAGTGAGAGCAGCAATTAGTAAATGCTTCACATTTTCATTCAAAAATTCTGAATTTAATATAAATCAGTTTTCTCCAGCTTACATATTCTGGACAACTAAAAATTCCCAGAATTCGCAAACAAGTGTGCCTTGGTCAGATTTCTGGGTGTTGAAGTCCATATGCCCAGGCTCAGGAAAAATTATACAGGTTGTGAATACCAAATTGTTTAGACAGAGTCAATGTAGAAAGTAGTGAAATCCTGGATATAGGTAGGATTAAAGAGTAGCAGATAATACACTCCTGAACTTAACTGCAAACTCAAAGATGTAAATCAGTCTTTCATGGTGGACAAAACAAGTCCCTATATATTAAATCTGAGTACAGAAACAGGAAAGGCTATTAGAAAAATATTAGCTAACAAGGTACTTACAGAGAAGTGCCCACAACCATAACATTTTAAACACTTCCTATAAATGCAACTGAATAAATTTTGAAATGTTATCTTTTATATTCATGAAAGCAATATGGAAAAATAACGTTAATGAACAAGATCATTTTCATGAATTGTTAAAGTCTAATGAAAAAATAAATTAATACAATATTTTGTAACCAAAAAGTATGTAGAAACACTGAATTATTACAGAGTATCCAACAATGTCTCAATCTCCTTCCTTCCATCCATCCATTACCGCATTATTCAGGACCAGTTGAAGCTTCTGAGTGGGTCTCAAAGGCAGCCTCACATAGTGTTCATTGCAGTACTTGAACCATAAAGTCACTAAGAGATTATTGACTGCTATAGATCAATACTTACCTCCTCCTCCTCTTCCTCCTCCTTTTCCTTCTCTTTTTCTTTTTCTTTTTCAGGCAAAAGCTCTAGTTCTGGAATTAGTTGACATATATTCTGAGGTTCTTCTGGAGGCAATTCCACTGGGGGCATTTCTATCTGTTGTAATGGTTGGGGCTGATGAGAGAAACATTCGAGTTTAATGATTAAAACCCGTCTTAGTAACACCTTTTTTAAAAACATGGTTTTTCAAAATCCTCACATATAACCTATTTCCTTTATATTAATATCTAGAGTAGATATATCCATTTATTAAAATATGTTCAAGAATTTTCCTTGCATCCTCCCCAGTGTTCAATTTCATTGGGGAAGAAAATTTGATATTGCCAAGGAGAGCATGTACAAAGACAGCATTTACTTAAAATCAGTTAAACAGAATATAATATACTAATATACCCTGATATTTTGTTAAAACCACCAAGCAAGGCACTATAAAGTGATTTTTTCTGATTATCAGGAATATTAATCAATGGAAGGATAAGCAATAACCAGTGAAATTGCTGAAAGGTTATCTACTTGTGCCAGTTTACACTACTGGAAATTGGATAAATGACCCCCAAATGGACCTATGTTATTTCCTTATGACATTTGGTATTGCTCTGAAGTCATTACAGAGATAAGCATTATCCTTTATTGTTCGGCAATGTATCTATATATCAAATACGTTCTTTTACTCACAGGGAGAACAGGTTCTGGTTCCACTTGTACAGCCTTTCGCTTTACACCTGTCTGAGGTGGAGGTGGTGGCATGACTGATTCATCTAAATTGGTCCTACTGCCTTCCATCATGGATTCCTGCAGGCGACTCGGCTCTTCTAAAATGGGTTCATCTATTGCAAAATAAACATGGACGTGTTACTATTTTTCTCAATGCTGGCAATCCTTTCTATCTTGACAAAAGAACAAATTCTTCTTAGCAATGCACATGAAGTACACATTTTGAACATTAAGCTGCATAGCTTTTTAAATGCATTTACTGAACAGTCAAAAACCAAGCTATTAAAGACACAAACCTATAACATTGCGTTGCTGGTCTTCTCGGGGTACTTCTGGATTCTCAAAATCTTTAAGGAATTCATCCAGATTATCAGCTTCCCCACCTTTCCTCCTCTTTCTAAGATCTTCTGGTACAAGAGGTGTAAGACAGCGAGTAAAAAGCTTCAAATTAAAAAAAGAAGTAAATTATATTTTTAATTGAGAAACACTGCTTCGTTATCTAATTCAGGCAGTTCAAAGTTAGTCTAGCATCAGACTATATCCATCTACATACTAAAATGAGTAATAGGCTCACATGCACCTATATGAAGTTACTATAGATTAGAGATGCCTCACTCTAGCTGAGGGGCACTGAGGTTTGGTATAGCTTTTTATTAGCTGTGCCAGTCTTTTGGTATGGCTTTCCAGGGAGAATCCAGCTGGAACTTAGGAGGGCATTTCAGCCTTCAACCTAGTTTGAGTATCGTTCAGTTTAATTTTATTTTATTCTGTGTTTTCATTAGTTTATGGATTTTTCATTTCTATCCCTTTGTTTTGTATATATTGCTCACCTCTCTCTTTCATGTAAACTGGTAACAGTCCTTAGAGATTTCACATTCTATAAATGTGAAGAAGAACAATGCCTCATTTGCACAATTTATTATTAGAAAATGTAATAGTTTCTGGCAGCCTATCCCAAACTGATGTGGTCCAAACCTTCTTATACTTTTGGGGCAGTTCTAGGAATTGCTGTTCTGACATATCTTAGGTGACCGAAGTGGTAAAGGATGGTGTACGATTATTTGCAATAACTATTCATTAGACCACTATTTACACTAAATTGGTAAAGAATGGTTTACCACAGGGGTGTCAAACTCAAGGACCGCAGTCCTGATATGGAAACAGTGAAGAACCAGTCCACAGTGCATCTGCCAGTGAAAACGGAGCTTGAGAGGGTCACATGCCCCCACCCCAGCTCCTTTTTCAGCTGTGGTGGTCTCCTGCAACCCTCTCCCAGTGAAAACAGAGGTCGTCACAGGAGCTCCTAATACTACTGACATTGAGTTGGCCACACCCAACCTGGCCACGCCCCCTATCCCCCCCAGACCAAACAACCCTGATGCAGCCCTCAATGAAATAGAGTTTGACACCCCTGGTTTACCAATTTACCATTAAATTGGTAACAGTTTAAGATTATTTGCAATAACTATTCGTTATAAATTTTCCAACATTTAGTTCAACTCACCTTCAGCAGCCTGTTATTCCAAAGAGGTTGAGCAGGAAGAGAGAAAAGTTTTTCAACACCTCCAGTCTCTTTCCACATCATTAATTTCTTAGTAGGAGGTGCCAAATCCAGTGTAGTGACAATGTCAGAATAATCACTTAGTTGGGCTCTGATGGTCTTGCTGTCCAATTCTTTCACACTGTCTACAATCAGCTTTCTCTTCCTCTTTGCTTTGGTTTCTTTAACTATTTAGGGGGAAATGTATTAGACACTGGATATTACAACAATGTGCTTATTGATAATTAAATTACAGTATTATTTTAGTTTATTTTACAACTATGTTACAATTTATATACAAAGGAACAATCTGCTTAAAATGTTTTTACTTAAGAATGATTGTGTTATAATATTCAGAAAAGAATATACTCCCACAATTATGGTTAGACTATGTAACATATTTGTTAGAAGCTTCAGTGAGACCATCTAAAGAACTACAAGTTCAAACTTTTTTCAATTTATTTTCTACTTGTGGAAAAAAACTCTTACTAAAATTACATTTAAAAAATAGAACTACAACCTTGGGAATGAGATTAGATGCTTATAGATTATCCCTACAAGTCACCCAAGAGTAGAATCAATCTTGAAGTGGAAAATCATATATTCAGAAAAGCACATTGTATTCTTGAAATCAAGACCACAAGTCCTTTATAATGATGTAAAGAACATTATAAAATGTGCATCTAACTGGAACAATATGGACCAGAGAGGACTGTAATTAAAAGGTTTTACTACTTCACAAGCAATCTTTTTATTTTAAACAATTTCCAGATGCAGTTTTAAAATAGCATTTGGTCTAGTGGCTAAGGCTAGAAAGCAAGAGACCATGAGCCCATGGCCTTGGCCATGAAAGCAAATGCTGATCAGCCAATGCTGATTAGACTCTATTACCCCCAAATTTATCAATGACTAGAAAAGATTTATAGATCTGCTGACAATCTATTCAATCAATCTCAGTTAAAGTATAACTGAGATGTACCAAGCTGCAATTTATGTTACAAGCTTTCCTTCAATACTGAGCTTATGTGGAAGGTGAAAGCTGGCCAGTGTGTGTGAGACAATATCCTGGAACCTTACTTAATACTTTCCTCATTAATTGTAGTTATTCTGTCATCAGATATCAGGTATCATCTTTACTACTTAATTGCAATTACAAATTAAAAATATCTTTAATTTAAAAATATATATTTAATCACTTGGTAGTGGTAGAGCTTTAAAGTTTTTTATTTTTAATTCTTCTTGTGCCATATCCATCATCGGACGTTGTTGATCATGTAGGATCGCCAACATGATAGTCAACGTCTGATGATGGATATGGCATAAGAAGAATTAAAAATAGAAAAAAATTAAAGCTCTATCACTATCAAGTGATTAAATAATTTCAAATATAAAGCAACAAGAATGTTCTGTGTGTGCACATATACATGATTTACTTTTACAGGTGGATATACTTAAAACACAAAGGCTGATCTTTTATTAAAATTAAGCCATCAGAAAAGCTTAAGATTTTCCTGTGGTAAAAAGGCAATAGCAGTGCCAATAGTAGGCATATTACATAAACCAAACAATTAAAATTTACCAGTGATATCAATGGGCTCTAAAGCAAATGCTTCTTCTTCATTTGGAACCAGTGTTGTCTGATCAGTCATGGTTGGCAAGGGTTCCACTGGATCTGCAGAGTCTGGGCTATCTGGTCCTCCCACTGTGAATTAGAGAATGAAGTAAGTTTTTGAAAGTATTTTAGAGCCACAATATAAAATACAAGTCAGAGCCGCCAAAATGATCTTCCATGGGTTAGAGTCCCTCTCTTGGTCCTTCCTGCCTAAAATGAGTCATGGTGGCATAGTGATTAGAATGCAGTATTGCAGGCTACTTCTGCTGACTGCCGGGTGCCTGCAATTTGGCAGTTCGAATCTCACTAGGCTCAAGGTTGACTCAGCCTCTTATCCTTCCGAAGTCGGTAAAATGAGGACCGATAGTTGGGGGCAATATGCTGATGCTGTAAACTGCTTCAAGAGGGCTGTGAAGTACTGTGAATTAAGTATAATTCTATGTAGGTCTAAGAACTATTGCCTTCATTCTGTGCAAGCTGAGTATGCTCATTTGTCATTGGCTTGCTGCAATGTTTGTTTCCCCTTTTGGTAAAGGTTAGAGTGGATACATAAATACCTAGAGTCAACTACATTTGTTTTCTCCAAAGCTCTCTATGGGCATTTTTATCCTAACATGCTAATATGAACCAGAATCTAACCAATCCAGGTTTAGGGTTAAGGGTTAAGTTTTCTATACAACTAAACACTGTATCCTCATTTTTTACTTATTGCTATATATTCTAACTTGCAATCTGGTTTTTTTTCTCACACTCCCATTATTCTATACTACAGAATTCAAACTGAATTTCTAACATTTTTCTTTGGGACTTTTAAAAATTGCCCTTTTTTAATCTATGCGTATTCATGATTGCTTCAATATTTTCTTCCTTTGATTCATAACCGGCTCCTGGTCCTACCTCTACAAATATGGGATGGTTTAAATTGTAAGCAAAATGCTTCACAAACACACCATTTGTTCTGATATCACATTGTTCCCCATATTCACATGCTGTTGCAACGTGCATAGGCTAGGCAATAATAGGAAGAAATGTGATTGGGGCTAGGATGGTGACTAAGGAAAGGGGAGCAATTGGCAAGTACCATTTTTCACTAATGAAATATTGGTCATGAAAATCAATCGAGATGGGAGAAAAAGAGGGAAATTAATCCCTGCCTAGGAAAGTACCAACTTGTAATCACTCAGCCTTGATTATGTCTTGCCTATAGATAGTCCTTTAGCAATTACTGCCACAATATTAATGATATAGAAAATGTAAGTCTGTCAAGTATGCCATTCCATCCATGAAATGCTATCGTTCAGAGCTTTTTCAAAAACAAAATACAACTATTTAAATATTCACTTGAGGCATTATCATCATCATCCATATCATCATGGGGCGGTTGCTCCGGCAACATTACTCCCACTTCTGAAAGCGCAGGTGGGTCATCAAATATTCCTTCTTCAGTGTTGCTGAGAAGTTTGTCAACTGAAACAACAAATCAAGAAATTAAGGTTAGCAGCATAAATATTTTATCAAAATATAAGACTATCTTTGCTACAACAGCATTAAAAATGGAACTTTTTCAACAGACTATCAACAACCAAGAAGTTCTTGGTGCTCTCTGAGCTTATTTGTAGACATTACATTACGCAACTAGATAACTTCAGAGCAAGTGAGTGTGGAGTTTGCTGCTTATTTATACATAATAGGCTTTTCCTGTTAGGTTTGGTGGAAGTGTGGTTTCTCCCTTGTTCATTCTTCATGGAAATGGGTCTATTTGTTTGAAATATGTAGTTTAAGCCAAAATATTTTCATTCATATTCAATGCAGAAGAATGAATACATATCAAAGAGGATGGGTGATTTTTGTTTTACAATGAATATAAAAAACATTTATACATACAATTGGTGATAGACAGGTAGTGGTTAGTAGGTATTCTATTATGAGAAATTAATATTGAAAGAAGTTTAAATGGCTATATAAGAGCATGCCCCTGCGTATCTTATATGGAGACCTGGGAATGTCAGGGGAAACATAAAAAGTCCTCCTCCCCCCGAAGACGACTGCAGCGGTAATTTAAAATGGCCACCCTGAAGAGGAGGACTCAGCTGGATTAAGATTTGTGCAGGAGGGAAGAAAGAGGTGCATAACATCTGAACCAGGACAACTGGGCAATACAACTAAACAAAAGTACCCCGGGATTAAGGTAACATGGAATTTTTAAGAAAAGAAAAGCGAGCGGCAAAATTACAAAGGGACAGGGGGAAAAAAGAAAATATTTTTGACAGCTAAGAGGGGCTTCGAACCGGGAAAGGAAGAAGCTGGAACTAAAGATTTAACTAAATCGGACTAAAATATTTTGGGAATAAACAGGCATAAAATAAAGCTGGACTTAAGATTGTCAAAAAATAATAATAAAGTTTACAAATTGGAGACTGGACTGTGCTGGAATATTGAGGTTTGAAAAACCCTAAATAAAAATATAGGGGGAAAAAGTGAAGACTTTGTATTATGGAGAGTGCCACCTTTTGACAAAAACATGAGCTCAAACAAAAGGGAAAGCATCCTGTTTCTGAATGAACTTGTGTGGATATAACATTAAAGAAATATTGAAACAAAGTAAGAATCTTAGAAAGTGAAAGCAGAACCAGAATAAAGAAAAAAAGCAAGGCTGGAATAACTGAGAACTTTAGAAAACTGAAAGAAGAAAGAAGGAAAGTAAAAGTGGCTTTTTTTGTGGACTTTAACGATAATAAAATATAAGAGTGTGTAATGATATCTCTTTGGGAATTAAAAATGGAACTTAAAAATATGAGAGAATTACTACAGGAAAGAGGTGAATCACTTTGCTCTGTGTTAGAAAAAATGGAAATGGCGATTGAAGAACAAGAAGAAAGAGCTTCAGAGGAGAAGTCGATTCAAGGAGAAGACATTTTAAATAGACAATTAACACAAAGAACACTACAAAGAAGTGGGGAAAGGAGGAAGGTTAAAAAGTTGAAATTTAAGAAGGCAATCAAAAGGGGGAATACCTGTGAAGTCAGGAAAGGCAGAAAGACCCAGCAGAAAAGGGGAAAGAAAGATATTAAGAAAGAGAGGGATATAAACTGGAATGAGAAAAGATAATGGGAAAAGAGGGGGAGGAGAAGCAGTAAGAAACAGGTGCATGAAATAAAGAAATACGGAAATAGTAAAATGTTGGAAAGAAATTGTTTTTTCAGATATGGTTGATGAATTAAAAAGGGGATTCTGCAGGGTGACAAGGGGTAATAAGAATATTTCTGCAATTAAAAATATTTAGAAAATGGGGTAATATAGATACTGATAACTCTTATTAAAAATCAAGGGGGGAAAATATGCTGCGGAATCCAAATGAAAAGATGTAATGATTATTATTGTAACTTCTTAAAAATAATGGTTTATTGGGAATCAAGATGAGGGAATAAAGGTATATTTTAATCATTGAGGTGTCACACTCAAAACAGTAAAAGGGGGGAACCTACACTTGGTTTTTTTTTGTTTTTTTTAGTGTTAAAATTTGTATTAATCTAGAATTTATAAAAAGAATGTGTAATGGAAAGGGAATATGACAGACTAAAGAACCAACTAAGAACCAACCAACTAAGTTAATATAGACTATTAAAAGCAAGGAGAGACATTGGTAACTTTTTATTATCATTATTATTATTATTAGGCAAACACATATTATCTTTATTTTTAAAATAAATATTAAAGGATTATATTTGAAATAATTGAAATGAAACAAAAAGATGTTTCGATTAAGATTAATGAAAGAGGCTAGAATTAATGTGTTTGTTTCTCTCCTTACTGAAAATTTGGAATGGAAAAGGTAATAATAGAATTAAGTATACATATAATTGCTGTCATATTTGTATGTAAAGGTGATGATCCGGAAATATGTTGTCCACAAAAAGAGATTTTTGTTTTTAATGTGAAAAACTGAATAAAATTTGTTAAAAAAAAAAAGTCCTCCTCCTTACAGATAGTTCTCTTACTAATGGTAATTGGGACTGCAAACTCCATCGCTAAGTGACACTGGTAAAGTATGATGTCACATGATACATCAACTTATGACAGTAGTTCCAACAGTCCCACTTGCCATAGTTGCCTTTATTGATATAGATGTAAAAAGCTATGTTGCCCCGTGAGAAAAAAATCCTACATCTTTAGTTAGAACCTTTTTACTAAATTCATTGCCATTACTGTACAGGTAGTCAATGACTAACTTCGACCTACATCTGTTGGCTTAACAATGGTTCAAATTAACCATGACCTTGGAAGAGGTGCTTTATGGCAAGATACAAATTGATTACATACCCAGGATTCCACCATCATTTCCCTCTCCAAAATCATCCTTGTATTGGTCTTCATATTCCAAGTGATTAGATTTCTCATTAAGATGACTGGTGCTCTGCTCTGGCTCCAGCAGAAGGTTTGAAGTACTAGAGCTTACCAGCATGTCATCTGGAAAAGCACTACCTTCTCTCATCATTTCACGATCATCCATGCCAAAGTCTCCTTTAAAATTAAGAGGAAAAAAAAACAGGTATCTTCAATTACCTGTTCTATATTATTTTAAATGCAACATTATGTTGCTCTAATTTTTAATTAGTATACACAATATTTTTTATGAATTGCAACATTCAATATTTAAGATATTATCTTCTTCAGTTCATTACTCATGTTTCATAAATATTCTTTATTCCAGTGGTTTCACTAATGTAGTAGTCTTATAAAATATATTCCCAAGGTTAATAAATTATTCATATTCTTTGACACTGAATTTTTTCTCCAACCCGTGCTTATGAAATAATAGATTATCAGATTTATCGGGCGTATAACACGCACTTTTTCCCCTGAAAATAGGGGGCAAATGATGTATGCGTGTTATACGCCGATATAATGTTAAGAAGCCAGCGGAGGCCGGGCGGTGCGAGCAGAGGGCAAGCGGAGGCCGGGCGGTGCGAGCGGAGGGCAAGCGGAGGCCGGGCGGTGCGAGCGGAGGGCAGCGGAGGCCGGGCGGTGCGAGCGGAGGCCAGGCGGTGCGAGCGGAGGCCGGGCGGTGCAAGCGGAGGGCAAGCGGAGGCCGGGCGTGCTTCAAAGTTTTTATTTAGAAATTTAAATTTTTTCCTGAAATTTCCTCTTAAAATGAAGATGCGTGTTATATGCCTGTGCGTGTTATACGCCGACAATTACGGTACTTCTAATGCACAATTATGAGAACACTGATATTGCCATTAGAATATGCATATTTGGAAGATGTGCAAGCTTTTGTTTCCAGACAAAGATTGTAACATTGTGAATTTATCACTTTAGATTCTGATTAAAACCTTATTGCAGAGGTTCTGTAATAAGCTCATTGATTAGTAACTCCTTAAAAGATGCAGAATAATGAAAATGGCCCATGCTTGGTGAGGCACTATATTTACGGATTGTTTTAAAAACAAGAGATGGATCATTAAACACATTAACAAGACCCTGGCCACTGCTTTTAATTATATCTTCTTGCTTTGTGAAATTTTAGATTAAAAATAGAGAATGAATGCTTTAAATATATTATTTTCATACAATTACATTGACTATAAAGAGATACAAACATTACTTGTGAATAGGAAAAATTGATCAAATGAATACTGTATGCAGTTTCCGCTGGAATAAACTCTTAAACCTCAACTTAATAGATCACTATGTAGGAGATTTCAAATCTGATAGAGTAAATTTTCATTTGGGCATGTGAAATTGTCTGTCTGTCATAAAGTTTGCAAGGCAATTTTATCTTAACTTTATGACAAATATGTTTAACACTATTTACATAATGTATAAATATGCAAATCCCAACATTTATATTGATTTACACATTTGAGTAACAACACCATTACATAATTGAAGTATATTGATGCTAATGGCATGTTTTGCCTCATATGCATAATGATGTCATTACTTAAAGGTAATTGTTGTAATGTCATTTTTCTGTATTTAATGGACATTCAGGAATAATCAATGCTGCTCCCAGAAATGGGCCATTAAATGAACTTTCACTGTGAAGTTTAATTGTTCAAGATCCTCAGCACTTTATAAGCATTCCTCAAATCAAGGAGAAAAAAAAGCTGTATTTATTTATGATTTATTAAAATACCAAGGTATTATTTTTATTTGTACAGGTAGTCCTTGTGTTACAAGCATAATGGAGCTTGGTCATAAAGCTTTTACAACTTTTCCACTGCAGTCATTAAGGAAACCATGGTTTACTATCAACCAGTTTTGTAGAAAACTGGAAGTAAATGTGATCACGTGACGTGGGATACTGCAAATGGTCGTAAATGTGGCCCAGCTGCCAAGCACCCGAAGTATGGTCATGTGACTGTGCAACCCCTCCCCCCCCCCAAATCATTGCAACTTCAAATTTAGGTTGTAGATACCCCTCAGGTAAGTCTGTGTAACTCTACTGGTCACTAAACGATTGGTCTAAGTCAAGGACTTACCTATACATCATAACATCTATATCAAGTGTTTTTATGAAAATATAAGAAACTAAGCATAAATCTTATTTAAAACATGCATGCTTTACCAAAATCATTTTCCTGAAGTATGCTGATGTTTCCCACTTCTTCTCGCATTGTAATTTCTTCCACTCTGCTTTGGTTCAAACTAAACTGTTGAGCCACATCGATATCACTTTCAAAAGACATAAAGATTTCAAATTACAAAACATTCCAGATGACAACTAGATATTAATCTTCAGTTGAATAAAGTCATGAATAAGTAATATGGCTTAATATTTTAAAATCCGCACAGATTACAAAACTCAAAATGTAATTTATCACACATGTGTATTATTACAGTGTATCTTTCAAAAGAGCAGAAACAACCTTTTTTCTAATCAGTGGAATGGAAATTCTTTCACTGTTTATTTTCTCCTCCAATACAGCAATAATAAGGATATGGGTAATCTACAAATATCTCAATAATTATCTTAGAATCAGAAAATAAATGCTTACTCTAAATCTGGCAAAGGTTGATCAAAATCATGAAATTCTTCAGGCAAAGTGATAGCATTGTAAGCAGCTTCTCTATTTTCCTCAGGCAAATCAACCACACCTAAAAAAAATTACATGCTCTTAAGGTAACATTTTTAAAGAAAATACCTTGATACTCGTAAGATCACATTAACTGCAGCATATGTTTTCACAATAAACCATTCAATGAAGTAGTATAGGATTCAGGCATTGTACCTAGAGTGTACTTGGTGATAAAACTGATTTTAAAGATTAGAAATGTAACACCCTAACTTTACATGGCAATATCAAATTGGATTCAAAGAAACCACATTAAGCACAACTATTCCAAAAATAATGTTAAGGCCCAGTTAGGTCCAATCATATTACAACTGTCATTGTAACAGTCAAAATAATTGGGGGGGGGGGATCACATGGTACATATTCTGTTATATTTAAAACACTGTACTCTAAAGCAGGGGTCCCCAACCGCCGGTCCGCGGACCGGTACCGGCCACGGAACAAGCCTTACCGGGCGCTGGTTGTTGGCGCCGCCATCTTTTTGGTAAAAAAGCAATTTTTCGTCAAAAGATGGCGGCGCTAGCCGCTCGTGAGCTTTTCCGGTAGAAAGCCATTTCTACCCGAAAAAGCTCACCGAAGCGCTGGCATTATTTGACGCGAAAAATCACTTCCGTGACGTCACCGGAAGTGATTTTTTCAAAAAGATGGCGGCGCCAGCTGACGCCGGAACCGGGCGCGGCGCCAGCTGACGCCGGAACCGGGCCGCGGCGTCGAAAAGGTTGGGGATCCCTGCTCTAAAGTAAACAAAATTATACTGTTTATGAACTAGTAACAGCTGTATAAAAAATATGCATCAAATACCTGGACGGAAAGCCATCTTAATCTTAATGAATGCCTCATTACAATCTGCAAGGAGGTATTTAGCTTTCCTGTGATAGATTCTAACAACTCCCAATAAAAGGTGTCCTGAAGTTCGAAGTGCCATCTTCACCTGAAAAATTATTTATAATTGTAATTGAGAAACAAAATAGGTAATTCCTTAAATCCCCACATCCTATTTAAAGTTGCAACTTAAAACATGTAATTTCTTTTTTGCCATTCATCAAATAAGAAGCACTTTGCAACATCAGACATATTGAAACTATGAAATGACTCTAAATTAATTTTTTAGTTGTCTATCAATATTATTTTATTTTTATTTTTCACACCCACTTCAAGGAGGCCAACATTGTTAATATTTGGAAGAGTCGCTTTCTGTTTCAGATGTGTTGTGGGTCTATTCTGCCCACAACACATCTGGAAGAGAAAGCAACTGGCCCACAGTTACCCAGCCAGCTTTCGTGTCCAAGAGAACTGTCTCTTGATTGTTAGGCCAGCACCTTAAACCACTACTCCAAACCAGCTTTCTAAACATAAATTTATTTAAACTATTTAAAGAGGTGTCCATCCCTTTAAATAGTTTAAATAAATTTAAACCATTGACTCTGGGCAGCATACAGATTAAAATCACCATAGCAGTATATACTGCACAATGATTTAAACCTGGTTAGACCAATCCCCACATTACTAGCAGAATTCATTTAATCTCCTGAGCCAAATGACTGGGGAAATAGCCAAGTTTCAGAGCCTTTCAAAACATTAACAAAGATCCATAAAAATGGCATTGTTCCTTCCTTATAGAGCAGAGATATCAAACAATATAAATCAGAGATATAAAATGTTATTGAGAAGGTAATTGGTTTATTGCTCTGAAGGAACATGGAAAGAAGTGGACCTCTTTCAGTCAAGATTCAAGCCTGACCATAGCACAGAGACTGCATTGACCATATTGTTGATCTTTGGCAAGAATTTTTATATAATAATTATATAAATTTACTGGCTGTTTCAGAAACTTTTAACCCATGCAAATAAATCAATATTGGTAATCTGCTTCACAGAGAAATAAAGTTAAACAAAACTTGCATCAAAGAAAAAGTTAAGAAAACTTTATGTGGGCAGGAGGATGGATGGTCTCTTTTATTGCTTACTTGATTATTAATTTTAGCATAATCTAAAAGTACAAACTTTATATATTCACCCCAATCCTTTATTGAAGATTTCAGAAAATAATGAGATGACTTATAATAACTACGTATTTATCGGCGTATAACACGCACAGGCGTATAACACGCATCTTCATTTTAAGAGGAAATTTCAGGAAAAAAATTAAATTTCTAAATAAAAACTTTGAAGCAAAATAAGGGTAGCTCAGAACTTTTTTTTATTAATATTATTACCACTTATAAGGTAAATCAGTGGTCCCCAACCTTTTTGTACCAGGGACCGGTTTCAAGCAGAAAATTTTTGCAAGGACCGGGGGAAGAGAAGAGAAGGAGGCTTCGCTCTCTCGCTGCTCCACCATCCAAGGAAGAAACTGCTTCAAAGAAGCGGGGGGTTTTCCTGTCGCCGCAGCTATTCCAAGCGCCCGTTTCACCCCCACTCCCACCCGCGCGCGCTTCAATCCACAGTGTCCCATTCTGCCTGCCTGCCTGCCTGCCTTAGTTTCTGGTTGTTTGGGAGCAGCTTCGGCTGAGAATAATAACTATTCGCCTTTTACTCAGCCGAAGCTGTTCCGATTCAACCATTAACGAAGGAAGGCAGGCAGGCAGGCAGAACGGAGCACTGCGGGCGGGCGGGCGGATCGGGGGTGGGGGTGGGGGAAACGGGCGCTTCAGGGAAGCTGCGGCGACAGGAAAGCCTCCTCAGCTTCTTTGAAGCAGTTTCTTCCTGTGCTGGTGGAGGAGCGAGGAGAGCGACTGAGAGAGCTGACCCAGAGAGAAGGACAGGCTTCGGTTGCTTCCTCCTCCCTTCTTTCATTTGTGTCCTTGATCCCGATCCCAGCAGCATTCACCGAAGGCTTCTTAACATATATCGGCGTATAACACGCATACATCATTTGCCCCCTATTTTCAGGGGGAAAAAGTGAGATGACTTATAATAACTACTATTAAAGAAGTCAGTTTCTATTATTCTAGATTATGCTTTATTTAGTGCAAATTGTTAACACCATATGTGATTCAATATGGAGCTTTATTCTCAGAGTTCTAAAAATAAAATAAAACAAGTCAGTGTCTTGCTTTATGTATGTCTGTTAAAATCTCCATGGGAAACCATACAACATCTAACCATGGTAACATAATGGTACTCATTGTCGGTGCAATGTAATTTCTCAATGTAGGAAAGAGATAAACAGCAATACGCTCTTTCATTCATATCTTAGTCCAAACACTCAAATATAGGCATTTGTTTACAATTCCCAGCTAAATCCTGGATTTATATATTGATAATACTGACAAAATAATTCAGTAATGCACCATTTGGATGAATGTATGTTTTTATACCAATTTCTCATATACCACAAAATGTAATCATAAAAAGTATACCTTAGGTGAGATGATGCTCTCTACGCTACTTTCCAAATTGCATTCAAACACATGGGCTTTGGTTAGCTTTTTGTCCCAATGGGCCGCCAGCCATATTTTAGCTAGCGGCCCTCGTTTGCTCAAGACAAAGTGAGCATAAAACATTGTGCCAACACTCTATGCAGAACCTGTTAAAAAAAGTACAACATGTCACAGAAATGCACAGTAATTCTAGTAAAATATTTCATACATAATATAGGTAGGTATTAAATGCATGCTCAGGTTTGGCTTATGGTCTCACCCACTCACAGCCCTGGCAAACAGCCACACTCAAATCATTTTCTACCAAACACTGAGGTACAACATGTTCTTTAGAACAGTGATCCCCAACCTTTCTTATGCGCGCCCGGATCCCCAACCTTTTATGGCGCGCCCGGTATCAGCTGGGCGCACCATCTTTTTGATGAAAAAGTGCTTCGGTGAGCTTTCATATGGCGGCGCCCGGAAAAGCTTCACCGGAAAGGAAGCACATTTTTCATGAAAAGCTTCCGGTGGCTTCCCAGCTCACGGAAGCACTTTTCATCAGATGCGCGCCAGCAAACCAGGCCCGGTAGGACTTGTTCCACGGACTGGTACCGGTCCATGGACCGGTGGTTGGGGACCCCTGCTTTAGAACACATGGAGACCCAATGAATCTAAAATAACAGCAAACCTTTACTGGTTACAACGTATTTATTTGCTCTTTCTCTCCCATTCACACACACATTCTCATTCACACTTAACCATGGCCTTCTCAACTACCATAAGCTGCCCGCCACGGGCCAGAGGAATAAAAGCCACCAAGTCTGGATCCAGACAGCTCAAAGGCTTCAGGACCCCTTTTATCCCCCAACATCCTTAGAATATATTAAGAGAGCCACTCTGATCATACAAAGGGAATCACTAAAAATAAGGTGCCCACTACACATGACCATACTAATGTGGATACTTTTAGAAGATATTCTATGTTGAACTTAGAAACAGATGCATACTGTGATTGTAAAAGGTCCAACTCATAAACAGAACAGCAGCTTCATTAAGCACAAGCTGAAGTTTCCAAGTGGCCTTCAAGGTCAGCTATATGTACTATATAATTATCCAATTGATAGATAACAAGAGTATGACTATCTTCAGTCAAAACCCCTCCTATGAATGGTTTCCACCTGCTCTTCTAGAAAAAGCCACACATCTAGGGATATCTAAGATTGCAGATCTGTTCTTTGCAAAGAAGCATAATCCTATCGAGAAACAAGATTGGTTGTTTCTCAAAGAACAGCCACTTCCCCTTCTTTCTGTGCTTCTGTTAATTGGTGCATCTTCCCTGGGAAGATTGTTGGCACAGATCAATTTCATACTCACAAGGATGAGAGGCGACTGATTAAAATGTCCCTGACAAACCGATTCTCTCTCACCTGCTTCAAGGCAAAATCCAGACCTAAAGTGTACTTGCAACACGTGCCCCACCTATGTTACTGTTACATGGTATATTCATTTCACATCATTGCATTTTCTACTTTGCTGCACCTCTCCAAAAATTCTCCCTCCCCGATTCTGGCTTCTAAGACATGAAACTCTGGCAGACAATCTCTTTACTTCAGTTCAACTTCACACTACCAAATATGAGACTAAAATGGAAACATGTTGCCATTCAATTTGGGCCTTCAATGAAGCACTGACTGATTCCATTCATTCAACATGGCCAATGCAACAACCACTATTTCCACATTCCCTCTTAAGTATTATAGTGAATACCCCGCCAAATTGTTTTAGGGTTTCTTTCCTCTTTGATCTTATCCAATTATCTTTTTAAATCCTACTTTCTTCCTCATCAAACTTCCATAGGATCAGTTTCTCATTGGATTCTATGTATTAACTCTACCTTGGTAATATTAACAAATCAAAACAGGATTAACTATTTAATATAGGATTAACATTTATTATAATTATTCTGTTTCCATGGGAGTTGAAGGCAGCTCCTATTGGCATTGCTTGCTTGTCTCTTACAGCACCAAGCAGGCTCATTGGTGTCCAGTAGTCCAGTCATTGGTGTCCAGTAGTATAAACCACCTCAGAATTGTTGTTTTGTGATCTTGATACATCTTTGATCATTTTGAAAGTGTTTTAAACATAACTGTTTCAAAGTCAAAATCTCCAAAAGATTAAAACAGTTTGAGCACAGAACTGATTCTGTATAGCCTTATTGACAATATTTGTATTTTTAAATGCTAACTAACATTACTTCATTGGGACAATAGAACACAATTGCCCGGTCTACCCTCAAAACAAGATTTGAATACAATTGTTCTGGGTGATTTTAATAATTTACGCTTAGGCTTTGGGTCATGAGGCTAGTACAATTAGAAACTGTCTGACTAACAGCAGGAATATCCTTGCCTGCTCAAAGGAGAAACGGGTACTCTGGATATGAGACAATTTACTGGTCAAAGTGATTTCACAATAATAAAGTAGTATAGTGTTGGAAACTCAAGAGAATTTGATGAATTCTGTACTGAGAATTTTCAACAGGTAAACTAGGTGATTTTAGAATAGTGAAGCTTGAAAAGATGAACAAACCATTCTCTCTCCTGGCTTTCCAAAGACCTTTAAGTAGTGAATCAGATCAGATGATGGATATAAAACTACCAGCAAAGCTGGCTGTGCACATGTTACAATAGATAATCACTCTCTCTGCACAGCAGTGAAGACAGCAGAGCATTACTACCTTCACTGCATCTGCAAATATTTATACTTAACAGAGCTCCTTCAAATCATATAAGGATTAGTATTAGCTATTCCAGAAAGGTTTTCAGTCCTCAGAGACTGTTTTGAAAAACTTGCAAAGCACTTACGAAATTCTAATCCATTTTCTTCCTAATAGTTTAAATGGCAACAGTTAAGTGAGAAACCTATAAACCATTTTTTCTTGTTGTAAATATTCCTAAACAATTGGGACAGCACTATGGTCTTATCCTATTTGCAGACAGCTTCCAAAGAATATTGGAAATTTGTAAATTGATCTCCTGGTCAGTCTGACATAGATACCTCAATATATTATCCTGACTTTAGTGCTGATTAGTATCTATCTGAAACAGATGAAATCATTAAAAGAGAGAGATGTCATTCACCTCTGCTTATCTGTTATGGAATAAATAAATACAGTACAGGTAGTCCTCAACTTTTGACCACAATTGAGCCCAGAATTTATGTTGCTAAGTGAAACATTTGTTAAGTGATTTTTGTCCCATTTTATGAATTTTCTTGCCACAGTTCTTAAGGGAATAACTGCAGGTGGTAAATCAGTAACATGGTTCTTAAGTGAAACTGGTTTGCCCATTGGCTTTGCTCATCAGAAGGCTGCAAAAGGTGATCACTTGGACATTTTAACCATCATAAATATGAATCAGTTGTCAAGCATCTGAATTTTAAACATGTGGATGCTGCAATGATCGTAAGTGTAAAAAACAGTCATAAGTCACTTTTTTCAATAATGTAACTTTGAACAGTCACTAAATGAACTGTTGTAAATTGAGGACTACCTGTACAAAGTTTAAATTGGTGATGAATCCTAGTAAGATGGTAACATGTTGGGCAAATGATAAGATGCCACTGTGGTCTCTGCAGCATTTTATATATATATATTCCACGGAAGCATGAACAGATAGAATTTAGCCTTCGTTACCTGAAAAAGTATCTCACTTACACATGGGCAGTATTGGACTGTACTTTTATAATTCCAAGTTACTGAAATTCCCTGGAGAATTTCTGAATTTGTTGGCAGAACTAAAGCAAATAGAGTACTATATTTTACTGGGCAAAGAAATTATTTCTTAAAAGGATGGCTTCTAGTTATTTATTCCGCTTGTATTCTTTTACATAAAATAGAATACATACACAGAAAAGAAAGGTGAGCCTGCCTACATATATTCAAACAGATGCCTGGATTTTTCTAATAATTCTCTCCACAATTAATACATTCTAAAACCCAAGAGGTTGTTTAAAGGGATTCATGAAGGCTCACCAAATAAATTTTCTTTGGAATACTATGTGTGATACTGGGCTCAGAAGTCCCCAGATAATATACAATTTATCATGAGATTCAGCCTAACTGTAAGTGTTTATCTTTCATTATTTTCTACCTTTAGAGGAAGAGGTTTGCCAATGAAGTTATCAATTACTTTTCCTCCTAGATTGTAAAAGTGGGGTTCACCTCTAGTTTGGAGGTGCTCCTAAGCCCATCTTCTTTCTTGAAGACATAGTCATAGATGATTCTTTTAATACTAGAACCAACTTTGAACAGTGTAGAAGTCAAACTAGATTCCTAGCCAGCTTACTGGCTGCAACTTATGCATTTGATTGAGATACCCTTGGAAATAGTCTGGAAGCTATAATGGATACAGACTACTGCAGCTAGGCTACTGACTAGAGCGCATACTGCATTTGTGCTATACTTGTGTTAATGATCTACCTCTATAACCATGTTCCTAGAAAGCTAGACGACTGCAAAGGCCAAAGCAGACAGGGTACATTTAAGAGTCTCTCACTTCATTTATTTGTATCTTCCCTTCTCTCCAGAAACTCAAGCCAGTAAACAGGACTCCATCCTCTTTTTTCACCTCTAAAAGATGTCACCAAACAGAAACTACTAGAGGCTATTGGAAGGAGTTGAACCTTGCTTTCCTCAGTGCACATTCACCATCTTAATCACTATCATATTGGCTCATTAAATGTCTCTTAATAATTTGGAGGAATCATCCTGTTCTCTAAACTAAAGCATGCACATTTTTATTTGGCAATGACAGTAAAGAGGGCTTTCTCTAGGGCCATAACTGTCTTGTTAAATGCCTGTCTCCACTGCAGCGGTTGATACCTTTCATGTTCTACTTCCTCAGCCATTAAACTCCATGTAAAATTTGTCCTTTTCAAGTCTATTTATACCACTTTTACACCTAATGCTTTCATGTCTACAAAATCTCAGAGTGGGGCTCAACTTTTCCAAACGCATTCCTGACACAAGATACCAACTTGACATGACTCCACTACACCCCGAGGTTTTCTCTGACAAGTTGCAAACAAATCCACCCCTTAAGAAACTGGGCTTCAAGGCTCAGTTTTATAGGATACTAAGCCAAGGCCGAATATTTATTTCAATTTCCCGAGCAGCAGCCCAAACCAAAAGTTAGTCAAAGGACTCTTAGCCCTCCTTTGAATGCTCTACATCCGTCAAAGCACGAGTCAATCCTTTTTTTAAAAAAAAAAAAAAAAACAATGTTCAAAGCCTTTATTGTCATTGTACATCATGTATACAACGAAATTAGTTAATTTAAATTAAAGGGGTTAAAGTCTCCTAAGTGAAACACCAGAAAATAACCCAACCCTCCCGGACAGGTCAATTTCGTCTTGCAACTTAACACACAACTCAAAGAGCTTTTCCGCAGGATCCCGAGGGCATTCACACATGCAAATAAACTGACACAACATGAGCCGGGAAAGGCTCCTTGATCGCGCACGGGATTCCCCAGGCTTTCGCTTTTGCAGCCTGCAATCGCGGGGAAACAATGGATTTCCTGGGGCAAAAGAATAACTGAGAGAAACATTTCAGGAGGCTCTCTTCAAACTACAGTCCTAATTTCACAAGTTCTCTTTTTTGGGTGGGGGGCAGGGGTGTCATTCCAGTTCGTTTTTAAGGAAGAGTTAAAGCTTAAGGATAAGGCAGCCTTTTCTCAGTCAGCCATCGCTTTATTTCGAAAGCAGCAACGGCCAGGCGAAGTCCCGGGATTTAAAAAACCACCAGAGGGCAAGGAAAAGCCCAGCTCCCGAAGCAGGGGGACCTCCCTCTCAAGCTCCGGTCAAAAGCCGTTAAAGAGCCGTTCTTCCCTCAACCTTTTCGCAATGAGCAGGAGCCCGGGGGGGGGGCACAATTAGACCCAGGTCGAGGCCTAGCCTCGCTCCGGCTGCTATGGGAGCTGCCCCCACCACCACCGTTCTCTTCCCACCCACCCCCGGCCTTTCCAGCTCTCACCTCGAGTCCTGCGTAGCTGCCTGAAGAACCGGGCTCCAAGCGCCTCGGAGAACCGCCGAGGCCGCTACCTCCCGCCCGCGGATTCGCCCACCCCCCTTGCCTCCGAGCCACTCAAACAAACAAGATGGCGGCCGTTCCTCTTCCTGCCGCCCAAACCAGCCGTTCAAAATTCGGCAGGATGTTTATCGTTTAAAAAAAAAAAAAAAAAAAGGAAGAGGAGATAGATGGGCCGTGGTGCGCCTGCGCCGGCGTCAGGGCGTACACGTTCTCCTGCTCGAAGACGGGTTGAGGGTGGGGCGGGAGAAGCCACACACAAGGCAATAGGCAGCACGCACCAGTCGCAGGATCGACGCTGGCCAATGAAAAGGAAGAGAAAATGCTTTCGGCGTCGGATTGGCTGAGAATGGAGCAAGGGCCGTCAGTCATGGGCGGAACTAGCGTTCTCATAAAGCGGCACGCGAGCGGGCGAGAGTTGGAGTTGTTGAGTCCTGTGATGCTTATAATTGCTTGCCGCGGGGAGGGGGGTGTTGTGTGTAGAGAATTCGCGGATATTCGCAAATATATCATATATATTTTTATTGTTACTGTGTTCCGTGTTCCCTGGAAGCAAGAAAAAAGCACGGGATTTTTGCATTAGAAAAATATTTTGCATTAAACAAATATTTCATTACGGGGCGTGCAGGTTTGTACGAGGCTAATAAAGCAACCTAGCCAAATACAATAAGTTGAATGAAATTATTTTCAGACATATTTGCGCAGGATTGCAATGTTGCTTGTGGATTTAAAAGTTGAAGCTTTTGTTATTCAATAAACAACTGCGAAATCTGCAGCTAAAGTAAGCAATTGTTTGAAGTGCTTATGATGAATGATATTAATTTCCAATATGAGGTGCCTGGGTTGTCTTTCCCAGTAGATTGCCTCATTCTCTGGTTTTCTGCTTCTGAATCGAGGCTAATTATCATCGAAACCTCCAATAAAGTTTATGGAGATTCTCAATCATCAAGATCATGGTTGTACAGAAGTGCTTTTTCCAGTTTTTAGGTTTGTTTTTTCTTTGAAAAAGTTTCACTTTTCATCCAAGAAGCTAGAACTGAAGAAGTTTCTTGGATGAGAAGCGAAATGTTTTCAGAGAAAAGGTCCATCCCACCCTTGATAGGACCTGATGGTAAAGACTGCAACGACGACACCATTAAAGCCAACCTCTTTAACACATTCTTCGGCTCAGTATTTGTAAACAGCAATGGATCATGCCCAGTATTTCCTAGCCGTACCACAGATAACAACAATGATCTAATACATATCGATTTTACAGAAGACAATGTTGAAAAAGCACTATGCAATCTAAAACCATCTCTATCTATTG